>NC_063348.1:23500958-23584937 GCF_021869965.1 Rhincodon typus | reverse complement strand
TCCAGTTCTGAGGAAGGGTCACCGGACCCGAAACGTTAACTCTGTTTTCTCCTTCACAGATGCTGCCAGACCTGCTGAGCTTTTCCAGCAACTCTGTTTTTGTTCCTGATTTACAGCATCCACAGTTCTTTTGGTTAATAAAAATGTTACCAACTTCATTAAGTATTCATCCATGCATATTATGCCAATTTTGATTGTTTGTAAACTAATTATATGGAAGGTGACTGTCCCTTTGGGACTGGGCAAGAATTTAAGCAAATCAATCATCAGTTAACAGAGTAATATCTCGTCAATCGCTTAAGCTAGTTCATAAGTTAACAGAGATGATATGACAAACTATAAACATTTTAACAATATTTTCCCCATTTCCAAGCCACTATTATTTCACAAAAACTATCTCTACCTCAGGACTTTTCCCATGGCTTGTAGAACCATCTTGTAACACACTCCTGTTTTCTGCTGTCCAAGTAATGACCTATCTTCACTTTGGTTCAAATAATCTCCCACCATCGTAGTTTCTCAGTTTTGAGACTTCCTTTGTCTGTGTACAGCTCAAACTAGTCAAACCACATTCACATTTACATCAGCACTGAGCCTCAAACAACCTTTACTTCCAGCCAATCAGCTTGGGCTTGGCATGAAAAGACAAGGAATCCACTGATTTCATCAACATCCCAGGCCATAAATCTAGGGAGCGTCTACAAAGAGAAAAAACTACTTTAGGTGTATGATTTAAATCTAGAACAGCTGTTTTCAAAGATACTGGAGGTAGTAACTAATTACTGTTTCAGTATCTTTCCCACATCTGTACTGTTCATTTTATTATTGGACAAGATACTTTTCCAACAAGATTTCTCACTCCCTCCCCCACCTTTTTAATCCGTTTCTGCGCCCCTTTCTACTTTCTATCATCAAAAAGGTGAACAAGGTCCCTCGCTCTAACGTCAATTGGTAATCAGATGTTACGTGCTAGGCTTGCACAATTTTCACATCAGAAATGCCTCACCATAGAGAAGTTTTACAAATCAGCCTCTATTCAGCATCTTATCTCCCACAGCATGTTGGTAAACTTTGAATTGTTACTTTGTTCTACATGCCAAGTCTTGTGGTGTAGTGGTAGCTTCCCTTCCTTTGAGCCAGAAGACAGAGGTTCAAGTCCCACCTATTCCAGAGATGTGTAATGACATGTCTGAATAGGTTGACCAGAAAACATCTAAAATGGTTCATAATAAAATTATTAAGTCACTAAGTGTCATAACCCGTAAGCAACAAATTAATTAATGAAACCGCATCTATGTTCTGGAACATGGGCAGATCTGCATTGAAAAGAATAGTTTTACTTCAAAAATCAAGTATTTTCAAGCATTTGAATAAATTTCAATTTGGAATAGAAACATAGAAAATAGGAGCAGGAGGCAGCTATTCTGCCTTTCAATCCTGTTCTGCCATTCATCATGATCATGGCCAATCGTCCAACTCAATAGCCTCATCCTGCTTTCTCCCCATAACCTTTGATCCCATTTGCCCTAAGTGCTATAACTAGCTGCCTCTTGAATATTTCCAATGTTTTGGCATCAACTATTTCCTGTTGTAATGAATTCCACAGGCTCACCGCTCTTTGGGAGAAGAAATGTCTCATCTCCATCCTAAATCGTCTACCCCGAATCCTCATCCTGAGAGCCCTGGTTCTGGACACACCCACCATCAGGAACATCCTCCCTACATCTACCCGGCAAGCTGGTTTTATTCCAAACGCAAACCAAACAGCGACTCAAAATCAAGTAGTAGATTTGCCATCAGTACAAGTGCTCCAACCAACGGTCCAAATTCTTGGTTTGAAAGAGACAATGCATGGACTGGTGATTTACACCATCTGTAGCTTCTAAGTGACAAATTTAAAAAAATCTTTGCATTATCTTTTTCAAATTACCCCTTTGTAGAATGCACACAAGTGATTTCTAGTTTTTGAACATACATGCAGTCAAAACAAAAACAGGCATCTGCTCCTATGATGCTGCTTGGCCTGCTGTGTTCATCCAGCCCTGCACCTTGTTGTCTTTGATTTGAAACTGAGATAGTTTCACTTAAAGAGGTAAAAAATACAGTAAACTTCTACATCTTGTGCATTTGAGTTCAAGCTAAGAAAATGTTATTCAGATGACATGATCAATCTTTTAATATTTCCTTAAGCATTTTACAGCTAAGTGTATGCACAACACTGCAGATTTTGATTACAATACACCTTTTGTAAATTAGATAAAATGGAAGCATAGAACTTCTCAGTGTATGTGATAGCACATCAATCAAGGTTCCATCATAAGCTCTCCAACTGTTTTCATTGAAACACAAAAGATCATACAGTGTACGAATAAGCTTCGGTACCCGTATAGACACGAACACAAATCAGTTCAGGATCAAAAATAGAAAACTGGTTTTTTAAAGATGATGGTTTGAGCACTTACAAATTACAAAGAACCTTCTCTTCAAAAGCAAATTAGTTTGGGTGCTTCAAAAACTATGTGGGCAAAAGGAAAAGAAAACCACATCAATGCACCTCTGACACTGATCACTGAAGTTATTGACAACCAAGCCTTCAATTGCATGGCCCCTAAGCACCAAGCACTGGAAATGTCAGCCCACCTCTCTGTGGTCAGTTAAGACACTCCTTGAAACTTATTTCTTTGATCAAACTTTTCGTCATTTGTCCTAATTTCTCCTTTCTTTAATTCACTTTGCATTATGCATTTTACTAATCAGGAAATTATTTGTGGAATATGCATCACTATGTGCAAGAGGACACATATCATCGTTCTGCTAGGATTGCAATTCAACAGGATGGTTTCATTCACGATAACTCCCATTTTCTGCACTGAGTCACAAACAGTGCTTTTTCTGTGGAGAACAGAGTGTGCACAGTACAGTCAAGCCAGGACATGCTCAAGCTCACATCTGTCTAAACTACTCGACCAGACAGGTTGAAACAGGAATAGATTTTTTTTTAAAAAATGCATTTCATAGAAAACCATGCATGAACTGGCTTCTTTCAGCATTTTGTCCCTGTGTAAACACAACCAGTAGAAACTTGCTCAAGGCAACACAGTGGTCTAAAGTTAAGGCAAACTGATACAAACCATATAAGCATAAAAATGAAGCAAATACCACAAGCAGCATAATAGTCTAAGTGTGCTACTCCACAGCTTTTGGAATTCAAATAAAATATTTTCAGGAAGCTGTGGGAAGTGAGTAGCACGATTGGCAACATTACTCCAAAACTACCTATTAACTCAAACTGCCTAACTGTCCACATACTTCTATTTTAATCTTAAAAGAAGACGCACTTTTAGGTAAAGTAAGTGCAGAACCTTAGAGCGATAGAATACAAAAGGGGACAATAATTTGGCTCATTGTACCCATCGTGATTCTTTGAAAGAGGTGTCAAGTTAGTCCCACTCCCCAGCTCTGCCTCCATCACACTAATTTTTTTGCCTGTCCAGTATCTTCAAAAGTGAATTTAGTAAATTAACTGCTCAATCTACTTCCACTGCCTTTTCAGGCAATGTGCCCTAAATCACAGTAATTTCGTCAAGAAACATCATGTCACCTCTGGTTTATTTGTCTTATCACTTTATGTCTATCTTTTCTGGTTATGATTCTGTCACTGAAACTAATTTCTCCTTAATCTATTGAATCCATTATGATTTTGAACACTTGTATCAAAACTCTTGGTGACCTTCTCAAAGAGGAAGAAAGGATCTTAGATTTTCCAATCTCTCCACATAGCTGAAGTTCTTCATCTCCTGTACTATTCTACATGTTCTCCAATCCTTGACATTCGTTGTGAAGCGTGGTGCCCAAAGTAGAAAATAATACCCCCAACGTGCCCCAACCAGTCTTTTAGAAAACATTTCAGAAGATTTATTTGCTTTAACACAAAGGATGTCACATATGTTATATTTTTCAGAAGCAGACTTCTCAACATGCCTTGCCACAAGAGGACACCCAGGTGCCTTGGCTCCTAAATTCAATTCAAAACAAATTGTCATTCAAAATCGGACCAGTTCATTTTGCCTCAACTTATTCTGATCAAAATTAAATCACAAGAGTTAAATTTCATTTGTTATGTATCCGTCCATTAACATTTACCGATGTTTATTGGCATTCTCATGATAAATTGATGCATTGCCGAGCTTTGTGGTGCCTGCAAACTTTAAAATTATGCCCTGCACTTCCAAATTCAGGTCATAAGCATATATTAAAAACAGCAGTGTTCCTAATTCTGGTCCCTAGGGAAGACTACTGTATACTCTTCAGTCTGAAAACCAAATGTTCCAACACTACACACACCGTTCTGTTCCTTAAGCCAGGCTGACGGTGATTTTTAATTTCAAGGACTTCATACCATTCAGTAACCATATGACCAAAATGTTGTCAAACACCTTTGGACAATCATTATACACATTAACCACAGTATCCTCATCTGCCATCTTTCATTCAAATCAAATCAAGTTAATCAAATACTATTTGCCTTCAACACATCATGCTGACTTCCATTTATTAGCTACAAAAGAACACTGCATCAAATACTAAAAGGACATCACATTAGCTCTACAGGAACTGGTGACTGGCAGCTGCATCCCATTCCAGAGTGAAGGGCAGTAGTGGTAAGAGGACTGCCTCAAACTCTTATTTATTTAAAAACAACATTCCCTGTCACCTCTAAAAAAAATGTGAAATCTAATGCTTGACCTAGAAACACATCACACTCAAATGAGCAGATTCTAGTGTGAAGTAGCTGTGCTCAGTAGAAGCTTAGTTTACATAACTTCAAAAACACTTTCTCTCCATCTTCACCCTGCAACCTTTGAAGATGCTTGACTTATCATCAAAATACTTAAAATTGTATATTTCCCCCAAGTGATAGCTATTTATTTTACAATATGCTACATAGCTTATTTTGTATCAACGAAGTGTTCAACTTCTATGAAGATTTCTGGGAAGGTACTAACTGGTCTTTAAGTGTTGATTGGTTTGCATGTGGTTGGAGAAAGTCAAACCACTTATGTAGGAGTTTCCTCAAAATACGTTGTTTAACTGGTTGGGGTTGATATGGCAACATTGATCACACTTCCAAATGTGAAATTTGCACATTTTGTCATCAGAAAGAAAACCAAGTTCAGCATCTTAGGGTAACTCAGATGTGTGTTACAGTTTGAAGAAGCAGGTTTGTCACTTAGGGAAAATAACTGTTCCATGCCAGATTTTGTCAAGTTTACTACGACAACGCGGGTAAACTATTTCATATGCTGTAACATACATAACTAACTACTGTACAACTGACATATTTCATGTTGCAGTTAGTGAGGTACAACGTTATAAACAACATTCAATGTACAAAACAGGACAAGTTCTGTATTATTGAGTAAAACTTTTTTTTGTAACACATAGCATTTCTGCTACTTCAGCAAGATTTCTTTTCAGCTTCCAGTAGCCATACAAACTAATTACTGTTAGAGATTCACTGCCTCCACAGAAAACTCTATCAGCGCTAGTCTGATTTGTGTGGCTCGAATATTACCATTCACCTATTAGCATAAATTTGAATATTGCCTGGGTTTGTTGCATTTTGAAGCTGACTATCCAGCTTTCTTGTGGGGAGATGGGCAGATCAGGATTTGTCCTGGGAGTCCCCAAAATTACGCCGAGACCCATGAAGTCTCATGGCTTCAAGTCAGACATGGGCAAGGAAACTCATTGCTTAAGATAACTTACCACCTTCCCTCAGCTATAAATCAGTACTTCTCCATAACTCCTCCTAACTTCTGAAGGGACACTGAACATAAAACATTAACTCTGCTTTCTCTCCACAAATGCTGCCTGACCAGCTGAGCTTTCCCAACAATTTGTTTTTGTTTCCGCTTTCCAGCATCCACAGTTCTTTGGGATTTTTCTTCCCCCAGACTCCTCCACATTAAACACCACTTGCAAGAAGCACACCACATAGCGAAAGCGACTGCATAATCCTGTGGACACAAAGTCCTGTCTTCATATACAGGACACTGAGCATTGTGTTGTGCAGTACCTCACAACGGTGAATAGAATAGATTCAAAACTAATGTCGCAGTTCAAACCTAGGCACCCATGGAAGAGTTGTGGGCCATTTCCAGCCTCTGAATTTTATTTAATCACAACCTGTACCATCACAGCCCAGACCCACATCCCTCACTCTACCATTACCATCAAGCCAGGGAACCAATCCCACTTCAGTGAGTGTATGAGAGCACGCCAGCAGCAGCAGCAGATATGCCTAAATTTGAGGTGCCATTATGGTGAAACTACATTTACCTGTACACATGCCTGCCAAGCAGGGGAAAGCAGCATGTAACAGACAGAATTAAACTGTCCCACAACCAAACAGCAGTCTAAGCCCTGCAGTCCTGTCACATCCACTCATACATGGTAGACAATTAAACAATTAATTGGATAAGGAAATTATACAAATATCCCCAAAGATGATGAAGCACAGCACTGCAATGGAGAGTCTTCAACCGATGCATTTCATTCCATGTGATGTCAAGAAATGGCTAATCACAAAGTCTATGGGCCTCGACAACATTTCTGTTTTCTTTATTCATTCACAGGATGAGGGCGCCGCTGGCCAGCATTTACTGCCCATCCTTATTGCCCAGAGGGCAGTTGAGAGTCAACCACACTGCTGTTGGTCTGGAGTCATATGTAGGCCAGACCAGGTAAGGATGGCAGTTTCCTTTCCTAAAGGCCATTAGTGAATCAGATGGGTTTTTCCAACAATTGGCAATGGATTCATGGTCATCATTAGATTCTTAATTCCAGATTTTTTAAAAATTGAATTCAAATTCCACCATCTGCCATGGTGGGATTCGAACCTGGGTCCCCAGAATGTTATCTGTTATATGGGTCTCTGGATTAACAGTCCAGCAATAATACCACTAGTCCCTCGCCTCCCCCTTACTACATCGCAGTAGTAATAGTGAAGACTTGCATTCCAGAACTAGCTGAACCCCCTAGCCAAACTGTTCCTGTACAACTACAGCACTGCCATTTAAACAACAATGAAACTGCACAGTTACGTCTTGTCCAGGAGAAGCAGGATAAATCCAGTCCAGCCAATTATTGTTCTATCAATCTAGCCTCAATCATAGAAGTAATGGGAGGTCTCAGACAGTGCTATCAAGTGGCACATAATATACAGCCTTAGATAGCTTGCCAATGTTCAGTCTGGGTTCTCCATTCTAGATCTGTGATGTAAAGTATTGAGGCAATACTTTCGTCCCAGGTACAGCTAAAGCAGCCAAAATCACCCAAATCATGACAGTGTTTTTTCCTCAAGACATTATGATTATGTAAAAAATGAATTTAAAAAATTCATCCGACATATAGCTTTTGAAATAGAAATTATCTGTACACTGGTACAGATTAAGGAGGGTGGGACGAATAAGCACTCAAAACATTGTCAGTTCAAGATTAATCTGATGAACTGGGAGAGGCTCTCCCTTTCCCGGAATTAATTGAGATTATAATTAATGCTGACTTTTGTGTTATGCTTCATTACTGCTGGAAAACCTATTAGAATTTGAGATGATTATAATCTACTAAAAGGAGCAAAATTACTTCCAGAAGGAAAGGAAATTGACTATGGCCCTTGCTGCCAGGCAGTTAGATAAAACCCCGAATTCTGTCTGCATAAACTACATGTCCATTTATAGTTCTCGCTGCATGCATTACTTTCAGTGAGTTCTAGTTCAACCTCAACTTCAAACATTGCATAAACAAACATTTGTAATCAGCTCCCTTGTGGTCAGTGTAAGTTTCCAACTGTACTGTTAAACACCATAGGAAACTTTGCACACTGGCTGCTTACCCTATTTAACATGGGGGACATCTCTCAACTTTGGTTGTCTTTGGCAAGATTCTGGCCTTATGACAATGGATAACTGCCAGATTAGAATTGCTGATTAAAAGTACAGAAACAATAATTAGTCCAAAGCTCTCAGCCAGAAGGATATTATGGAGTATAACACAACCTTGGTCAGACGGGCTAATGGGCCAAGGAATGGCACGTGGAGCTTAATTTAGATAGATGTGAGGTGTTGCATTTTGGAAAGTCAAATCAGGGCAGGATTTATACATTTAATGGTAGGGTCCTGGAGGGTGTTGCCAAACAAAGAGACCTTGGGGTGCAGTGGTTCATAGTTCCTTGAAGGTGAGTTAGACAGCGTAATGAAGGAGGCAACAAAAACAAATTGCTGGATAAAGGTCAGCAGGTCTGTGTACAGAAATCAGAGTTTAAGTTTCGGGTCGAGTGATCCTGCCTCAGGTGGTGGTGTTGGGTATGCTTGCCTTTATTGGTCAATGCATTGAGAATAGGAGTTGGGATGTCATATCGCAGCTGCACAGAACACTGGTGAAGCCACTTTTGGAATAGTGCATTCAGGTTGGGGCTATTTTCCCTGGAGCATAAGAGGCTGAGAGGTGACCTTACAGAGGTTTATAAAACCATGAGGGGGCATGGATAGGGTGAATAGCCAAGGTGTTTTCTCCCCAGGGTAAGAGTGTCTAAAATTGGAGGGCATAGATTTAAAGTGAGAGGGGAAAGATTTAAAATGGATCTAAGGGGCAGCGTTTTCACACAGAGGGTGGTGCATGTATAGAATGAACTGCCAGATGAAGTGATGGAGGCTGGTACAATTAGAACATTTAAAAGGCATTTGAATGGGTACAAAAATATGGAGAGTTGAGGGGGATATGGGCCAAACGCTGGTAAATGGGGCTAGACTTATTTAGGATATCTGGTCGACATGGATGAGTTGGGCTGAAGGGTCCGTTTCCATGCTGTACAACTCTATGAATCCACAGGCATGACCTTTGGGATAAGAAAGTCTGAAAGACTACCAACGGGCAGTTTCTTCAGCCAAATTCAAAACGAGATGTTAGAACTTTTTGAGTCACTGAACAAGAACCTGTTATGGTTAATACGAAAGGGAACTGTTATGACGGTACAAAAGGGCATCTGAATCTGGAGCAATGGATTATACTTCAGAATGTTGAGTAGTCAAGAAAGATGTAACATGGCATCTTTCACAAAGTCTGCACAATTATACAAAAACATAAATCCTAACTCAGTTTGCAATCATGTGTCAGCCATTGGGATATGGGCTTTGCCGATTCAAAAACTCTCTCAAAAGTACCGGTTGGAAGATTCAACAGGCATGTGTGCCAATTGTAGATTCACCAGTCATTAACTGGAGACCCTGATGGATACCAATTTAAACATTGTTCTCCGTGATCTGGAAGTCACCTCGCATTTATATAATTATTTTCACTTTTCCAAAGCACCTCATAGGACAATTAGTTGAATGAAAATTTGATACCAAACCGCATAAGCCAACTGTTTGGTTAGAGAGTTAGATTTAAGAAATGTCTTAAAAGAAGGGAAGAGAGGTGAAGTAGTTTAATGAGGGATTTCCAGAGTAGACAGCCTTACCAGATGAAGCAACAGTGCCAGTTGTTTAGAGAGGTAGAGATGCTCAAGAGGTCAGAACTGGAGGAAAACTAATATCTTGGACAGTTACAGGGCTGAAAGATATTACGGAGATGTGGAGTGTAAAAGCCAGGGAAGAATCTAAAAACAAGTATGAGAACTTTAAAATCAAGGCATTGCTTAACTTGGAGTTTACGTGGATCTCCGAGTGTGGGCAGATGGTTACGAAAACTTTGAGAGACTTAAAACACAGACCGCAGAATTTGAACTTCGAATTTATCAAGGATAGAATGTCGGAGACTGGCCGGGGTGCATTAGAACATAGGTAAGAGGGGCACGGACAACGGCTTCAGGAGCAAAGTGGGTCAGAGGCGAGTCATGTGATGATGCAGAGATGAAAAACAGGTGCCTCAGTAGTGGTGCAGATGAGTGGTCGACAGCTCAACCTGGAGAAAAATAGACTAATTAAAATGAATCTATCCAACTAGCAACTGCACAAATTTGCCCATATCTGTTGCATAATGATCAACATTCATGATTTTAGGAAAAGAATGGAGATATTACTTGACCTTATTTGGATAATGCTACCTCCAAGACTTGCCTTCAAATCTTCATAGAAAATTCAAGTCTAGTCAACCCCCTGCAGCAGCGCTGAATGTTCACAGCTGATTTGGATAGATCTACAGTACTCCACCGCATTTCATAACTAATCAACCAAGCTGGCCCTTGAATAGGACCTGGCAGGAGCTGAATTGTTTTCCACGTGAGCTGGTCCTACAAGCTAATATCAGAAATTACCGAATGGACAAGCAGCAGGAAATGTACTTTGTGTAGACAAGTTAGGTTAGTTTAGGTTAGTTTCCCTTTGTTACTCCTTTCACTAACCTGTACTCAAGCTCTCCAGAATTTAGGACAGCATCTCTGTTTGACCAAGGGGAGAAGGTGCAATCCATATCAGGCGGCTAGAAAAGTCAATCCTACTTGTGTGCACGTCAGTAATTTGTTTCGGAGACTAAACTTGGTGACAGAAATTGATCGGTATCAAATTTTCATTGTATTTTCTTGCCATTCCCTGAGAAAAATTACAGTACAAGGAGATAGAGAAATCACATAATGGTACAGTACAGAATTTTAAAAATTCAGTTCAAATTGTTCCGGTTTAACAGATCTAACAGATCTGATAACAGGTAAGACATGCATGTAAAGCTAATACCCCAAATGGGTACATACCAAGCCTATTTGAGGTATTTTGGACAATACAAAGTGCAGAATTGTAAATCTACAAAGTCTAAAAAGTGTCTAGAGTGAATGCATTTGAAGTATTAATTTGTGGGGTATTTAATTTTGGGGGGGGCTATACAGCAGTATCCCAGCACAAGATACTTATATATGGTAGTTGAATTTACAAGTGGCTCACATGCCTGTTTTTTGACAAGGGGACAAATCACCTATCAGGAAGTTCAAAAGGCATGACATCCAGTTATTGGAAAATTATTAAATTGAAACAGCATAATCTATTCACAAAACTTAAAAGATTTCTAGTGTCCTTAATCTCAGGAGAAGTAAATACAATCACTGCTATTACACTTGTTTTGGCAAATTAGCTTTGTGTGTTAGAATTCCCCAGAATATTTCAACATATGGCTCCTGGATAATAAGGTGGTCGCAATACATTTAGCAGTAAAAGAGGCGACTAATGAAAGCGCCAAAAACGATGAGAATATTAGTTTTAAAAGCTATAATTTGAAAGAGCTACTGTTGGCTATAAAGTTGGCAGAAGGTAGGTTTTTGTAGGAAATGAGTTGAGCACTTTCAGTTTAACCTGTCACAGACCAACAGTGGTCTCAGTTGTACAGCTTAACTCATGAATTTACTGACTCAAGCCTTGCACCAATTGTTCTCTGCCTGAGTGCATTGTGTGCATGCTGCACAGTCAGCTTGGTTTCAACTCCAAAAACCAGGAGCACCTTTGCCCACATCTACAAACCCAACACTCCTCTGTTCACAAAGTCCACCAAGAACTGGATGCTAGTTAAGAACTTCAATGTTATTAGGCCTCTGCACATGTACTTCAAAATAAGTAAAATATTCCAAAAATATAATACTTATAAAACTGAATATTCAAATTTTATAGCTCAGTAATTAGACCACTTCAAAAGAAGTAGAATTCAAAAATGATCATTGATAACTTAAACAATGAAGTAGATGAACTCCCAGCTGAGATGGTAAAGGAGACAAACAGAACTGATGGAACTACAAAGCCAAGACATGTCAGAGAGGGGAAACAAAATTATGATCACATAAATTTTAGAGGTATTAATACTTTCTGAAACAAGACAGCTGAATGCTTGAGACTTGGAAATAATAAATATTATTTACACGGCAGCATTAAACTTGCCAATTTGCCAATCTTCATTTTTAAATTGCTGAATTTTAAACAGGGTGAGACATATACTTTGCTTTACTGCAATAATCTGCCTAGTTTTAATCAAGACTTTCTTGGCTGTGCAAGTTATGCACAGTCTGTGTCTATCCTGTCCCATGAATTCCAATGTTACACCACATTTGGAAAAGGCAGACCAGATTTGGATTTCAATTCAAGTGGACATCAATGTGAATTCACTGTACTTGCTCAATTTTTGCGTTTCATCTCAAAGATACATTCCTGCTGACAAATGAATAATAGCAGACCACCCCAAAACAGCGCATACGCGTCAGCCTTAAGTACCATCTATTGCTTTCCCACAGTTGATGAATCTGTACACCTTGTCAAACACTATTTTCACTGACCAAGTTCCTTTGACAGCATCTTACAAACCTGCATCCATTGATGTCTACAAGAACGAGCAGATACATGGGGGCACCACCAAACCACACACCATCCTGACTTGCAAACATATCACTGTTCCTTAACTGGCATAGGGTTAATGTCCTGGAAATGCCTTCCTAACAGCACTGCGGGTGTCCCTACACTCCAAGGAGCGTTATGGTTCAAGGCAGCAGCTAGGCACCTTTTCCATGAGAATTATGAAGGTGGGCAATAAATACTGGCTTAGCCACTGAGGCTGACATCTTACGAATGAATAAAAACTAACACCATGGATTGCAAAGGCACAGTATGTATTCTAGATGAGGAACTTCAATAACCATTAGTGATTCAGTAGCTCCAGCACCGACTAAATTGAGCATGTCTTGAAGGAGCAGAGAGAATCAAAGAAAATCAGAACTTGCTCAGTTCTGAGGAAGGGTCACCGGACCCGAAACGTTAACTCTGTTTCCTCCTCCACAGATTCTGCCAGACCTGCTGAGCTTTTCCAGCAACTTTGTTTTTGCTCCTGATTTACAGCATCCGCAGTTCTTTTGGTTTTAACAAAATATGTGTAATATTGGCCTCCTGAAAATTTAAATTATTGCGGTTACCAGGCTCGGTCATAAAATGAAATACTTTGAATCCTGGGACATTAAAATTTAATTGACTTAAAATGACAATACAGTAAGAGAATGCTGCGAAGAAGCTACTCTCTACAATGTCTTGAATTTCCCACTTGTAAGGGATGCTTACGTCTTGTACTTGGTATTGTTGATCGACATTCATTGATTATTTCTACGCAATTGGTCATGTTCCTACGTTAAGTGCAGCATGTAATTTACGTTTCTCACAGTTTTGAATTGCCTCAACTGTTAACTTGTTTATACTAGTGAAAGACTTCTGCAATAACTATCAAATGTAGAATACTTCTGCGTAAAGAAAAAATGCAATCAATATATATTAGACAAAATTAAACATTTGTACTATTGAGTTTTGACCAGGGAAAAGTCTACTATTACAGAAACAGATGTCAATGCCACTGCAATTTGCCTTCAAAATCAATTTCCCATTTGAGTACATTAGCACACAAACACCTCCCATCACAGAAAAGGGAATGTTAATAAAGACAAAGCACCACAGAATCTAGAGATACCAAATAAAAACAATGCTGCAGAAAGTTATGGCAACATCTGTGAACAGAAAAACAGAATTGATGTTGAGTCGAATCACACTTTTTTGAAACTGAAGGAGGCTGTTTTTTATGCTGTTAACAAAAGGGGGAAAGGGAATAAGTGGAAAAGATGGTGAGGGTGCCTGGAGCAAAGTTAAAGGGAGTGCTAACAATAGGAGAGAAGAGTTTACATTGTGCTTTGCTCGAACACTAGACCTAGTTCATAAATGTTGGTGCAAGAGCAAGGTGGCTTATTGAAATGGCAAACAACCTGAAGGGCAGAGTCATTTTTATAAACAAAATGAAGGCATTCTGCAAAACAGTTACCAAGTCAATGTTGGTCCTGCAGCCATTATGACAAAAAATACTTAATGCAAGGAGAAGGCTGGCTATATAAAATAAACGCCTTGCTTTTAACAAACTTTATCCTGTTTTGCAAACATTCTGTCTAAAAGTGACAAGTGAAGCAAAGAACCATCATATACCCACTTCACGTATGTCAAACAGATTTTAATATTGAAATTTGACACGGGATGTCAATTCACAATAATTTCAAAATAACAGTGTTGAAAGTTACAAGGAAATACTCATTTAAAACAAAAAAAAATTGGGAAGATGCTGAAATATCTTAATGGCCAGACTACAAAAATTCTATTTGTATATTCTGGAAAATCCAAAAGGGATGTCAGGCTGTCACACGGAGATGTATCATTATTCATACACAGAACAGCAAATACTAAATGCCAGCAAGTTCCTGTACGGTTTGGAAGGAATGTGGGAAGTGGGTGGGGAAGGTAGTTACAAAGCAACAATGTCAGCACAAGTAATTTAGCTTCTCTCTCAAGAATTCAGCAGGAATTTCTGAACTCCAAGTTTATGTTAAAAAATAAAAATCAAAAGAACTGTGGATTCTGGAAATCAGAAACAAAAACAAAATTGCCAGAAAAGTTCAACAAGTCTGGCAACATCTGTGGAGAGAAATCAGAGTTAACGATTCAGGTCCAGTGAAACGTTTGTCAAAGCTGACAATAGCTAGGAAAAAGTGGCTTTTTAAGCAAGATTGAGGGGAGCAGGCAGTAAACGAGAGGTGGAGATAGAGCCCAAAGAGAGAGAACAGTTGGACCGACAAAGGAGTGGATAATCATCAACCTAGGAAAATGAATAACTGCTAATAAAGACAATTAGTGGCTAACAATGGGTTGTATGTAATAGCAGACCATGTGATGAAAAGGCCTGGTATGTGGGACTGGGGTAAAGGCATGGGAGAAGATGCTTCAAGCCCTAAAATTGTTGAACTCACTATGGAGTCCAGAAGGCTGTACAGTTCCCAAGCAGAAAATGAACCTTTCCTTCATTTTGAGCTTCGCTTCACTGGAGCATTGCTTAGATCCAACCCTAACATTTTAATTAGCCGGCTGACAAGGGGTGGTAACTGTCGTTATCTGACAGACTGACCTCTACATTGCAGAGGCTGAGCACCAGCTCTCATACCTCCTCCTGGACCATGACCCCACCACGGAGCATCAGGCGGTCATGTCCACGATGGTCACTAACCTCATTTCATCTGGTGATCTTCCCACACTGCCTCCAAGCTCACAGTCTCCCAAACCCACACAGCTCACTTCTATCTCCTTCCCAAAATCCACAAACAGGACTGCGCGGGCAGACCCATTGTTTCTGCCTGCTCCTTCCCCACAGAACTCATCTCTTCTTACCTCAACTCGATTTTTTCTGCCCTTGTTCAGTCACTTGCACCTGCAATTCCTTTGATGCTTTACATCAGTTTCAGAATTTCCAGTTTCTGGGCTCCAGCTGCCTCCTCTTTACCATAATGCACAATCCGTTTACATGTCGATCCCCTATCAGGACGGTCTCAGGGTGTCTGCTTCTTCCTGGGAAAAGGCCTGAACCATCCCCCAACTACCAACACCTGCCACTGCCTGGCTGAGCTCGTCCTCACCCTGAACAACGTCTCTTTTAACTCCCCTCACTATCCTCAGGTGAAAGGAATGGCCATGGATACCCACATGGGCCCCAGTTATGCCTGTCTCTTTGTGGGGCATGTGCAGCAATCCTTGTTCCAGTCCTATTCTGGCCCCTACCCACAACACTTTTTCCCAGTATTTTGATGATATCATTGTGCTGCTTCCCTCTCACTTACGGAAGTGGAAAAGTTTATCAACTTTGCTTGCAATTTCCAACCGGCTCTAACCTTCACCTGGTTCATCTCCAACTCCACTCTTTCCTTCCTCGACATCTGTTTGTATTTCTGGGGACAGGCTGACCACCAATATCCACTAAAAACCCACTGGCTCCCACAGTCACCTTGACTATACATCCTCATACTCTGCTTCCGGTAAAGACTCTATTCCATTCTCCCAGTTCCTCCATCTCTGTCGAAGTTGGCATCATCAGAACAAATGCGACAAGCGGGCCTTCGAAACTTCCACTTTCTTCCTCAACCAAGGATTCCCCAGCACTGTACTCACAGGGCTTCCATTGCCAGACCCATCTCCCACACTTCAGACCTCACCTACTATTCCACCAGCAAACACATCCAGAGGATTGTTAGCTGCCATTTCGGCCACCTCCAGGGGATGCCACCACCAGACATGCTCCACTCCCCTCCCCTCCCTGGTCAGCCTTTCGCAAGGACCATTCACTCCAGCACACTCTAGTCCACTTTTCCTTCACTCCCAACATGCCCCCACAGCTCCACAGCACCTTCTCCTGCATCTGTTTGTTTACTTCCTCCCTCCTCAGTATCCAAGGGCCCAAACACACTTTTAAGATGAAGCAGTGCTTTACCTGCACTTTACTCAATCTTGTGTACTGCATTCGCTGATCACAATGTGGTCTCCCCTGCATTGAGGAAATGAAGCTTAGACTGGGTGACCGCTTCACAGAACACCTATGTTCTGTCTGCGAAAAAGACTGAGCTTCCAGCTGCTTGTCACGTCAACACACCACCTTGTTCCCTGGCCAACATCTCTGTCTCAGGCTTGCTGCAGTGCTCCAGCAAAGCTCAACGCAAGCTAGAAGAACAGCACCTCATTGTCCACTTGGGAACTCCACAGATTTCTGTACTCAGTCTCAAGTGCAACAATTTAGGGGTTGAGGCACTTTCGCCCATGCCCTTACTCCAACCGCCACACACCAGGCCTTGTTATCACATGGTCTGCTATTACACACTGCCCATTGCTAGCCACTAGTTGTCCCCATTAGTAGCTATTCATTCTCCATGGCTGGTTGTTATCTACTCAGAATCATAAAGTCCCAAAGGTGTGGAAACATGCCATTCAGCCCAACAAGTCCACACCGCCCCTCTGAAGCATGTCCCACCCAGGTCCATCCCCATCCCCCTACCCTTTCCCTGTAACCCTACATTTCCAATGGCTAATCCACCTAATTTACACACTACGAGCAATTTAGCATGGCCAGTCCACCTAAGTTGCACATCTTTGTATTGTGGGAGGAAACTGGGGGACCTGGCAGAAACCCATGCAGACACGGGGAGAATATACAAACTCCACACAGACAGTCACCAGAGGGTGGAATCAAACCCAGGTCCCTGGCACTGTGAGGCAGCAGTGCTAATCATTTAACCACTGTACCAACCATTCCTTTGTCTGTTCAAGTGTTCTCTCTCTTTGGGCTCTATCTCCACCTATCGTTTACTCCTTAACCCCTCCCCCCACCCTATCTTCTGCATTAAAACCAATTTTTTCCTGGCTACCATCAGTTCTGAGGAAGGGTCACTGGACCCAAAACAAACTCTGATTTCGCTCCACAGATGCTGCCAGACCTGCTGAGCTTTTCCAGCAATTTCTGTTTTGTTTTCAAGTTTACATTGTTTTCTTAGCTCACTAATGTACCAATGGGCAGGAGATTTTCCTAACATTTATCAGTGTAGTGTCAGTCACATCATTAAAACTTACACTTGCTGTTTATACATATTTTTAACAATGAGTACTGAATTAACATTGCTACAGGTTATTCCAAATTTTGGGTTGATAAATGAAATCTTACAGTCATAAGATCCTTTCATTGATAAGAAGTGCTAAAGCAGTATTGCATGATATGAACAAGATAGTAAAGCCATCAAAAAGTCAAATCAGATTACAAGTCTTCAAAAGCAGCTAATCTGAGTTTACCTTCATTGCTAAAGCTATTGGAATTTGTCTGTTTGGGTTACGGCGTTCCATTGATATCTCTACTGGTTCTCATCTACGTCATACAGAAACATCATGCACTACTTATCTACAGCAAGAGCTTTTAATTTATTCACTCCTACTGCTCAGTATCCCTCCTAAACAAGTCACTCAAGCACTGTCCAGGAGTCACCCCTCATTCCACATTTCACCAACTAGGTACCTTATTTCGGCAGAGACTTTCTCCCCTTTGACTGTCAAAATGTTGATTCTCTTTGCCCTTCATGCAGTCCATAATTCATTTCCAATTATCCCTCCTACATGTTATCCAATTTTTTTCTTCCTTTGACCACTTACAGTAACCTTATATATTGTTCCCAATAACCTTATGTACCTTATGTTCTTATATAACCTTATATATTGTTTGGGGCGGCACGGTGGCTCAGTGGTTAGCATTGCTGCCTCACAGCACCAGGGACCCGGTTCACTTCCACCCTTGGGCGACTGTGTGGAGTTTGCACATTCTCCCTGTGTCTGTGTGGGTTTCCTCCGGGTGCTCCGGTTTCCTCCCACAGTCCAAAGATGTGCAGGCTAAGTGGATTGGCCATGCTAAATTGCCCGTGGTGTTCAGGGAGGTGTAGATTAGGTGGGTTATAGGGGGATGGGTCTGGGTGGGATGCTCTGAGAGTCGGTGTGGACTCATTGGGCCGAAGGGCCTGTTTCCACACTGTAGGGATTCTATGATTGCTAGATTCTATGATAACGCATAAGTAACAGGAAAAAAAAATCAAATCTAGCCCTTAGCTCAAGAAATTACTTTTAGAAGTTCTTACCTCCTTCTACTGCCACCATTTTGGAGGGAGAGGGGGAGTGACAGAGAAGGCAATATTTCACTCCTCAAAACGCTGAAAGTCTGTGTGTCATGAATTTACAAATTCAGGTCTTCTGCCTGCCACATTTGTGGAGGTCTTACTTCCAACATCCAAAAAGTGAAATGGAAAATTGTCATGGTTTTAAAATAATCTAAAGATTTAATTTCTCCATACTTGTTTAGTCAGCAGAAACATTTCGGAACTGTTTTTGAGTTATTCCTGATGTCTAGGCCAATATTTAGCCCTCAAATCAATATCACAAGAAACAGCTTAATTGGTCATTTTTTCTTTGCTGTTTCGGTGAGTTTGTGCATACACATTGTACTATGGGAACTTTGTCAGCCAACACTGACTACATTTCAAAGTTCTTCAATTACAGTACAATGCTCTGAAACATCAATTTGTCTAGTCAAAATGCACAGAAAAATTCCTATGAAATAAATCTATGATTTAAAATCTCAGCGTTTTCAGTGAAAATTTGCCCTGATGGTTGGATTTTACTTCAGTATTTTTCACAGATTGCACACATATAGGATTTCTAATACTGAAACAGTGCATGGAAGTGAGGGGAGAAGAAAGCTACTTCAATAGTCTTCTCATACAGCCCAAGTTTATATTAACATGGAATAAATCTTCCATTTTGTACACAAATTATTTGGTTTTCCTCAGTATTTGAACCCTTCACAAATGAAGACTTTGCTGACATCAATTCCATCAGTTCCCTTCAAAGGAACTTCAATTAGGTGAACTTAAAATTTGTACCTTCTCCAACAGAATGACATTTCCCATATGACGACGTACCCAGAACTGTACTCATATCACAGCTGGTGGTGAATTACCATTCCAGTCTGGAATTCAACAAGCACATCAATTATATTAAAACTCAGTTGTGCTGCAACATCAGGTGGAGAACTTGCCTTTATCAACACTGTCTCCACTAGCAAATAAAGTCTGATGAACTGACCAAGGGTTGCCGAAAATAATCATTTGCAGCAATGGGGAAATTTCTAGCGAAGTAATGCTTTGCTTATCCCAATACGGGTAACCTTACCTACCTGCCTCACATATCTCACTTATTTCCTGTACTGAATTTATAAAGAGTCAGTGATGGCAAATGACTGATCATAGCATAAGGGAAGCATTTTAAGCCACATGAAGTAAACGTTTGTTTTGTATCACGTCATGGCATAGTAAATTAGCATTGTAGTATTATGTGCATGGTGAATACAATCTCATTCTGAGATATTTATGGAATATAAACTGATTCCTTTTTGGTTTAAAAAATGAAAATTTAATCAGGTTAATTTATTTTTTCAGCAATTGTTTATTACAGTTTTTGGACATCCAAGTGTTATGAGGCAGACATCGACCCCCTCTGATAACTAAATCGAAACACCCAGAAAAGTTCGTCTCACCTCAATCTGTTAAAGGAAGTGTGAAAAGTGGTATAACCTGCCTCTCACTCCCCCCAACTCTGTTATAAAGGATAGGTTAAATGAAATTAACTCCTGACTGATACTCTATAATCAACAAGTAACGATTTATTTATAACTCTTAACAGTGAACAAATGAACAGAACTACTAACAAACTGAACAATTCCCCCTTAACTACCAACTATTCCCGAATAAAACAAGACTCTAATGGTATGCTGTTCTGGTAGAACAAACCCCACTTATATACACCAAATTAATTCAAAAAACAACTTAAAACTTAGTCTCTCAAAATCACATCTTCCAGAATACTCTGTGTCCTCTCCGCTGATACTCAGTCTGGAATGCCTCTCTCCGTCAAATTCTTGTGTCAGGAATATTAGGAAAGAGTGCCGCTATACCTTTATTTAAAAGATGGTTGTCTGAATGTTTAGAGAATTCTGAGAGTGCCAATGATTTTCTCTTTTAGAGCTGATGGATTGTTAACTCTATGATGGCAGTTGCTCTCTCACAGATTTTCAAAATGTCCTCTTCTTTTATAGCCTTGATGACCTATTAGTTTTTTACAATAAACTTGGTCCTAGGTTGTCAAAACAATCAAAATAAAAACCAATTAAATTTAAACCTAAGTGCCTTGTTGAAATTAAATTAGCTGATTTTCAAACTGGTATCTTTAATAACAAAATAAACTACTGCCTGGGATGCTAACCACACAGCCTTTTGATAATGTTTCAATTTTAGGAGCTCTTTGTGCACCTGCACATTTTTTTTTTAAATCTCCACGCCTACAAAAAACGAATCTTTTAAAAGGCACCATGCACTCTTCCCCACTCTCATCTTACAAGTACCAAATTTTGACATCCTGCCTTCCAATCCACGAATACTCTACCCAACTTCACAACACCGCCCCCCCTTAAGAAAAAAGTGAACCATTATTATGAAAAGATGACTTCATTTTTAAAAAATCTTAACACCATTATTACTAGATCCATGGGTCATTAATCTAGAGCTACACATTTCATACTAATTCTATATACATATACAAGATTGAACATTACTGTTTCTATCTTATATATACATTTTTCTTTTAAATCTGCGATAACACATCCACAATAACATGTTCACAACCTACAACATGTACAATCAATCAGTAAATTAAATGCATGTAACATAAAACTCCAACAAAATAGTCTGGTCTTATCTTTAAATCTTTCCAAAAATGTCAAAGGGTTGTGATCAGCGTACACAACAGTCTCTGGTATATTGTTTACAGCATAAACATTAAAATGTTTAAAGCCAGTACTAAACTCAATAACTCGTTTTTAATGGTTGAATATTTTCTCTAGTGTATATTAAGTTTCTTTGCAAAATAACCAATTGGCCTTTCAATTCCATAGTCATCTCTCTGTAACAACACATCTCCAACCCTATATCATTTGCATCGATAGTGCCTTTAAAGGGCTTCAAGAAATTTGGCACGGCTAAAACTGGTGTGGTGGCTAACACTGCTTTTAAATTCTCAAATGCTCCCTGGCATTGTTCTGCCCACCAAAATTTCTTCTTTAAACAAATCCATCAGCACTGCCACCATGTTACTAAAGTTCGGTACAAACTTACTGTAGAATCTGCTCAGTCCCAAAAGTAATAGCAACCCCTCCTTCAAGAATAGTCTTGGAAATTCCTCAATGGCCTCCATCTTCACGTTCCTCTGTGTCATCCGCTCACATCTAATGGTTTGTCCTAAGGACATCACTTCCGCCTTCGCGAATTTTGTTTTTGCTAAATTTATGACCAACTTTGCCTTCTGTAGTCTCTCAGAAAGCTCTGCCAAATATACAATGTGATCTTTCTACAAATGGCTAAAGATCACCAAGTCATTTATATAGATTGCACTATTACTCAGTCCTGCCACAACTCTGTTCATAAGAATTTAAAAATGCGGCTGCTATGTTCTTCATTCTAAAAGACATTACTTTAAATGATACAGCCCACTTGGGGTTACAAAAATGCTAATAGTATGGTGTTCCATAGATACAAGTCCTACTTATATACACCAAACTAATAAAAACAACTAAAACTTGGTTTCTCGAAATTACAGCCAGGATACATCTTCCGGAATGCTCTGCACCCCCTCTGCTGATCCTCAGTTTGGAACGCCATTCGCCGTCTAATTTTTATGTCAGGGACACCTCTCTCCGTCGAATTCTTGCATCTGGAATATTCGCTAAGAGTGCTGCTATACCTTTATTTAGATGATGGTTCGCAGAGTTTAGACATTTCTGTGAGAGTCAGTGATTTTCTCTTTACAGCTGATGGGCTGTTAACTCTATCAGATGGCAATGGTCTGTTAGATGGCAGTTGTTCTCACACCAATTTTCAAAATGCCCTCTTCTTTTATAGCCTTGACGACCTATTAATTTCTTACGATAAGATTAGTCCTGGGTTGTCAAAACCATTAGATTTAAATTTTATTGGTTTTTAGTTTCTAAGTGCCTGGTTTAAATTAATTGGCTGATTTTCAAACTGGTTGCCTTAATAACAAAAACTACTGCCCTGGGTTGCTAACCACACAGCATTTTGATAATAATGTTTCAATTTCAGGAGCCATCTGTGCACCTGCACACATTTATTTTTAATCTTCAAGCCTAGAAAAATCACATCATCTTTTTAGGGACCATGCACTCTCCCCCAATATCATTTTACAACAATCAAATTCCAATCCACAAATACTCTATCCAACTTTGCAACACAAGTTCCATCTATTCTGTTGTGAATAAATCGTCCCTCAACCTCAAGAAGGCACAGTGTACAAAATAAAACACAATAACATTTCTTTTGCCCAGCAGCAAACGCCATATTCTCTTTCATTAAGCAGCCAATGGGTATATCGTTGTCCAGATATATTTACAGAAGCACTTTTTAAAAATCTGTTCATGGAATGTGGGATCACTGGCTAGGCCGTCTTCCATCGCACATGGTTAACTATCCTTAAGATGCTTTTTTGATCCATTGCAGTCCATACAGAGTCAGTGCTAAGAAGAAGGTAGTTTCAGGATTTTAACCCAGTGACAACGAAGGAACAACAATATCATTCCAAAGCAGGATGGCATTCAGCTTGCAGGGTTGCCTTTGAGCAAGGTTGAGTTTGGAAGGTGCTGTCAAAGGAGTTGCTGCAGCGCATCTCCTAGGTGATACACAATGCTGCTACTCTGCGACTTGGAGGAGGCAGTGAATGTTTAACATGGTGAATGTGGCGCTAATCAAACAGGCTGCTTTTGCTGGGTAATGTTAAGATTCTTCCATTTTGGTGAAACTGCACTCATCCTGGCAAATGGAGGGTATCTTAATACACTCGTGATTTGTGCCTTCTAGAATGATGGGGTTTTGGGGAAATCTGCAGCTGAATTACTTGTAACAGAATTCCTTGCTTCTGACTTGCTTTGTAGCCAACATATTTATATGGCTGGTAGAGTTCAATTTCTGTTCAATATAACCCTAGGATGTTGATATTAAGGGATTCAGCGATGGTCATTCTATTGAATGCCAAGGAGAGATGGTTAGATTCATTCATGTTGGCGATGGTTAGTGCCTGGCACTTGTGTGGCACAAATGCCACTTGCCACTTACTATCCCAACCCTGGATGCTGACCAGGTCTTGCTGCAGAAGGACATGGGTGTTTCAGTATCTGAGGAATCACAAATGGTGCTGAACACGGTGCAATTAGTGCAAACATTGCTGACTTTAAAGTGAAGGGAAGGTCACTGATAAAGCAGTGAAACATGGTTGAGCCTTGGTCGCTGCTGAGGAATTCCTGCAGTAATATTCTGGAGCCGAGATGATTGGTATCCAACATCCACAAGCAACATTATTTTCACGCTCCACATAACTCTAACCAGCAGACCAACCAATAACCATCTTGCCACGTTCCCCCACATCTCATGAACAAATAAAAAAAAGGACTGTGATTTAAAAAAAAACTTCTTAAAGATACAAGAACAAATGATTGTGAATCAGTTGAAATACACGGATTTCCTTATTCTGAATGCAGGGCCTCAATGAGACCAAAGCTCAGCACGCACATAAATGTGTTAGAAATGTTTTGGATCTGGTAAAGTTATGAAGAATAGCATCCACCTGAAGAAAATAAAAGTGGTAAATTAATATTGCTCCTGTCACTGCAATAATAGTGAAAGCAAGAATTATTTTAAAACACAATTCCAATTTCTAAAAATGTTTGATACTAAGGGTGCCTATGTAATTTTATTGAGGATCCTTAAAGCAAGCAGAAACAAAAAGGACCTTTGCGGTTGACAGAGTCAGAAGACTTTCATTTGAAATGCACGAGACTTCTATCACAGATGACAAAAAATGAAAAGGGCTGTATTCTAACTCAGTGTGCCATAAAGTCTCCTTCCTCCTCTCAGCCTAGTTACAGAAATTTTCTGGTGCATAAAGATAACATTGTCTCTACTGAATTCACTATTCAGAAATTATGCTGTAATATGGTGCAACATGTCTTAGAGTCTTAGCGTCAAAGTACAGTCCAGGAAAGCAATAAAAATCATGCACATACTAGATTCTGGTGACCACACCAGGTAAAGAAACAAAAACAGTTATTTACCTTCAAAATTAAGACAGCTAGACTTTAAAACACACACAAGTTTTTGTTGTTTAAGCATGGCCTCTTTTGCAAAGCAGACAAAACAACATCTTCAGCCTTCATAGTTGAGCATATATAGGCCATGCAAGATCTTGTAAAACAGATGTAGACAGCCATACATTCCATACAACCACAAATCTCCAGGGAAAGGCAGACTTCTACATACACCGCCCTTCCTCCATGGCTGCAAGGAAATACATCAGCAACTTCTAAATATAAAGCACTCAAAAGCATGTCAAACATGGCAATCCATAGTTAAAAATTATTTCTTCTATTCACATCTCAACTATACCTTTACAATGAAGATGTATTTTCCTGTTGGCTAAACTAGAAGCTGAAAAACATTAAAGCTTTCCTAAATAAATCTGCTGTTAGATAGTTCCCACTCTGTTTAAAAATGTAACCTCACATTTGAAAGTGTCAGAAATATGTCCTGTTTATGCCGTACAATTGAACAGAAATTTCCATTACAAAATCATCTCATCAGAAATGGGACTCTCAAAACTTGGTCAGTGCAGTATCATATTTTTGTGAATTTTACTTCCATCATTAGTGAAAGAAATGCTGTAGCTTGCTGCTTTTACACAAATATTTCACTAAATTTTCAAGAGCTTCATACTGAACTTGAAGCACAGAATCCCTACAGTGTGGAAACAGGCTATTCAGCCCAACAAGTCCACACGGATTCTTCAAAGAGCATCCCACCCAGACTCACAACCCTACCCTATCACTGTAACCTTGCATTTCACAAGGCTAATCCACCTAACCTAAACATCCCTGGACACTCTGGCAATTTAGTATGGCCAATCCACCCCACCTGCACATCTTTGGACGTGGGAGGAAACCAGAGCACCCAGAGGAAACCCACGCAGACACTGGGAGAACGTGCGAACTCCACAAACAGTTGCCTGAGGGTGGAACTGCATCCAGGTCCCTCGCGCTGTGAAGCAGTGGTGCTAACCAGTGAGCCACTGTGCTGCCTCAAACTGGTGCAACTAGTCCAAATCTAGTAAAAATGCACATTTCCCGATTAAGTCTTATTTTAATGACAATAAAAACACTTAGAAAAAAAAGCTGTCCTTTCAAATTACACAAACTGACAAATTTTTAAGTCTATGTTAAGTCACAGCACCAATGTGCATTTTTTACGACGTCTTTAATGTACAAAACATTCCAATGCCATTCACAGAGGTAAAAAGCACAGGTTTTGACCAAAAGCTTGGGCAAGATGTTTTTAAAAAGGCTTTTCAACATCAGGAAGCAAATAAAGAATTCCAACAATGAATTGTCTGACAGGTCATCTGATAATATGAAGATGGATGCGAGGTCAAGAGAAGTGTTGCAGAGGTAGAACCAGATGTCATTATTACTCATTTGGAGTTTGACCAAATGTCTGGGTGATGTCAGCATGAATCAGTTCGTAGATTAAAAAAAAAGTATAGAGCCAATCTTACATCAGTATGAGGCATTTCTCATGTGAAAAGAACAAGACCAAGAAGTAACTGTACACCCTTTCATGGTCAACACTGCTTCACAGTCAGCCAAGGAGCCTGTGCGATGGAAGGTTACATTTATAGAACTTCAACTGACAACATTTTAGCTGTGTGGAACATTCTAATATTGACCTGCTAGCTACACAGTGATCCAAATCAAAAAGTAAAAATTTAGATCAAACGTGAACATAGAAGTAAAAAGTCAGGTTAAGAACCAAATGCAAATTTCTCCAATCTTCTCCCCTCCTCCTCCAGAATGTCGTGAGACAGCACAACACTCTAATTACTTGCCAGCATTATTCTTTCATCAGCACTGTGATCCCAAAAAGCCAGTAAAATGTCGATAATCAGATAGATTCCCAAACACACATTTTCTAAGGCAACTGAATCAGATGACAGACTTTACAAATCGTTGCCTTTTCTCACACTGGCCTGTGACACCGGAATTAAGTGATAAATCTCCCCTCTCTCTCTTTCCGGTTCCCTTACCCATTGCTCTACAGCAACACAGAAGCTTTAATAGCAAATGCCTCAGGTACAGAATTTACTCACTGAACTACTGTCTTTCAAATTTGCCTTTTAGGCCTCTAAGGTTCAGATACTTATAGATTTTATTATTTGCAACATAATAATTCTCAACCAGAACAAGATTTTAAGTCCTATCCATTCGAATGATACGTTTCCTAACATTATAAGTGATTAAACTTCCAATATAAATGCAATATCACAACATCCTCATGCAACGTAATGACTTCATAACATTGTGACACTTCTTGAAAACAAAATAGAATT
Organism: Rhincodon typus; assembly: GCF_021869965.1. NCBI lineage: Eukaryota > Metazoa > Chordata > Chondrichthyes > Orectolobiformes > Rhincodontidae > Rhincodon > Rhincodon typus. The sequence continues at coordinate 23,558,040 of NC_063348.1, read as the reverse complement.
CACGATACTACTAACCAATACCAGTACATTTTCAGCATATTATTGTCTGTTTTCATATTGCTCTCTGCTATTCAAGCTATATATTCATTAAATGTCACTAAGAAATCTGATCACCATGAATGGAGGCAAAGAAAAAAAGTCATAAATATATAAATTAAAGGTGGGTAATCCTGTCCCTCAAGCCTATCCAACATTCAATAAGATCATACAAACAAATTGCTAGAAAAACTCAGCAGGTCTGGCAGCAGTGGAAAGAAAGAAGAGTTAGCGTGTCAAGTTCTGAAGAAGGATCACTGGACTCAATATGTTAATTCTGTTTTCTCTCTACAGACGCTGCCAAGCCTGCTGAATTTTTCCAGCAATTTCTTTCTTCTGTTTCTGATTTCCACCATCTACAGTTTTGTTTTATTTTGTTCAGTAGGATCATGGCTGATTTGTTTGTGTTCTGAATTCCCTTTTACTCTCAATAACCTTAGATTTTTGTAATACAGTGGAATCAATCTCTGCATTATAAGCATTCAAGGACTCTGCTGCCATCACCTTCTGATAAAGTTCCAAAGTTGTACAACCCTCAGAAAAAAAATTCTCATCTGACCTAAAAGGACAATCTCTAATTTTATGTCAACGCCCCGTGTTCTTTACTCACCAACAAGAGTAAACAATTTCCAAGTCTACCTTGTCCAGACCATTCAGCATCACAGATATTGAAATTAAATCACCTTTGACTCTTCTAATCTCCAGGAGAACAAACCTAGTTGGCACAACTTTTCCTCATAAGCAAAAATTCATTCCAACTTCCAATCCAGTAAATTGCCTCTGATTCATCTCCAATACATTTACATTGTTCTTTAAACAGGAAATCAAAACTGCACAGAGTTTTGGTGATGTGGTCTCAAAGCCCTGCACAAATGAAGCACAACACCTTACTTTTATAAAAACCAAAAGAACTGCAGATGCTGTAAATAAGGAACAAAAACAAAATTGCTGGAAAAGCTCAGCAGGTCTCGCAGCGTCTGTGAAGAAAAAAAATCAGAGTTAACGTTTCGGGTCCAGTGACCCCTCCCTTCCCTTACTTTTAAGTCTAGCTCCTCTTCTAAGGAGGATAACATCCTATGAGCCTTCTTAATCACTTAAGAGTCATACAGCAGAGAACAGACCCTTCGGTCCAAATCCTTCGAATCGACCAGACATCCCAATCTGACCTAGTCGCATTTGCCAATATTTGGCCCAGATCCCTCTAAACCCTTCCTATTCATATACCCATTCATATGCCTTTTAACTGTTGTAATCGTATCAGCCTCCACCACTTCCTCATTCCGTACGTGCACCACCCTTTGTGAGAAAAAGGTACTCCTCAGGTCCTTTCTAAATCTCCGCCCACACCACTGACCGCCACCTCTCCCCACCCCCCCAACCCTATCCCTCCACCGGCCCCGCATAACCAGATGCTGTCTACTTCTGGACTGCAAACTTAACCATGCCTCCTATATTCATATTCAAACCATTGATAAGTAACAAAAAGCAATCAATGCTTGTAGCTGGTTACAGTTCTCCAGTGCAAAGAGCAATCCACTACCTTTGTAGTTGCATATTGACTTTTTATAATTTATGCACTACAACACCGAGATCCCTCTGCACCTTGAATTCTGCAGCTGTCCTCTGTTCGAGGTAATACTTTTGCCAAAAGACATACGAGCAGAATTAGGCCATTCGGCCCATTGAATTTGTTCTGCCATTCGATCACGGCTGATATATTCGTTCACCCATTCTGCCTTCTCCTGGTGACCCTTGATCCTCTTATCAATCAAGAACCAATCTACCTCGGTCTTAAATATACTCAATAACTTGGTCTTATATCAAATGAGTTCCACAGATTAGACATCCTCTGGCTGAAGAAATTCTTCCTAATCTCAGTTTTAATGGCTCACCTCTTCAATCTGTAGCTGTGCCCTTGGGTCCTCGTCTCTCCTACGAGTGGAAACATCATCTTCACATCCACTCTGTCCAGGTTTCTTAGCATTCTGTAAGTCTCAATCAGATCCCCCCGTCACCCTTCATTGAATACAGATCCAGAGTCCTCAACTGCTCCTCATATAATTAGCCCCTCATTCCCAGGATCATTCTTGTTAACTTGCTCTGCACCCCCACAAATGTCAGCACGTCCTTCCTTAGATATGGGGCTCAGAACTGCTCACAATATTCCAAATATGGTTTGACCAAAGCGTTATACAGCCCCAGCAATACATCTCTGCTCTTAGTCTGCTCAACTCTAGCCCCTTTAAAATTAATGCTAACATTGCATTTGCCTAATTGCCAACTGAGCCTGCACATTAACCTTAAGGGAATCCTGAATTAGCACTCTTCAATCCTTTTGTGCTTCAGATTTCCAAAGCCGTTCCCAGTTTGGAAAAATAGTTTACACTTCTATGCTTCCCACCAAAGTGCACAGCCTCACATTTTGCCACACTGTATTGCATCTGCCACTTCTTTGCAGCACGTCCAAGACTTTCTACAACCTCTTTGCTTCCTCAACAATAGCTGCCTCTCCACTTTGTCATCTGCAAACTCAGCAATAATACCTTCAGTTCCTTTGTCCATGTTGTTAACATGGACTGTGAATTGTTGTGGTCCCAATACGGACCCCTGTGGAACTCCACTAGTCAGGCTGCTATCCTGAAAAAGACCTCTTTAGCCCTGCTGTCAACCTGCTCCATCAATGCCAATACCTTGCCTCTAATACCATAAGCTCTTACCTTATTTGGTAGCCTCCCCACCTTGTCAAAGGTCTTCTGGAAATCCAAGCAGATCATATTTTAATTTTTCACACACTGTACACAATCTGCCAGATTTTTGCTCACTCATTTCAGTCTTCAAACTCCCTTCTATCTTCTTCACAACATACTTTCTTTATTGAAGTCACCCCTAACTTTAGCTATTATGCCTTCACTCCCCTGATACAAGTTGTGAAAAAGTTAAGGCCCCAGAATGGACACCTGCAGAACCCCACTTTTCACATCCTGTCAAATATAAAAAGATCAATTTATGCATACTATTTCCTGCAGCCACCCATCTTATTACATTACCCCTCCGCCATTTGCTCCTACTTTGCGCAATATGTTGTCAAATCTCTTCAAGAAATCCAACTGAATGAATGAGTTATTTATTGTCACATATATCTAGGAAGAAACAGTGAAAAGTGTTTTGTTGCCACAATCCAGCGCCATTTTGAGTTACAAGGTTAAAGACAAATTACATAAATGGAGTTCATCTTCTGCACAAGGGGTCTTCAAACAGCTCCAGCACTTCTGCAAGGTGCCCTGGGCCTCAAGGAATCCCCACTCCAGGTGTAGCGACGACAACTGTGTTAAGAGTCCACGCTTGAGAGCGCGCGAGAGCAACAGTGAGCGCTATGCGAGTGAGACAGCCAGCGTGAGCAAGAGCAAGTGAGAGCTAGAAGGATGCAGCCAGCTTGGAGTGGACATGCTCAGGAGCCCGGATACTATCTATTATGCCAGCACCGTCATCTTGAGTTACAGTGTGTTAATATGCTCACCCCTGCCCACATGACATTTTCTCCATTAGAGAATTCTAATAAATTGGTTATATACAATTTTTAGCTCAAAAAAAAAACCAAGCTGACTCTCCTCAATAACACTGGATTTGTTTTAAAAGTGCCCAGCTATAATCATCTTAATGACCGATTCTGGCACCTTGCCCACAACAGAGGCCAAGCCAAATGGCCTATGCTTCCTTGAATCTTGCAAAGTTTGCAAAATTTACACCTGTAGAGCTAGTATCTCATGAGCTACCTACTTTAAGATCTTAAGTCGTCGTCCATCAGGACCTGGGGATTTGTCAGCAGTTTGCTCAGCACTGCTTTCCTTTAATTTCATCAAGTTTTTCTCTTCCTTGCACCAACTCCCGATTTACATCTATTACTGGGACATTTTTTGTCACCACTATTGTCAAGGCAGAAGCAAAGTATTTGATCATTTCACCTACCATTTCCATTGTATCCATTATTAATGCTTATCCTCAAGAAGTCCAACTGTCATTTTATTTATTCCTTTCTTTTTAAGACACCTATAAAAACACTTGCTAGAGTTTTTAGATTTTAGCACAGTTCCTCTCAAACTAACTACTTCCTCCTGATTAACCTCTGCATACTTCTCTGCCATTCTTCACATTCTCACCAATCAGCTGACCTTCCATAGATTATAGTGTAATTATAAGCTTATTCTTAAATTTGAGGTTGCCTTAAAAAGTGTTCACATAACAATGGATGGTGGGTTTTTTAATAATAGAAATATGTTAATTCTGAGCATTCTCCTTACATATCTGCCCTTGCCTCTCTATTGAATTATCTCCTAACCTAGCTATTACAGTTCATTTCAGCTAGTTCAGCTTTCATGCCCATACAGTTGCTCTTATTTAAATTTAAATTAGCAATCTTACACATACCTCTCTTCAAACTGGATGGAAAATTCAGTCATATCATCATCATTGCTAACTGCGGGTTCATTAACTCAGAGGTCATTATTAATCCTATCTCATTATGCAATACCAAGTCTAACAGAACTTGCTGTCTGGTCGCTTCCAGAACCAGCTGCTGTAAGAAACTCTAAAAAGCATCTAGTCTACCATTGCTATTCATCTTTGGTTATTTGACTGACAATGTTTAGTTGTTTAGTTATATAAAAAAGATAAATAGGGATTAATTTCATTTCATAGGGATTCTGGAGAAAACCAAGTGCTCAAAAAAATGACTTTTGCATGCTGCACTCCATGAATTATTTGGCTCATGATAGGTGCAACTTGGGACTGTCCGAGGTGAAGAATCTATGACTCCCATAACTAAAGAGTGTTAATCTGATCCCTGCCTTTATGTATAGGCAGCCACCAGCTTCCTCCTTCTTCCCGGGATAATGCTAAGGGAGATGTAAACAGCACCCAAATGTGTGTGCACAAGTTACCCCTCACTGCAATCAATTTAATCAAGTGCTTAAAAGATTTCTCACAGTGAAAGAGTGGCATGCAAGATAGAGGTACAACTGTCTACTTAAATACAAAACTGACTTCTTGACACCAACCAGCATAGGAGACATGGATATTCAGGTGCTGCTGAGCTTAACGCAGTGAACCAAATTTCCTAGATTTTAGCCCTAGGACTTCTAACAGCTCTCAACTGGACAAACCAATGGTTGTCAATTCCAAACAGGTCTTGCAACGTTCAACTCACAATTAATTATAACAGTGGTCTTAAGGGAGCCTGACAAGGTAGGTGCAGAGAGGTCATTTCGTCTTGTGGGACACTCTTGGACCGAAGCCCTTACCTCAATGTAAGGGGCCACCCATTTAAAGACAGATGAGAAGGAATTTCTTGTCTCAGAGGGTAGTGGAATCTGTGAAATTCAATACCACATAGAGCTATTAAGGCTGGGTCATTGAGAAGATTAAAGGTTGAAATAGATGTACCTTTAAATCAGTAGGAGAATCAAGAGTTATGGGGAAAGACAAGCAAGTGGAGTTGAGGATTATCAGATCAACCATGAATAGCAGAGCAGACTCAATGGCCAAATGGCTTACTTCTGCTGTTATGTCTTACTTTTTTAAAGAAGTGTCAAAAATGCAACTTGCTGATCCCATTGTCACAATGGGCAACAAATCATTTTGTATTACATACTGCAGTTCTAAACCAGCAATAAACATTTAACTTCAGCGGATGGGATGAGAAAAAAAACACAGGAATACACACATGAATAGGATAGGAGAAAGGAATAATTTCCAATTCAAATATAGAATATACCAAAGTATACAGATTGGGGCCTTTGTGACAACAAAATCAACAAATTGTATTTCAACTTATGCTACTGCAAAATATATTATGAACCATGACAGAACAGCAGTCAATTATTATTATTTTATCTATCACCTTTCTGAAATGAGATCAAAAGTTGACCAAAAATATCGATTCAAGTTCAAGATCGCTGCAGCAATGCCTTCTGCCAAACTCGAATGCGTTAGTTGTTTGCAACTGTTGTACCGTTTTCCCTCCCCCCCCTTCCCAAAACCACCCAAACTTATTTTGCACAGCAATGAAAAAAATTCCTAGCTCTGACGTGTTCCCGAAGTCAATGTATTTTTGAACAAGTGTGCGAGCACTACATTAAGAAGTACAGATCAATAAAGGTGGAATAAGGTAAACAGCCATCCGACATAGCTGAGTTTCAAAGTAGAAAAATCTCATTTTGCATTAGTATGGACCAATGACAGACAACTTTATATCATTTTTAATCATTAGCTGCAGAATATATATAGTTGTAACGTCAGTGCTGATATTAACTAACTTGACTCAGGCTCAGTCGAATCTTAAGTAACATCTCAAAGTGGGTACGCAACGATCATGTCAACAATAAAGTTTTAACTTTCAATAATCTTAATTAAAATGCGACAGTGAACAAAGCAATCAAAGCAATGATGATGTAAAGCCAGTGGCTTTCGAATGTTCAATGTAGGTGAAGGACGGCTACTAAAACTAAACTTGTTACCATTATGCAGTCTGGGCACACGATGTCACAAGAATTTGAACAAAATCAAAAACGGAGGCAATGGATGATCCGATAAAAGCGAAAAATGGGGTGGGGGTAATAAAATACAAAGTGGCAGCGTCATATTGTACCTAAACAAGACGCAGTCGAAGCAGAACAGGATGTCCATCGAGCTGTAGCTGGTCTCTTTGCTTCCTCTTGATCTTCACATGCTGTTCCCAAGATCTGCACTAACTTCCTCCTCGACTGCTCTGCCCAGAGGATCGTACAACCCCCGGTGATTGCAGTGGGGAAGGAAAAGACAGAAACATTTCTCACAAATACACACAAGCGGTTAACTTTCCGAAAGAGAAGAATCTTTAACCCAACAGTGAAAGGAATTGAGCAGAGTTCAAACACGCATCTGCGTGTTTACCCAGGCTGGCAGTAGAGCCAAGGACGATTAGAACAAAATGCAAATCGCTAACCGACAGCGTTTTTTTTCCGTTTACTTTTAAAGGCACCGAGACAGAGGTCAGGAATATAAACTGTACCTGTGCAGTGTGTACGATCCATTCCTCTTCAGCCTCATATTTACTGACAGGAGTCTTATGATGAAATCCAGACTGATTTTGTCAAATAGATGGATAAAAGGAATCTTTGCTGACGTTGATTAGCACTCTTCTTACGAGCGGAATTTATTTTTTTTTAAAAAAGAAAAAGCAAGGCTCGAGTACGTTAATTAAGTACAAGTGAGGAACAATTACTGGAGCCAAACAGCAGGTCCAACCCAGAATCTGTCTCCAAGGGTGACAGGCCAAAATTTCCTTCAAATACACCAATATATCAGGTAAATAAAAATAATAAACCTTCCAGCCGAATTGCATTGATACCTTGCCACGACCGTTCCCTTGAATGATTATCTCGCTTCGAAATCACCTCCTCACTGCCACTGAATCCCACTTGTAATAAAATAACCGCAAATCGCTCCACTGCACTCCCAGGAAAAACAGCAAGATGGATCTTCAGCCTGCCTTCTGGGTTAACAGAACAATTTTGGAGCAGCGTTCCTATAAACTAACAATTCTTGGACTAACAAGAAACATTGAACGCCGTTACAAGTTCCCAGACATAGAAATGTGTTTTTTTTTCCCTCTGGGCAGGCTGCCCTGCATAAATCACAGATGCATAGTATTTCTGATTAGGCTGTTCAGTTTTCCTTCCTGTCCACTTAATATCCCCTCAAATGGGCTGCCCACTTGGATCCTGACTGAAACAAGAAATTTACTGTCAACGGGAATTTTAACAGGTCGGGGGAAGTAATTTTTTAAAAAATTTTCATTTTAAAGAATGTCGATAACTGCACGTGTACTTTTCAGGTCACAAACAAACAATTACATAGAAACCAAATTTAAAACTGAATAAAATAAAGTTTCATCTTAAACCAGGCAAAAGCTTAAGACCCCCCTCATGAGATACAAAGGCCCAAGACCCCAGGGCCTATAAATAATGACTGCTGCATATGACCATCTCAAGTTTCATGTCTTTCTCTAACCAAGTGAAACGATGTAGAATGCAAAGGCCCTAATATTATTACATAGCTTGTATTTATCAAGCTTCTAACCTTACATTGTTAAATAGTTTAACCATCCTACCGAAGCTTTCATTAAATATACTTCAAACACCTGGCAGCCATTAATTAGATTCATTTGAAACGTCTCTTTCTTGCTCTTGAGATCCATTGAAGCTAAGCACATTTTCAGAGCTTCTTTTATAAAGTAACAAAACAAATTCACGTACAGAAGAAAATATATTTCATTTTGAAAGCAAAATGTGAAGAGTACTTGGTTTGCCACTATTCCTTAAAAGTCAAAAAGATATTTTTCATTCTTCTCTCAAAAAGACTCCCAGACAGAAAGGGAGGGAGAAAACGAGGAAAAAGAATTCTTTGGCTTTATCTTTCCATAAACAGGGCCAGGTGGCGTCAGTCTGGGAGTTTGATGGCTAGTCAATTTTTCCTTTTCTTTAAAGAGCTCTTCATGCTATTTGGATACTTTGCCATTTGATGCAGCACAAATGTGAATTTTCCATGAGCTGAAGAAAATAAAGCATTTAAAAATTGTGCTGCAATTCCTAGAAAGAAAACACTACAGAATTCTTCCTGGATCATTGTTCAAATAATTTGTTTTTTGACTTGCAATCATACTTTTGCTCTTCTGCTTCTAGCAAATACCTACAACTGGGATGACTGCATTTACCCTAAGCAGAAGCAGAAAACGCTGGAAACATCCAGTTGGTCAGTTAATATCCATGAAGTAAACAGACATCTTTAAGGTGTCATTGGTCTTCGGAACTAAGACAAATAAGAGCAATAGCAAGACTATGTTCTTTGGGATGTGGGTTGACCAATCCTTTGTTCCATTCACCATCTGGGTAAAGAGCTGTCGGGCAGGCCCTAAAAACTGGAAGGAGCAAATAGGTACGTGAAAACAAAAATTGGACATGCGGAACATTGAAGAACTTAGGTGTGAAGCACTCTCATTGTTACTATATATGACACAGGACTGACCCTTCCTCATTTCTGTACCATGGTGATCACTTGAGCAATCATACGCTTTATCTACTCGTTGAAAATGGACCATGCTTACATGGGCACAACATACAAACCTCTAGATAAAAAGGGAGGGAAAAATATAGCCAATCATCAACTCCACTGGACAGCCACCTGTGTATGTGAATCGCCAGTATGCAAATGCAAAATATAATTATGTGCTAAAGTTCAATGTGTGTGTCACTTTTGGAAAGGGTTATGGAGAAAAAAATACCACTGATCATAAGCCCATCAGATAGTCGTCTGCACATAACGTCCTTGAGGCTGACGGAAAAGGAGATAGTAGCCCTTAGTAGACCCTTTCAGATGTTCCCTGAGCAGACTGTCATTTGCATAATGTCTCTCATAATGTAGCTTAACTGGTGGTGAGAAAGGCCCTGCCTATCACATCCTTTCCACATGACCAGAGGTTCAACCCCTCCACACACTGCCCTTGAGGTGGCCATAGAGGGGAAGAAACGATTGACCACCTCCTGTAAAATGTACTTCTACAAAGAAATTCTACAGAGAGAAGCAGTGTTTTTTTTTGGTCGAGGTTCATCTGACAAGATGACACAGGATTCTGCGCTTTACAGACTGTTCAAGGATGCACACCAAGCTAAACATAAAGTGTTGCTGAAAGACCATTAACCTGAAAAGAGATGCCCTTTCTTCCAGTTATGGACTGGCACATTCCAAGGACCAGGATTACATGCTAATCAACAAGCTAAAGTTTAAGGCAGTTGCTGTAACAGCACAGTTGGGAAAAATTGTGGTCTAAAGCCTTTCAGCGATAGTACACCATGGAGCTGGAAATTGTGGGACCCCTCAGGGTTGTATTCCTGTAATACATTCTGAACAACGAAAGCATTGAAGTTATATTGAGGCAAGTTTATTTCCATTGCACTTCCTTGTAATTTGCAATTTGAAATTTTTTGCCCTCGGATTGTATGCTTGACATGGAATATTAAGATTATTCGAATTGCACTCAGGCACCCCAGAGTGGAACATGCTATTTGGAGACAAACTGAAATTGTTTGCTGTTTCTGTAATTTTCAAATCAAATGTTTTGGAATGTACTTTTACAAATTTTCTGAATACAGCATGTTTTTGGAGTAAAAATATTTAAGGTAAGATCCCTTCATTGAAACTTTAGAACATTAGTTATCTATTCTCTGCTCAGAATCTAATGAATCAACACTTTTTTTTTTCCTATGATTTCCAACATTTTCAATTGTTATTTTGCATTTTGTTCACGCGAACTCAGTTATTTAATATTTTCATTAAAGCTATGTTTTTCTTTAATTGTTAGGAAGGAGGGATGGCTGTTAAAAATTTCAAATAAGCACTAAATTTAGCATTTGGGAACTCAGCATTCAGCTCTTTTTCAAGCTAAACTAGTTTCAAGTGATGTTTAAAACTGTTGCAACTGGCTCAGATTTTGGGGGTGATTACATTTTGTTCAAAATGATAATACCTTAGTCTTAATGTTGCCAAATTGAATTTTACAATCTTTATATTTTGAAGAGTTAAACTGGTTATATTTCTCTCAACAATAAACTAGATTAGTATCATGTGATTATTAGATAATAACTGGCTCATTGTGTGCATTCTTAGGGATCTCATGCTATTTCAATATTACTTTAACATTGGAGGGGGCCACAAACTAGTCTAGGACTTGGTTAGGGTATAGGGTATAAGATTCAAATAATCCTCATTGATGGTTTGGTGGCCAAAGCACCACCACCGGCATCAGCTTTTATCTCTCAGCCTTCAGGAGATCTCTATCTCATGACCAAAATACAGTGAACTTAGGGGAATTCAAAAAACATATCTTTATTATTTTCTACAACCAAAAATTGAAGGAAATTGATTGTTTTCACTAGGAAAATTACATTTGTGCGTTCCACGTAAAATTAGGATGCATTAGTCTGATGTTGAGTATCATGCCCCACCGTGTTTTACAAAGAGTAGATTTGCAGAGAAAGAGTATGGATCAGATTATCATTTAATTATATGTAGATTGTGACAAAATGTAAAGACCATGTCTTTTAATATGTTTTTTTTAAAACTTGTGGACTGAAATGGGGAAAAGCCATTTTAAAAGTTTGCTGTATGTTTTGTAAAGCAAGTCATCCGACACTACGACAAGAATTGTATAATTAGCCGCTGGAACAAGCAGCGTTCGTGTGCTTGCAGGCAAATTGAAGCTTCTGTATACAGGTGCAGCTGGTTGGCACCAAGTAGTTTATTGGTCTATGTACTAGTGACTAGTTACAAATGACAATAGTCTTTTACCTGTCAATGACTACGTCATTGGTTCAGGTTGTTCCCAACTCCACGCTGTTGAGCAAGATAGAGAGAAGTGCTTTGTACTCTACCACAACAGAAAGTGGTTCTGCTGTCTGCATTCAAAACATATTTTAACCTGAAGAAAACCAGTTCATCTTTCCCTCAGCAGTTATTGTAAGCTGACAGTTTTAACTGATAAGTCAGAGACCTTTTATAAGTGAACTAACCATCTTGTGCATCTTGCAAACCAGTGGAAGCATCCAAAGGACAACTGAAAAGCACATTCTAACCAGCAAAAGAATCATATGAATCAAGTCAGCAGCCCATGAATAGGAACTGCCTTCCAACTTTCCTTCATCCATAAGCTATTTTTCCCCCGTCTGTGTATGCGAGGAAGAGTTTAAAAGATGGTAAAAGTTTCAATCTGTAATGTTATATACCAAAAGGTTTATAATGGTTCACTTGTAGCTAGAAACTTATTACTTGCAATATATAATAATTTATGGTAAATACAGAAACCAGGTTCATGTTTTCTATCAATGTGGGTCTGAAAATCAGAAATTGGGAAATTTTATATTCTTATTTTAAATTATTTAACTTTTGTGAAACTCTTGGAATAGCAAGGCTTGATTTCCACTGTAAAAACCAAAAGAACTGCGGATGCTGTAAATCAGGAACAAAAACAGAAGTTGCTTGAAAAGCTCAGCAGGTCTGGCAGCATCTGTGAAGGAAAAAACAAACAGAGTTAACATTTCGGGTCCGGTGAGCCTTCCTCAGAACTCCCAAGGAATGTTCTGAGGAAGGATCATCGGACCCAAAACATTAACTCGGTCTTTTCCTTCACAGATGCTGCCAGACCTTGATTTCCAGTGTGCTGGATACAAAATATTTCGGGGATAATGCAAGGTCCACCAACATCAAGTTTCAAGATGGCACTGGCATGGTAGGTGGAGTTCGGGCTCATCAGAGCCTGTCTGCTCCAGGCAGACAGCATCATTTTTTCTATATGCTTCTGGCTTTTATTTCATTCCCTTCTTTCTTTCTTCCTCACCTTTGAGGCCAGAGTGATGATGGCAAGATGACAGCTGCTGCCTCGTCAGCAGACTCCAGAGCCTGGACTCCTGCCAGCAGGACCCGGAGCCTGGACTCTTGGTGATGGCGGTGGGGCCTAAAGCCTGTTCTCTTGGTGGTGGCAGCAGGGCCCAGAGCCTGGATTCTTGGCGGTGTCAGTGAGGCGGCAGCAGCCACAGAGCTGGGGCCTCCTGAGTCATTGGCGTCATCGTTGTCGTTCCCCAACTGGGACTCCTTCCAGACACTTTGCAGAATCCCTGAAGCCGTGCTTGAGACCCCAATTTGAACAGAAGACAAGCTCTTATTTAATTAATTTCTTTTTATCTTTATTGTAATTCAAAATGGCACTGGATTGTGGTGACAAAACACTTTTCACTATCTTCAAAATATATGTGACAATAAATCATTCATTCATTCATTCATCAGTCATGAATGGCAACACCAAATCTGTGGGTATAGCACAAAACATTAAAATTCAGATTTGGGCTAAACACTTGTGGTTTCTGCGTGTCATTTGAATAAGTATAGCAATATCACCTTTAAATTAAAAATCTGCTGGAACCAGGCCACAAGGTGATTTCTTCTCTTCTGAAGACATGCATCTCTTACTGTACTTTGATCGATGGGTTCAGCTACTGTCCAAACCCTGATCACTATCTAAGACCTAGAATTCTCCTTCCTAACCTGGCGGCATCAAGCTAGTTATGACACCTCTATTGCTGCCTCAGCGAAGATCAGCAGTTTTTCCTGAGACTACAAACCTTACTGACATCTACGCCTGACTGATTAAATTGAGTAAGCCATAGGGAATTGGATGTAATTTTTTTCCTCTGCCCCCACCCAATGTACTTTTTCCAAGTTGTTTTAAAAGCTGCATTCCTTAAATACAAAAAAAAATGACAGCAAGGGCCACTATGCAAAATTGTCAAGAATTATCTTCTGCCCCAAAGAGACATCCTGCAAGTTATTTGCTTCTCTTCATTACAAATACTCCATGCAATAGCAGGAAGCCATCAACGCCCAGCTCTGATGATTTTCACTGTTTCTATTACAATCTATAAGTACTACTTAAACGTCATAGGATATCTATATTTTGCTTTTTAATTTTATGAAGATAAGAAAATATTCCATTCAATATAGAAGGTTTATGCCAGAACAAATAAGAGAATAGATCTGGTTACGTTTAGTTGTAAAATCATTTTTGGAATCTATTCTCAAACCAGCAAAATGAACAATGTTCTGGCTATTAGAATCAGTCTCAATATCTGCTTCCAAGTTGTACACGTTCCCTTTGAATAGGGTTAATGCTTAATGGTCTGCTAACACTGTTCATAATTCAGCAGAACAAGTTTTCCTTTGTATAAATCTTATTTGGATTAGTGACTCTCATTTAGAGAGACATTAGCTGTTATCAATGTGTTGGAAACCTGCTGAACTAGAAAAGAACTCAATATACAGCTGAACTAAGAATTGTGTGCGCCAGATGTAAAAGAATTGCTGCATAAAATTAGGAGCATTACTCATATCAAATCTTCATCAGGAAGTAAATAGTGAAAAAATGCATACATAAATGGCTCCCAGCAGCTTTTGCTCGCTGCCACATAAACTAAAAGCAAGATTCCTATTAATGTTGTGCAATGATATGTTCTTAAAATATATCAGGAATTTCCAGCTTCTATCTGCTTCCTAAGCAAACTAAATGGAATAAAAGATACAACACAGACAGACTGTGATTGAAGGCAAGAAAGGATGGCAGTTCTTTGTAATACAATCTAGAACTTCCACTGCCACTTGGTATCCATTAGCTAGTTACAAGTCAGAACTCTTCTCCCTCATTGGTTCTTATTCAATATACTTAAGAGCTTACTTCCACAGTGCCCGAGTGCAGTATTGTGTTGTTGAGCTTTCACATTTGAACTTGATAAACATTTAAATACTGTTTCCAATGTATCTGCAATCAATATAATGATTGTAAGGAGGCTGCTAAATACGATTGAGATCCCTTAGTGTTAAGGGCAAGGTACTGCCATGGAAAGAGGATTGGGACTGGCAGAGGCAGAGAGTCTGGTTAAAGGGATCTTTATCAGGATGGCAGCCAGTGACGAGTGGAGTTCCACAAAGGTCTCTGCTGGGACCACAATTTTAACGTTATACATCAATGATCGGGACATAAGAACTGACAGCATTGTTGCTAAATTGCCAGATAACACAAAGTTAGGTGGAGGGACAGCTAGTGTTGAGGAAGCAGGGAGGCTGCAGAAGGACTCGGACATGCTAGAAAAATGGGCAAAGAAGTGGCAAATGGAATACAATGTGAGGAAAGCATGAGGTTTTGCACTTTGGTAGGAAGCATAGAGGTGTAGACTATTTTCCAAACAAAGAAAAACTTTGGAAATCTGAAGCACAAAAGTCCCAATTCAGGATTCTCTTAAGGTTAACTTGCAGGTTCAGTTGGCAGTTAGGAAGGCAAATGCAATGTTAGCATTCATTTCAAGAGGACTAGAATACAAGACCAGAAATGCACTGCTGTGGTTTTATAAAGGTCTGGTTGGACCGCATTTGGAATATTGTGAGCAATTTTGGACCCCATATCTAAGGCAGGATGTGCTGCCATTGGAGGGGTTCCAGAGGTTTACAAGAATTATTCTAGGGATGGAGGTCTTGTCATATGAGGAGCAATTGAGGACCCAGGGTTTGTACTCAATAGAGTTTAGAAGGATGAGGTGGGGAAGTTAATTGAAACTTACAGAATACTGACAGGCCTGGATAGAGTAGACCCTTTAGAACTGAGATGAGGAGGAATTTCTTCAGCCAGAATGTGGTTAAATCTGTGGAACTCATTGCTGCAGAAGGCTGCGGGGGCCAAGTCATTGAGCATTTTTAAGACACAGACAGACAGGTTTTTGATTGGTAAGGTATCAATGGTTACAGAGAGGAGAATGGGTTGAGAAACATAAAAACCATGATCACATGGTGGAGCAGACTTGATGGGCTGAATGGCCTAATTCTGTTCCCAGATGTCATGGTCTTATGGTTTTTATGAACATCATTTTGTAAATTGTGAAAATAAACTGGAATTTCTTCACAGTACAGCCATTGAGCTGTTTTACTGAGTTTTTTTTTATGATTTTCACAGTCTGATAATCTTTTAAGAGATTTAAGCTTCCAGTTGCTAGCTGAAAGAACTTTCATTGTAGCAAGATTTCACACTTTAAATAAACACTTTTTTTGCAAGCACTTTCTACCTTGAAAATTATAGAAAGTAACCTCCTTTTATACACTTCATCTGTCCCAGCTTCCAATGGGTACTTGTATCCCTGATTTGTGAGCATGAACTTCAAATGAATATCACCTGGCACTTTACTCCGTTTTCAGAGTTTCTTTATTCCACCACCAGCAGTAAAATCTGTTCTAATGATTCTTCTAGCCCCAAGTCCAAGCCAGGACAAATCTCCTGGAATTCCGGAAGACTGCAGGATAGGTCTTTTGAATGAGACAGTGTCCCTCCCATGTACTCATGGTAACTTCCAAAACAAAGTAACCTTTTTCTGTGATGATCATGCAGAACTCCTGTCTGTCTGTGATTTATGGAATTGTAGGGAAGCCTGTAACCTAATCTCAAAAATGGCTTCCTCTAACTTCTTCTCAATGGCAGGTAAAACACACTGGCCTTGTTGCTAGGTGGAAATATACTGATTAGCTATTCTTACAACTGTAATTCTCTTGCATCTTAGAATTGAATGGACAGGTTGTAGCAAAGCTGTTTACAAACTTTAGCACCATTCCAGGACTTTGGGAAACAAAAACCCATTGTAAACTCAACGGCTTCTGCCATCTACAAGTCTAAACATCTTGCACATTCTTCCCAGTAAAACAAACAGAGTCTTTCTTTGATCTCTAACAATCAAATCAACCAGGCTTATTTTCTGGCAGACCTCAGAACAAGTCAGATGAAACCCTTCATTTTATCCTAATATATAAGGAGCAATCCCAAAACACAGTAATTTTACAAACCTCGATTTTAAAAGCATGAACAAGATTTTTTTTTAAATGAAGTTACACAAATTGTCCTGAACTTTTTCCATAGATAGCCCTCCCTTTACCCCAAAACAATACAAAGTCATTACCTAACAATGCAAAATCACCTCGTACAGAAAATGACCTAAATCAGAATGGAGAGTCCTATTCCCAACCAGTGTGTTGGGGTTGGAGAGCAATTTCCTAGATTGTTTTTTCAAATTGACATTCATTTATCTCAGCTGACTTTGCCAAGATCATGGAGCTTTTAAGCTCTGGCTTAAGTTCCCATATTATGATGAAAGGCAATTAATTGGGATAGGTTGGATGGATCAGACAGCATGCCATTTCTCATGTTTATATAACATGCATTTGTTCATAATGGGCATCCTAAAATTTTCAGTTACAAACTAACAGAAGAGGAATTATTTCTCTATGTTAAGTTTACTAACAAACATTCTACCATGATAAAACTTTATTTAGATCAGGGCATAGAAGATTTTTTTCACCCATTTGTAGAAAATGGGTACCTCTTAGGGAATAATTTCTCATACAACCTAGTAACTAATCTGGTTTTCATCTAATGAAATTATAATCAGATTATTGGGGTATTTATTTTCAATTATATTTTGACAATTATTATGTTTGTTGCCTTTTAAAATATGCTTAAATTAAATCACTTAAATCTACACAAGGAAACTGGCAAAAAAAAACCAGGAAACTATAGGCTACTCAGATAGTGAGAAATGCTGATGCTGGAGTCAGAGATAACACAGTGTGGAGCTGGAGGAGCACAGCAGGCCAGGCAGCATCAGAGGAGCAGGAAGGCTGACGTTTTGGGTCGGGACCCTTCTTCAGAAATGGGGGAGGGGGAAGGGAGCTCTGAAATAAACAGAGAGAGAAGGGGTGGAGCTGGGGAAGGTAAGTGAGATGGCGATAGGTGAGTGCAGGTCGGCAGTGGTGGGGATTGGTCAGTGAGGTGGGAGGAGCGGATAGGTGGGAGAGAAGATGGACAGGTTGCGTCAGGTCAAGGAGGCGGGGATAAGAGGGAGGGTTGGTCATGGGAATAAGGCCAGGGGCGAGGAGATTTTGAAACTAGTAAAGTCTACATTAAGACCATTGGGTTGTAGGCTTCCAAGGTGGAATATGAGGTGCTTCTCCTCCAGTTTCCGGGTGGCGTCATTGTGACACTGGAGGAGGCCCAGGATGGACATGTTGACCAGGGAGTGCGAGGGGGAGTTGAAATGGTTCGCGACTGGAAGGTGTTGTCATTTGTCACGAACAGAGCGCAGGTGCTCTACAAAGCGGTCTCCGAACCTCCGCTTGGTCTCACCAATGTAGAGAAGGCCACATTGGGAGCAGCGGATGCAGTAGACCACATTAGCGGACGTGCAGGTAAACCTCTGTCTGATGTGGAAGCTTTTTTTGGTTCCTTGGATGGAGCGAAGAGGGGAGGCGTAGGGACAGGTGTAGCACTTCCTGCATTTGCAGGGAAAGGTGTCAGGTGTAACCGAACTCGTCCTTGCCCTTAACAACTTCTCCTTTCCTCCCACTTCCTACTGGCTAAGGGGGTGGCCATGGGAACCCGAATGGGCCCAAGCTATGCCTGCCTCTTCACAAGATATGTGGAAGAGTCTCTCTTCCGTAGCTACACTGGCACTATCCTCCACCTCTTCTTCCGTTACATCGATGACTGTATCAGCACTGCCTCGTGCTCCCACGAGGAGCTTGAACAGTTCATCAACTTTACTAACACCTTCCACCCCAACCTCAAGTTCACCTAGACTATCTCTGATACCTCTCTCTCCTTCCTGGACCTCTGTCACCAGAGATGGAGACCACCTCAAAACCGATATCTATTTCAAGCCCACCGACTCCCACAACTACCTAGACTACACCTCCTTTCACCCACCTTCCTGCAAGAATGCAATCCCCTACTCCCAATTCCGCCACCGCGTCTGCTCCCAAGATGGGGTGTTCCACTCCCGAACATCCCAAATGTCCTCTTATTTCAAGGACCGCAATTTCCCCCCTTCAGTGGTCGAAAATGCTCTCGACCGCATCTCTCGCGTTTCCTGCACCTCTGCCCTCACATCCCCTCCCTGCAACAAAAACAATGACAGAATCCCCCTTGTCCTCACTATCACCCCACTAACCTCCGGATTCAATGTATCATTCTCCACCACTTGCAATCTCACCCCACAACCAAGGATATATTTCCCTCCCCACCCTTATCTGCCTTCTGTAGGGACTTTCTGCGACTCTCTCATCCACTCCACACTCCCCACTCACCCCACCACTGCCTACCTGCACTCATCTATCAGCATCTCACCCCTCCTCTCTATTTATTTCAGAGCTCCCTTCCCTCTGCCCCATTTCTGAAGAAAGGTCCCGACCCGAAACGTCAGCTTTCCTGCTCCTCTGATGCTGTCTGGCCTGCTGTGCTCCTCCAGCTCCACTTTGGTATCTTTATAGGAAACTATAGGCTAGTTAGTCTCAAGTTGTCACAGGGAAGATGTGAAATTTGATTAAATAAATTATAATTAGGCACTCAGAAAAGCTTAAATTAATCAGGGAGTCAGCATGGCTTTAAGAGAAATTTGATCTGTTGCAATTCTTTGAAGAAGTAACATGTGCTGTGGATAAAGTGGAACCCATTGAGCAAATGGTCTTTGGAGGATAGGTTGGACTGGCTGAGCTTGTTTTAACTGGTGTTTAAATTAAAGTTTAAAAAGATCCTGAACAGTCTTGAGAAGGTGGATGCAGAAAGGATATTTACCTGAGTGAGTTCAGAATGAAGGAACGCTTGAAATAACGGGTGACCTTTTTCAGCGAAAGATTAGGAGAATTAATTTCTGAGGGTTGAGACACTCTGGGACTCTGCCTTAGAAAGCAGCATAGGCAGGTTCATTAAGTATTTCTAAGGAAAAGGTACATATATTCTTGTTATTCAAGGGAATGAAAGGTAATCAGTAGTTGATATGAATCTGAAATTCGAAACACAAACAGATCAGACATGATCTGATTGAACGGCACAGCAACTTTGAAGGGCCAAATGGCCTTTCCAACTTCAAATATGCTCTTGTGAAAGCAAATGCATAGTGTATACATGCTGACCCCATAAGCACTTATAGATAATAAGACAGTGTGAGAATAGAAACAATCCTCTCGAGCACAATACAATAGAAAACACAAAATATTATCCTATCAACTTATAAGGAAATCAAACATGACTGTTAAACAGTGTTTTACGAAACTCTTCAGCATTACCCCAAAGTTATACACTAGTAATTTGTCCAAAACCATTAGATATGGAATCAATCTTAAACTGGCAGCTCTTGATTCATAGTGCCTGATTAGAACTGCTTGAAACCATGAGTGTGATCTGTAGTCAATAAATTTTAAACGATAGCCTCTGGAACATCAGAGGCTGAGAAGTAACCTTATAGAGGTTTATAAAATCATGAGGGGCATGGATTGGGTGAATAGCCAAGGTCTTTTTCCCACGGTAGGGGAGTCTAAAACCAAAGGACATGGGTTTAAGATGATAGGGGAAAATGTAAAAGGAACCCGAGGAGCAACATCTTCATGCAAAGGATCATGCGAGCATGGAATGAGCTACCAGAAGTAGTGGTGCAGGCTGTTACAATTGCAACATTTAAAGACATTTGGATGGATACACAAATAGGAAAGGTTTAGAGGGATATGGGCCAAATGCTGGCAAATGGGACTAGATTAATTTAGGATATCTGGTCTGCATGGATGAGTTGAACCAAAGGGTCCGTTTCCGTGCTGTAAAGCTCTATGACTACGACTCTGACATTTTTTTTGTATGTTAAAAAATTTAAATTTTACAAAACACTTGCATTCCATGAAACCATTCATTCAAAGCTGGTATAAGGCAATGGAGTTGCATGTGATTTAATCCCAAGTGATTTAAGTCAATCAAGCTCAGGAAAGCTCTTTCTTCTTTATACTTTATGAATTGTAAAATGTGGAATAACTACTTTTGGCGACAATAACAATAGTACAACAGTACTGAGGTTGGTTGGCTTGCCAAGCTGGTTTCTTGTTTCGCAGACGTTTCATTACCATGCTGGGTAACGTCCTCAGTGCAGCCTCCGAAGCAGCGTCGGTGGTGTTTTCCCGCCTGGTTTTTAATCAAATTTTATCCATCTCAACGGACCCCAGAGTTTAAAAACCAGGCGAAACAAGAAACCAGCTCAGCGAGCCAACCAACCTCAACACCCACAACCCAAGCTACAAATCTACTCCAAAACAACAGTACTTTTAAAAGACCTAGTGGTATCTTCGAATTAAAAAAGAGACATGCCATAGTGATTAAGACGACAAATGGTGTGCTTGCCTTCATTGGCCAGGGCATGGACTAGAAGAGTTGCAGCTATATAAAAACATTGTTAGGCGACATTTGGAGTATTGTATGCAGTTTTGGTTGCCACACTACCAGAAGGATGTGGAAGCTTTGGAGAGAGTGCAGAGAAAGCTCACCAGGATGTTGCCCAGTCTCAAGGGAATTGCCTAGGAGGAAAGGTTAAAAAGACTGGGATTGTTTTCACTGGAAAGACAGCGGCTGAGAGGAGACCTGATAGAGGTCCACAGAATGAGAGATATGGATAGGGTGGATAGTCAGAGGCTTTTTCCCAGGGTTGAAGTTTCAATTACAAGGGTGCACAGGTTCAAGGTGAGAGGGGGAAAGTTTAACGGAGACATGCAAGGGAAGTTTTTCCACATAGAGAGTGGCAGGAGCCTGGAATGCACTGCCAGAAAAAGAGGTGGTGGAAGCAAGCACGTTGGTGACATTTAAGAGGCATCTGGATGGTTATACGAATAGGGAGGGAATAGAGGGATATGGACCGAATAAGCGCAAAAGGTTTCTTTTTTAGTTTAGTTAGGGCATGATGTTCGACACAGGCTTGGAGGGCCAATGGGCCTGTTCCTGTGCTACACTTCTCTTGTTCTCTTGTTCATTCCCGTTTTTTTTCCCCAAAAGGGAAATATCTTTTCCCAATTGAATATACATGGCTAGACATAGTATAATTATCAAACTGTTAATTTACCAAACAGGCAAAACAAATTTTACAAGACACTTCAAAAACATCTTCAAATTCTTCATGATATGTAAATGTCATGTCATCAAACGCAATGCTTTGGAGGTTTAACAATTGCCCTTATATGGTGAGCATATAAATATATGTGAAGAGGTGCACTTTGTTCTCTCTACAAGAAATCATTGCTGGTATCCATGTATTTGTATTTATATTTGTAACTTATATTCTCTTCCCAGTGCACAGCTTTGGTAGTTCTCTATCTGCTTGCCCCTCACGCATCTCTTTCATTCTCCTCTGTCTTTGAAGAGGAATGTGTAGTGGCTCAAGAGGGTTAGACAATTGCTTGCATGGCTGTTCATTTTTGCATCCAAGGTTAAATTGTGCTCAGTTGGTAACCCCTTCTCCATTGGTGTTACTCGAAAATGCAGCTAAATCAATACATGTTCAACATGTAATGCCTCATTAATTTGGCAGCATGTACCACATTCTGCTAGACTGTGTGTGAATAGTGGGATAATGATATGCTCAAACTTAGTATATAGGTCCTGAAACAATTTGCTGTGGATATATGAGATAGCAAGGTATAGAGCTGGATGAACCCAGCAGGCCAAGCAGCAGAGGACCAGGAAAGCTGACGTTTCGGGTCTAGACCCTTCTTCAGAAATGGGGGAGGGGAAGGGGATTCTGAAATAAATAGGGAGAGGGGGAGGCGGATAGAAGATGGATAAAGGAGAAGATAGGTGGAGAGGAGATAAACAGGTCAGAGGCGGGGGTGGAGCCAGTAAAAAGGTGAGTGTAGGTGGGGAGTTAGGCAGGGATAGGTCAGTCGAGGGAGGACGGATAGGTCAAGGGAACGGGATGAGGCTGTTAGGTAGGAGATGGGGGTGAGGCTTGAGGTGGGAGGAGGGGATAGGTGGGAGGAAGGTCAAGTTAGGGAGGCGGGGACAAGCTGGGCTGGTTTTGGGATGCGGTAGCGGGAGGGGAGATTTTGAAGCTTGCGAAGTCCACATTGATACCATTGGACTGCAGGGTTCCCAAGCGGAACACGAGGTGCTGTTCCTGCAACCTTCGGGTGGCATCGTTGTGGCACTGCAGGAGGCTGAGGATGGACAGGTTGTCTGAATAACGGGAGGGGGAGTTGAAATGGTTCGCAACTGGGAGGTGCAGTGGTTGGTTGCGAACCGAGTGTAGGTGTTCCACAAAGTGGTCCCCAAGCCTCTGCTTCATTTCCCCAATGTAGAGGAGGCCACATCGGGAACAGCGGATACAGTATACCACATTGGCAGATGTGCAGGTGAACATCTGTTTGATGTGGAAGGTCTTCTTGGGGCCTGGGATGGGGGTGAGGAGGGAGGTGTAGGGGCAGGTGTAGCACTTCCTGTGCTGGCAGGGAAAAGTGCCGGGTGTGGTGGGGAGTGTGGAGCGGATGAGGGAGTCATAGAGAGTGGTCCCTCCGGAAAACATATAAAAGGGTGGGGAGGGAAAAATGTCTTTGGTAGTGGGGTCAGATTGCAGGTGGAGGAAGTGCTGGAGGATGATGCGTTGGATTTGGAGGTTGGTGGGGTGGTACGTGAGGACGAGGGAGATCCTGTTTTGGTTGTTATTGTGGGGAGGATGTGAGAGGAAGGAGTAGTGGGAAATGCAGGAGACGCGGTCGAGGGTGTGTGTGGGTGTGTGCAGAGTTGCAGTCCTTGAAAAACGAGGACCTCTGGGACGTCCAGAAGTGGAATGCCTCATCTCGGGAGCAGATGTGGTGGGGGCGAAGGCATTGGGAATAGGGGATGGCATTTTTGCAGGAAGGTGGGTGGGAGGAGGTGCATTCTAGATAGCTGTGGGAGTCAGTAGGCTTGAAATGGATATCGGTTTCCAGGTGGTTGCCAGAGATGGAAACAGAGGTCCAGGAAGGAGAGAGAGGTATCAGAGATGGTCCAGGTGAACTTAAGGTTGGGGTAGGTGACGGTGAAGTGGATGAACGGTTCGAGCTCCTCTTGGGAGCACGAGGCGGCGCCGATACAGTCATCGATATAACGGAGGAGGAGGTGGGGGATAGGGCCAGTGTAGCTTCGGAAGAGGGATTGTTCCACGTATCCTACAAAAAGGCAGGCATAGCTTGGGCCCATGCAGGTACCCATGGCCACCCCCTTTGTCTGTAGGAAGTGGGAGGAATTGAAGGAGAAGTTGTTAAGGGTGAGGACGAGTTCAGCTAAGCAGATGAGGGTGTCAGTGGAGGGGGAACTGGTCGGGCCTGCGGGACAGGAAGAAGCAGAGGGCCTTTAAGCCATCTGCATGGGGAATGCTGTGGATATATAGTGTTCTGTTGTCAGATGTTACCTGATTCAAGAAACTAAAACTTGTTCACTGAACAAGTATCCATTGTGTTAGCATCGGTCACATTGACTGTTTTGCTTAGTCAGTGAACAACAGGAAATTTAGAGAAGTAAACTGTCGCAAGGATATAATATTCTCCATGTCCTGTGAATAGGTCTATTGCTACTTTCATCTGAGGGGTAGATTGAATATCATTTGGATGCAGAGGCTCCCTCCTCTGCTGTGGTTGATATGGTTGGCATGCTTCACATGCATTCACAAATCATTGAATATCCCGATTCATCCCTGAACAGTACACAGATTCACATGCTGGCTGTCTTATGCATTCAATATTTATGCGCCCCTGGTGTAACGCTTTTGGCATTAGTTGTCAAGTTAATCTCAATGTGGCCAAAATGAATAAACCGTCTCAAATGCATCTTCAATAATGTCAGGTCACTCTTGGAAAATGATCTCTTGCAACTCTTGTAGTTGTTCATCCTTAGCAGCTGCTGACTACAACTGTTCACACTAGATCTAGCCAAAGTGCAACAGATTCACCTTAAGAAGATCTTCCACTTTGTAGTTTAGAGCATCAACACGTAGATCAAGAATATCTGGTCATTATGTAGGTTGGGTAATCTGCACACCACATCAGATGTAATCAATCATTCTGGTGCCTATTTATATCTCACAAAGTCATATCCTCGGAGATTGTTGACTGATTCATTTGCATCAAAGTGGTCTGTTCTGCCACAGTGGTGTAGTTTGAATCTCATGAACTGTGACTAGAAAGATCTGTGCATACGGTTAGCCCTGCCACTGCTAGACTCCTGACATCTGCCAGTTAAAAGCTTTTGGGAAGCAAAGCTAAGCTTGCTTATTGGCATTGCCATGTAATTCTGCCATTACAAAGAATTGGTGATCTTTATATGCTGTGACATAGTCTGCCACAAACAGCATTATGATGTGGAGGTGCCAGTGTTGGGCTGGGCGGACAAGGTCAGAAGTCACACAACACCAGGTTATAGTCCAACAGGTTTATTTGAAATCACAAGCTTTCAGAGCACTGGTGCCAAGTGGCTTCTGACCATGGGCAGTATCGTAGAGAGTCTTTTGCCAAGGTATGTCTTTCACGATGACTGGTGGTATATGTTGACACTAGCACCCCCAATTTTGGATTTAGCTTCTCGTGTGTGTTGTTTTGTCTTCTTCTGGATTTTGATATTAAAGGTTGTAAAAACTTCTGATTGTTTTATACCATGATGAAATTTTACCATTTGACATATGATATGCGAATTTAACAAAAAGGAAAGTTTGGTCATCATTTAAAATATGCCATTCACTTGGTTGATTCTGCATCTCGCTTATGTGTTTGTTTATCTTCTTAACACTATTTTCTGCCAGTGTTGTGATGTTGTATGGTCTTGCTTTGTTCCGGTGCCTGGCTTGGTCTTTGGAACCAGATTTCCTCCACGTGAAGCCAATGTCCCTTTGCCGCCACATGCTTTACAGATACCAAAAGAAGCTGGGCAGCTTTACAGGTGTGACAAACTGCAGCTGTTGCCAAATACGTTGGTTTGGTATATTTTGTTGACTGTACCAACAGTGTTGGCTATGCCTAAAACATGTAGTTTTGTTAGCCTGCTACTATGGCTTCACATTTCCTTCCATCCTCAAATAATGCAGACACGGCATGGCACTTTTCCTTCCCAATAATCCTCCCTAAAGGCTGTAATTGGTGTAGAGTCAATGACTAACTTAATGAGCCTTGATGATGGTTGTAACTCAATGATGATTCATTTTTCTTAAAAAAAAATCATATTTGTGCCCTTCGCTGCAATGTCTTCCAACAATAGACTCTGAGGGTTGCTGCTTATGTGACATTAGTTGGGGTCTATTATTTTGGATGTAAATTCTTACTTTCAGCTGTACTTTGAGAACCTTTCAGATCTTTTCTGGATCTTGCTGATCATCCTTAAAGATGGGATGTATTAATTGTACAAAGCATCTCTGTTTCAAAGGCAAGATTTTTAGAACTCTTTTCTCTGGATCATCCCAACTCTTAAACCAAAAATAGGTTGGAAAGTTGCAGCGTAGTAAGGGTGTCACTGGAAGCCCATTCAATAATGAGGTTTCTGCTATCCATGCTTTCACCTCAAAATAAATTGCACTATACCACTTTCAGCCATGCATCCCTGCCTTCGTGTCAGTTTCAATTAAAACTGACCTATCCTTGAAAACAGATCTTTGCAGCTGCTGCTATGAGAACTTTTACTTATGTATCAACTGTAAGGAACAGAGTACTCCAGTTCTTCAGCTTTCTGTCCTGCACTGTCTTCCAGCCCAAAAGTGCACATCAGCCATTTAGTCTTTATTCAATCAATCAATCTCAGAAAATTACATTCTAATCAAAATAGAAACGTGGTTTTCTTGATGGTTAATGCTTCAACTTTATAGCCGTCTGTACTCTCAGAAACCTTGCTGTTTAAAGATGAGAAACTCTCCCTTTATCCAAAACCACTAAGTTCATCTTCAATTAGTTTCTCAAGTATCTGTCTATAATGATGTTGGGGCCTTTTATAGACAGACACCACTGTTAGCATAGTGTGATTTTGCCTCTGACAGGGTTTTTTACCAGATATGGCAATGGTTATGTTATTGCCCATAATATAAGATACTGAGTATGGATATCATGATATTGAAGCCTCCAACAAACAGACATTCATTACAACCTATGTACAAGCATTACATTTCTCAGGCACTTAAGTATCTGGGCTATGTCACAATAGAGGTAGTGCTTCCAGTAGGGTATCATGTTCCAAGTGATCCCAGTACAAGTTTCTACACCTTAAGGTCACATGCTACAGTGCAGTGATTCGATTCAGAGCATGTCTCAAACACATATTGACCAGTGAACCATAACGCAACATTTGTAATTAAGATCAATCTCTTCCCTGTCAGGTTTTGAAGTATATCAAATTTGTTTCAAGTTCTGTGTCACCTCTAACTCAGTACAAAGGTTCAAATCCCACATTTTTTCATCTGTCTCAGCTGGTTACTTTCATCTCTGCAATACAAAGAGGCCTCTAGCCCTTCCTCAAATTTATCTGCAACTGGATTCCTAATTTATACATCAGCTGTAGAATGGATTATTCTAATATCCTCAGTGCTGACCATCTCAGCTTCTTAATTTGCCAACCAAGAGGTTTGGTCATGGGTATACAAAAAAGAGCTGCTTCTTAGTGTCAAGTGGTGTGGTGATAGTGTTCCTATCTCTGAGGCAGAAGGTTCATGCCTTACCTTCCTCAGACGCAAGTCAAAACATGTCTAAAAAGGTTGATTAAAATAGTAACAAAAAGAGCTGGGTTCCTCCCCAGTAGGGATTGGCTTCAGGACAGGGAATGGGTCCAGAATGTAAAGGTGGAAACAGGTACTTGTGCTAAACTACAGTTTAGCACAAAACCTTGCAGATCTCAAAATCTTTTGCTGCATAAGTCGACATGTGGATATCAGTCTGTTCAACAACTGATGGATACTGATTTATGAAACTCTATTTTACACTGAATCTATACTCTAACCACATATTTTGTCACACAATGGCTGCACAGCCTTCAGTTGTATTGGCTACCATATTCTGGAGTTCTCCCCATAGCCTTCAGTCTAGCTACTACGTTCATGTTTAACAATTTCTTAAAAATACAACTTCTTGATCAAGTTTTCAATGACTCCTCCTAACTGCACCTCCTTGGCCATTGCTTTTGCAAAATTTAACTTTGGGAATATTATCCCTAGTAAGGTCACCCAAGCCAAACAGGTGGGAGTCAGATTAAAGCAAATTCAACACACCTTTTGGCATAGAGTTGTGATTAAAGCTAACTATCTATCCATGATAACGCCTTTTTTTTTGTGGAAACAAGACTGACATTAAAACATCTATGATAAAATGTCAACTGCAAAGAACCAGGATATGCTGGATATAAAGTAAGATGATACTCTAACTGTGTCAAATATCTTGCCCTGGGCAATGCAGTGGAAGAAAGGGACATCCCATTCTACTACCTCCTTTCTGAAAGTAAGGAATGCTAATTTATTTTTGATCCACTTGCGTTTCGACATTGGAAATGTTTTATCAAAGAGGCTCCGACAACTGCTTCTCAGCTGAAGTATGACCATGAATTTAGGGAAGTTAGAGTAAAGTTCATGATCAAGCTTCTTTTCTAAGAGTTTAACTTGTTCTAGTGCTATAGCTGCCAACAAACATCTAGCTCACACAAGCTTGAAATAAGTCATCTTATCATTGAGTTATGAATGGAAACAAAGGCATTGGTGCAAGACAACAGTTCAGTTGCTTCCTTTCTCAAGATTGAAAATTGATGTAGGAAATAATTGGGATTAGGCAGGGAAAAAAATTATAGGACACAACTAAGCATGTAAACTAAACAGCAAAATGCTGGTTCTACATTTCACTTCAGCACATGGCTGAGTTTTTACTGAACAAGACTTTTTAGACTCACTTTAATTACAACTTGTGCAAGTCATGAAATTACTTGAAACACAATAAATCATTTGCAGCTAGTAATTCGTGGCCTAGCCAAAACTGATTCAGTACCAGTAACTAACTGGTCATCACTATACAAATAATGTACAGTGATAATATCTTAGCAATGAAGTTTTTCGCCCCCTTTCTGATGTAGATCTTAAAAGAGCTTTGTGTATTGCTATGCTAAGCAGTAGGACACAATGTTAGATTGAACTGATCTAAACCCAAATGTGTCCAAGGGGTAGCTAAATAAGCATCCAAGCATGAGGCAGAAAAGAATAGAAAAGTACGTTAATGGGATTAAATAAAGAGGGGTGAGAAGCAGCATAACAGATTATCAAATCAGATGTAATGATAGGGTCTGAAGGGTCCCGACCCGAAACGTCAGCTTTCCTGTTCCTCTGATGCTGCCTGCCCTGCTGTGTTCCTCCAGCTCCACACTGTGTTATATCTTATACTTGTTAATGCAAAACCTTTTTAACGGGATAAAAATTCTATTTCCTTAACAACTTGTCATCATATTGAGACAGGCATCGAAAATGCTTCATCAAATGTAATTCAACTAAAGGGAGATTTTAAAACAATGAAGCGAGATGATCAAATGCTTGATTGAAGAGTACATCATTGGGTATGTCTTAACAAAAAGGGAGAGATATGGAGGGGTCAGTTAGTTTAGGGAGGGAATTCCAGAACAAAAATAATTGACAGTTATGAATTGTGGGACAGAAGGAGTGGGGGATGCACAGGAGGCCAGAGTTAGCACAATGCAGAATTCTCAAAGTATTGCCAGAAGGAGTTAAAGAGCTAAGAAGGGGCAGGGTAATCAAAGGTGGAGTGGTTGGAGAACAATAGGCTATCTTAAGTCAGCTAGTGCCGTGGTGATGGGTGAGCAGTAGGACATTAACTTGAGGCTCAGAATATTGAATGAACTGAAGTTTACAAATAGTGGGGAACAGAAGACAGTCAGAGCAATGTAACGAAAATTTGGTTAGAAATGTAGCTTTGATTGAGAAATAAATACAACTAATTAGGTAGGACACACATAGATATTAAAAATATTGTAAGATAAAAATTCATGTCGATAAAGGAGTTAATCATTAAAGACTACATTGCAGCTGGCAAGGAAAGCCAGAAATGCTCACTTTGAAATTAGGATATTCTTAGGAACAGACATGGAGACAACACACATGCTATTAATTATATTGATAGAATAGTACCCAGCACAGACAAAGTATGAACTATTGTTTCATCACTGAAAAGATGTTGAAGGAGCCATCAAATCTTTGTGGGATTGACAGTTTGAACTCAACAGACCAAAGTTACAGAGAAATACTCCTGATCTAAATTGCTGCTAAGTTAGAGTTAAAGTGACAAACCACTTCAGGATTGCACTGAAATAGTGGTGTCTGGAGGTAACAAAGGTATTGAAAAATGTCTTGGCAGTTGGTGGGTTGAGGTGTACAAATAAATCAAACAATCTTCTAAGTTGGGGAAGAGATCTCATTGTACTTTGAATTAAAGAATGGAAAAAACATAATACTCAAGATGGCAGGAGCATCAAATAAAATTTTAAAATCAATTCCAACAGTCTCTCCCTTACCACCCTCATTCACAAAGGCATTGTACTCTCTCCAGATAAACACGACGCTACATGCAACTTGCCAGGATTTGAGACATTCCTTTCTCCAATGCATCTCTTTCAGCCTGACACTCATCTCCTTCTCCAATCTCCCTCTTGTTCAAATGGCTTTTTTCCTTCATCCCCAGCCCTCACGCTGTACTCATGTTTGCCACTTTTTTTCCCAGTTCATGCCAACACATTGTCATGAGGGAAGAACAATGATCTTATCTTAGTTTCTCCCCTCTCCTTCTCAACCCCAAAGTATCACTCTCAGCTTCTGGTTTTTTATTTTTTCCTTTCTTGCAAATTTCCTCTTTTCTTCTTCAATTCAAGAGTCTGTATTGTACTCTCTCCACTAGCTATGCATTCTCCACCTATTCCATTTTCAACAGGTAATGGGCTAAATCTCAAACAATTCCCACACAAGTTCTTCCTTCTACCTATTTTCTAATCAATCTGTTCAGATATGTTACAACACCTCTGGAACAGATGG
The DNA here is from genome assembly GCF_021869965.1 of Rhincodon typus. Classification (NCBI taxonomy): domain Eukaryota; kingdom Metazoa; phylum Chordata; class Chondrichthyes; order Orectolobiformes; family Rhincodontidae; genus Rhincodon; species Rhincodon typus. Next base: position 23,527,510 of record NC_063348.1, on the reverse strand, counting down.
GACCTCAACCTGGGTGTCTCAGTCCAGGGGTAGGGACACTGCCACTGCACAGGAGTCCCTCATTAGAGAGTGTGGCAAGTAGGGAAGGAAAGGAGTGCCATGCTTTGGCCAGGAATTGACCCTGCACCTCCCACGTGACAGGCAAGAATTATACCACTGAACCACCAATGCAACCACTGCGAAGTCCTTGCTTCTAATAGACAGATGACAACTGGAGTCATTAATAATAGAAAATACGTGAAGAGAAGGAATCAAGTCATTTTGGTTAATTACCTATAGATTTATGGAGGATGGTCCTGTCCAATATTGGATCTTGACTATTAAGTTCTAAATCAGCAAAAGTGACAATATGTTTCAGGTATTCTAATCCTCCTCCTCACATCAACTTCCTCCTGATCTCAAATTTTCTGGAGATTTATAAACTCTTTATGGTGTAAGCATGCACCTCCTATTTTTACCCTGCCCACAACCCAACACTTCTATCTTTTTGCCCTTTCAGAAACCTGAGGTTTGTAACTCAGATAGTAGTAGAAGAACAGCAGCTGGAATAGTAAGGAAACAATGATAATGAAACGGTTTCTGAATTTCTGAATACAGTTGGCAGCTCGGATATGGATGTTATACATAATTTAAAAGTACCAAATTACAGATAGGGTCTGCATGCAGCAAGACACAAGCTCTGAGTCAGAGCGCAGGCAAGGATAATGCAAGTGCCAGCTTTCATGAGGGCAGGTTAAACATGGGTAAAGCTGAGTACACAGATGAACACTTAATGGGGCAGGCTACAAAAGAACAATGATGTACAATGAAATGCTTAGTGCATTGCCATGGCTGCCGGTTAGCCTGTGTGCAACGTCAACATCAGAATCTGGCCCCACCTTGACAGAAGGTTTTGTGCAAAACTTGACTGCCATCTTTCCAGTATGCAAGTAGTGTCCAACTTCATGAACACACTTGTGAACTCAGTCATAATGCAGCATCTGATGTGCAATGTCTCATTATAGAGCACGCAGAAGCCAAATCCCTTCCATCATGCAAGGTTAGCTTTGTCCATGAAATTCAAAATGCTACAACTTCAACAAGTTCAAACTGACCTGTACAGTTACACAGCATCCCAGCAATCTGCCTTGTAATACATTACAAAAGTTGCTGAGGGCCTACAGTGGCACCTTGCAACACAAAACTGCTGTCATCTCCCAGGATGCCATTTGTTTGCCCAACATTGCTTCTCCAGGACTCTTACCATGGTCCATTAGCTAACTAGCCAAAATTGCTGCCACCCATGCAGAATCTGCTTCCAGCTGTCCTCCAACCCAATCGACATTCCCCCCACTGACAGTCACTGCCTTCCATCAGCCATGTTGCAGACTATGGTATGTTATTGTGTAGAAGCACCAGGACAGACAAAGACACAAAGATGTCAGACATCTCTTGTTTCCAGAACACTTGGTTTTGTTATATATCAAGACCATAGATTATACTTGTCTTCTATCTTGGTTTATTCTCCAAATCTTGGGTTCATCTCCTTTCTCATCCACTCCATGATCAACATTATCAGCCTAAATTCAAACAGGCATTAAATGCACATTCCGAATTGCTGTGAACTGCTCATCATTGTTCTCCATTCATCAACAATAAAATATACTTCCTTGATAAATTGATTATTGGCTGCTGATAATGCAATAGAAATATTTTATAGATCACTATTTTACAGTTTAATGTTTATTATGAACTACATTATTGAATATATTAAAACCTTAATATGCATTACATTATTGATCCAGATTAATAACTGGGGAAAATGTTGAACAGCTGTCAAGAAAAGCATGGATAAAGCTCAACATCCTATTTAGGAAGAACTGGAACAACAAACATTTCTAAAAACGTGAATCTAAACTCAAAACTGGCAACGAATTGGTTTCCCATGTGCCTTGATTAGTTGTTATTTTGAACAATTCATACCAACTGTACAGTCTTAACTGGCCCTGCTTTTTTCATTTGATGCACCAGATTCAAATGAATAAAACAACTTCATTTGCAATATATTGATCCAAGTCACTGGATCATATTTTTTCTTGTTTAAAATGTAAGCTAAGTTTACATCAACTCTGGAGAACCAAATTTATGTTGCGTTCAGTTTTAAAATTAAATGATGTGCAACCAACAATCTGGTTGCAGACAACTTTGGTTTTGGAGAGGCTTGAAAGTGATTGCATTCATTCATGACATTGTTCCCAGACTGCAATCTAATGTGTGAGTAGATAGTTAGAATTGTTTTGGAGGCTGTTAGCTGATAGACATGTTCTTGTTTTTTTGTAAAGGAGGAAATTGAATAATTCTGTTCAATACAATGCAAATACATCTGTACCATTATAATCTTGATAACTGCCAAGTGGATATAGTAAGTAAATGGTCTGAAAAACAGCAAGTTAAGTGAGGGAACATTGTGGTTTTTTTTAAAAAGGATTAAAATATTAAATTCTCTTTGCACTTTGAGCTGTATTAATATATTGGCTGCTTCAAAACATGAACCAAAAATGATTTCTGCAAGGAAAGGGAACTAGAATACTATAACAGAGTGAAGATTTTAAGCACCTGATTATGTTCCTGTGAATTCCAAAGAACATAATTACCAATAATTTTTTTTAAAGCATAGGCAAACATGGCTTTAGTCAGTCACCCCACAAAGTAACTTGGCCTCTTAACAAATAGATTCTATTCATTGAAATAAACAAGTGAAACTTTACCTTCATTTACAATGTACGTTAACAGTTTCATTAACACGCAGCACTATCCTACGAATGTAACAGCCTCATACGAGAGACAAATGATCTAAGCAAAATCCTATGGATGTTGGGAGGGAATTATTTGAGAGAACCTTATCAATGGTTACACAATTAGATCTGCATACTAGACAGTTAACAGCCAGTGCAAAGAATCTAACGGACAAGAAAAATATTTAGTAAAGAAAAACTTAGTAATTTTGAATGAAAGATATATTACAAAGATAAAAATACTTTAAATAATCTGAATTCTGCATGTCCTTTTCTTACATATAATTGAAATGAGCTGCAAAAAGTTACTTATTTCAGTATCATGTTAAAAAAATTAATAAGCTAAAACATAGATGATGTCCCAACTGTCTCCCCATATACAGATGCGAGAGAAGGAACGGGTGTATAAAAAACAGTGGGTTTGATATCCTTTCCTTACTGCCATACTGAACTCTGTGAATGTTGGTGCAATATAATGATTCTGTTAATTACATAACAAGGCTTACTAAACTGACTACATGGCTCTGAAAATCCAGAAATATTAATCTTTTGAGATACACACACACACACACATTACAAAAAAAACCTTAGAACTCTCTCTCAACAGTGACATTTGCACTCAGATATGCAGCGCCCTGCTTCAATTTAGCTGTCTAAATATTTGCCTAAAAGATACTTAAGCAGTTACACTTTGTACATAGCTCCCAACACCTTGGACACAAATTCAGGCTCTCAGTTAGCTTTGTGTAGTACACAGGAATGGTAGATTTCACAATTCAAAGCATTATTGCATAATCACAATGTATTAATAGCAGATTTCCAACATTAAGTACAAGCAATGACAACAGAATAAAACAGATACAGAACTAGTCCGTGTTACTGCTCCACCTTCCAAAATAAGTGTGCGATTAAGAACAACCTTCAGACTCCCACCAGCCCACCCTTAAGCTGTCATGTCCTTTATAAATATCAATCTTCTACCAGAAAAAAAAAGTATCATGGACCTTTGCCTAGTTGGTATATCCTTGTGTTGCATCATTAATTCCTAAGTAGATGGCATTTTCCCATTGAGAAAACATTTGAGTGGCTGATTTATTTTACTCAATCTTTCCCTGCAATTAACTCAAATCCACAGGGGAAGTGACAACATGCCTTTTCTTTCAGAGACCAGTTATTGTTTTAATGTACAATAGTCAATATACTGATTAGGGATGGCTAAAATCAATATCAAAACATGCAACCTAGGATACAGTGCATAAGCTACATGTGCACAGTAGACACTTAAGTAATTTAGAGTTGTCCATAAATCATTCTACTGTAAAACCTAATTTTGGATTCATTGAACTGAAGCCATCATGCAAAAGGATACATGCAACATGAAGAATCTCTTCACACTACTGCAACATACAAATCTGTAATTCTTTGCATGAGTTGCTGACTTTAGCCTTACAATCATGTGGAAGTGAACTGATGCCACAGTCCCCCTCTAATAAAAGGAACATTAAAAGAAAAATGTACAATGATATCTTGCATGCTGTCAACTCAATGTCTCAAGCAATGAAATGCTTTTCAGTGTAGTTTCTGCCGCAAGTATAAGCAAACAAGTTGTTTCAGAAATAAACGATCGCCTCTCTAGCTCATCTTCAGTAACATCTAACATACATATAACCTCTACCATCCAGAAATTAGGCATGATCATGAGCTCCAAATTGCTCCCCCAAATTTCTCACAATCATGACAGTGGCATTCCTCTCTCAAGTGGATCAATATCCTGGAACTCACTCATTAGCAGAATTGTCTAGATACCTTTGTCAGAACCACTACATGGGCTCAAAAATAAAAGCCCACCAACATCTACCAACAGTAAAGAGGAATGGGCAATAAATACCATTTCGCCACTAAAGCCCACATCACTTTTTTTTTTAATATCGTGGGATCTTTTAAATCCACCTGTGATGATTTACATAAATCGAAGAAAACCACACAGGTAATGGCCCGACGAACTAGTAATTCAGGGCAAGTGTGCACAGCACCTTGCAAATGAACTCCTCTATCCCAGCACCAACTGGTCAGCTTCTGAATCTGAACCAAGCTGTTATCAGATAGCTTCCCATTCAAAAGGAATGCAAATGACAAATTCATTCATTGCAAAAACGTTATTTGCAGGATTTGGGGAGGTAATGGCCTCGTGGTATTATTGCTGGACTGTTAATCCAGAGACCCAGATAATGTTCTGGGGACCTGGGTTCGAATTCCGCCACTGCAGATGGTGGAATTTGAATTCAATAAATATCCGGAATTAACAATCTAATGATGACCATGAATCCATTGTCGATTTTTGTAAAAACCCATCTGGTTGACTAATGTCCTTGAGGGAAGGAAACTGCCATCCTTACCTGGTCTGGCCTACATGTGACTCCAGACCCACAGCAATGTGGTTGACTCTGAACTGACCTCTGGGCAATTACGGATGGGCAATGAATGCTGCCTAGCCAGCAACACCCTCATCCCTTGAATGAATTAAAAAAGATAAAGACATCCACTTCAACAATCCAATACTGTAGTCACCATATATAAAAACTGACAATAAGAGCTTTTTTGAATATGTAAAAAGAGTGATTGAAGTGAACATAGGCCCCTCAGAAAGTGAAGCTCGGGAGATAGTCATAGGGAACCAAGAAAGTGGCACAGGATAAACAGATTTATTTATTTTTTTTTAAAAATTAGTCTGTACAGTGTAAGATATTACGAATATCCTGCTAACACTATCTGAAACGCGTTGACAAGATTCACCATCATCGATCTTCACCATTCCAATCCACTAATGCCACATGGGTAAGGTTGTCCACACAAACTCCTCCACAAGCTCAATTTTGACAGATAAAAATATTACTTAGTCTCAGTATAGACTAATCAGATTCAACTTTAGCGCACTGTTTCAACTACATGCTATTAACACGAGGAACAATCACTGTCCTACTACACATCCACTATTGAACGTACGCACAACTCTTAGGACACAGACATCTTGATAAATTTCTCTCGGAAGCAGTACATTATATATTTATGGATCAAATTATCTTACAATGTCAGTTAACCCCCTCAGGTACGTAATATCTTATACAACATCTTCTGAGCTGTTTACCATTTGTGACTTATTTGAAAAAAGAAGTATAAATAAAGTATCCTTTTCACTCCCTGCATCCCTCCTCCATGACTATACAAATAAAGTTGGTTGGGGTGAATGTCTGCTGCTCAAAAGTCTAAACATTCAGATATAAATTAATTTCCAGCCTACAGTCTTGGTGGTGCACAGAACAAAATATGTAGGCATGGTTTGTAGCCTGGTGATCTTTGATTTCTTGGATGTTCTTTATTGAGCATGTTCTGGCACCCAATGTGGCAATTGAACATTTATTTCCATTACAAGAGAATATAATTGTGTTTCTGAAAGACGAAATCTTGATGCTTTAAAGAGGTGGACACAAATTTGGTCCTTCCATTCTTGCTTGTATTCTTTTGGATAACATCATTTTATCATGTTCAGTCATAGACAGGAAATCTCACTGAGGTGTTTCAGCATTATTTCTTTTAAACAGCACAACTGGCTGTAACAACTGACTACTATTACATCTTGGCTGTTTATGTCAAGTATACCAGCTATGGTTAAGACTGTTGAATAATTCATCTAAAACCTGTGAAGTCAGTCGTCTTTTCTGATCTTTCGGTGGTAAGATGTTTAGTACAACAATGTCATTATTGTCAAGTTGTGTAGTCATTCTCTTAAGTTCCACAAAAGTTCTTCTTGGACCTGTGAAGTTGTCTTATTGTTGAGTAAAGTTACATCGATCACATTATTTCATTTCTGATTCACGATCACACTGTAGAATTTTGAAAGTGAATAATTTCAGTCCAGAAGTGAGAAGCATTAGTTTATAATTATAGACACTTGTTCCAGACAGCATAGGTCCCAATATTTTAGGACTGCTTGCAGCATTCGCCTAATTTGAGTAGCACTCTGCTTGCACCATGCAGTTCTCTATAAGAAAATTGCAGTTAAATTTCTACAACTAAGTTTCAGATAATATAGTAACACTTGCCCAAGTCAAGTTTGAAATTAGTTGGAAGACGGCTAACCTAAGTAATCTGTGTTGTATCTGATTCATGAGAGTCACCCATTAGCCCTAGGAAAAGTTGATTCATATCATTCAAAGCTGGCATCTCATAATAACATGATACGTATTGTCATGAAAGTAAGTCCTGGTATCTGGGTTTTCTTCCAAAGATGTTTGCTTTAGGATGTTAATGTCTTCGTGCGTCCTATGGTTCAAAGGTTGCTGTTGATTTTTGCACATTCTCGGAAATGTCCGGCTATCTTACAAAAACTGCATTGGTATGATAAAGCAAGACTTTACAATGTGTTTTTCTTTTTAACTCCATATCTGGAACAGTAAAGTACATTGTGTTGGTCAACTGTGCCTTAGAAAGTTGTCAAAGTCTAATGAGCATCTTCAGCAATGTTAACTTTGTTCTCATCATTCTCATTTGCTGTTTTCAGATCAACCACAATCTGGATAGTTCTTTCCAGTTTAGGATCCTCTTTTGTTTGCAGCATTTCTGATAGAGACGGATCAGAAATTCCATTGACAATTCCACCTCAAATACATGTGATTGTAAATCAACATGGTCACAATTTTGTGGTTAATGTGCAAAGACCACAGATAAAGTTTCCATCTGGTTCTCCTGGCAGCTATAGCCTTCTATTAAACCTTGCTCTTTCCATTATATGATTGATACTGGATATAAAACAATTGTCAAATTGTCTTATAATATTGTTAAATGTACTTCTCAACTTCTGTCTTCTTAACACATGATCTGTTATCAGGCTAAAGAAATGTCTTCATTTTGTTTTTGCTGGGCTTCTTCTGTACAACTGAAGCAACTCAATATCTCATGAAATGTCTCTTCCATAAAGTCTAGTTTAATTCCACATCTGTTTAAATCCGTTTACAGGTATAATATCTTGCGCCACTGTCAGTAAATTTAACCACTGTTTTGCCTGTTTAAATGTTTTACTTGAAAGAATCGCAATATTTACTTTTCAGAAATGTAGATAATTTCATTGTTCAGTGTTTTAAGTCATACAGTCAATCATTCAACATTAATGTTTTCTTCTTTAAAAATATTAAACTTTTTTTGAATATTGTAGTTACTTATTAATTGCCACATCCTGTAGATTCATTAAGAACTTTTTAATTATGAAGTTTTATGGCTTTAATAAAGAATCTTAACTTCTATCTTATTTTCTCTCTCATGAAATTTGTTTAATTTTTGTTAATGTTGAAAACCTGGTGTATTTCAGAATTATCTTGTCTGCCTGCTGAGAAAAAAAATATTTTTAAGCATTTAAAGTTCACTATTCTTTATTTTAAGACATTTCAAAGAAACATTGTTTATTAAATTTCCTCTCCCCGAGATTGAGGAAAGGTTTTTATTCCACGCCACTTTCCCCCTTAATGATTTTCATGCCATTTTTAAGACTACCCTTTGTGCCTCTTCTCGGAGCTTCATGTGCTGGTTTAAATTGAACCTTGATGTTGCGATAATCTTGCATATTAAAGCCATAATTTCAGTTGAATAATAAAAACAATATTTTCCCTCAAATCACTGATTTTTATGAAACTCTTTGGTCTTTATATTTCATTAAGTGGTCAAATTATACTGCTGTTTTAAGGGTTTTCTTGACAAGTGTCCCAGTTTGCAAAGATTCTTTCTGCAGACTTTGCCAATAATGTTAAACAATTTCAACAATGCTTGCTTAATGTTATGAATTAAGCCTACCTTTATATTCTCGGTTCAGGATTTTTTCTCAGCCATAAGGATTTTCACCCTTCTTCTCAGGTAGGGCACTTTTGATTTGGATATTTCCTCTTGCAGCTCTGCTAAAACTCTGTGGTCTATGCAAACTCTTCCAATATTTTTCACTATTGGCAGCTGTTTCAAGTTTCTAGATGCAGATTTAGTACTAATGACACTTCAATAGCGTTTTTAAATATCGGGTGTTGCTTCAGAAACCGACAGGCCTGTGTCCTTAAATGCTCATGAATATTTAAAGCGATCCCCTCAGTCTTCTAATTGGAATTTTTTTCTCGTTCTTTCTCCTCAGATTGCTGTGACTTTTGAAAAACAGAAGATCTCTTCAGACCGTGCCCACCAATTCTACCACATTATAAACTTGTATGCCAACACTGCAAGCTTCTAGGATTGGGTGGTTTCTCCTACAATCATCTGGGATGCACTGCGTAAGTTCAGTGATACCATATCCTTCTTGCTGATATCAGTCCATGCAACTGATACCATGTGAGGAAGGATGCCCATATAAACACTTTGGCAGAAGATAGACTCAATACTACTGAGCAATAAAAATGATTTATTACATATTATTTGGGTTTTTACATTATATATGAATTATATGACAGTTTCACAAGAGGCTCATTGTAAGCTTAAGTAGAACACATCATTTTAGTTGCGTGCTGTTACCATGAAGAATGATCATTGTAGCACTATACACCCTGAGTGAACACATGCAAACTTGGAGGATTCAGAACTCCAATTTGTCCCTCCTCGAAACAGTTCTTACATTTCTAATGGGCTGAGCTCAACTTGTGATTTCAGTTAACCCTTTCAGATTCTAACTGCCTTATACAACAATGGGTCACTGCCAAATTGATCTGTAGCTCCTACTTAATTATTTATACAGCCAGGCAGCAAATCTAATTCCTGCAGTGCTGCCTGCCCCCAACTGCCAAAAATATATTGACCAAGCAGGATCGATCCCTTACTTTCTCAAAATATATAAATAACTTCAGCTAAGATGTATGATCTACCGAGGAAGTTATAAACACTTGTGCTTTGAACACTACATTGCAGTCAGGCAATTTTCACCCTAAGAAAACTCCATCAGTGCACCTCACCAAACCATCTTTCATCTCAAGTTAAGCTTCCAAATACAGAAATCAACAACAGCAAAGAGAGTTATTTCTCTTCCTTTTTGATTTTCATATTGCTGGTCAGCCACATATTTCCAACCCCAAAATGTTTTTATAGATAGGTTAGTGGTGGTGGTGTACCATCATAAATTCTGTTATGCGTGGCTTGCTCAGATCTTTTAGAGGCCAGTTGACATTCAACCAGAATATGTTGGCCAATATGAAAATAAAATGTTGCAAGTGCTAAGAAATCAAAAGAAGAACAGAAATTTGTAGAAATACTCAGGTCAGTTAGCAAGTATGGAGAGAGAGCAGTCCTATCCTATGCTATGTTAACGTTTCAGGCCAATAACTTGGCAGAACATTAACTCTGTTTCACTCACCACAGATGCAGCCTGACCTATTGAATACGTGCAGCATTCTCTGTTCTTACTTTCCCTTGAGGACAAACTCAGGAAAGATGGGAGTTTTCTTACCCGCAGCTTCATGGTCACTTCTCCTAACACCAGCTCTTATTTCCAGTTTTTTTTGGAAAGTGAAACCCACTTAAATTGCCAGGGTGGAATCTGGACTCCTATTCACTGGAACAGTCAAAAATTAAATAGCACGATTACAAGGGAAAATGTGATGCAACTATAGTTATTAAATAATATTTCTGTTATTCTTCAGAAGCAGTTAAACACATACACAGAAGGATTTTTATGTGGTATTGACAGTAAATCATTCAATGATTCTAAAACCTGCACATCTGTTCAGCAACCTCTGTCCTGTTTGGGAATATTCTGCACATGTTGGTATTTTGATTTTACTGTATCTACCAGGGACATGAGAACAAGATACAAAGCAAAAGCTAGTTCTCCACTATACCATGGGATCACATATTTACTTTCAGACTTCTTGATATCAAATCAGTTATGAGGCACTTTTAAGTGGTTTCTTTGCAGTTTGCACCTTACAAACTAGTTTCAAATGGATACACAGTTGGTCAATTACAACTTTCATCAACTGTGCTCACTTCCTACAACATACAATGCACAATTACAAGTCACTGAATAAGTTGAAAAATATCACTGCAGTGGTGCAGAGCTCTTTACAAAGAAGCAATTCACACTAACATTTCACTAATTTGCAACACTTTGGGTATGTAGGTCCTTGCCAAGAACAAAAAGATTTGGTACATTAAAACACATGGCATTGACCATCAGAATGAAGTAAATAAAAAGCCTGCAACTAAGTTAGTTCGCAATGTCAACTGCTTTGTCGCATTCAGTTTCCAGCAATTATGGCTCAAATGACTCCCTGATCTTTGCGACAACAGAACTCCACTTGGATCAGCAACATGTAATTGAGCATTGGCACTGATCTATTTGCTCCTCAGACCATTGGTCTATGTTGATGCTGAATTTTGCAGGCAGGTTTTCAAATACAACAATTACACAGCTTTAACTACAAGTAAACAAATATGCATTATTCAAAACACATTTCAGACAAAGGAAAGATATTCCTGGGAGATTGCCCAGTGAAGTTATAGAGGTAGAACTGAGAAATAAGAGAGGGGTGATCACCTTGCTGGAGGGCTAGCCAACTGGATACAAAATTGGCTCGAAGGTAGGAGACAGAGGGTGGTAGTAGAGGGTTGCTTTTCGGACTCAAGGCCTATGACCTGCAGTGTGCCACAAGGTTGGTGCTGGATCCACTGCAATTCATAATTTATATGAATGATTTGGATACAAATATAGGAGGAACGATTAGTAAGTTTGTAAATGACACCAAAATAGGTGGTGTAGTGAACAGAAAAGAAGGTTATCTCAAGAGTACAACAGAACCTTGATCAAAGGGCCAAGGAGTGGCAGATGGAGTTTAATTCAGATAAATATGAGGTGTTGCATTTTCATGAGGCAAACCAGATAAGGACTTAAGATAATGGTAGTGCCCAGGGCAGTGTTCCCAAACAAAGAGACCTAGGGGTGCAGGTTAATAGTTCCTTTAAAATGGAGTCGCAGGTAGACAGGGTGGTAAAGAAAGCATTTGGCATACTTGCCTTCATTGGTTAGTACATCGAGTACAGGAGTTGGGGTATCATATTGCGGCTGTACAGAACATTGGTGAGGCCACTTTTAGAAAACTGTGTTTTATTCTGGTCGCCCTTCTGTGGGAAGGATCTTTTTAAACTTGACAGGGTGCGGTAAAGATTTACAAAGATTTTGCTGGGACCGGAGGGTTTGAGTTATAGGGAGAGGTCAAATAGACTGGGGCTTTTTTTCCTGGAGCAGAGGCTGAGGGGTGACCTTATAGGAGCTTATAAAATCATGAGGGGCATGGATAGGGTGAATAGCCAGGTTTTCTTCCCCAGGGTAGGGGAGTCCAAATCTAGAGGGCAAAGCTTTAAGGTGAGACAGGCAAGATTTAAAAAGGACCTGATGAGTAACTTTTTCATGCAGATGGTGGTGTGTGTCTAGAATGAGAAAGTGGTGGTGGCAGGTACAATTACAACATTAAAAGGCATATGGATGGCTACATGAATAGGAAGGGTTTAGAGGGATATGGGCCAAACGCTGGCAAATGGGGCTAGGTCACATTGGAATATCTAGTCAGCGCAGAGGACTTGGACCAAAAGAAGTCTGTTTCCATGTTGTATGACTCTAAGGCATAATTCCTGTATATTTACATGAACATTGTCTGCAAGCGCTATGCCATGAATAATTAAACCAAAAGAAGCATTAAAAGATGATCATTTGACCCATTTCAACTGCTGCTGCGAGCTTATTTGGAGCTAGTTGCTTAAATCCCATTTTCCAGTCTTTATAGATTATATTTTAATATACAAAACATTTATCAATTCCCTATGAGATTATGTATCATTATCAAATTGTGAAACCATCCTTTTTCCATGAACTCAAATTAAAACGTTGAAATCTACGGATTCCTGATACATGGAATTATTTGCATTTACCACTCCTGTTGCTTTAAGCCTTTGGAAAACATTCCATCCTGTGGTTCATGTTGCTTCTACCCCTAACATTTCTGATCAATTGGTCCAAGTTTTTTTGGCTAATACCAAGTTGATGTCAGTGCTGAACAAGTCAGAATCCCAATAGGGACCTGACAGGATAGACCTGCTTTCAAAATTATTCAAAGGTTATTTTTATATTATTTATTTTAATCTTTCAAAGATTTTAAACACAGTAGGTAAGATCCCAGCACGCTTTATACACTGCGCAAAAAAAAGCTTTGTATCAGAATCGGTACATCCTGATACAGCTTACAAACACTGTTGCAATTCTAAGAACATCTTGTATTGTACCTCTACCAAGACCCAGTCCAGCTTGTTCTTTAAATATTTGATGAGCTTGAAATAATTAAAATTTCAACTCATTTGCTGGAACTCTAGGTAACTCTTACTTTATTATTGCTACGGTCCTGAATCAGCTGAATCCAGCGCTGTCCTCGACTCAGCCTCAATTATTTTTTCTTAAATTAAACATCAATAACTTCACCTCTTTTCACTGACTGTACCCAAATAGGCTAGTCTGAGATATTATTAATCTTCTCATTCTATATTAATTTCATTACTTTGAACGCTTTTTCTTAAGAACGCTGTTTCATGCATGTTATTACATCAAAATACTTCTCAGCACTTTCAAGTATAATAAATGCTTCTCTTTCAAACGATTTGCCAGCATAGACTCAAAGCAAGTTGAAATCTGAACATTCTCCCCACAAGCCCACTGGGTAGTTCCCTAGAACCTTGGCTAATTTCATCTCACTTGGAATTATTGTATTGTAGATTTTAAAAGCTAATTGTTGAATCCAAACACAGATAAACTTATATGCTTATCATGGAACCATAAGTACACACACGTACATGCAGAATCTTAGTTTCATCACAGCTGGTTCATATTCTTTCCCCCTTTCTTGAATGCAAGACCTACGTAATAACAAAAAACCTGACCTACATTGCAACATAACAATTCATGCACTTAGCCCCAAAAGCATCAACAAAATAAAAAAAAATTAAGTCTCATTTCTGACACACTAATGTAACTAAAATAGAAATTTTAGTTATTTGACATAAATAGCAACTGGATACATTGAACGTGAAATGAACAATGGAGACTTTTTGATGGAGATTGCAGTTATATTGTTACCAAAGGGATTTTTTTTTAAATATCTACAATAATTTTAGGCCTATGCTAATTTATGGAATACCTTTAGTAACGTTACACCATTAGAAAGGAGTATTTACATTCATAAAATAGTATTTGACAAACATTTTAAATGTATGGAGGAAGAGAAATCAATGTTTGCGCACTGTTGTCTACAACAACAGCATGCATCATTTCACACCAATGATGTTCAATATACAAATTAATAAAACTATTTTAGCAGAACAATTTTTCTTGAAAGTGGCAGTTTCTTAACTTAAGCACAATGTTAGGAAAGTAAACTAAATTTTTGGCAACATCCATAGCAAATAGAATAAATTGCCGATTTCATCAATATGACCAATCCAAAAGTGTTTATATCGAATTTAGACAGCTTAAAAAAGTTTTGTCCTACACTAAACACTGGAATTCAGAAATCATTAATAGCAATATATTTGTTCACATATAAAGTAGTTCAGATCACAGAATAGGTTGTTTGATGGAGTAAAACTGTTAAAGTTTCAAACTCAAAACAAAACATGTTTACCTTGAGAGGAAGTTGCTAAACACTAAAATATCATAAAATGCACATCTTAATGGGATGGGAAAGAAGTACATCAAAGTTTTAAAATGGAGTGCTTCACTATAAATTTTAAAAATTGGTCATGAGATGTGGGCAAGCGCAGCAATTATTACCCATTCTGAATTGCCCTCAAGACAATTATAATGAGTTACCTTTTTTTAGCTACAGCCCATATGATTTAGGTACATCCAAAGTGCTGCTTTAGGTACAGAATTTTAGAATTTTGACTCCTCAGCGAAAGAACAGCAGTATCTATCCAGGCTGCTACATGACTCGGAAGTAAGCTTGCAAGTATTGTCATTTCCATGCACATGCTACCCCTGTCCTCCTAGTTAGTCGGGATCACAAGATTTGGAAGGTTTGCTCAAAGAATTATTGATGAATTGTTATGGACCAGATCAGACACACACCCCACTGTCCACCCCTCCAAAACATATTATGGAGATAGCCTAGATCTTAACTTTTATATTTGTTTTTTTAAAAAGCAAGTGTTAGGGGCTGTATTGCAGACCATGATTCAATTGGTCCACCACGAAGCTTTAATCAAAGTGCACTTTATTCTTACAAAACAGTTAAAATACAACAGAAGAAAGAAATGGCATAATTTTATTGAAATACTTAAGAAGATAATGTATTATTTAACCACTAACCATCAACAGTTCCAATATGGGCAGCAACCTATAAACACACTCTTGGCAAAGGCAATTCAGCAACACAGTTATGATTCTCACGTGCTGTCTCTCTCTAGACCAGCCGAAAGAAACACCAAAAGAAACAATCTGGCTCTTTTGACTTTTAAAGAGGAAGTATCTCTCTCTCTAAGACTTCACTCTAGCAGCAGAGAGCTCAAGCTTTCAGCTCTAGTGGCCAGCAAAAACCTTCAATTAACTGAAAGCAAAACTAAAGTTTTCTGGGTTTGAGAGAGCCGGATGGTTCTTTTGTCTTACTTTGAAAACAAAACACCAGGGAGAACTCAAAGCTGTTTACCAACTGCCTAGCTGAAGGAGACATTTCATTAGCACTGTGACAACACCCGTCTGTAACTGAAACAGGACAGAACACATCTCTTAAAGGCACTGTATCATCACAGAATTGTTCCCGTATAGCAAGTAGAGGGCACAGTGCACTGAAGACTGAACAGTATTTGAGGTATCATCTGTAACATTTTGGGGTTCTATATTGGCTTGAAGTAACGTTTTAGGATTTTGCTTTAGCTATCTTTTCCAGCAGCTCATTTTGAATTTCTGCCATCTGGGGAGAAAGAACTAAGTACTCGAAATTTCTCTCAGTTTACCCGACTCTAGTTATAAAGGTGGTATTACACTAGGTGATGCTTTCCCCAGCCAATAAAGAGAGTTAATTATGTAAGATTTTAGGATTCAGTATAATCATAAGATAGGTAGCAAACCATTCAGAAGGAATTCTCAGACAGTTTATTAAGCAGCTTCATTCAACACAGTTGATTTGGTAGAAACCTCACAGAACTCATGACGATTCTGGATGGATCAGTGACACCACAGGACAAACAAACAGCTGTATGCATTGAGCTAGTTAAAATTGTGAAGGCTACATCCTTCTCTCTAGCCCAAGTGTTAGGGAGCTCTTCCCTGGGATTTTGCCCTTCTTTTTTGATCCACTTACATCTGAAAAAAAAGAACAGCTACCAGGCAAACACAGCCCTCCAACTCTGAGCACTTCTGGGTATCTCTTACTTCTAGGCTACATCACCCATTTGAACACTCCTAGTCAATGGACACAAAACCAATCACACAGAAAACAACCCCTCCTCTGGCTCACGGTCAGCTCACACTGTGTAGGAATGGACCTTTTCAGTTTTCCACCATAAACCAATGGATATAGTACAATTATACATGATGTCAGAACATTGCTTTCCCAACCTCACCATTCTGGCTTTTATTAAAAAAACAGGGTGCACTGGGCATTGATGACCTGAGAATCTTTGTATCGTTTGCTCTTAACTTGCCTTTTGTACCTATTTGTTAGAGATTGCTTATATTTGGACACGGAGGATTCCAATTTTGTGCAGTCCCCCTTTGAAAATGAAATATTGAATTGAATTCTCACAATTAACTATTATTTTTCCTAACATCCAAGCTGTTGCCCTGATTTTTGATTATATGTTGTAGATAACATACTAAATAACTTCGCATGGTTTCTATTTTATCAATTCCAATTTCAGAAACCATTAAGCCCAGAATACGTGGCTTTAAATGATAATTTGTCATCAGAGACAGTGCTTGGGGTCAGTATAAAGGTAACTTTCGCACTTCCCATTTTTGAACACTGTCTCAGAATAGGCCAAGCCTATGAAAGGCTTCGGCAAAGTACGTTCATAAAGTGTAAAGTATTGACTGTTCCCTAATGTAGGATGAGGGAGAGTCAGAATTAGGGAAGGTCAAGAGTCTACTTTGACACAGTGTCATGACAACAGGTCGGAGCAGAGTCCATGTGTGTATTTAAGGCCGAGATATATAGATTCTTGATCAGTAGAGAAAACGAGGATTATGGGGAAAATGTAGGAATGGCCACGAGGAATGACGAATCAGCCACGATCGTATTGAATAGTGAAGGCGGCTCAGAGGGCCGAATGACCTATCCTGTTCCTATTTCGTATGGTCTTAAATAAACACTAATGATTTTATTTAACCCCAAAGCACATAAAAGGACGTATCGAAATTCTAAAATCAATGTTTTTTTTTTAAAAAGACAACATGCTACAGCCTAAAGGTTACTGTCATGTAAAATTCAGTGATGTTCTGGCAGAGGCACATCTATACAGAATCAGAGAATCTTTAAACAGAAAGTCTAAAAGGAAAGAGAGAAAAATGAAATGCTACAATGTCCCCTCTCAAAAGGGAATCATTACATGCAGGTATGTGTGTGTTTTACCCTTACAAGGGTGTAGAAAACAGGTTTTAAAAGCAACTGCAAAGCCCTGCCTTTGTGTGTTAATGTTGTGTTCGTAATCTGGTGCGGTGTTCTGTGGAGGTTACAGCTTGGGGACAGACATTGAGTACTCTTACACTGCAGGTAAAAGGAGGGAAAAATAAACTCTCTCTGAGTGAACCAAGAAAAAAAAAAGAGACCAGAACAACAGTTTCATCGCTGATACAAAAGTATTACAACACGGAAGCATAGTTCAATACTGCATTACTACAGAGAAGAAAAACATTTGCCTGTGCTGGCAGCATTCATTCAAAGAAACCTGGGCTCACAGGAACAATAAATATCCATACTATCTTCATTGCCTTTGTTATGTATATATGATATCTTGCTTCTAAAGTCTACTTAATTCATAAATACTGATTGTTAACACCTTCTTACGCCAGGCACAACTAAAGATCCCATTATCGCAATGAAATCATTCAAATCTCTTGATTCTGAATTCTAACTCAAAATTATATGAGGTGCAAACCAACAGACTCCTTTGACCTGGAAAGTATTAAGATTTTTGGTTGTTTATGGAGTCGCACACATCCAAGCAAGGGGAGAGAATTTCACCACATTCCTGACTTTTGCCTTATAGACGGCAGGAATTTTTTGGGACTCGGGTGATGTGTTACTTGCCAGATAATACCCAGTCTCTGACGTTCTCTTGGAGTCACTGTGTGTGTCTGGCGCTCACGTGTGGTGTGGCTGGCCAACGATGACCCTGATGTTGATGGTGGGGCATTTAGTTATGGAAAAGATTAAGGACCAGATCATTGGGTAGATTCACTTGCTGCAAATGGTCACTATGAGGCAGTTGTGTGACAGAGATGTCAATTGCCATTCAACAGACAAAACCTTAAATATCATCAGGGTCTTGCTGCATACAGGCATTAACTGATTCATAATCTCAGGAGTTGGGAGAGGCACTCAACACTGCATAATCAACTATCTAATGAACTTTGAATGGAGGGAAGATCATTGATGAAGTAGCTGAAGATGGTTCAGCCTAAGTCACAGTTAGGAAGAACATTACACCAACATGCTGAGGCCAAACAATTATAACTACAACCATCCTCCTTTCCCACTGGTATGATTCCAGCAGTAGAGATTTTGAAGTGCGCAGGTAATCAACTGTTCAATCTGACTTTCTATATCCATTGGCCAAAATAAACTGAAAGACAAACTCTGTAGCTTTTCTAGTCCGTATTAGAATATTCATGCCTGAGCCTCTTTCATGCAAAAGAAGAAAACACCAGTTTGAATTTCTTATAATTTGTATAAACAAGACGATTTACAAAAGCTCCACTTAAAATGTCCCGGCTGCAATTATATTGCAAAGAATGTTTAGATTTAAAGAAACAAAACAGGAAATTCTGAAACCCTAGCTGGCATACCAAACTTCCAAATTAAATATCTCCAGCTATAATCCACTTTTGCAACTTTCTGGCCTGGACTCTTGACTTTTCTCTTCAGTACCCATGCAGGAAATACTTTTGCTGCATCCAATTACATTACCCAATATGTCAATGTTAATTAGTCAAACCCGATAACATTGAGGAATGGAATTTGCCTAGGACTCTCAAGTCATACAATGCAAAATGTTTCCACTGGCTGTCCAAATGACATGGGTGTGCCAGAATTCTGCTTCAAACAACATAAATTGATGTACTGAAAAGCGACAAATGCAATAAGTATCCAGCCGTAGATAATGATTCCCTCAGAGAAATAACTGAAAGTACCAAATCATAATAAGACTAGGAGAGAAAAATTTTGCAGATTTAGAAATAATTAACCTACACTGTGTTGGACAGTATATAGACTCAACACATTTGTGCTGAAATATACTTCCCAACTTTTGGCAACACTATTGTACTTGTATTGGGACCTGTATTCACAGATGAATCAATATGGAATTACGTAAGGACTTTAAAAAGTTGCTTTGAGTTTAGTGTGATGTAGATTACAAGATCAATTGTTCAATGCGGAGTGCAGCAGTGCCAGAGTCGAAGGCCTGATCTGTAAAATTAACGGATCTCAAAAGCCACATTTCTTTGGATGTTAACACTGATCGGAATACCTCAACTAATCACACAATGGCACCCTCACAAAACCAAAATTCAGAAGATCGCAAAAGAATGCAAATGTGGAAGAGGAACAATGATCAAAACAGGAGCGAAGTCCATTTCCATTGATTAAAATATAGAACCCAATAATTCAACACAGCAAAAAAATTTGACCCCACTCTTAGAGAACCAAATCAGCTCAATTGCATTGTTTCATAACTAACATTTTTTAAAACACCTTCAAAGTCATTGCTCATCTTATTTTTCTCAGACTCTTCTTCCCTGAAGCAGAGACAACCATATTTTTTTCTATTTCATCAATCGATAATAGACTCAAATGGTCAGTCATCTACGAATCCAAAACTGCAAGATTTTATGCAGTCCAGGGTCATAGAGTCCCTTCACCAGTGGCTATCAATGATACAAATATTTCAGCAAAGGGCCCAGCAATCACTTTGCTAGATTCCCACAGAGTTCCAGGATGCACCAGATCAGGTCCCAGGGATTTATCCATCTTTGTGCATTTTAAGATGTCCAGCACCAACTTCTCTGTAATATAGATAATTTTCAAGATGTTGCTATTTATTTCCCCACATTCTCTATCTTCCATTTCCTTCTCCACATTAAATATTGATGCAAAATACTCGTTTAGCATCTCTCCCATCTCCTGCGGTTCCACACATAGGCAGCCTTGCTGGTCTTTAGGGGGCCCTATTCTCTCCCTAGGTATCTTCTTGTCCTTAACGTATTTGTAGAATCCCTTTAGATTCTCCTTAATCCTATTTGCCAAAGCTATCTCATGTCACCTTTTTAGCCATCCTGATATCCCCCTTAAGTATATTCCTACTGCCTTTATAGTCTTCTCGGGTTTCACTTGACCCCTGTTGTCCATACCTGATGTATGCTTCCTTCTTTTTCTTGATCAAAACCTCAATTTCTCCAGTCATCCAGCATTCCCTACACCTATCAGCCTTGCCCTCTGTCCTGACAGGATCATGCTATCTCTGGACTCTATCTCGTTTTTGAAGGCTTCCCATTTTCCAGCCATCCCTTTACATGCGAACATGTGTCCCCAATCATTTCAATTCTTCTCCTGATGATACTACCTCTCTGTGTTAGGCTTGAATTCCATGGGTACAGTAATTTTTTTTTAAAACTTACCAAATTTAAACAGTAACTCCCTTCACCTCTAACCTACAGTGGTGTCAGTATGTACCATTTACAAGATGTACTGCAACACTCCTTAAGCATCTGCCAACCATGATCTCCAACCATTAGAAGAATAGATACACGGGTACATCACATTTGCAAGTTGTTGGTTTAAAATCCTGGAACCACCTTCATCAAAAGCAATATGGTCGTATCTAACCCCATGGACTGCAGCAGCTCAAGAAGGCAGCTCAGCACCACCTTCTCAAGGACAATTAGGGGTGGGCAATAAATTCTGGCTATTTCCCATGAATGAATCAAGTAGTCACCATTATTCATTTGTGTGTGATCTGACAGTAATAGTATCAAGTCAGATTGACCTCACCCAATGCTCATGCATTCAAAGTCACTAGACAGACATCAGGAGCATGAAATCACATGCAGTTTAGCCCTTCTGAAACCAGGGGAGCTGAGATAATTAGTAATTAGCTGGATGTGTTCTCAGGATCTGAAAATCGCTTACATGCCAAGATCAGCTAATTCAGCGCAATTTAGGCCTGGGACTTTCCAGATCTATTTTTTTTTTAATTCTTAACCAAACAATTGATATCTCTGAGCCATCATGGACAAATTACTTCCCTTTCCTTTAAACTCCAGCCTTTCTAAGTTGTCTGTTTGCCAGCAGCCCTTGCAAAATGCGTCACAAGATAATAAACGTCTGCCAAATTTCAATGGAATATTACAGAAATGTATCAGTTCCCACAAAAAAGCAGAAAAAATGACAAAAACAGTAACTTCTAGAAATCAGGTTTCTACGCCATGTACTCATTAAATAACAAATATTTCTATTTTTGGCTGTACACAAAAAGTGACATACTACTCCATTTCTTGCAAGTTATTAGTTTTCATAATTTATTTTTACTCAAACAATGAACATTTGCAGATAAAGAGCAATTACTGACTGTTTTTAAACTGGAATTTCTGCTCAGCCATTGTCTTGTAAATAAAGTTAAAGATCAGAATGGCCCAGAATGTTACTCTGTCCAGGAAATTGCTGCTCACAACTTATGATGACAAAATACAAGACAATTGTAATAAAGTTGCAGAATAGGCAATTGATGTGTGTTGCTATTGAGCCAATCTGAAATATAAACGCTGATTTCTCATAACTGTACGCAGTCATATTTCACATTTTAGTGGGAAATGAAATATTTATTCCTGTAATATTCCACTAAAATTTTGTAAATGGATTTCAATATAGGTGAATGTGAAATGGTGCACCTTGGTGGGAAGAATGCGGAGGCCACATGTTCCTTGTGAAATAAGAGTCTAAGTGGGGCAGAGTAGCAAACAAATCTGGACGTGACCAACAGAACATCACTCATACTAACAATAAAAGTTAATAAGAGCATTGGGTCCTTTTCTAGACAGGCATAATTTAAAAACAAATTAGTTCTATTTATCCTGTTAGGTCAGGTTTAGGAGGATGGAGCACAGTTGTGATTTGCACATTAATTGAAGGAGAACTTACAAAAACAATTTGTGATGATACCAGAATTCAAAGTCTTACAGGTCAGGGAAGATAAAAACAAGGTGTGACTCTTTTTCAAGAAGGAGAATGGTGATGGGTGACCAAATAGAGGTCTTTAAAGATCGAGAGATGTTTCTACTTGTGCACAAGTACAAAATTAACACTGATGAATGTAAGATGTTCACTAATTCTCAAAGGGAGTAAAGGAAATCTTCAGAGTGTGGTTAGAACATGAAACTTTCGACCAAAAGAAATAGTTGAGACAAAATATTAAAGGGAACCAAAGTAAACGCAAGTGAGAAAGACATTTAGAGTCATGACAATGGGGTTAGATGAAGAGAGTTACAGGAGCAAGGCCACAGGGACATAAAAAACAAAGACTAGTTCACCTGAAAATGTTAAAAAAAGAAACTTACATTTATACCGCACTGTCAACGACGCTGGATGCCTCAAAGCTCTACACAGACAATGAAGTTCTTTTGAAACCTAGTTACTCTGTTATTGGCTGTGGACCTTTACATACATCTGAGCAGACAGATGGGGCTGTTGTTTATCAGAAACACACCTCTGGCAGTGTAGCACTAGGATGTAAACTTTAATTGCTGAGAGTTCTACATTGAGCTACACCAAGCAAAGTTTGTGCTGTACCTTTCTCATGATTGTTTATACTTACATTTCTGACTTGTGCTGGGTTAGCTTAATAGATACTGGAGAAGAGTTTCAGAATTAAAAAACTAATCTAACTCTTAGGTAACTATTATACTGAACCCCTGCCTCACTTCTAATCCACAAACGACACACCCAGCCCCTGACACCCACCAAAGCAATGCACCTCCACTCCAACGACACCACCCGATCCTGCAGGATCTGGCATACATACATCACACACAACCCTGAAAAAACCTCAATACAAAATCAACCCTGAAGTCACTAAAAGGCAAGTGGGCAATTTTAAAAAGGATTATTGTCAGTTGAATCTGTTCTGATGATGGTTGGAATACCTGGGGTGTTATGCTTTTATTTGAAAAAAATTCATGTCACAGGACCATTCATCAGTAAGGACAGCCTTTGTGCCCCTCCCTTACTGTCCTCAAGAAGGCTACCAGCTCCTCATATGCATTGGATTGGCTTGTGAGACCATTTCAGAGAGTGATAAAGAATTGGATGCATTGCTGTGGGTTTTGGGCTTATAGTCATATTCAAACCAGACTCGGCAAGGAAAGCAAATTTCCTTATGTTAACAACAATTCAGTAATTTCATGGCCAGTCCTTTGGATATTACCCTTCATTTCAAATTTTAGTCAATTAACACAATTACGGCAGCTCTGCCTCCGGCATATGCATGGAATGGAGGAAATGTTGGCACAACCAACAGTACAAATTGCTACCAGAAACAGCCAAAATATTTTCTAGCCTCCATCTGATACAGTAACATTACTTTATTATCCTGGCCAGTGATATGCTTTTACAATCAGTGAATAGGTATGACACACTTTTCCACAGCTGTTAGGAAATCAGCAAAATATTACAAATTGTGATTTTGGAGTAACCACATAACATTTAAACTCCCTATTTCAACACACACAAGCATGAGTATCTGTAACAACAGCAAGGCACATACAACAGCAGCAGGACCCTAAGGGAATACCACAGAACTGATTCAATAAACAGTTTGCAATCTAATTATGGCAGGAGTGGTCCAGCCCCTGAGCTGCCTGCCTTGCAGACTGAAAGCAACTATGGAGCCTCCCAGTTAGGGAATTTTAATTTATTAATTACTGGAATGGAGATTTATTTATTATTACTTGCATTTTACAGCAAATAATACAGTAAAATACAGTGAAAAGTTTCAACTGTTGGCACAATCTGGCACCATTTTGAACAGTTTAAGAATTAAATGATATGACTGGAAGAGAGTTTATCTTTGTTCCGCTGCCTCCATCAAGAGTCCTGAGCTGGCTCACCAATGACACGTGCGCCCCCAAACCCTCCAACACTGCCAGACCCACCAATGTAGGAGCTGCCATTCTTCAGGCACCATCTCTTCATCGCGAAGTCCACCCCACTATCGCCGCTGATGCCAGGTCCCGTGCTGAACCCACACTTTTCCCGCACCCAGGAGTCCCCAGCCCGCTGCAGCTGCCACCACCTCACAGATAGCCAGGACTTCCCACACCAGGTCTACTGTGACTGCAATAAGGAGTCTTTGGCTCCACTGCTACCTTGATGATGCAAAGAGTCCCCCCCCCTGGGCATACCATGCTACTGTCGCCACCTCACCAATGCCAGGCGGCCTTGCTCTGGGCCTACTGCAAACACGAGTCCCGGGCTCCACTACCAGGCTGCTGCTGCCACCTTGCCAAGAGTCCCCCTTTGGCCACCCTCCTGCAAGATGTCACCATGCCAGTGTCATCGTCTTTGAAAGTCCACGATCACCGCTGCCGCCAATCGCTGGATGAGCTTTGCCGCTGCTATCGGCCCTGAAAACATCAGTTAGATATCCTTGCTGCCGCGTCTATCGCCAGGAGGACCATGTCCGCCAATGCCTCCAACTGATGGGAGGCCGCTGCCATTCCACACACAGCCTGCTCTCGTTGCTGTTCCAATGCCACCGATTAACCCACTGCAAAAGGCTTTAAAAGGGAAGTAAAACAAATGAGAAAATGAATGAAAGAACAACAAAAAAAAAAAAATTGCAGCAGTAAGGAGAAAAAAGAAAACAGACAAGGAGTGGATGAGCCCTGGGCTCAACAGAATGCACACAGCCCTGCTACTTTGCCACCTACTTGAACGCAAGTTGTTGTGGAATATGGCTGTTGCCAGCAAAGCTGGCATTTATTATGAACTGCCGTTACAAGTGTGGTGAAATAACCCCATCATGTTGTTAGGTAGAACTCCAGAACTTTCACCTAGACGGATGAAGGGAAATAAATATCCAAATATTGATGACATATAGCTTGGTAGGGAAATTCGGGGTTCCTATGCAACTGCTTCCATTATCCTTCCAGGTAATGGAGATTGTGATTTTGGGACATGTCCTGAAAAATGTCCTTAGCAGTTTGTTGCGATATATCCATGCTGAGCTGTGCAGGTAATGAGCAGAGTCGATAGATAACAATCAAGTAAATTTATTATCCTCAATAGTACTGACATTCGGACCTTGTTGTGAGGTGACTGTTTTTTTTAATTCATTCATAGTCAGTGGGCATCACTGACTTGGCCTGTATTTATTCCTCTTCCCTTGAAGTGGTGGTAGTGGTCAACTGCCTTCTTTAACTGTTGCAGTCCATTTGATGTACGTAGACCCACAATGCCATTAGACAGGGAGTTTTAGGACTTTAATCCAGCAAAGTACAGTGATATATTTTCAAGTCAGGAAAGTGAGGTGTTGGACAGGGAGTTGCAAGTGACGGTGTTGCCATGCTCTGCTACCCTTGTCCTTCTAGATAGTAGCAGTTGAGGGTTCAGAAAGTTCTGTCTAAGGAGACTTGATGAATTTCTGCAATGCATCTTGAAACTGGTATCAACTGCTGCATACAAACAAATGGAAAATTGTTTTACCATGTTTTGGCCTTGGCTCTTGGGAGTCAGGAGATTATCTACTAGCCACAGAACAACCAGTTTCTAACCTGCTATGGTAATAATGTGGTTGATTTGTTGAACAGCTGATCAACGGTGACTGCAAGATTGTGTGTGCTGGTGTCTTAGCAATGGCAACACCAGTGAATGGATCAGTTAAACATTGTTGAAGATAGTCATTGCTTCATATTTCTGTTACATAGAAGTCACTCATCATTTAACAGCTAAGCCTTGACATATGTCTAGGTGCAGCAAAACCTAGAAACTGCTTTATTATCATAGAACTGAATCTGTGAAACAGCTACATCTGGCCATGTGAGGCAGGGAAGCAGCAGAAGATAAACGGATGTAAGCCACTACTGTGAGGAACTCTGTGATGCTTTAGGGATTAAATCATTGGTATCCGAAAACAACTATCCTCCGGGTGTACACAAGTAGCTTAGTGGGCATGGTTGCAGCAGGAGCTTGACTGCTATTAAGACTAGCTGAACTCTAAGCACCCAATCAATTCTTGATTTCATGTAGATTGAACAGAAGTGGTTAGAGACTGTTACGCACTTGGCCAATCTACCTGAGGATGGTTTCATGCGCCAGTATATGACGTATTGAGGATCAGGGAACATCCATTCATTGTACCACCACTATTCACAACTGGAAGTGGGAGGTTACGCGAGAACACGAGCTGAATGGAGAGAAGATAGAACGGATTTTAGTTGAGGGTGATAAAAATATTGATATTCTTTTATTGCTCAAAGTAAAATAGCTTAAGAGAAGAGTTAATTGCTTC
>NC_063348.1:23488954-23500458 GCF_021869965.1 Rhincodon typus | reverse complement strand
TTATCTGCTTTCCGGAGGGACAACTCTCTCCGTGACTCCCTTGTCCGCTCCACACTCCCCTCCAGCTCCACCACACCCGGCACTTTTCCCTGCAACCGCAGGAAGTGCTACACCTGCCCCCATACCTCCTCCCTCACCCCCATCCCAGGCCCCAAGAAGACTTTCCACATCAAGCAGATGTTCACCTGCACATCTGCCAATGTGGTATACTGCATCCGCTGTACCCGGTGTGGCTTCCTCTACATCGGGGAAACCAAGCGGAGGCTCGGGGACCGCTTTGCAGAACACCTACGCTCGGTTCGCAATAAACAACTGCACCTCCCAGTCGCGAACCATTTCAACTCCCCCTCCCATTCCTCAGACGACATGTCCATCCTGGGCCTCCTGCAGTGCCACAACGATGCCACCCAAAGGTTGCAGGAACAGCAACTCATATTCCACTTGGGAACCCTGCAGCCCAATGGTATCAATGTGGATTTCATAAGCTTCAAAATCTCCCCTCCCCCTACCGCATCCCAAAACCAGCCCAGCTCGTCCCCGCCTCCCTAACCTGTCCTTCCTCCCACCTATCCCCTCCTCCCACCTCAAGCCCCACCCCCATCTCCTACCTACTAACCTCATCCCGCCCCCTTGATGTGTCCGTCCTCCCTGGATTGACCTATCTCCTCCTTACCTCCCCACCTACACTCACCTTTACTGGCTCCATCCCCGCCTCTTTGACCTGTCTGTCTCCTCTCCACCTATCTTCTCCTCTATCCATCTTCTATCTGCCTCCCCCTCTCACCCAATTTATTTCAGAACCCCCTTCCCCTCCCCCATTTCTGATGAAGGGTCGAGGCCCGAAACGTCAGGCTCCTATGATGCTGCTTGGCCTGCTGTGTTCATCCAGCTCTGCACCTTGTTGTCGCGGATTCTCCAGCATCTGCAGTTCCTACTATCTCAGATCACATTGACATCTGCCCAATCATAAAACTAGCCACATCTTGAACAAAGTACTGACATGTTAGATGTAATTTACTTCAGGGAAATGAAATTCAAAACGAGAGAGACGTTAGGACTTTCTCTGCCTTTAATATCAGTTGGTTGTTCAGAGATCATACAGGTAAACACGCAACTGAAAATCATTACATAATTTGATTGCATTCACATTCAGGGACGAGAGAATAGTTTTCTAGTTGTCTCCGAAGATTGAAGTATTTAACTTAACAGAAAGGTTTTTGCAATGAATAGCACTGTAAATACACTGTGAACTTGAAACTACATTGCGCATCAAATTATAAAATGGGAATAGCCTAGGAAAATTTTTTAATTACAGCAAACAGACCAGACCCTCACTCCAACTCTATTTACTACCAATAAAATGTGCTGGTGTCAAGATTAGAATAATTCATAATTTTCAGTGATTTCCTCAAAGTGCATTACTGTTTCCTGTCAAATTTTTGCAGATATTGAAAATGAGGGAAGTGACAACCATACTAATTTTATTTCACAAAAATATGCATTTCCATAAATTAATCAATTACATATTATATTTGACATGGCTACTATATACTTATTTATTACTTCATTCAAAATTAGGTATAATACTTCCTCCATAGCTCCATTGTTTTGTTTTTAATATTGCCTACATGGCACAAATTATCACAAGCTTGATTTCACATCTTCAAATATTAAAAAAAAAGTACAAGAAAAATGTTCATTGACCACAAAACAGAATTACAGAAGTGATATGGTGCAAGAATGAAGTCATTCAGCCTGGCATATCTGCACTGGCTCTCCAAATGTGCACCATAGTGCAATGCCATTCTCCTGCCTTTCCCACATACCCTTGCACATTGTTTCTATTTAAACAATCATCTGAACCCCTCTTGAATGCCTCACTCGAGTCCGCCTCCACTATATTTCCAGGCATTACATTCCAGATCCAAACCACTCATTGAGAAAGATAGGTGTTTTCTCACATCATATTTGTTTCTTATGAAAATCATTTTAAATCTGTCCCCTCTCATCCTTGACCCTGTAGAGTAGACATAGTTGCTACCTATCTACATTATCCAGCCCTCTCATGATTTTGAAAACTGTATCAGATCATGTCAGAGTCTTCTTCCCTCCAAGGAAAACAGTTCTAATGTCTCCGCATAACAAAGCTTCTCATTCCAGGAATGATTCTAGTAAATCTTTTCTGCACATTCCAAAGCATTCATGCCCTGCCTATAGTGTGGCATCCAGCTGATGACTAATAAGCATCTTATCCAAGTCCATCATGACCTCCATGCATTGCGCTCCCCTATTAAAGCCCAGAATGCTGTACTGCTTCCTCCAGCTGTCCTGCTACCTGATGGACCTGTGCTCACAGACACATGTTCCTTAGCTCCTGCACCTCTTTTAGAATAGTACCTCTTATTTTGTATTGTCTTCCCATGTCCTACTTACCAAAATGAATCACTTCACACTTCTCTGCATTGAACAGCATTTGTCATCTATCCACCCTCTCCATCAACATGTCTATGTCCTTTTTAAATTCTACATTGTCTTCCTCAGAGTGTGAAATTTTTCCAAGTTTCATATCATTCAGAAACTTCAAAATCATCTCCTGCACACCAAGATCTACAACACTATGATGCATCAGGAAAAACAAAGATCCCAAGACTGATCCCTGGGAAACTCTACCCACAAACCTTCCTCTAGCTGAAAAGCATCCGTTGTCCAATATTAGAGATAATAAGGTGTAGAGCTGGATGAACACAGCAGGCCAAGCAGCATCATAGGAGCAGGGAGGCTGACTAGGCCCGAAACGTCAGCCTTCCTGCTCCTATGATGCTGCTTGGCCTGCTGTGTTCATCCAGCTCTACACCTTGTTATCTCAGATTTTCCAGCATCTGCAGTTCTTACTATCATTGTCCAATATTTACTGTTTTCTGTCACTGTCACTTAACTAATTTTGTATCCACTTTACTACTGTTCCTCTTATTCCATGAGCTATAACTTCGAATAAGCCTGCAGTTTGGCAGTATAAACAGTTTCTGGAAGCCCATGCACACCACCTCACATCAGTATTCTCACTGACCCTCAACAATCTTCAACACATTACTTAAACATGATTTCCCTTTCAGAAATCCAGGCTGACTCTTCCTGATCAATGTACCTTTTTCTATTGGCTACTAATTTTATGCTAAACAACTTTGAGAAACTTCCCCACCATTCAGTCCAATTGCTGGGCTTATCCTCACAAACATTTTTTTTTAAACAAGGGTGCGATTTCTACAAATCTTCTGGAATGTCTAGAGAGTTTAGGAAAGATTGGCAATTATAGACAGTGTCCTGCAATTTCCATTCTTATTCTTTCAAAATCCCTGGATGCATCTCATCTGGTTCCAGTGCTTTGTCAAATTTAAGCACCAACATTGCATTCAATGCTTCCTTATCAATTTTAAATCCTTCTAGTGTTAATTTCCTCCTCTACCATCATGGCTTGGGTAGTACCTACCTCCTTGGTATTACCGATAAGTCACCACAAGTTACCTTTAACTTGGCTACTTGTTAAAAAAATCCAAGACAATCAAGTACTGAAACAATAATTCAACTTTTATTGCATGTTGCAACCAAATATTAGACCCCTCAAGTAAGTACAAGCCTGTGACCCAACGTAGCTATTAACGGATTAATGGTGAAATCTGGCCAGGATGTCAACCAATAGTGATCGGTCTCTGGAAGTTTCCAGGGTTTGTCCTTCTGCAGTGTTGTTCTTTGAAGTTCTGCTCGAGTGGTTCTAGTTTTCGATTCTTGTACAGATTTTCATTCTTCGGTCTCCGAGGGGATATATTGATGATTTCTTTAGAGTCCTCTCATTCGAGTTACTGCAGGTCCACAGCTGGCTGCCTTAGCAAAAAGGCAATTTCTTTGTCTCGTGTTACATTTGGCCTTAAGTGTCTGTTCAAAGATGCAGCTTTCCTGTGGTTAATTCCTTAAATTCTTCTGCAGGGCAATAAGGCATCCAGTTCATCAAGGTGGTGTCAGAGCAGTTTTGTCTACATAGCCTCCACTCTCAGACATAGCTAATTGCTTTCAATTCCTATAGAAGTCTGTTCTTGTCCTTTAATAGTTTATTCCAGACAGAGTTATTACTGATTCTGTGTGCAACAGTTTATCTTTGTTGATTCATTCAATTCATGGGCAGTTATTAAAGTTCTAAAGTCTACAATATCACATTGGTAAAATTTTTTAAAAATGCAAAGTATTCATTTAATTCCTTAACAATGTTCCCTGCCTCCATTGTGTAAATTCACTTTTTGATGCCTAATCCACCTACTCCTCCTTTTACCATTTTACTGATATGCCTGTAGAAAACTCTGATTCCACTTTGTTAGCTGTCAGTCTTTTCTCAATTCTTCTTTGCTCTTCCATCTCTCCACTTAACCTTCTGTATTCTTTTTGATTCACAACTGTATTTTCTACTCAACACCCATCATGAGTACACTCCACTTTTTCTTCTTTATCTTAATTTCTATTTTGCCATCTGGATAGCACTGGATTTGTTTATCCTGACTGTACCCAAACCATCTCCTCAGAGTTGTCGCATTGGACACCATGCTGTTAGAAATTCCCCTGGACGTAATCGAGGAACACGTGCCGCTAACATCATCATGACCTTAATATATATTTGGGAAGTTAAAGTCTCCATTAAAATTACTGAATAATTTTGGCATCTCTGATTTCCTTTCTGTCCTTCCCACTAAGAAGTGGTCTAAGGACTATGCCAAAGTAATTGTACCCTTTTTGTTCCTTAGTACTAGCCAAATTGATTCTATTCTTAAACCCTATTTGTCCCTCTTTCTTCAGCACTGCAATTCTCCCCTTAACCAATACTACCACACTTACTCATTACTTTTCTGAACAAATGATACCCAGGAATATTGAATAAGTCATCTTCCTATTTCTGAACTTACCTGTATGGGGCATTGGGAGTAATCTGGAGATTACTACATTTGAGGTCCTGCTTGCTGATTTTCTACCTAGCTCCCTAAATTCTGATTGAAGGATCACACTGTATTACCATGCCAAGTAATTGAAAGAAATTGGACCACAAGCTGTAGCTGATCACCCTGTCCCAGAACAATGTACAGGTATGGACCACATACATTGTTCCAAGTGTTTTGGTACACTTTTCATTTTACCTGAAAGCAGAATAATCCACATCACTGATTGCAGAAGTTTAAGGGCAAACTATGCTCAATGCATATCACGTAACATTACTTTAGTACCTTCCATGACTGTTTAAAAAATACTGGTCCAGATTTTTGCAGGGTTGTACAGTTCAAGTGACAATTGCAGAGTTTTGTTAAAGTGTAAATCCTCATGAACAGAAAATAAGGGCTCGAGAACGATCAAGCGGTCAAGTCAGTAAAGAAACATGCTTTTTTCAAACATACAGAAACATAAAAGCTTCCAACCCTTCCAGGACCCTCGATGCTAGGGAAGGCCTGTTACTGGTCGTGCAAGACATCTAATACCAATGGGCCCTCCAGGACAACATGGGTCTCTTCCTGACTCTTCAGTTGACAGATTAGACTTTTGACACTTCCATAAGGTCCTTCTATAGTTCAAGCACCTGTAGAAAATGTTCTACTCAAATGGGCCACCAGAGACCATGGAAATGATTCAGGATTGTTCTCAGGGTGTCTCTGAAGAAGTGAAACATTCTTGTCAACTCAGTGTTGTCCCTGTCTTGTTACCATGGATCAAGATGGAGGAGAAAATCACTGGGAAAATACCAAGCACATTGACAGATTTCATCGGAGCACCCCAGAGGCAAAGTCAAGGTATTGGTGGGAACGCACAAACCTCCAAGCAACCCATCCACCACAACCCTTCTAGCAGCTCCTCTTCAACGTGTGGCAGAGCTTTCAGGTCACACATTGGACTTACCAGCCATCACAGAACTCACTGAAATGGACAGAAAGCAAGTCATCCTCAGTCCAAAATGACCACCTGATAAGAAGATATAAGCATCTTTGATGAATTATGATTTATTGATGCAATACATGGAAAGACCAACAGTAAAATTAATATTAATGAAAAGTGTAAGTCAGTCTCTTTTTGAAGCAGTTGTCCTGGAATTGTGAAGGAGAATGGGTCAAACATCTACACAATAAGAACAGCAGAAATAGGAGCAGTCTGCACGCCCCCTTAACCCTGATATGCCACCCAGCAAAGTTACACAGTTGATCGTATCATGACCTCAACTACACTTTCTAGTCTATTTCCAAAATGCTTGACTTCCCTATAGTTCAAAACCTTCCTATCTCAGCCTTCAAATGTGCGAATGACTCATTCTCCACAGCCGGGTAGAGAATTCCAAAGTTTCCTGATACTCATGGAAAAAAATTACTCCTCACTTCTATTTTAAATAGGCAACATATTATTCTGGAACTGTGCCCCCAGATCTAGAATGCTTTCACAGTTACTCTGCGAAGCCCCTCATATTCTTATGTTTTGATAAGATGCCCTCTCATTCTTTTAGATTCCTACAAACAAATGTTCAACCTCCTCATTTTCTCATAAGTGAATCTCTTAGCCCAAGAATCAAGTTAGAACTTTCACTGAATTGACTCCCATGCAAATACATTCCTCTTATGTATAGAGATGAAAACTGCACACATTATCTCAGATGTGATCTTAGCAATGCTCTTTATAGTTGTTTAACAGTTCTCAAGACCTTAGTACTACATCTCCTTTGCAATGAAGGAGAATGTAGCATTTGTGTTCTTATTTATTTGCTGCACCTGCATACTAACTTTGTATTTATTGTACATGGATTTATCTGTACCACAATACTGGTGTGCTTTTCTCTATAACTTACAATCTTTCTATTCTTCCCGCTAAGGCAAAAGCATCACAGTTTCCGTTCTGTACTCTGTTTACCAATTTTTTACACACTCAATTAACCTATCTATAATCCTTCGCAGAATTTGTGCGCTACACTTGATTATTTTTTTATTACAACTGCATGTGTGTATACTCTGTTGTTTTAAAGTAGCAACGCAATTTTGAACAAGAAAGCAGTCACTGACTATTACTGGATTTGATCGAAAGGCGGCCAGTATGAACAACATAAGAAAATATGATATGCACCAATAATTCCAACACCCCCAAACAAAACAACCATTACAGCAGCAATCTGTTCAATGTCCGTGTTTTGGTTTCTTCCTCATTATATGCAGCATTATGTTTTTACAGATTGCCAGACATGAAGCTCCATGCTAAATGAAAGCATACTGCTCAATATGTTGAAGTGAAAGTACTGCTTACAACATTACAAAATATCGAAGACTATGACTTTGAGGCTCACAGATGTGTTAAAAAATATGCGAACAGTGGAATTTTTTTGCAAAAGAGCTATGCATGCAAAGCGCGACAAACTAATAGTCATAGAGACAGCACTAGCATTTTGGGAGTTGGAGGTTGGTTCGTGTATGCATTTGGTGCTTTTAGCTTCAGGCTACAATTATTACTACTGCTGCCATGGAGATTTGTCGCATCACCATGACTGCCTTCCTCTCTTTAATCTCTGATGTCAAGGCCTATCAGCAAATTCTCACAATATTCCAGAGGGATCTGTTCTGAAATCAGCTTGGTAATGATGTGCACTACTGAAGGTGCAGTGCTGTGAAATGCCAGAGGAGCTGTGCCATTCAACATACTGAAATCACTTTCACACATGGTCCAAGGAACAGCTGAGTATGCAACAGCCTGAGCATACCCTGTACAGCAACTCATTCTACTGAAATCATACTGTTCAGCTTTGCAAAAAGTGATGTTGAGTAGAATAGATTTAACTTCTCCAGAACCATAAGCAATTTGTTGCAAAAAATACATTTCTGACATATTGCAACCAAATCACAGTGGAATGGCCTGTCCAGTATGAGATTTGTTTATGTAGTATGATCAAACCACAAATCCTGCAAAGAATGACAGAAGTGTTCTCCTGGCTGGTTCTGCATACTCGAATATAATACATACATATCTCTCTCATAACAGTGACCACCACTGCAGTCATAAAAACAAACTTAGAATATGATGCAGACACAAAATAAAGCTTTTGAAAGAGAAAGACAACTTTCAGATGCTAATTTAAATCAAGAGAGAAAGGCTTGCATTGTACATAGACCCTTTCACAATGACAGTATGTCCTGAAATGCTTTGCAGCCAATAAAGCCCTGTTTGAAGTCTAGGCATTAATGAAATGTAGGAAACACAAACAGCAAATTTGTCCAGAGCATTACCACAAACAGCTGAGATATTGACTAGATAATTTGTTTTTGTGATGTTGAGGGATAAATACTGGCCAGGACAGATGACAACTTTAAAAAAAAAATACCATGGGTTTTTTTTTTAAAACATTCGCCTGAGATGGCAGACAAAACCTTGTTTTAACATTTCACCTCAAACGTCTCCAACAGTGCAACACTAATCGTACTGAACTAGAATATCAGCCAGGATTTTGGTATTCTAATTCTGGAATGAGATTTGAGGCCACAACCTTCCATCTAAAAGGCTACTGAATAATGACTGAAAATAATATTTAAAAATAAATAGAGAATTTAAGCAGAAGGTACATTTTACGCAAAGCATAATAAATATGCATTATGTTACCAAGGAAAGCTTTTGAAGCTTAATGCTCTAATTTTTTTTTTCAAACTGTCTCCAAAACTTCCTCAGAACCCAAGCCTGATATCAGTGAATATTATAGTTAGTTAGTTTGTATTGTACAGGAAAACAAGTAGTACAATAGGAGCATCTTCTCACTAACTCCATAAAACCAAAGTAGTATCAGCACATAAACACTGTTGTAGAGAATTGTTCCCCGAGCTGTGCTCCCCCTCTCTGGGCAGCATTTACCTTACCATGGGCAGGTGTATAGGCTGTGCTCTTTACAAGGCGAGTCAGAAACTCAACTGTTACAGGACTTCCACAAGTACACAACCCACACTTACCTCTTCCAAGATGAATCTTGTCTGGACTAGTTTGGGCACAATAAAGCTCATTTTTGAAAAACGGATTATGATGTTCCCAACGTACGCAATTCAGGAATAGGAATAGGTCCTTCAGTCAGATAGACTGATAATTTTTGATTGCTCTTAATTCCACTTCAGCCTTCTCACCATAAATGTTAATCCCATTATTTCCAGCTGGAATTCCTTAGGTGTCATGTCAGTCCTCAGAAGGCAAGAGGACACTCTCAATTTTTGTTTTAAGGAGCTTTATTTCTGTATTCTTTCTACTTCAGAATTAAGCAAGGACATCTTCACAGACATTGCTGATGTTGCTTATCGGTTCATCTGTCTGAAGTATAATATGTGCCCTACCATAATCAAGGTAAAGGGGCCAAATTTGGGAAAGATAGTCAAGCTGAAGTATTACAAATACTATTAACTCAACCACAAACCCGAGAATGAAACTAAGAAAAGGAAATGTGAATATGTAGTTTCAATTAATTATTTTATGTAGAGGATGGTAAACATCTCAATCTAAAATATAATCTAAATGAACAATTGAGTCAAAGTGTGGTTCAGGAAGGGCA
Organism: Rhincodon typus; assembly: GCF_021869965.1. Classification (NCBI taxonomy): domain Eukaryota; kingdom Metazoa; phylum Chordata; class Chondrichthyes; order Orectolobiformes; family Rhincodontidae; genus Rhincodon; species Rhincodon typus. Next base: position 23,490,878 of record NC_063348.1, on the reverse strand, counting down.
AAGAACAGATCAGGTGTAGTAAATGATCACCAGGAGGCCTAGAACGTAGGACAAGAATGTCACGTTGTCCAGACAACAAAAAGGTGAATGTTAATTAGGCAAACATCAAAATGAGATGAATATTAATGAATTTTAGAAGTTTTTGAGGTTCTAATGGGGTTAAATTAGAAATGCAAATTGGAACTAGTAATTAAAACTTCATGATTCCTAGGCATATCTGGCCAAGCTAAGTCCACTGAATTAAATTTATCATACAAGGGATACAAGATATTTAGGAAGAACAAGAATAGTCAAACATTAGCAAAGATAAAAAGTTAGCGTAACAAAAAACTTGAACTACCTAACAAATTGAGAATGTCCAAGTACGAAGGGTTTTGTGCCAATTAATGTAGTGCACAACGATCTGATGACTCAGTACAGATTCTTAGAAACAGATATAGGATAAGTGGAGCTGTAGGGGGAAAAAAAAATCAGTCCAATAATCAAACAAAAAGACTTTCTTTGCAAAAAAAAAAAAATTATTTTTAACACAATCTGCAATAACTTGGGAAGTTAAATCATTCAATCTAGTGAAACATGACTGGTGAGAATAAACAGCTCAGTTGTTATCAGCTTCGAGGTTAAATTTGTTTCTCAATTTCGCATAGAGCTAGACTTTAAGTTACAGGTGTGACAAGATGGCAGCAGAGTAAGATGTTCCTGCCGAAGTTCCTCTGCTCCATCTGTTCTTTTTCTCTTTCCTTAGCCCTGGAGGGGAATCCTGGAGCAGCAAAAGGCACGGGCAGTGAGCCCCAGGCAGAGACCGGCATGAGGGAGGCAGTCCTGGAACTTACCTTGGAGCAGCTGAACGCCAGTACGGAGCGGAGCAGAGATGACTGTTGGATTGGGATCTGGCACGGCTAGTCAGACCCTGCGCTGAGCTGCTACAATGGAATGTTTATTTGAAATTTTTTTTTACCTGACTGTAATGTCAATCCTTTAACGATGTCTTATCTCTAACTTATCTTTTAAACTCTGCAAAGTAATGCAACTACTTTTTATTCCTCTTTTGTATCCAAGATTTGTACCTAGGTACTTGGAGCTAAGATGGCGCCATTACAGACGAGACATTGTAAAATCTTTTTGCTGTACTTCTACAATGGAGTACACATGACAATAAAGGATATTCTATTCTAAAATAAATAGGTACAGCAGTCAACTCTTCTAGCATGCTCCATCATTCATTAGGACCATGGATGATCACCCTACTCAGTACCCTTTGCTTGCTTTTGCCCCATACTCTTTGATCCCTTTAGCCCAGGAACTCTAACTCCTTCTTGAAAACATTCAAATGTTTTGACCTCAACTACTATTTGTAGCATAAAATTCCACAGGCTCACTAATCTTGGTAAAGAAATTTCAACTCATCTTAGTTCTAAATAGCCTTCCCCATATTCCTGTCTCTGATTCAGGACTCCCTGGCTATTGGGAACAGCCTTCCTGAGTTTACCTCCTCTCGTCCTGATAGAACCCGATAGGTTTCTATTTGCGATCACACCGCTCCCCAACTCATTTTTCTAAACTCCAGTGAATCTAGTCCAAAATGATCCAGCCTCTCCTCATGCTGCAGCCCTGCGAACCTAGACATCAATCTGGTAAGCCTTTGTCGCACTCCCTCCAGCCAGAACATCGTTCCTTAGGTAAGGAGGCCAAAACTGCACACAATACTCCAGATGTGGTTGCGCCAATGGGAAATAACCTCAACATCTACCCCGTCAAGACCCCAAAGAATCTTATTTGCTTCAATACGTTCGCACTCATTTTCTAAACTCCAAAAAAAGAGTACAAGCCCAATCTACTCAATCAATCTCTCCTTTTAAGATGGCCCCTCCATACTCGCTATCAACCTAGAAAACCTCCTCTGGACTGCCTACAATGCCATTAT
>NC_063348.1:23463454-23488454 GCF_021869965.1 Rhincodon typus | reverse complement strand
TACATGCTCAGGCAAAATTTCAGCAAAGGTGAAGCCATTCTGTTTGGTTTCTGACAGCATCTCCATTTCTTCGGTCTCAAGTCATTCAACCTCTCAACTGCCACCTCAGCTTGTGTTAGGATATTCCAAACCTTGTGTTATTTGACCAAGTTTTATGTCCACTCTTCCTTTTTAACTGCTGGGTTGTTTGAAGTGATTTCTTTGCTTCTGCATCATCATCCGCGTCTGTTCCTAACCTCTTGCTTGGGTTGGAAAAACTTTAACCTATACTTGTTTCACTTATAGACCTTACTACTTCAGTTATTTTTCCTGCATCACCGATCAATGAGTTCCTACTCTTGAGATGTTGCAGCCTGCATTACATGTTATATTCCCATCAACCCTGTTTTCCCATCAGGTTCCATTGGCGCACAGTGCTCAAATGTGACCATGTCACAATTTTCATATGTTTCCATTCTCTCTGTGACCCTATCCCCTCCGTACCTTACTGACTTCTGTCTGGCAAATGCACCTAATAATATCCCTTTCAGTTCCTATATAGGACTTTTAGGAACACCATTCAGTGAATTCATGAGTGTTTCTGAACTTTGTCTATTTGCGTTTGGTTATTATTATGTTTTTTTTCTCATTCCTTGCTCTCATACAGATTTGATAGCAACTCATTTTAGTCTTTTACTCTATACTGTATCAAATTAAAAAGCATTATAGAATGAATGCACGTACAGACATGTGTTTGCTTTTCTTGGACATTGACTGACTTGATTTCTCCAGTTCGCCATAAGATGAGCATGCTGTTTTACTTCTCCCCTTGCTGTGAATTATTCTATCTGTTAAGGTTCATCCCTAAAAGTATTATGAATGCTGTTATGACTCACTAGAATAGAGTGCTGGGAAACAAGCCCCACTATTCCTCGAGTTATAACAGAACTTAAAGATGGTAAAAATGTACAGAAATCCCCAATTTACTTATCTTTTAGCTCCAGGTTGATAGAAAGCATGGGCAGGTTTATCTACTCACGGAATTTCTTGATTACAGATAATTAGACTTGAGCTACAGATATACAGTTATAAACCATTGGCATGTAATGCTACTAATTAAAACTCTTATTGCCTCAAACTTCCCCTTACAAATATGTATCTCTCAGTAAAATTGAGAGGTTGGAATAGTTTAATGACAGACACTTCAGTAGTCTTTTCTCAGTTGCTGACGTTGAGATGAACATTATGACTTCTGTTCGCCAGTGCTTTGTTTCAATCATCTTTCTCTTTCTCTGATTTTGTCCACTAGTTGGTGAGAGACATAAGGTGGCTGCTACACTTCTAAATTGTCTCTGGCTTATCAGTTAAAATGACAGTGTAAAACAATTGTTGCATGAAAGTTCAACTTTTTTTTTTAGATTTACATTGTGCCTCTACAGCAGAGAAACTGCTACAGAGCTGGTGAAGAACTGAACACCTCTGCCTGTGCCTCTGCCGCTTCTACACACACCCTCCGCTCCAAATCGTCTGCAACTCTACAAATGCTGCTTGTTAAGCAGTTGTTTAAATGATGTTTAGCATGGGTGTTGGGTTACATTTTTTTGAAAACTACAAATATTCTTTCAGATATTGTTTTTTTTAAACTACCCTTTCTCATTTAAGTCCCCAGCTTTTTAAAAAATACAAAAACCTGAAGGCATTTCATACAGTGCCACACATCGGACTTGTGAGGAAAGTTATAGGTCATGGTATAAAAGTGACAGTATCAAAGTGGATACAAAATCGGCTGAGTGATAGGAGACAGAATAATGGTCAATAGATAATTTTCAGTCTGGAGGAAAGTTTGTAGTGGAGTTCCCCAGCAGTCGGTATTGGGACCTTGCTTTTCTTGATTTATATATAAACAATCTAAATACTGGTGTGCAGGGGACAATTTCAAAATTTGGAGATGAAACAAAACTTGTAAGAATTATAAACTGAGAGGAGGACAGTGTAGAACTCCAAAAGCATATTCACAAATTGGAGTGGGCAGATAGGTGGCAGAGGTTAAATGCAGCAAAGTGTGAAATGATGCACTTTGGTTGGAAGAACATTGAACGTCAATATAAAATAGGGGTGCAGCTCTATAGTGGGTGCTAAAGTAGAGGGACGTACGTGCACAGATTATTGGCCGCTTGCGAGAATAATTAATAAAGCATACAGGGCCCTCAGCTTCGTTAATAGGAGCACAGAGTACAAGAGCAAGGAGGTGATGTTAAACATGTATAAGACACTTGTTAGCTGGTGTAATGTATACAGTTATGGACGTCATACTATAGGAAATATGAGAATATGTTGGGGAGAGTAGCGAAGTGATTTATAAGAGCTGTTCCAGAATGAGAAACTTCAGTTAAGAGGTTTGAGATTAAAGAAGTTAGGACTGTTCTCTTTGGAAGGCCAAGAAGAGATTTGATAGAAGTTTTTTTTGAAATCATGAGTGGGCTAATGAATAGCTTGGGGGAAAAACTGTTCCCACTCAAAAGGAGCAAGATCAAGAGAGCACAGATTTTAAATTGATATGCAAAAACCGAAGCAAGGGTGATGTGAGGAAGAAACTTTTACACACAGCAAGTATTTAAGATATAGAATGCTGTGCCTAGAAATGTGGCTAAGGCAGTTTCACTTGAGGCATTCAAAAGGGATGATAATTTTGATTGAAATATTATGCAATGGTAAGGGGAAAAGGCAGGAGATTGGCACTAGAAAATCATTTTGAAGAGCAGGTGCAGGCAGGATGGACCAAATGGCCACATTTTGTGCTGTGACAATTCTGTGGAGGGGGTATAGCACTATCCTTACAACGTATATGAAGCTTTCCATCTTCGAAATCATCTTTAAACATATGTGGTATGCCAATTTCAAATTGTTCTTTACTATCAGCAAAATATTTTTATAACTTTTATTTGAAACTTTAATTTTCTGAAAAATCGGCTACATGTGGTCCCAGTGGAATGTATAGGAATATAAGGCAGATGCTGCAGAATAAAAAAAATCATTAGAATGTATGGCATTAAAGCTAATTCCGCAGTTTAGTGCCTTTTTTCCCAAAACATTCCCCCCCCCCCGCAATATAACACACCTCAGTAGCTGGATATATTTACTTTAGGAATATTCTTAAGGAGATGTTTGTTATGTTGCGTGGTATTTCGGAATTTACTCAAAATGCTGTCCATGCAGTGAATTATTTTTAAAGTATTGTGATATTTTGTGTGCAGAATTTTAACTGAAATACTTTCTTGTGCAATCTGCTGGAGCACAGCACTGTGGATGAATAACATTCCTTTTTCAGAAGTTTCCTACACAGTGAATTCACAATCTCCGTTGATAATTTGCAGGGAATGAAGGGTGGATGAGAAGAATTCAAGATGTGAGCACATCACATACCAATTGTTTGAATACTCCATAACTAAATGCAATGAAGAAGTATAAACTTAGGAGTAAATTTTTTCCTACAGTATTGTATAATATTTTAAATAGTATAATATTTTCTGTGTACACTGAAATTAGTTCTTTATCAGCTTAAAGAATGCTAAAGGAAGGAAAGTGAAAAAGCAAGTGTCTTATTTTGTACAATTCAGCTCATTGAGTTAAAATAAGCCCTCCACAATCGTGATTTTCATTCCAAATTAGACTATTTCCATGTAACTTCCATATGTGGCAAAATATTGGAAGATTGCTACAAGGGGTGAATTGTAGGAGTAACTGTACAGAATGTTCTCTTGACGGCACCTGCAGTTGTATGAACAAACTTTAGTCAGACTCAAATCAAAAAATTCGCAAGGTCACTGAGTTTAAAAAAGAGCTTTTATCACCTCTATCAACTATGGCTCTTAGTGATAACTTAACTTGGATATAGCCCACCGACACACACACTTTGAGTAAAACTTTTACCAAATATTCCGGAAGTCCAGATATTAAATTGTACAAATAGTGTTATTTTAGATTACTGTATTCTTCCAAAATGCACAGACACTTCTAACAGGAATTTATCCAGTCACTTTTAGAAGAAAATTGCAATGATTTTCTGGTCTACTACCTTAGAATCTGTTTCAAAATTCTATATTGTTTTCACACTAAAATGTGCTCCTTAAATTTCTGTTTTGTTATAATTTAACTCCAAGTTGTGCTCTGAGAACTTGATTCCACTGGCTGATAAAAGACCTTTCCCTAATTTAATGTTCTCCGAACCCCTCAAAATCTTAGTTTATTTTCATTTTGTTTAGAGAGTCAAATCGTAGCTTTGTGCCTTCCTCATAATTTGGCTCTCTACATTCAGAAATCATCTCCATAGCCCCTCAACAATTGTAGATCCAATACACACAAGTATTTCAGATGTGGCCTTACCATTACCAAATACAACTGCAGTGTCACTTTGTTAGACTTGTATAGCGACATATCCCAACATCTTAAGCCGGCAAACACAAAACTGATTTTAATTTCCTATCAACAAAATCCAACTCTGATGTAGCACTTTTTCTTACCACAGCCTCAAGTAGCCTTGCCTTCAGTATGGGGAATTAACCTGGCTATAATGTGAATGACCACCCCTCCTTTTTAAAAATAGACGCTACCATATTTGCACTTTTTAGTAAAATCTGCCATAAATTTCAAAGGCCACTTGATTTGAATTATCAATGGGGAATGTCAAATCTTTTCAACAAACTGCACCAATAGTCTTAAATTGTGGGAGTTCAGTTTATTTACATTTTCTGGTTGATGAAGCCTCATCCGATGTCTATTATTACAATAACTCTGTTTCAAATCTGTATTGTTCTTCCCTTGCGCTAGCTATGACTCCAGCTTATGGAAGGTTTCCCCAATTCTCATTGATTTCAACTTTGCTAGCGTTCTCTGGATGGCACAATTTGTCACACACTGCCTTGACAGTAAGTGGAGCACTCCATACCCAGCTTGTTGTTCAACCATTTTGTTCCTATTTTCATGAGCTCTTGCAGCAGTGCATGTATCTTGTTTCTATTTGGTTGTAGCCTGTAATATTCTGACCACTAATTTTCTTCCTTTTCTAAGTTCCAGGTCTATCTAAAGTGATACTTTGCAATTTCCAGCTATTGTCCTCTCCGCAACATACAAAACATACCCAAGAAACAATGCCAAACGACATTTTTTAAAATAAACCTCTTGCTGCACATATAGCTTGTTTCTTGCTTGTATTCTGTGTTCTGTCAATTTAAGAATTCAATGAATAGTAACCTGGCATATCTCATTTTTATCACACAATCTTATTCATATGCTGTATTAATTCCTGACCCCAAGTACCCAGAAAGCATCATATTGTTATGATTTCAGTTGGATTAAGGAGGGTTAAATTCGCTGGAATTTAAAGACAACCTATCTGTGGTTTAGGAGCTAGATCCAACTGGGGCAGCACATTGGATTTCTGCATTTGTAATGTATATGGAGTTATCGTGGAGTAGAAGTGTTCTTGCAGTGTATTTCACGGATTCAACTTAACATTTTAGTCAAAAATTATGAAGTTAGCTCCATAAGTTAAAGCAATTATTGAATTTTCAGAAATACAGAGGCATTTAAAGCACAGTTGGTAATGCCCCTGTCTGTGAACCAGAGCTCTGTGTCCAAGTTGTACCTCAGGACTTAATGGCCACAGGAGGAGCATTCATGACAAACAAACAAGTTGATAATTAACAGTTAGTCTTTTCAATATGTTTGTGGCAGATGATAATAGCAGGAGAGATGCCTGGTCAAGAATAACTATGTAGAATCATGCCCCTCAAGCAATAACCACCTTGAGTTTTATATTGTAGTGAGATGTACACAGTGCTCATGAACAAGTTGACTGCAGCTGGATATAAATACATTAGAATATTTGTTTCTGAAGTGTGAGTAAGTGTATAAATAGATCACTTCCACAATAACTAAAACGAGTATGCCTGTGCCTCAGGACTACAAAGGGTGGTTCTTTTGAGTGGGTTCGTCTGAATCATTAGAATAATGGTGAAGGTGTGTTGAGTATTAGAGAATGTTGGTGCAGTGTGTACATGTAAATAGCATATTGGGAGTTTTGGCCATGGAATGTGGTATGTCGCAGTGTGTAACTTGCATATCTACATTTGGGGGCAGGCTAATTATAGAGGCATGCTTCAGCTTTGAAATACCACATAAATACTCTACGTAGCATGCAGAAATAGCGGTGTCTCTGATATGCACATTTAATCAATGTCTATACTATGCAGGAGATGAAGAGGAGTAAGTAGGGAGTTGCATCTTTTTGAGATGACCTTACACTTCACTGTCTTTATCCAAAATAACTTAAAAAGATTAATGGGTTACCCTCTGTAAGATTTTGAATTTTTAGTATGTTTTAAACAAAGATATATCTTACTCTAGCTTTCCACAGGAATCAGCTGGTCGATATGGCTGACTTATTTTCAGAACATTTCCACAGTTTATATTGCATTCTGAAGTGCCATCAATCACCAATAATTTGAAACTTGTTCAAATGAAAAATCATGACCTCCAATATCTACCCTTGTAAACTGAAATGGAAAATACTGGAAATACTCAGCATGTCAGGTAACATCTGGGGAGAGTGTGAAGGAGTTGACATTTTGCATTGCAGACCTGTTCCTTTTCCAATATCAAATTGCGAATAAGTTTATAAGATTAGTTTTGGGCCTGTCTCTTTAATTTTAGGGAAACGGAGAAAATAAGAACTCTGAGTAGGAGTTGGCAAGACAGCCCCTTGAGCCTGCTCTGCCATTTGATATGATCATGGCTGATCTCATCTCAGCCTCACTCCATTTTGCTTCCTGCTCTCCATAACTCTCTAACATATCACTAATTAAAAATCTGTCTATCTCCCTAAACTTACCCAATGTTTCAGCATCCACAGCTCTCTGGGGTAGTGAATTATACAGATTCATGACCCCTTTAGAAAAGTACTTTCTAGTCAACTCTGTCTTAAGTCTCCTATCTCTTATCCTAGAAGTATGACCTCATTCTAGATTGCCTACCTGAGCAAACATACTCTCTATGACTCTACGATAGAGTCATGCAGCATGGAAACAGGCCCTTTGCTCCAACTCATCCATTTACCTGTGTTTGGCCCATATCACACTAAACCTTTCCTATTCATATATCTGTCCAGATGCCTTTTAAATGTTGCAATTGTACCCACCTCTACTACTTTGTCTGGCAGCTCCTCTCATATGTGCACCACCCTGTGCATGGAAAAGTTACCCCTCACCAGCGTCAGCACGATTTCAAAAGGGCAAGTCATGCTTGACAAACTTGTAGTTCTTTGAGGATGTAACCAGTAAGGTGGATAATGTGGATCTAGTGGATGTGATATATTTAGACTTCCAGAATTTGGCACGGTGCCGCATCAATCCCCTTTAGTATCTTCTATACCTCCTCATTCTTCTGAACTCTTAGACTGACCAGTTTACGCCCATTCTCTCTTTCTTCATAAGACAAACTCCTCATCTCTGGAATCAATCTCATGAGCCTCCTCTGCCTCCAATAACATTACATCCCTCCTCAAAGGGACCAAAATTGTATGTAATACTCCAGGGCATCTTCTGACCCTGTGGCCCATCCTTTCCGCCTGCTTTCCTTTGTCTTTTTTCCCCTTTTATTTACTTGCCTCTTGTTGAAGAGCTCGGGAGCTCATGGTGACCGCATCAGCGGCAGCAAGTAGGCCCAGCATGGACTCAGCAGTGGTGTTGGAGAGAGTCTGGGTGCATTGAGGTGGTCCTAGCACTGACTCATGGCTGCTGCGGTGGAGGTGAGTTTGTGTTCTTGGTGGAGGTGGGTTTGGGCCCAGTATGAGACTCTGTGGCAGCAGTTGTATTGGTGAGAAGTGGAAGCAGTTGTATGGGCCTGAAGTGGACTCGTTGCAGCGGCGGAGTCACATTTGGGTTGGTGCGGTACCCGGCATTGATGTTGGCTGCATTGGCAAGGTCCAGTGTGGGCGTTGGAGAAAGTGAGATGGCGCCGAAGAATGACTGACAGCTTTTGTTCTGACAGCGGTAGCACGGCGAAGGGGACTTGTGCCTGGCCACCAGGCCCATGGCCTGTGGTGGAACACTTAACATGAAGGACTGAAAAATTCAACACTCTTTTTAATTTCTTTATTCTTCTGCCTCTCTATATTCTATGTTTTGGTTTATTTTTCTGTATTTTTAAGATGGTGCCAGACAGTGGCAACACTACAACACTTTTCATGGTATTTTTATAACAAACTACACGTGACAATAAATACATCAGAATAAATCAGTATAAATGCTGGTCATATAATGATGCCCGTATCAAAGTGGATTTAAAAAAAAATGTATTTGTTTACAATCTTGATGGTAATAGACTGGAACGCCACTGTTTTTACTCTCTGGCTAATAATTTGATCAATTTTAAATGGCAGAGAAGTATTTATCTTTCACTACAAAAGGTGCTTCAATTTTCGGGCTCCTTATGTTGTAGCTACTTTGCTTTTCACCATAATGTGTACAAGCTTTCTCTTTTTTAGTAAAGAAAATTCAAACCTTTTTGCCTTCCGTCACGCATGTTTTTGTAATTCTCAGTACAGGTAATTTTATCCACAAGTTGTATATTTGTAGACTGATTAATATTTTGTGGGTGTGGTAGATTTGTGGTTAACTCATTTTTTTGTTTTTTCACTTTGTACCAAACATCTACCTAAATGTAATATAATAGTTCTTTGCTTAATGTTATAATTAATGTTCTTGAATAATGCAACTTGCAATGAAACAACATTGGTTGGAATAGGAAAATCTGATTCACAATGATAAAGTTTTAGCTAGCACCTGTAGGACCTTTTTGGTCAGAAGAAAATACTGTATATTGGTAAATTATAACTTTTAATAAATTTACAAATAGGAAAGAAATGTGCTAAATCTGATTTACTGTATTCATGCTTCTTATATCTCCTACTTGCTGCCTGTATTGTTGCTCGACCAACGATAGTGCTCTGAGTTTCCTTAGCCACTGAACTTACTTGCCACCTCCCCCTCCTGAACCCCACCACTGTCAGTGAGGGTTTGGAAGATGAGCAAAGAGGGAACGGAAATAATGTGCAGCGTGATAACAACTTAGAATTGTTGTGTGGTGGAGGCAAGCCACAAGCTGGAGTGGCAGTGAGCAAGAAGATCGTTGGCAGTTGGGCGGGGCGGTGAGTTGGAGGCTTGGGAGCAGGAGAGACAGCTCTGTAATGACATTGTCAGGTAGCGCGACCTGATCATCATACCTACCATGAAACAACGCCAATGTGAATCCAAATGCTAGGTTGAATACCTGAACCATTAAAAACTGTTGAATCGAATAGAAATCGATCAGATTTTTTAGGAAAGTCTAGATTTAATTTAATTAATTTCATGCTTAGACATGTTATTTCATTAACTCTTCAAATTAATATGCTGTAAACAAATTATTCAAGGAACGCTGACTCAGCAGCAATTTGTGAAAAGTGAAAATTACGTTGGTATTAATAAAACAGAATCTGCCCCATGTGCAAGTTATATTGATGTGCAATAGTATATCATCTATGTACATGGAATGTATTACACTTAATGAACAGAATTAATCTGTCTTGGATGTGTGTGTATAAATAGCATAGCGAATGTTACCTCAAATAAGGAATGTAAACTATGATCTAAGAAGAAGAATCTCATTAACTGCCCTCTTGATCTTGGTTTAGGATCAAACCAGAGAAGTAAATATGCTTAGATAATAGGTACATCAGTCTGTTGAGTAACTAGAAAATGAGAATTAATCAGAAGGATGTTACTAAATATTGCTGATGTGTTCTCTTGTTTTAAGAAATGAACGTATCCATGAGTAAAGCACGTTATAAAAAAGTTGCTTCATGTTGTGGAATGTAATTTTGTGTAACTTTAGGCTTGATTCTGCAGAATGAACATAAGCAGTGCACTGATAGGGAAGCTTGGGAAATTTGTTCATTTTTGAATAATTTCTCTCAATGCATCAATGTTTTTTTCAGTGAAAATATTTATTTGGGCCTTGTTTCTACTTTTCCAGGTTTGATGGTAGTCACGTGTTCTGATAAGTGCTTTGAACGCTCCAACAGAATTGCAACACTTGCAGTTTCCAAACCAGTTCAGCATACTCGGGTGATGGAGAGGAATTGTGTTGACTGTTTGTTTTTGCCAAAAATGTACATGTTGTACTTGGTGGTCATCTTTGTACTACCAGCACTTTAACATCATTGTTAGTGTGAAATGTTTCTTGACCTGTGACATATTAATGGTTCAAGAAAAAAGCCACAACACACTTAGAGAAGATGGAGGAAATGCTGTCACTAGGCCTATTGTTGCATTGATGCTAACATCATTTGGCAAAATTATATATACGCACATCGATATTGTCAAATTATTAAATCAACTTGAATTGCTTCCATTATTAATAGTAGCCCTGTAGATTCCACTAGCATATCATAGTTTTACATTGATAATATACCTCTTCTAGCTACAGCTCATCTGTTTTGCAGTATTGTACAATTGTCCTGCACACACACCATGAAGTAAGCCTGTGAACAGGGCAAAAAACTGCAAAAGTCTTCAATTAATCAGTTTGAAGAATCATCTCAGTCTAAATAGGAATAATGTAGCAGGAAATATAAATTAGAAGTAAATGTGAAGAAGAAGAAAGAGTTTAAAGAAAAAACAAAAAGTAAAAGATTTTTCAATGCACCACCAATTTTATTTAACTTGTACAACCTGAAAGTTCATTCGAATAGGTAGAAATATTTGTAGCTGATGCTGATTGCATCAAGAGCCACTAAGATCAAATCTGCCTGAGATGTAACTGTTTAAAATTTTATACAGTAACCCTGTTCCAATCATTCAGACGTACAAACATTATTTCCAAATGGTCTGTTTTCTTCGGTCTTCCATAAGTGACTGCTGGCTCTTTTCTTGACCAGTAATGCACTGAGTACAGCTTGTTGATGTATAATATGAAACTGACCCATGCACCAGGATTACGTGCCATCTGTGGCAGAATGTAGCAATATTAAGCTCATTGATCAATTTCAATTTTCTCTCCCTTAGTTAAATTATAGATGTGGAGAAAGAAAAGTTTTTTAAGTCATGCCTTTACTTGGTTTGGTCCATTAGAATGAATCTTAATTTTAATTTTAATTCAGATCCGCATGTTTGCCAGAAACTAATCTGTTCTTCCTTGAGCCATATCCTTCCTAATTCTGCAAGTTTTGTTGAAACCCGTACATTAGTTTTCTGAACATTTTTGTTCACAGGCTAACGTGGGTGAATCCATTATATCTGCCTAGTTAGAGGCTTAGTGGAAATAGGATCCAACTTCTGTGCTCGTGATCCTAGGGACAAGATGAGTTTGATGAAAATAAGCAGGAGCTGGAACCACACAATAAATAAATGTAATTGTTTTTTTGACTCTGCATTATGTTGGTTTCCGAAATTAAGTTACTTTGCACGAAGTTGCCTTTCAGTGCTCAGGATACTCATTGACCTGTGTATTGTATGATTTATGTTGTGTGAGATGGTTTATTCATTTACAAATATGTAATTGAAATTTGGAGAGAACATAGAGGTAATAAAACACATTTTAGTCACTGCTGTATGTACCTTTGTGACGAGGAAGTTGGTTACGGTGCAATAGTTTGTGTTATTTCTGAGTGACATCCTTAGGAGATGGAAATTATCCTACAAAACCTACCAAAATTGCACCTATAACATCTATATGGTTTGTGGTACTGAAATAACCTCCATGGTGTCAGCATCTTGAAAGTTTTCTTTGTAATACAAAAAACATTGTTTTTAACATCATAGAATTGGAGGCATTCCATATAACATACACCGTAAAAACAAATGCAAGCCTTTTTAAAATTTTAATAACTTGTAACAATGTTGCCGCTCTCCTGCTCCTCCTTTCTCCTGTCCTGCTTTTGGATGGTGAAAGGAACAATTTTGTGATATTAGCACTATTTCTTTTCAGAGGTAGAAATCTTGATCAATCAAACTCTGCAAAGAAACCTCCTGATTAAAAAAAATTTGATTATGACTTCTATTTTAGCTAGGAGGTGGAATCTTAAAAAGAAACCCAAAGAGAAGGAAATATTTTATTTGCAAGAATGAAAATGCTGAGTTTGTTGGATACTTCCTGGCAGTTGTCCCCAACGATACTATTACTTTTTGTTCTCTGTCAAGTGATACATTTGCTTCAAGCCACAAAAATAACAGTAGATTTGTCAATTCAAGCAGCACTTCAGATCGCTAATGTATTTCACAACAATTGCAGTTTTCAAGAGCTCTTGTTTTCTTTTGAACGGACAAAGCCCCTTGTTTGTGATCATGAGTTCACTGGAAACAAAACGTAATGGGGAGGAATTGAAATGTGATTGTTCATCTTATGATTCCTTTGAGCTCACTCTCAGTACTTGAACATTGAAAAATATCATATCCTGCCTTGATTTACTGATTGAATATGCCAGTTTTGAAACTTCATGACAAACTAATAACTTGAAAGTCATCAGTTTTCCAAACCTGAAAGCAATTTGCCTTTGGGTGCACATGAAATTGAAAAACAATCTGTTGTACCCCAGTAGAGGGCAGTAGATATCTCAACATTACTTCAGGGAGGCATTTGAGGTTTGATTATGACTTTACCGTAAAGAAAATAATTTTAAAATGAACCCTTGCAGAAGAGGATGTTTAAAAAGAGCTCGTGAATTAGAAGGAATGATATTAACTTTTTAATAAGCCTCCAATTGACTAGGGGTTTGACAGGGTGATCTTGCTCCTCCCAGTTGTTAGAAAGTGTGCATAATATCGAAGATGTTTTGTTGCAAGTTTACTGCTAACTCAAACTATGGTAGTGAGTTGTTTTGGTTTTTTAAAATGTTTTCACCATCATTCAGAAATTACAGTCTTCTGTTTTAGTATTTGAGTATATTGTTGATATTAGTTATTAATGAAACAGAACAACCAACAGTTGTACCCTTAATATGGTACAATACCAAAAATGTAATCATTAAATACTTTCAGTTTAACTTCTGGGATTGTTCTAAATCTTGGAGGGCCAAGAAAAAATTTAAGTTCCTAAAAAGTCTGCCGACTAGATTGGGCTTATTGTGTGCTCCACTTGTTCAAACCTCCCATCGAAGTTGTAAAAAAGGGACATATTTTTCTGGAAATAAGCCTTCTCCTTTAAGGAGAAATGGAGGATGAGAAACGGAGGGGGAGAAGAGTGACAGCTGCAGAATCTGTACAGGAAACTGTTTTTAGATTCTGTTCTTAGGGGAGTTTATAACCAGTTGGTAAGTGTAGAGAGCTAGATTGTGGTGACATGAGTTGTTTAATCATACAAAACAGTCTTTAATGAACCTTACAGCTGCAACTAGTGGGATACCTGATTGGTTAATGTTTGAAGCCAGGATTCGTGTGCTTAGCTATAACCCAATATTTCTTAGTGTTGCTATCATTCCATTTGTTGAAATACAGCTAGAGTCTATAACCCATGTTCAGAGATTGGTGTTCTTGAAGGTCATTCAGCAAACAGAGCAGAAAAATTTAAACCACTGCTGTCTAACCATACATGGCCACCTAGCTTTCTTGGAACTTCTGCATTCCTGATTCCGTAATGAAGCAGCAATTTGTCTGGGGAACAGTAGGAATGTTTAGCTATAATGTCTTGGTTGATTATCACATTTCCTTTAAAAATAACATAAAATGAACTTGGGCCCACAGGAAACGAACATGGTACCACTCATGGACTGTTATGGGAATCAGTTCTTTCTGATGTTTAGATATTTAGATGTCATTTGTGGTTACATTGTAAACTTTAGTGGCTGCATCATTTGCGATTTTGCTGGTTGCTATGACAGTAACCATTTTGCAAGTAACAGTATTGACCTCGCTACTAGAAGCTTCTTATTAAGTGATACTTTTGAACTTGCGTTGCTTTGCAGACCTGGTACAGTTTGTCAGCCAAATTTTTAATGGTTTGCTTGATACATCTATTCCAAGTGTAACTGTCAGCTAAAGCTTCCATGATTTGAGCATCTTGTGACATAGCGGTTTGTCCATTATTTTGCACCCTTTAGCTAAAAACATTTTTCTGCTGTGACCCATTGGAAATGTTATCTGACAATGCAGTATTGAAGGGAGTGGAGCACCCGAGATCAATGAAAATTGAAGATTGTTATGGTTCCTTAATCTAGTATGTCAATTTGTCCAAATTAATTTCAGCAGCTTGAATTTGAATTGTTCATAGTCATAGTCCCACAACATGGAGACAGGCCCTTCGGTCCAAACTGGTCCATGCTGACTAAAATGTCTGTCCTTACTAACGCCATTTCCCTGCAGTTGGCCCATATCCTTGTAAACCTTTCCTATCCATGTATTTGCCCAAATACCTTTTTTAAATATTGTTAATGTACCTGCCTCAACTACTTTTCCTGACATCTCATTCCATATGCATACCACCATTTGTGTAAAGAAAAAAAGTTGCCCCTCAGGTTTCCGTGAACTCTTTCCCCTCTTACCTTTAAACTAATGCCCTCTGGTCCTTGATTTCCCCAACTCTGGGGGAAAAAGAGTGCATTCACCCTATCCATGCCTCTCGTTATCTTTATACACTTTTTATAAGATTCCCCCCCCCCCCCCCCGTCTCCTATATTCTAAAGAAAAAAGTCCTAGCTTGTCCAACCTGTCCTTGTATCTCAGTCCCTTGCGTCCTGGCAACATCCTTGTAAACGTTTCTGCTATCTTTCCAGTTTAATAACATCCTTCCTATAGCAAAGTCACCAAAACTGAACACCGGTACATCAAGTGCAGCCTCAGCAGCGTCCTGTACAACTGCAACATAACTTCTATACTCAATGCCTTGTCTGTAGGCCAGTGTGCCAAAAGTCATCCTCACTGCCCTGTCTACCTGTCGTGTCACTTTCAGGAAACCATACACCTGAACCCCAAGGTCCCTCTCATCCAATACACAATAAAGCCCTACCATTCACCATGAAACTTCTACCTTGATTTGACTTTCCAAAATGCAACACCACACACTTATCTATATTAAACTCCATTTGCCATTTCTTGGCCCACTTTCCCAGTTGATCAAGATCCTGCCGCAATTTCTGATAACCTTCGTCACTGTCCACAATACAGCCTATTTTAGTGTAATCCACAAACATACTATTCATGCCTTGTACATTCCCATCCAAATCATTGATATAGATAACAAATAGCAACGGGCCAAGCACCGACCCCTGAAGCACACCGCTAGTCACAGGACTCCAGTCCGACACATGCATCCTTGCACTATTGCTCTCTGCTTTCTACCATCAAGCCAATTGGGTATCTAATTTGTCAGTCCTCCTTGGATTCCATGCGATCTAACCTTCCAGAGCAACCTACCATGTGGAACCTTATCAAAGGCCTTACTGAAATCCATATATACTATGTCTACCCCCTTGCCCTCATCAACATTCCTGGTTACTTCATCGAAGAACTCTAACAAGTTTGTGAGGCATGATCTCTCACACATAAACCTATGCTGGCTACTCCTAATCAAACCCTGTCTTTCCAAATGCATGAATATCTTATCCCTCAGAATCTTGTCAAGTAACTTAGCTACCACAGATGTTGGGCTTCCTGGTCTATAATTCACAGGGTTTTCTTTGCAGCCCTCCTTGAGTAAGGACACAGTATTTTCTACCGTCCAGTCATCCGGTACGTCACCCGTGGCTAGTGATGCAAGTATATCAGCCAGGGTCCTCAATTTCTTCTGTAGCTTCTTGCATGGTTCTTAGATATAATTGGTCAGGATCAGGAGATTTATACACCTTCGTACATTCTAATACTTGCCATACCACTGCTCCTGTAATATGGACTGTCCTCAAGATAATGCCATGAACTTTCCCAAGTCTTTGTCTTTCTCCACGGTAAACACAGGAGAAATATTCATAGAGGATCTTGCCCATCTCCTGTGGTTCCACACATATGTGCCCACTTGGTCCTTGAGGGGTGCTATTCTCTCTAGTTATTCTTTTTCCTTTAATATACTTAAATAATCTCTTTGGATTCACCGTAATCTTCTCAGCCACAGCTAAGTCACGCCCCCTTTTTGCCCTCATAATTTCCTTCTTCGGTAAACTCCTATGTCCCCGATATACCTCCCAGGGATTTCCTTGATCCCAGCTGCCTGTATCTGAGCCATGCCTCCTTTTTTCTGGTCAAAGCCTCAATATCTCCTATCATCCAGGTTTCCCTACTCCTGCCAACCTTGCCCTTCACCCTCACAGGAACATTTAGACCTTGAACTCTAGCTATCACACTTTTAAAGGCCTTGCACTTGCCAGAGGTCGCTTTGCCTGCAAACAAACTACTCCAATCAACCCCTGCAAGCTGCTGTCTAATTACAGCAAAATTTGTCTTGGCCCAAATAGAGCTTGAACCTGTGGACCAGTTTTGTCCTTCTCCATAACTATTTTAAAAATAATTGAACTATGGTCACTGGTCCCAAAGTGCACCTCCACTGTGACCTCAGTCACCTGTCCTGCCCTGCCCTGCCCTGCCCTGTTTCCCAAGAGTAGGGTGTGTTTTGCCACTTCCCAAGTAGGACCCTTGATATACTGCTGGAGGAAACTTTCCTGAACACATTTAACAAATTTCACCCCATCTAAGCCCTAAACCCTATGGCAGTCCCAGTCTATGTTAGGAAAATTAAAATCCCCCACTATGATAACCCTATTGCTCCTGCAAGTCCCCCCAGTCTCCCTGCATGTTTGTTCCTCTAATTCCCTTTGACTATTTGGGGCGCATATAGTACAACCCCAATAACATCACCATCCCCTTATTTCTTAGCTCCACTCGCAAAGCCTCACTGGATGATCCCTCAGTTATATCATCTCTGACTACTGCCATGATACTCCCCTTAATCAAAAATGCAAATCCCCTTTAATAAAGTGTCCCTAAAACGCATGATAATACAACACTTGACGCAGAGCCACATGAGTGGTCATTTCGTTGGATGACTAAAATCTTCGTCAAAGATTTGGATTTTAGGAAGAATTTTAAAGGAGGAAAACCAGGTAAAGGGGTTGAAGATGTTTGTGAAGGGAATTTCAAAGCATTGGTCTCACATAGCTGAAAGCAGGGCTGTCGACATTGGAATGATTAAAATTGGGGATGATCATGAATCCTGAATTAGAAAAGAGACTGGAGGATATTAGATAAGTAAGCAGGAAGAAGGCTATAGATGAATTTGAAAACAAAGATGAGAATTTTGAACTTGATGCTGCCTAACTGGCTGTCAGTGAAGGTCAGAGAGCAGATGGGTGGTGGCTAGGGAGGACTTAGTACAAGTTAGGACACAACAAGGGTTGAAGTTTTTTTTTTATCTGAAGACTCCTCTTGAGATTTTCTTTAAAACTTCAAAATTTTCAGGGACTAATTTTTTAAAGTATTTGTCAGGTGATGCAATTTTATAAAAACAAAGCTTCTATATTTGAATTGACTTGTGGGTTGTTTGGAATCTCTCGGAAACAGGATTAGAAGAATTTTTTATTATCCTCCATAATAATCAACCCTTTATTAATCTCAAAGGCATAACACGCACAAGCATAAATTTCCTAGACACGAATGTGTTTAAAGTCATCCAAGACTGTAGGCATAAGTTAGCAATAATATTTTTTCCTAAATAACTGATAGGCACATATATCTACAAAAAGGCATCAACCTAAATTCTCTGACCACAGACTGGTGTCAACACAGTTGATGTTTTTCCATCATAAATACGCATATTTCTCTGCGTTTCAGAATCCAACCTCTGATTTAAAGTTAACATGGTGTTTGTTAAATTTTTTCAAGTACAGTAGGTCCTGAACATTCAAAGCCTTAAATTAGAGATTACACATTCATTTGCAAGAAACTCATGCCTCATTGATTTTATAGTGTCTTTGCATTCCTAGTTTCCACTCCTGAACTTCGATAAACCTGGTCTCAGGTGGCTCCCTTACTGATACCATAATTTCCTAACTCTATTATTTCACTGTTCACAGATTGCTGGCTGGTTCACCAGTGAGTCGACCAGCAAGTAAGGGAGAGATGTGGCCTGTGATTGGAGGATCAGCTCCTCATTTGCTTCCATTCTATTTATGGGTGACTTTCTCTAATTTGGTTGCTAACTGGGGTGAATTATCCTTGGCAATTTGGGAGGTTTTGGGAGTGGATTCGCTTGTCACTCACTACATATTGAGTGTTGGGACACATGCGGAAGAACTTTAAATTACATCACTTCACAAGGAGTTGAATGTAGGAAACTGACCAGGAATTCATTCAAATAATCAAATCTCAATGTAACAAAGACATGATTAAGTGGGAATCGAGAGTTGGGTGTTGTCAACACATGCAAACTGACATGTTTCTGGATAATGTCACCAAGAGGCAGTATGGAGATGAGGGAAGGGGGACAAGGACCGATTCCTTTTGGGGATAGGACGTAGAGGCTGAGGGGAGATACATAGGTAATAACTTATGAATCAGAAGAGAAATCATTGCATATGATTCTCTGGCTACAGTTACATAGAAAAGAACAAAACCAGGTAGATGATAGTAGAGAGTCTTTGAAGGAATGTAATGTGGTCAATTAAGTCTTTGGCTGTTGATGAGTTGAGAAGAATGAGGAGGGGTGGTTGGTCAATAGTTGATGATTGAAAACCCCTAAACAAGAATCACTGCATGGGAGATCCCCTATTACCACCATGTTGCTATTTAGTGTAGATAGAGGGGAAACCAGTGGATGTACATTTGAATTTTCAAATGACATTTGATAAATTGCCGTATAAAAGATTAGTACAGAAGATGAGAGGTTCAGCCGATTGGAAGCAATATATTTAGGGAGGTAGAGCATTGTCTCAAAAACCAACAATAAGCATAAATGGGGCATTTTAAAGTTGTAAGGCAGTTAACTTGTAGAGTGCCACAGGGTTTAGTGCTGGGTCCTCACTATATATGGTCTCTATTAATAGATTTGGATGCAGGTACTGCGGGAAATGTATCCAAGTTTGCAAAGTTACAAAGCTCTCGAATGCAAGTATATCTTACCTTCAATCAGAAGATCAAAACTGTTCACAGTATTCTGGGTATGGTCTAACTAGTGCTTTGTGTAGTTTTAGCAAGACTTCCCTACCATTACACCCCATTTTCTTCAAAATAAATGCCAACATTTCATTTGCCTTCCCTATCACCTGCAGAACTTGTATGCTAATTTTTTGTGATTAATGCAAAAGGGGCCCCAGATCTCTCTGCCCTGCAGAGATAGTAGGAACTGCTGATGCTGGAGAATCTGAGATACCAAGGTGTAGAGCTGAACTTCCCCTCCACAGTGGTCAAAAACACCCTCGACCGTGTCTCTCGCATTTCCCGCAACTCATCCCTCTCCCCCTCTTCCTGCAATAACAACCAAAACAGAATCCCCCTCATTCTCACGTACCACCCCACCAACCTCTGGATGCAACGCATTATCCTCTGGCACTTCCGCCATCTGCAGTCTGAGCCCACTACCAAAGACATTTTTCCCTCCCCACCCTTTTATCTGCTTTCCGGAGGGACCACTCTCCATGATTCCCTTGTCCGCTCCACACATCCCACCAGCCCCACAACCTCCCAGGCCCTAAGAAGGCCTTCCACGTTAAACAGATGTTCACGTGCACATCTGCCAATGTGGTATACTGTATCCACTGTTCCTGTTGTGGCTTCCTTTACATCGGTGAAATGAAGCAGAGGCTTGGGGACCGCTTTGTGGAACACCTACGCTCGGTTCGCGACTAACGACTGTACCTCCCAGTCGCGAACCATTTCAACTCCCACTCCCCCTCCCACTCCTTGGACGACATGTCCATCCTGGGCCTCCTGGAGTGCCACAATGATGCCACCCGAAGGTTGCAGGAACAGCACCTCCTATTTCGCTTGGGGATCCTGCAGCCCAATGGTATCAATGTGGATTTCACAAGCTTCAAAATCTCCCCTCTCCCAATCGCATCCCAAAACCAGCCCAGCTTGCCCCAGCCTCCCTAACCTGTTCTTCCTCCCACCTCAAGCCCCACCCCCATCTCCTACCTACTAACCTCATCCCACCCCCTTGACCTGTCCGTCCTCCCTGGACTGACCTGTCCCCTCTCTAATTCCCCACCTACACTCACCTTTACTGGCTCCACCCCCGCCTCTTTGACCTGTCTGTCTCCTCTCCATCTATCTTCTCCTTTTATCCATCTTCTATCCGCCTCCCCCTCTCTTCTCTATTTATTTCAGAACCCCCTTCCCCTCCCCCATTTCTGAAGAAGGGTCTAGGTCTGAAATGTCAGCTTTCCTGCTCCTCTGATGCTGCTTGGCCTGCTGTGTTCATCCAGCTCTACACCTTGGTATCTCTGCCCTGCAGTCTTTCTCAATTTAAAGAATATATAGCTCCTTTATTCTTCCTGCCAAAGTGCATAAAGATTTTGCTCACTCACCTAACCTGTCTTTAGATCTCTGTAGATTATTTGTTATCCTCACCACTTGCCTTCTCACCCATGGCTTTCCCACGTGGAATTCTGAGTAATTTATGCATGGATATGGGAGGTAAGGAAGGTTGGGGACAGGCTTCTGGTTTGTTAGGTGGTTTGAGTTAGGTAGTTGAGTGGTGGTTTGTACATTCAAAGGGGTAAAGAGTTGTAATGATTACAAGTTTGAAGTTGAGGACGCAGTATCTGAGGGGAGAAAACTATTCATAATATTGTCTAGCACTGGAACCAGAAAATGAAGTTGGGTGATTAGCAGTTAAATGTGAATAGAGCCAAGAAGGCAGAAAATGAGTCTAGGAAACAAGATGATAACTTCAGGAAGACCATAAAGGGAGAAATGATTCAGAGATACAGGTTCAAAACTTGGGCTGGGGCAATTATTAGAGGATGTTTGAACTAGGATGAACAGTAGAGAGGGACTTGACAGAAACAGTTGTTGCTAAGGCCCCAAAATCGTTGCTATAAGTGCTCATGCTCCTTACATTTGCTATTTGAAGGTGAGGATGAGGAATGTTAATTGCATTGTTGTGTTTAATTGTTTAAAGGTGGTCTGCATTAACAGGGGATTAATTTGTGTTCCTTTCAATAGTCTAAAACTATGAGACAGTAGTGAGATTGTGGAATGTGTATTTATGTGTATCAGTATAAATAAATGCTTAAAAATATATTAAAGTATTGGCTTAACTTCAGCCTTTCTTAGCTGGCATTATACAGTATAGCAGAAGGTAGGGAGAGGGATTTAAGATAATTTTCAGTTGAGAAAAGAAGCCAGCAGTTATATTTTGCATTCCAAGATGATTCTGAAATAATGCAGTTTTGGCAAATCAGAGCATTACCCCAGTAGTATTTTACATGCTTCCTAGTCACATTCAGAGGTGGGGTGTCTAAACTCTTCAGGGAAAAATAATTAAAATCTGTCATGCTTGACAGTCCAATTATATCCATATTATTAGATAGATAAAGTTGTATAGAGCCCTCAAATGTGCCAAACCAAATGCAGCACTTGTCTTTACTTCATGATCAGTATGCTAGTGTTGTAACTTTTAGCTTTAAAAAAAATAGTTAAATGCCTCAAGCCCAGTTAGTAAATACCGTTAAGTTCTGTTAAGGAATTTTTAAAAGTTAAAAACAGCTATTAAAATATGGATATGATGAAAGGGCCAGTGTACTAGTATAGTTGTGTGCAAGAAAAGTCAGTGCTTCACAAAATGGTTGAAGTAAAAGTTCACTTCACTTGTGATCTCTACTTGTGGAGAAGTTTCCTGATGCCTGCATGATTATCCAGAAAAAAAAATTGATTAAAATGAAGAAGAACGGGGCATGTGCTGGCATTTTATTTAGAATTGAGGTCACAAATGGGTTCTGAGCAAATTATGTATTTTTGGTGAATTTTTGGAGGCGGGATACTTCTGTTTAATATGGGTCTTGAAAGATAACCTATCATCAAATGTTACTACTCACTGAAAACTGCTGTGGCATTTTTGAAATCCTTCCAAAAGCCTAACATATGACTCGACAGTGTAATTACAAAAGAAAGGGTGTTCAGACATAAAAAGCTATAAACAGTGCATTTAATTATTCAACCTTACACTTTGAATGCAGTCTGAGCTGAAAATGTGTCTGCTGTCCCAGTTTTTAAAATTATAGGTTGATTCTTTATGCTGTCTTTGTAAATAAACTGGAAGGTAAAGAACGTCTTTCCTTTATCCCATGTTACTGCATTCACTTAATGGTAATACCTGAATTCTTCGAGGGGAAAAATTTTAAATCAACATTTAAAAATGCGCATTTCCTGGTATGATGAGTGCACATAATTTTCATACTTGAACTGAATTCTGTCTTGAAATGTGTGTTTTTTTTTGCACTTCCATTGTCCGTTACAGAAAAGTGGTGCAGAATACCATTTACTAACATATTGCAGAAGGAATAATTTGCAGGTTCTTGAACGACCTTGTTCTGGATCCTGGATGCCAACTTATTAAGGATATATGCCCAGCGAAGGATGTTTTCTTCAATGCAGGGAAGGAGAATCTTGCTCAGTCCACTGGGCACGTTACTAGTGGATGTTAAGAAGTGTGAGAAATTCATCTGCTCATCATCTCACCATGTGACAAGTGGTTCTTGAATATTCTCGTGATAAAAAGGAATGAAGTTAATACAAACAAAATACATCTCTGTTGACTTCAGTTTCCTGCTGAGCTGATTGTGTTTGCAGTAAATTGCCACATGGTGGTGCTTGAACCTGTTAAAAGAAGTACAGCAATGTTGTTTCTCTGTCAATTTGCTGACCTCCAGCAAAAATGCCATAAAATATTTGACTGTTAGTCTATATTAAATGCCTACTTGTCAAACAGAAAAGTTGGTTTTATCTAGAAGTTTTTTTAAATCAAAGCCTTAATCCAGTGGTACATGACATGGCAAATTTTCAGTAGTACTGTACTTGGAGGTGGTGTTAATAGAAGGGAACTGCACTTTTACATATTGGATGCTGTCTTTCCAAGAGTTGCAAGGAATTTGGGTAGGATTAAATATTTCTAAAATTGTGTTTATTTGATATTAACTTTGAGTTTAGAAGTTGGAAGGCCTTGTGATTTTAGACTTGAGGAAACCTTAAGGTGTGCCTACTTTGTGCTTGTTGTAGCCTGGTTTATTATGGAGGAGGTGGTACTCGGATTAATTTCCCAAAAAGAATGCTGCTTGGTAAATAAGTTAGCCACACTCCTACATGAAACAAACAGCCCATTGGATTTCATTCAGTCTGAGAGATTGTCAGTATGTGACTGAGAGAAAATACAAGACATCAATAATTTCACATTTACCAATTATATACATAATGTGTACTTCAGTATGCTTATGATAAGTGTGCATCCTGGTATTAAGCAAAAGGCTACCTCCTACTTGAGATGCTGAGAAGTTATGTAGAAGCTTAGCTAGACCCCACTTGACCCACCATGCACTTTATTAGTTTCCAAGTTTTAGAAAGTATCTAAATGCGCTGGAGAAGGTGCAAAGAAAATGGAGAGTTCGCACCTATCAGGAAATATTGAACAGGCTGAAGCTGAAGACAGAGGGGTTACATGTTTGAGATTTTTGAGATTGTGTAAAGGTTTGATAGGATTAATGGGAGACCATATTTCAATCTATTAGAATGAGGGTTTCAAATTAGATGCCATGATTAAATTATGGTTTACTAATGAATGCAGTTAGGAATTCATGTGAATTTTTTTAAACCAACCAATATGGAACTGGCTGCCACAAGGAGTTGTTGACGTGAATTGCGTAGACTTATTTAAGGAGACTCTAGATAAATGTATGAGAGAATATGTCATCATGTTGAACAATCTGAAGTGTTGGTTTGATGTTGCAGACTTTGAGGATGTGAGGGTTTAAGGGGTCTTGTGTCATGGTGGTAGTGCTCATACCTCTGGGCTAGAAAGTCTGGGTTCAACTCCAATCTGGTCGAGAGATGTGTGATAACATGTCCTAACAGATTGATTAAAATGCTATGAGAGAGTAACAAATAAAGGAATATGTTGATAGATTTAGGGCAGGAGTTTGCTTGTTTTTTTTTAAATTTCCATTCTTTCCTGGATGTTGGTAGGGCTGGCAAGGCCAGTACTTGTTGCCCATCCCTAACTGTCCTTTCGAAGACTACAAATTGGCTGTTTCTGTGCTATTTATTCTGTGTTAGTTAAAGGACATGGATATGAACAATTGTGCCTGACAACTGTTTTAGCCATTCCTAGCCAGTTTGGATTGAACCATATAAATGACTACTGTTATTGTGTTCCCCACTGCCAAAGTTACTCACTACTTTAGCATAATTCTGAATATACAGATAATATCTGAATTCATTCCTTAACTATAAACAGTCCTCTTAATTGTCCTGCCTACTTGAGTTAGACCCACTGTTGTTAATGTGAGGTTCTCATGGACTTCTGAATCACTAAAGTTGGTGGCATTAATTTAGTTGCCTTTGTTGTCTCTCTTGAATCCTCTAGCCCAACAACTTAAACTTCCCCTAAAGAACTCCCCAAAGCCCAATCTCTGAATTTGTATTTTCTCCTTTTGTACATGCCCTCTGAGTCACCTTATCAGTTGGGCGCACCATTTTCTCCCTTGATCTTTCTATTACCAAACTACTGACTGTTCCACTTTCTTACCTACCCAGTATGTTAGCTGATTTGTGTTAATGGACCATTTTCATTGTGTATTGTCCCCTTCCTTCAAATGTGTTGTCATCATTGCTCTTTAAAAACCCACTTTGATCCATCTGTCCTTCCAATCTACTCTCCCATCATCAACCTTCATTTTTGTTCCAAGTCCTTGCATGTGTCATTGCCTCCTAAATTTGTTTGCATCTTTCCTAGTAAATTCACAGTGAATTCCTGATGTCAGGCTGTCATGCCTGCCATAGCATTAAAACAACCT
>NC_063348.1:23442728-23462954 GCF_021869965.1 Rhincodon typus | reverse complement strand
AAATTTGAAAAGGTAGTGCAGATAACTGGCTACCCTACCCGAATGAACATTTCAAGCACAAATGAAAGAACCTCACTTTTCTTCCTCTCCCATGAAACTTCAGAAGGAATTAACAAACATGCATTGAAGATATCAAACATTTTAAACATATTTGGCATTTTCTGCAGACTCAATGTCAAAATTTCTATCAAACTTAACCAATACTATACCAGTATAAAATATGAAGTAAAAAAGAACAAAAACCCATATAAAATACTAAGATCTTATAAGATCAGTATTTTGTTAAAAAACAGCATGACATTCTAACAAGAAACAGAAATTGTTAACCTGAAAGATTTTTGAACTGTAAATCAAATGAGTAACTTTTCACTAATTAAAAATTAGTAAGTGATGAACAAGGAAAATGCCATAACCATTGTTTGTGCTATGATATCAAGTAACAGGAAATAAGATCAAAAATAACTCGGTACCTGAGATGTTGTGGCACACTAGTTACAATTATTAATTAATGAATTTGCGCAACATGAACAGCTAAATGTTTAACTCCATACTTTAACAAGGGACTGGATCAAAATAAAAAGCCAATAAGGAACGAAAGATCACTCTGATCAAATTCCTTCAGTGTAGGAAGTATTAACTTTTCCATGAATACGCAGTAGAGATAATTTCCTTTAACATTAATACCTCCACCCACCTTCCATGTTATCACCCATTTGTTAAACTATTTATAAACAATATTATGTCAAAAATTAATGGAAAGATTCCAACAAATAAAACTTAACATGCACTAGGGCACAGTGCAATGAAAAACTGATTTGTTTTTAGCAAAGCTAAAGATTTGAATTCCAGATTCCTTTAACAACAAATGATCAATAAATGTTGGGAGCAATGCTTCTTCTAAGATGCATGAAAACTAGGAGGTCCCATGCATTGGCATGCAATGTAACAGCTACACATAGGTCTCGGAGATTTGCTCAAGGGAAAAGCAAAACTGGTGGAAAACACGTTGGAGATAAGGTGTATTGAGTTTTTCAAATAAGACGCGCTATTTGAGAATGTTGTGGATTTTATCAACTACAGTAATTTGTTACAGCTGTCAAAATTGAACAGAATTTTCACAGCAGGTTGTTGCAGGTGGCTTGGCTTGAAGCCTCCTCATTGAGATGGAAGTTCTTAAAGAGATTTATTTTAGTCAGGCTTGCAGTTCCAGAGAATCAATGTGACAGAGCAAAGTTACCCTAAAGAGCTGTGTAATTGCAGTAACATTCACACAACACAGCATGGTTTACAACCACAGAAGGTGCAACACCTGCCTGTTTGCTTCACCTCTGTGTTGTTTCTGGGGCCTTGGATATTGAGGCGGGAGTAAGAAGTGATTTACCTGCACTTCACTCAATCAGGCTGAACTGCATCGCAGTAATCCTACAGTCTGCAAAAATTGCCTTGAGCTTTCTGTTGACTGCCACTTCAAACATCACCATATTCCCTGGCAAACACTTCTGTTTCAGGCTTGCTGCAGTGTTCCAGCAAAGCTCAGCACAAGCTGGAGGAACTGCATCTCATTTTCCACTTAGGGACCCCGTGGCCTTCAGGACGTAATGCATTCATTTTAGGGCTTCAGCACCTTCTTCCATGTCCTCACCCCAACCCTCATACACCAGATCTTGTCATTACATGGGCTGCCCCCACAAACATCCCATTGTCAGCCACTAATGGTTTCCATTAGCAGCTATTGATTCGGCCAGGCTAACCTTTACCTATTCGTGTTTAGGTTGTAATTCACTCAGAACCAGGAATTAAATACAAGGGAGGCACAGATAAAACTCTGAACAGGAAACTTTGGACGCTCACACCTCCACAGCCAGCTCTAGGCTGAGCACCCCAGCTCCATGCCTTCTGTCACCTGACCAGCTCTCAAACGAGCAGCACCCCAATTACATACATAAGGGTGGGGGGTGGGGAAGAGGTGTTATTTTAATCAGCATTTATCAACATATATACAACCATTAAGAACATGATGCTGGCATTGTAGCCAACATATGTACATAGTCAGGAATATTTACAAGACATTGAAAATGACCACTCCCCCACTACAAGACTACATTAATGTGATCAGTCTCTCGGGTGATCGCTGTTCCTAGACAACTGTCTCCTTGTCTCAGGAACTTTTTCTAATATCATCTGCCAGGCTTCCAGAGACTCCTGTTGTTCCATCAATACATCCCTCCCTGATTGCTTGTTGTCACCTGTGACACTTGGTTATTCCGAGGGAGGAGACAAGGTCAGGCTCAGAGACAAGGCTCAGTCAACACTCCGGATCCACCTGGGCTGGCTCGGTATTCCAAGGGACCTCCCCCTATTGCGGAGGTGCAGCGACCAGCTGATGAGTGTCTCAAGACCAATTTATCCCTAGTCTGCACAGTATAATTCCGGGCCAGTTTCTCCTTTCTCGAGTGCTCTCAACCTGGCAATTCCCACCCTTCTGGCCATTTGTCCTTTTTGATTTTGCTCTACCAAATCTCTGGTCTCTTCCAGCCACAGTTAATCAAACATGGGTTCTCGGCTGGCAGTCGAACACTGAGGATGCGATAACCCAGTGTTCGCCAGTATCTGGTGTGTTCCTATACATGCTGGGGACCTTGATGTGCCATCCTAGTGAGCCCTCCTCTGGTGAGGTCTTTAATGTCTGCTTCAAAGTTTGGATGAAGCTGTCCACTTGGCTGTTTGTCAACAGGTGATACAGAGGCAATCCATGATTTTCCAGGTACTCCTCAAACTCTTGCGCCACAAACTGTGGACTATTGTTACTCCCAACTTGTTTGGGATTTCCAAACCTGGCAAATATTTCATCCAGTTGGTTTACCATTGCTCCCACAGATGTCCGCCACCTTGGACCACTTGGAATCAGCATCCACAATCACTAGAAGCATCCTTCCCTCTAACAGTCCCACAAAAATCGATGTTGATCCACTGCCACAATGTTTGAGGCCATTTCCACGGGTGGAAGGATGACAACAATGGCACCCTTCCTTATTAACACACAGATTTCACAAGATCCCACTTTCTCCTCAATCTGGAAACACAGTTGGCCACCAAAAATAGCTCCTGCCTATCTCTTTCATTTGTGCCACACCAGGGTGCTCTTAGAGCACTCATTCCAGCATTCTTTCTTAACAGGACAGGAAGAACAACTCTCATTTCCCACATTAAACACCTGTCTGATGCAGACAATTCCCACCTTCTGTACAGGTAAAGGTATGATTCTGTGCAGTTTCCATGACTGGTTATCCCTCAGGATGAAGTCTACCACTCGGCTCAGAACAGTGTCGCTCCGAGTAGCATTCTGCACCTAATTTGCTGACACCAGCACCTTGTCATCCTGGGAGAAGTACGTAAAACTTTCAGGTTCCAGTTGGGAGCATCTTTACTGCCCAGTAATGGCAGCCTTGACAGAGCATCTGCATTGCTGTACTTGTCCGCCTGTCTGTATTTGATCTCACATGAGCAGGCTGACAGAGCCAGTGATCATCTCCGCAGGCTTGCTACCACCACTGACAGAATCCATGTATAAAGTCCAAAAAAAAGGTTAGAGGTCAGCAGTTGATCAGAAGCATGAAGTGCCTACCGTAAAGGAAATGGGTAAACTTTTTTTTATGCCAAACATGACTCTCAACCTTTCTTTTTTAACTGGAGCATAATTGTCCACTGTTTTTGCTAGGCCCTCAATGCAAACACGATGGGCCTTTCCTTTCCATTCGGTAAGATGAGATAGTACAGTGCCAACCCCATAAGGCGAGGCATCACACACTAACTATTTTGGCAATTTCAGGTCAAAATATGTTAACTTTTTATGGTTTGCTTCATCTACCAGTTAGCCACCTCATTCTTGGCTACATTTCCATGGCCGGTCTTTTCCAAGCAGAGATGCACAGGCTTCAACAGATCCAAGGCCAGCTTGCCATAAGTCCCAACAATCTCAGTTGAGAGATACTCTTGAGTAGGGGCCTCCACCTTTTTGGGCACCTCGTGTAGTCCCTTGCCATCAATTATACAGCCCAAGTACTCTCTGGAGTCTTTAAGAAACTCTCATTTATCAAATGCTCCTCTTCAGAGGATCCAGTAATCAAAACATCATCCAGCTAACACTGGACTCCTGGGAACTCACTTAATATTTGGTCCATGGTCCTCTGGAATTGTGCCGGTGTGGATGTGATGCCAAAAGAAAGTCACTAGTTGCAAGGAAGTCCTCTGTATGCTATCATCAGCAGTGGCTGTGACTCCTTCATGAGTCCCTGTCCATAGGTAGGCACGCGACAGATCCATTTTTGAAATGCTCCCCCTACTAATCCACTGAATAGGTCTTAGAATTAGGTTTTATTGTCACACATACTCAAGTACGGGGATGCAGGAGTACAGTCCAGAGTGCAGTGAAAAGTGTATCACATCACCATTCTCCGACATCACCTTAGGTACAAAAGGTACCTGGATGCAAAATTTTAGGTTTGAAGTAGAAAAATAAAAGAAATGAAGTTACAAGTTCAGCATTGCAGTCCTTTTTAAGTGCTTTGCTACGGGCCTGGATCCAGGCTCTTCCACCCCAATGCTGAGAACATCACCAGGGCGAAGCAGTCAGCCAGCCTAGAGTCCCTTCACCACGCAGCCACTTCAGAACCATGTCGCCATTCTTTGGTACCATCTTGCCTCCACTGACATCACCATGAGTCCACTCTGGACCGATGTCAGCAATGCAGCCGCTGTTGAAGCTGCCAGGTCCTGCCCGAGGCACTGGGCCCAAAATTAACCGCCCTCGCCATCACTCGGAACAAAATCTTGCTTCCTTCTGCTATGGCTGGGAATAAACCTTGCCTCCTTCTGCTATGGCTGGGAATAAACCTCGCTTCCGACACACTGTACAGCCTGATGACCTTGATGTCCAAGTTCTCCACAGAAGGTAAAAGTTTTCAAAAGAAATAAAAAGAGAAAGAAGAAAAACTGAAAGCGGATGGAGCAGACAAGCTCTGGGCTCAGGAGCCCACACACCACGCTGCTACTCCACCACAATCTTGACCAGAATGTAAGGGGGTATTGATCCATACTCAGGGCTGGGTTGACTGTGACCTTAAAGTCACCACAAATCCTCACTGTATCATCTGTTTTCAAGATCAGAATGATTGGAGTGGCCCATTCACTGGTGGTTACTGGTCCCGACACTCCTAGATTCACCAGCCATTCTAGTTCTGCCTCCACTTTAGGCAGGCTGGTCATATGGTACTGGACATGCCTTCAGACTCCCACGATGAGCCTCTGGCTGCAGCTGTAATTTACTTTCAACTCCTTTCATTTCCCCCAGCGTTCCTTTGAAGACATCTTCACTCCTATGCAGGATCTCCTGTGAACTCATGTTTGAGTCCACCAACCTGTTAACCACACCCCAGTTGAACTTGAATTTTTATAATCAGGAGCATCCAAATAATGCCAGGTATTCACCTTTTACAATGTAAATGGCAATTCTGCACACCCATTCCTTAACTGTACTTAGCTGCATAGCTTTTCAGTGGCACCACTTGTTCCATGCAAGTCCACAGTGTAAACTTTGCCAGCTTCAATGATGGTGCCCTTCGACTTCTCCAGCAGACTCCCGGTCTACTCCTTGGCTCGCAGCATATACCATGTACCTTGCCCTCCGACTTGTCTCCTTTCGACACATCTCTTCGTTGACTTGTACCCAGCAATTTCAGGCAACATGACCCACTCACTTATACCTGTGGCACTAGGCTCTGAGATCAGCACATTGATTCCTTGAAGCCACTCTTGCTACATCGGCAGCATTCTACAGTTGGTACCACAAACTGCCTTGTTTCCATTAATTGATGTGTCCAGGCATATTCAGCCAACTGGGTTGCTTAGGAGTTGGGACATCATTTGCAGCTGTACAGGACATTGGTAAGACCACATTTGGAGTACTGCATTCAATTCTGATCACTCTGCTATAGGAAGGATATTAAAGAGTGTAAAAAATTAACAAGGATGTTACCAAGATTGGAGGGTTTGAGTTATAAAGGAGAGATTGTATAGGTTGGGACTTATTTTCTCCTGGAATGTAGGAGACGGAGGGGTGACCTTATAGGAGGTTTATAAAACAATGGGGGGCATAGATAAGGCAAATAGCAAAGATCTTTTCCCCATGTTAGGGGAGTCCAAACGAGCAGGCATAGGTTTAAGGTGAGAGGGAAAAGATTTAAAAGGGACCAGATAAGAAACTTTTTCCACACAGAGGGTGGTGCATACATGGAACAAGCTACCAGAGGAAGTGGTAAAGGAGTCCAATTATAACTTTGCAAAGACATTTCAACAGGTAAATGGATAGGGACCAAACGTAGACAAATAGGTCTAGTTTAGTTCAGGAAACCTGGTCAGCATGGACAAGTTAGTCGAAGGGTCCATTTCCATGCTTTATGACAGTTAGTCCATCGAAGTACCAATTTCAAAAGGTGCCTCAAAATCCAGGTCTCTCCTTGTTAACAGCTTCCTTTAGGTGGCATTGTGTCAGAGGCCACAAACCAAACAGTCCTGCAAAGCAGCTTGGAGGAACCTTCTGAACTCACAATGTTCCACTAACCTCTAAAGACGGCCACAAATTGGGTGATGGACTCTTCTTTGGGCTGCACCCATTTTTACAAATGGAACTGTTCAATGATCATCAGCGGCTTGAGTGCATAATAATTTCCTAACACTGAGCATAGCTCTTCGCCACAGGTTTCTCTGGTTGAACCAGACTTCGTAGAATCACTAAAGTCTTGCTCCCAATGGTATTTAAGAAAACTGGTACCATGATGTCCTCAGCTACTTGGTTCACCTTTAAGAAAGAATCAAAGTGCTCCAGCTACAACATCCAACTTTCTGACCCTTCAAATAGTCTCAATGCTCCAAAATGGCCTGGCATTTTGTTTCCCTGCTGCTTGAATCTAGTTGCCATTCATAGCCCAAGTCCCCCAGTGAACAGTCCAGCACCAGCTGCTCCCTCACTGACCATGCTAGCATACTGTTCCTCCCTGGTGTCACCCACAGCCCGATTCCCATCATGACCGCTCTCCGCAATGACTTCAGTAGCTACTGGTGCATACTCTTCAGCTGTCTGCCCGAATCCCCTCGCAATCACTTCCCTTGACATTATCTCCTTAATCCTGTGCCAAAATTTCCAAAACCCAGGCCACGCCTCCTCCAGAAGAAAGAGAAACAGCACTTGAACACAGTTTGTGGGTCGGATCCACACTCGTCGCCAATTGTTAAGTTTCACTGGGAACCAGGAATTATACACAAGTGAGGCACAGGTAAAACTCTGAACAGGAACGCTTCATTTTAGGAGTATCTCCACAGCCGGTTCTAGACTGAGCCCCTGACTCTATGTCTTGCAAGTCATCTGACCAGCTTGCTTAAAGGGGCAGCAACTCTACTACATACTTAACAATTACTTGGTCTGCCCAGCTGTTTTCCTCTCTCTGGGCTCCATCTACACTTATGATTTACTCCTCCCCCCACCACTCCGCACCCAGCACTTCAGCATATATACCAAAGCGAAAATCAGTACTGAAGAAGGGTCACTGGATCCAAAACATTACCTTGCTTTCTCTCCACAAGAAGTGGCAGACCTGCTGTGTTTTTCAAGCAATTTCAGTTTTTGTTAGTGGCGATGGTGTGTGCTCTACTGAGTGCATCTTCACTCATTATTAATGTTATTTTCCTGATATGAATAGCTCATTATTCTAACACGCCGAAATTAACAGCTGTCACATTCAAACTTCTATGAATAACACAAGAGATACAAGTTTACCATTTGGCCCATCAACTTTGTTGCACTACTTTGTGATAAGTGGTTAATCTTGGGTTCTAATTGCCCTTTTCTGTCTGCTGCCCTTAATCTCCTTAATTTCCTGAGTTCCCAAAATTCCCCCTAGGGTAGGTATTTCAGAAGATTCACAGCCTTGAGTGAAGAAAATTTCTTGATCTCAGTCACAATGCTAGATCGTCGAGCTTGAGGAAATGCCTCCTTATTTTAGCTTCCCTGGCCAGTAGAAATAAACATTGGATGACTCCTCTGTCAAGCTCTTTCAGAATTTTGAATGTTTCAATGCGATTACTACTCATTCTTCTAAACTCAAGAGTGCTCAAGTCCATTTTACCTAGTCTCTCTTCATAGGACAACTTTCTTATTGATAGACCAATCTTGCTAAGATTCGCTGCATTGACTTCAATATAAATATTCCTTCCTTAAATATGGGGATCAAATCTGCATACAGTATTCCAGGTGTGCCCTCAAAATCCTTTCCAACTGCAGCAAGACTTCTTTATTCCGATATTCTAACCT
Source organism: Rhincodon typus (assembly GCF_021869965.1). NCBI lineage: Eukaryota > Metazoa > Chordata > Chondrichthyes > Orectolobiformes > Rhincodontidae > Rhincodon > Rhincodon typus. The sequence continues at coordinate 23,454,589 of NC_063348.1, read as the reverse complement.
TCTTGTAGAAAACCCCCAGGATTGATCTGCAGTCATGTCACATTAGCTAATCAGAGTGGTGCGCTAACACCAGTTGGGAAAAGGAATGTCATTAAATGTCCCTAATCCTGGTCATTAACAGGCAGCGATCATGAATGAACTACCAGTAACTGTAGTGTATCTGTTACTCAGACAAGTAGCACTCTCGCTTAAAGAATACTTACTAAGTGATGACAAAGAACATGACTGAATAATGACTTATTACTAATGCTTTTTTTAAAATGCAAGAATTGATTTACATGTGCAAGCAGAGCCTCTCTGAGAAGTCACACAAATATGTGTGCCATACCCACAGAAAGCAAATGCATTCCTCGGCAATGAAGGCTACAAAGGAACAGCATTTTGGCTCAATAAACATGAGCTTACCAGATGACCCATTTGACATCAATACTCATACATGAGGCCTCACAAAGATGTCAAATCTTTCACTTTGGCTTAACACACATTCACCAATGCCTAATGTCACCTATTTTTGTCCAATTAGGCTCTACGTATTGATTTGCATAATACATTTTCCAGATTGGATGTTTTAAATGTTAAGTAACATTTAAAAATAAATCACCAGCATTTTAAATTATATTTGGAAAGTTCTTACACAGTTTAATTGCTCTCTGGAAAGCATGTTATAATAGATATAACAACAAAAAATTGACAAAATGTACTTTTAAGATGCCATAAAATGAATGTCCCCCAAATCTATTAAAATTCTATAAACAAACTATGCTTAGCTCTGATACGATACTCCATTATTCAAATTCCTAAATACTCTTCGCAGGAGTTTGTTTTTCACTGATGGAATATATGCAACGTGTTTTGACATGATCAGAAAGATTTTTTCACCTGGATGGAGTAGGGATTAAGTGCATTGGACTTGCACTCAGCCAGGCAAGTGTGGAGTATGGATTGCACCCCTGGTTTATGCCTTGAAGATGGCAGAAATGCTTCGGGCAGTCAAAAGGCGACTTACCAGTTGTACAATTCTCAGCTTCTGATCTGCTCATCGTCACCATATTTATGCAGCTAGAAAAATTAGTATCTGGTCAATGCTTAATCCTCAAATATTGATGACAGGGGAATTCAGCATCAATAATGTTAGGATCTTGTCATGGCTCTCACAGTCTTTGCTGTATCCTGAATACCAAGCCGTTTCTTGATATCATAAACAGTGAGTTGAATTGGATGAAGACTGGTGCGTTGTGTTGTTAGAGATTTCATGAGAAGACAGAGATGGATCATCCACTAAACACCTCTGGATGGAGATGAGTGCAAATACTACAGCCTCGTGGGGCTCACCAATCACTGAGGATAGACGTGTTCATGCAGCCACCTTTCCTGTTTGCTGTTTAATTGTCCATCAATATTCATGAATTAATGTGGTAAATCAGCATAGCTTTTCGTTCTTAAGTTGCCTATCTATCGCATGCTTCTTTCACGTTTAGATTACATGTTGCAATTTTATCGACTTGACACATCACTTTTAAGTTTGCTTGGTGCTGCTCCACTCATGTTTGTTTACAACTCATTGGACCAGGGTTGCTCCACTACTCCATTGGCTGGAACGATAGTGAGAATTACACCAGGCCATCAATTTACAGATTATAGTAGAATATAATTTTGCTGGAGGCCCAGAGTAGTAAGCAGGAAGTTTTCTCGCCTATCTTTTTGGTTTGAAATTCATGAAATCTCATAGCATCCAGAAAAGATTTTGAGAAATCTCAAGGTCACACTCAAGCGTATTCCAGCATACAGTCACTTTTGATGTGTCTGTCTTGCAGGTTGGGCATGATATACCCAGGAATTGTGAAGAAGAGTCTGGGTCATTGTCTCAAAGGAATCATTCTGTGTGTATAAGATACTGTGTCAGACTGTTGCTTGACTAGTCTGCAGTACTCTCCTAGTTTTGGCACAAGACTCCAGATGTTGGTGAGGAAAATTTTGCAGGGCTGATCAGGCAGAGTATGCCTTTGTCATGGTGCTGAACTCAACATATTGTAGCCCATGCATTTTTTGTTTGTTTTTAATCCTGGTTTTTCATATGATTTTGAAACAATTCAGTTGTCTGAATTTCAGAGGCTGGTTAAGAGACATGAAATGACAGAGTCTGCAGTCAGATCACTTAAACAGAATAAGTTGAGTTCGTTAAAAGACAGTTATGAGGAAGTTATATTTTTACAGTAACTATTTTCATACATACTATTCCCAAGTTATTTAGTTAACTAACTGAATTCAAATTTCTTAGCTGCTTTCATACAGGTCAGATAGATATCAAATTCAGTTAGCATTAGGACAATCAAAGTGTATTTGGGAGGGGTGTGAAAAACAACATATTCTGGAACCAGCCAGGGAACGAGTCATATTATACCAGGTAATGTGTAATGAGAGGAGACTAATTAAGGATCTCAGTGTAAAGAATCCTCTTGAAAAGTGTGATCATTACATTCATAACTGAATTTCACACTCAGATGAGGTTGAGAAACCTGGATTTTTAAACTAGTTTGTAATTGCATTTAAATGTAATAAAGGATTAAAGACAGAGTTGGACTCGTACATGGGGTTAAAGGCTAATCCAACAGCTAAAATAAAGTAAACATTCATCTCTTAAAAGATAAGACTAGGGAATTAGGAATGAAAAAAATCAAACCAAAAAATTAGAAGCTTGCTAACATATTTTGCAATAGCATTGCCAGGAGACAACACCAACAGCTTCTCAAGTAGAAATTTATGGTCAAAAAGGGAGGAAGAATTTAAAACTATCACAATTGCGAGGAAAAACAGACCAGCAAAATTAAAGGGACAAAAGACTAATGCCCACCCCCAGAAATGATGGTCCACATCATTGGTTCTTAAAAAATAATGGCTGCAGAGAGCGTGGATATATTTATTGTAATCTTGCAAAATTCCCTAGATTCTGGAAACATCCCAGCAGACTGTAAAATGGCAAGTATAATACCTCTATTCAAGAAACATAGCAGACAGAAAACAGAACACCACAGGACAGTCAGTCTAACAACAGCCATTCAGAAATTGTTGGAATCTATTTCTAATCTGGGTTCTCTCAAACGTGAATTACAAAATGCTAGCATGGAGGTACAATAAGTGATTAGAAAGACAAATGGAATGTTGATTTTATTGTATGGGGAGTGTAGTATAAAAGTCAGGAAATCTTGCAACTGAGTTGGGCATTGATGAACTTACACCTAGAGTACGTATACAGTTTTGGTATGCTTGCTAGAGGATGGATATCCTTGCACTGGAAGCAGATCCAAGGAGGTTCACTTAGGTGATTTCTGAAGTGAAAGCTTTGCTTGAGCATTGAGACTATAACTCATTGCAGTTTAGAACAATGACGGATGATCTTATTGGAAAGAAGATCCTAATGGAGCATGAAGGGGAGATACAGAGATAAATTTTTTCCACATTAAGAATGTAAAACTAGGGAAAATGAAAAGTCTCTTGTTTAACACAGAGCTGGAAAGGAATTCCTTCTCTCAGAGTTGTTAATCTTTGAAACATTGTAATCCAGAAAACAGTGAAGGCTGCGTCTTTGAATATGTTCAAGGCGGAGTTAGACAGATTTTTGAACAACATGCAAGTCAAATGGGGCAGGCAAGAAAATAGAGTTAGATCACAGTTAAGTCAGCCATTATTTTACTGAATAATACAGCACCTACATCTATATCTTATTCTCTTAGGCATGACAGTATTCTAATCCCAATGAGTGTACAACTTGCAAAGTTTATGTTAGTTCTTAAATTAGAGCTTGAAACATTACTTAATTGCCATAAGTGCTTCTCTTATTCAAACTTTGCACATGACAACCTGATGCACTAAAAGTTTGCAAAAATACATGTTTGCTTATTCAGCAGCTTTGCTTGAGAAACTGGTTATAAACAGTTCTCTTGTGCCACAGCCTAATGGAAGAATTGCCAAGGTAACAGTGCACAAAAGTTAAGCCTTGCCAATATTTCCAACCTTCAAAAGCGTTATGATAAGTTATTAAAATTAAACTTGCCCAAAAGCATTGGCTTTGTCAGGTACAATTAATAAAGAAGGGCTACAACACTCCAGCATGACATAGCAATTTTATGAATAGGTTTACAAACACTATAAATGTATTTCTCCTCTCCTACTTCTACAGTACAAGTATCACGCACAGTTTACAGTGAGCTTTCAACATTAGTAGGCAGATAACATTCCAGACCTTCGACTTCCTTACTTATCGTACAACAAAATAAATCACTGATTTTTTTTTTAAAAATCAAATCATTGATTAATTTAAAAATAAATTTCAACGTGGAAACAGTTCAGCCAACCTACTGTACCATAACAAAACAGAAGTACATCCAATAAACTGCACACACAAGCAGATACCACGGCTCCTCTCCTCCTATTTCACATCATTGCAGGATGCTTTCGTTTTAAATTAAAAACTTCCAGAAAATATCGCCTCTCATTCAATGAAGTAGCTCTGCCAGCCCAGGTCAAAGCAGAAACGGCCCTCACTTTGGCCCAGGTTGAGCTATAAAAAGAGAGGGAGGGCTGGCAAGCAGGTCAGACTCAACGCCAGCACCTCGCCCAAACCCAATGCCCCTCAGTTGCCTGGGCTTTTTCTTTCTCTGAAGTTCCTTCACTCACCCCATAAGCCAATCCATAGCTGAGCGGATGAAGAGCCGCCGGCACCTCTTCAAGCTTCCTCCAGCCTTCCTCCTTCCACAGTACGGCCAGACAGCATCAAAAGTGCAAGGCGAGCGACGGGAGACAATTTAAAGAGTCTGTCAGAAAGCGCTCTCTCTGTCAGTGCACACAGAACGGAGAGAGCCCCAGCTGGCGGAACTGTGGAGCCGGCCAGAGACGCTCAGGCGAAGAAGCAGCTTCCAGCCAGACCGGAAGTAAACACTCCGCCAACCTAGACCCGCCCCTCAAAGGTCACCTCCTGCTTCCGCCGGTAGCACAGCTGCCTGCCGGGAATTGTAGTCTCCTCGGTGGTTCAGTCGCCTGGTACCCCTCTGAGGCAGAAGTGGTTAGTAGTACATTTGCTGGGAATCTGAAAGAAAAGCACAGAAAGCCCGCTAAAATGCATCGTGTGAAGAGAAAGGGAGTGGATGTTTCAGCTCGACAAGTCCTGCTGATTTTTTCTTCCCGCGACTTTTTTTCCCCTTCATCACCGCTTGAAGAACTGTAGGGTCAAGGCTTGAGAGCTGTGCGAAACCTTCCAACCTGAGAGGGAAAAACATACTTGCCTTTACAAGCAACATACCGCGTATTTGTGGAAATCTGAAATAAAAATAACAGAAAATGTTGGAGAATCTTGCATTTGTAAAGCGTTTTTCACCACCATAGCCTTCTCAAACAGAAGACAAATATATAAATTGCCGGATAAGGTCAACAGGTCTGGCAGCATCCGTGGAGAGAGATCAGAGTTAACGTGTCGGGTCGAGTGACCCTTCCTCAGAACTTTTCCAAAGAACTTGCAGGAAATGAAGTGCCTTTTGAAGCTAATGTAGAAAATGTGGCAGCTAATTTGCACATAAGCAGCTCCCTCAAACAACAATGTGATAATGACCAGATAATGTATAATATTGTGATGTAGATTGAGAGATTTATATTGGCCCAGGCATCTAGGATATCTCAGAAGGGAAAGAAAAGGAAAACTTGGAAATGAACATACCGGAGCTTGACTTTAAAGTACGCAAATCAAATATGTCAGTCAAAGGTTTTGCTGTTTTTTATTCCATCTGGAAGTTTTCTGCTTCTCCTTTGAAATAATGCCCAGGGTCATTCTCAGCCACCCAAGCAGTCAGATGGGTCCTTTCTTCACTTTCTCAATCAATAGGCAACTCCTCAATTATGCACTGAAGTATCAACCTTGATTTATGTGCTTAAGCTTTGTAGTGGGACTTGAATCTGCAACCTTGTGATTTGGAGTGTGCTACCAACAGTGTAGAAGCAAAACACTGTGGCTGCAGGAAATCAAAAGCAAAAATGGAAAATGCTGGAAATAGTTAACAATTCAGGCAGCAGAACAGAGGGATGAATAGTGAGACATGATTGGAAAACAGTTCAGCAGAAGGTTTAGAGATGAAAGTAATTTCAGAGTAGGGTAAGCAACCTTGCAAATTGTCCAAGATGTACTGGAATTTGGCTTTACATTCCTGGGTCTGTGGTCTAGCTTTCAAGGATGTAATTTGATCCAGATGTCTCTTGTGTTTGTTTCTTTCAGTTCTGTGTATGCACATTGTACAGACCCAAGTCCATACAGGTAGAAGGGAGCACAGGCTGGTAGTCACCTTTTGAGAGTACTTTGGCTCTAGTTTGTGGGTGATTTGGTTTGAGGGGTGAGCAGTGGTGTCTACAGGCTGTGTTTTTAGCTGGCTGTGGCAGTTTCATGACCGATAACAATGGGGAGTGGTTTTGAACTGGGCTAGGCAGCAAAGGCCACATGCGAAACTGACCCTCAACCCCTAAATCCCTACTCATATGATTCTGTTAGCATTGAAACAAAACTTCCCCAACCCATCCCCTAAACTGCTTATGAACTTCCACATGGAATTTTTCTTCAGAAACCCTACAGTGTGGAAACAGGCCATTTGACTGAACAAGTCCACACCGACACTCCAAAGAACATCCCACCCAGACTCGCCACCTACTCTATCCCTGAAACCCCACATTTCCCATGGCTAATCTCCCCACCCCTGCTGAGCCCTCACCACAGCCTCCACCCCACCATACCTCTCCCACTCCATTTAAGAAACAGAATTGAGCAAAACTATGGAAGCATATCCTGCTAAGGATGTTTGGTATATTTTCTAACTTGTATTTCATTTGACTAGAAATGGCATGCGGGACTTTAAACCCTTATGTATTTCCCAAAGGGAAAAAAACCACTAGCTTGAAGAAAGTCAGGTTAGCTTAATGGTTTTACAAGGTGTGTATTGCTACAGGCATGCAATAAGTTGTTAAAGATGTATTTAAATGGCAGGAGATGTGACAATTGTAGGATTTCCTTGTCATTGTCAAAAATGCAACATGCATTAAATATTGCTAAGATTTTGTTTAACTCAGGAGATTGTGACCCATGCAACTGTCACTTGCCTTTTGTTTCTGTATATCTTCAAAGCAGCTGGAAATGTATTTCTATGGGAATTGTGTTTTACCCAACATTGTTATTTTACCAGAAGCACCAGAAGGACTTTTTGTTTAAACTTGTGCCAGGTCAACAGAGAAGCTTGATCAGGTAAAAGCTACAAGGATACTTTCAAAAATATTGTTTGGATAGAAAGTAAATGCTATCTACATTTTATATATTGAGGAAAAATGTCTTATGTTTCACTGTCTTATAATGTGATATAATGTTTCATTACTTGTTTTACTGAAAAATAAAAATGTGCCTTTATATAGAACATTTTGCAACCACTAGCACCAAATGTCTCAAAGTTTTTTTTTCAGTTAACAAAGTACTTTTGCAGTCTAGCTGCTGTAGTCATGTAGGAAACACAGCAGCCAATTTTACACACAGCAAATTCCCACCGACAGCAATGTGGTAATAACCAGATAATCTATACTTTTTGCATGATATTTTGTATAACAATCATTGACCAGGGCGCCAAAGATAGCTTCCCTGTTCTTCTTTCAAATACTGTAGTGTTACGATACCTCTTACACCCACATAAACTTGTACATGACACCCTCACTTATTGCCTTCTCCAAAAGATGGCACCTCAGATCGTATACTAATCTGAAGTCTCAGATTGTAGATTTTTTGCATAGACACCGAAGTGGGAGTTGAACCCAGAGATGAGTGTGCTAGTGGCTGAGTCACAGCTGACACACATCAAACTTAATAGCTTTTTGTTTGCCTTTTAGGGAGATGGTAATTTTGTTGTCACACAATATAAACGGTAGCTAGCGTGGGGACTGTGTGTTCTTTATTACTAACCCTAGGTTTCTATTAGACAAGTTAAAGCATATTCTGAATTCAAGAGTTGAATGATCTGCTAACAGAAATCACTATTAATGCTAAAGTCAAGAAAGTATCTAATGTTAAAAATATTATCCTTAAAAAACATAGCAAGCTGGCACAAGAATTTCAGTGCACGGGTTGGAGTAGAAGTTGATGGAGTCTGTATTACAGAAATGGAAATAAGCAGTCCTAGTGATGTATAGAAGCAGAAATGCTGTTTGTAGAAAAGAGTCCAAATTTCTACTATGCTTTGTGTGGAGGAATGTTTCCTTATTTCTCTACTAAAAGGTCTAGCTCTAAATTTGTAGAATTTTACACAAGTCCTAACTGCACAGCCAATGGAAATAATTTATCTCCCTCCATCCTGTCTGTTTCTCTTACTATCTTAAAACCTTTGATCAAATAAGTAAGGGAGTATTAGGCAACAGAACTAGAGCAGGCACAAAGGGCCAAATGGCCTCCTTCTACATCTTAACAATCTCTAATTGTGCGAAACCATCCTTTAACATTTTGAATTTCAGAGACTACAACTTCAGTTGTATAATTGTCATTTAACCTTTCTGATAAATATACATTTCCCTCTCTCCAATGCTAATGTATGCTCTGTGGTGCTCAGACTGTATACAGCAGATCATTGTACTGCTGAAATGTGACTTCTATCCACTTCAAATCAAATCTAATCAGACATTAAAATTAACATTCCATTAGCTTCTTTCATTATTTCTTCACATGCACATGAAATTTTATTAATCTGTGTAACTGGATCGCCAGTGTTTCTAACTTTGTACTATTTATACATTACACCTGTTCTATCCATTTTTATAACCAAAGTGGACAATCTCATATTGCTCTACATTGAAATCTATTTGCCAAAGTTTTGCTCATTCACGTAATCTATCTAAACCTCCTTGTATTTTTACTCCTCTCGCTTTATAGCTTACGATGCCACCTTTCTTAATTTCGACAGAAAAATTCAATATGTGGCTTTCTATTCTATCATGTAAGTCATTAATAAATACTGTGAATTTGCTGAAAAACTGAAACTCCAAACAAATCCATGCCAGACATAGTATCACATCCTGCCAATTAGAGTATCTGCCCATTATCCCTAGCTACTTCCTGCCACTCAGCCAAGTTCCTAGCCAGTTCAAGAATTTTTCTTGAAATTTTTAAAAATTCATTCACAGGGCGTGGGCATCGCTGCTAGGCCAGCATTACTGCCAATATCTAGGCAAACAATCCTTTTCCAGGAATGTCACCAAACACCTACTGGAAGGTCATAGACATTCCTCTCTCTCCCTTCAGTCAGTCTTTCACAAAGTTTCATCAGGTTTGTCTGATACACCCAACTACAAGTCCATACTAGTTCAAACTGATGGAGTCATTCTGACCTTGTTAGTGGACTCTCATAACATTCCAACAACAGATTTTGATTAACAAGTCTATAATTTCCTGGGTTCCTTCTCTTACAACTTTGCAAACTGAAGAAAAGCTCTTTAATTGAGAAAATGTTGGATGATGAGGGCATTTACAATGTTTTCACCCAACTTCTTTTCACAACCTAACGATAAAATGTGGCTATACCAGGGCATGTGGTTCCAGCTTATTGTCAAGTACAATTCTGCTGATGACCCACAGCAATGTTCCTTCTAATTTTTTTTTTCATCTATGTACAGGAACAATTTCGTCATGTGCTCCAATATGAATAAAATAGGTTGGTGTGTGCCACTAGCAGAAACAAAACAAAGGTGTAATATAGATTTTATACATACAACACAGCCAGTAGGAACAACAGAGCAGGAGTAAGCCATTCAACCCCTTGAGCCTATTCCACCTTTCAATGAGATCATGGCTGATGTCTGGCCTAACTCCATATATCTGCCTTTGACCCATATGCCTTAATACCTCTGTTGATAAAAAATCGTCCATATCAGATTAAAAATTAACAACTTCATAGATTCACTATAATGCAGACAGAAGCCATTCAGCCCATCAAGTCTGCACCAACCCTCCGAAGAACATCCCAACCAGACCCACCTCACACCTACCTTGGCTAATCCACCTCCCTGTGCAATTTAGAACAAACAGTCCATCTAACCTGTACATCTTTGGATTGTGTGAGGAAACTGGAGCACCCAGAGGAAACCCACACAGATAACGTGCAAACTCAACACAGTTGCCCATGGCCAGAATCAAACCTGGGTCCCTGCCACTGTGAGGCAGCAGTGCTAACCACTGAGTCACCATGCCACCCATCTAGAATCAGCTGCCATTTGTGGAAGAGAGATCCAACTCACATCCACTCTTTGAGCATAGAAGTGCTTCCTGACAGCTCTCCTGAACAGTATGCCCTTATGTTTTAGACCATGCCCCCAAGTTCAGGAAACTTCAGCCAGTGGAAATGGTTTAACTTTATCTACCCTGTCTTGTCTTGTTAATATCTTGAAGACTTTGATCTGATCACTCCTTAACCTTCTAAACTTTAGAGAAAACAGGCCTTATTTGTTGAGAAGACCCTTGGATTTTTCTGGTGGCCACTACGTAGCTTCAATTGTCTTTCTCTGGATGCTTCCACTGCTTGATAAGAAACACAGCATGGCTTATTCCTTTATAAAAAGTCTCTGAATAATGAGTCAAAAGTGACAGCTTTAATAACTATTGGAGCAAAGATAAACTGCTTTTCTGCAGGTTTATGGTCCATTTTGACTGCAGGGAACAAAGAGACTACTCCTGATCTGGACAATGTCAGAATTCACATGACACCAGGTTATATTCCAACAGGTTTATCTGAAATCACAAGCTTTTGGAACACTGCTCTTTCATCAGGTGAAGCGTTCAACTGATGAAAGAGCAGTGCTCCAAAAGCTTGCAATTCCAAATATACCTGTTGGACTAAAACCTGGTGTTATGTGACTTCTGACCTTGACCCTTCCCCCCCCCCCCGCTTTTTGTCATTTATATAAATGATTTGGATGTGAACATATGAGATATGGTTACTAAGTTTGCAGATGACACCAAAATTGGTGAAGTAATGGAGAGCGAAGAAAGTTACCTCAGAGTACAATAATGGGACCTTGATCAGATGGGCCAATGGGCCAAGGAGTGGCAGATGGAATTTACTTCAGACAAATGTGAAGTGTTCAATTTCGGAAAGGCAAATCAGGGCAGAACTTATACACTTAATGGTAAGGTCCTGGGGTGTGTTGCTGAACAAAGAGACCTTGGAGTGCAGGTTCATAGTTCCTTGAAAATGGAGTCACAGATAGACAGAATAGTGAAGAAGATGTTTGGTATGCTTTATTGGTCGGTACATTGAGTTTAGGAGTTGGGAGGTCATGTTGCAACTGTACAGGACATTGATTAGGCCTGTTTTGGGATATGCATTCAGTTCTGGTCTCCCTGCTATAGAAATGATGTTGTGAAACTTGAGAGAGTTCTGAAAATATTTACAAGGATGTTGCCAGGATTGGAGGTTTTGAGCTATAGAGAGATGTTGAATAGGCTAGGGCTGTTTTCCCTGGAGCATCGGAGGCTGAGGGATGACTTTATAGAAGTTTATAAAATCATGAGGGGCATGGATAGGATGAATAGCCAAAGTCTTTTCCCCAGGGTAGGAAAGTCCAAAACTAGAGAGCATAGATTAAAGGTGAGAAGGGAAAGATTTAAAAGCAACCTAAGTGGCAGCTTTTTCATGCAGAGGGTATTGCGTGTATGGAATAATACAATTGCAACATTTAAATGGCAACTGGATGGGTATATGAATAGGTGCAGGGCTGGATGAACACAGCAGGCCAAGCAGCATCATAGGAGCAGAGAGGCTGACGTTTCGGGCCTAGACCCTTGAAGGGTCTAGGCCCGAAAC
>NC_063348.1:23424750-23442328 GCF_021869965.1 Rhincodon typus | reverse complement strand
TCTGCTCCTATGATGCTGCTTGGCCTGCTGTGTTCATCCAGCCCTGCATCTTGTTGCCTCGGATTCTCCAGCATCTGCAGTTCCTACTATCTCGGGTATATGAATAGGAAGGGTTTGGAGGGATATGGGCCAAATGCTGGCAAATAGGACTAGATTAAATTAACATATCTGGTCAGCATAGACGAGTTGGACTAAAGGGTCTGTTTCTGTGATGTACAGCTCTATAACTCTATGACTCTATGAGTTCTTTCTTCTTTCAGAGCCCTTTATTTTCTAAAAAGGCAGAAGAATAAAAGACATAATACTTACAGTGAACAACTCCACTTCTGACCTTCTCGCGGATGGAAGGTCATTGATAAAGCAGCTGAGAATAGTTTGCCCAAGGACATTGCCCTAAGGAACTCCTGCAGCAAGGTCCTTGGACTGAGGTGATTGATGTCCATTAACCACAACCACTTTCCTTTGTACTAGGTATGACAACAACTAGTGGAGAGATTTTCTGTGATTCCTAATGACTGCAGTTTTGCCAGGGCATCTTAATGCAATGCTCTGTCAAATACTACTTCAATATCAAGGGAGATAGTAGGAACTGCAGATGCTGGAGAATCTGAGATAACAAGGTGTAGAGCTGGATGAACACAGCAGGCCAAGCAGCATCAGAGGAGCAGGAAAGCTGACGTTTCAGGCCTAGACCCTTCTTCAGAAAATTTCTGTTTTCCTGCTCCTCTGTGTTCATCCAGCTCTACACCTTGTTATCTCAATATCAAGGGAGGTGATTCTTATCTCTTCAGTAACATCCTATGTCAAAAACTGTGCAGAAATCTGCTGTCAGGAATCTATCATGATGGAGGATGTCATCAGTCTGAAAGTAGGACTTTGTTTCCAACAGGACTGTGCTGCAGTCAATCCTAGCAACGTTGTCATACATAGGTGTATTTGCAACAGACAGATTTGTTAAGACTGGGTCAAGTAGAGTCATAGAGTTATACAGCATGGAAACAAACCCTTCCGTCTAACTTGTCCATGCCAACTAGATATCTTAAACTGATCTAGTTCCATTTGCCAGTATTTGTCCCATATCCCTCTAAACCCTTACTATTTATGTATCCATCCAAATACCTTCTAAATGTTGTAATTGTACATACATTCACCACTTCCACGTCAGCTTGTTCCATACACACACCACCCTCTTGTGTGAAAAAGTTTCCCCTTAGGTCTCTTTTAAACCTTTCCCCTTTCACCTTAAACCTATGCCCTCTAATTTTTGACTCCCCTAACCTGGGAAAAAGATCTTGGGTGTTCACACTTTCCATGCTCCTCATGATTTTATAAACCTCTACAAGGTCACCCGTCAGCCTCTGATGCTACAGCGAGAAAAGCCCCAGCCTATTCAGCCTCTCCCTATAACTCAAACTGTCCAATCCCGGCTGCACCATTATAAATCTTTTCTGAACCCTTTCAAGTTTAACAATATCTTTCCTATAGCAGGGAGACCAGAATTGAATGCAATATTCTAAAAATGGCCTCACCAATGTCCTGAACAGTCACAACATGACATCCCAACTCCTAAACTCAATGCACTGACAGATAAAGGCAAGCATACCAAACATTATCTTCAGCACCCTGTCTACCTGTAACTCCACTTTCAAGGAATTATGCACCCACACCCCTAGGTGTCTTTGTTCAGCAACATTCTCCAGGGCTCTACCATTAACTTTATAAGTCCCGCCCTGATGTGCGTTACCAAAGTGCAATACATTACATTTATCTAACTTAAACTCCATCTGTCACTGCTAGGCCATTGGCCCATCTGATCAAGGTCCCATTGTACTGTGAGATAATCTTCTTTACTGTCTGCTACACCACCCATTTTGGTGTCATCTGCAACTTATTAACCATACCTCCTTTATTTGCATCCAAGACATTTATTTAAATGACTAAAATCAGTGGATCCAGCACCGATCCTTAAGGCACACCACTGGTCACAAGCCTCCAGTCCAGAAAACAACCCCTCAGCACCATCTTCTATCTCCTACCTTCAAGCCAATTTTATTTCCAATTTGCTAGCTTCCCCAGATTCCATGCGATCTAACCTTGCTAAACAGTCTAAAAAAAATTGTCAAATGGTTTGCTGCAGTCTATATAGATAACGCCTACTGGTCTGCCTTCATCAATCTTCTCTGCCACTTCTTCAAAAAACTTAATCAAGTTAGTGAGATACTAACTTGTATACTCCTACTGCTCTTTTACCCCAATAGGGATTCACTTGATCCCAGCTGTCTATACCTGATTTTTCCATCCTTTTTCTTGACCAGTGCCTCAGTTTCTCTAGTCACCCAGCATTCCCTACACCTACCAGCCTTGCTCTTTGCACTAACAGGAACATACTGTCTCTGAACTCTTGTTATCTCATTTATGAACGCCTGCCACTTTCCAACAATCCCTTTACCTGCGAATAGCCTCTCCCAATCAACTTTTAAAAGTTCTTACCTAATACCGTCAAAATTGGCCTTACTCCAATTTAGAACTTCAGCTTTTTAGATTAGGTCTATCTTTATCAATAGTGTTTGTAAAACTAATAGAATTATGATCACTGTCCCTGAAGTCCTCCCTCACTGACACCTCAGTCACTTGCTCTGCCTTATTTCCCCAGGGAATGTCAAATTTTACTCCTTCTCTGTTAGGTACATTCACATATTGAAAAAGAAAAATTTCTTGTTCACACTTAACAAATTCCTCTCCATCCAAACCCTTAACACAATGGCAGTTCCAATCTGTATTTGGAATGTTAAAATCCCCTACCATTACAACCCTATTATTCTTACAGATATCTGAGATCCCTGACATATTTGCTTCTCAATTTCCTGCTGACTATTGGTGGGGCCTATATTACAATCCCAATAAGGTGATCATTCCTTTCTTATTTCACAGTTCTACCCATATAAGTTCACTGGATGTTCTCCCACTACTATCTTAATACAGCTGTAATGTTATCCTTGACTAAAAATGCCACTGCCCCTTCTCTTGTGCCCCACTGTCTATCCTTCCCTATAGCATTCAAACCCTGGAACATTAAGCTGCCTGTCCTGCCCCTCTCTGAGCCACATTTCAGTAATAGCTATAACAAAAACAGAAATTGCTGGAAAAGCTCAGCATGTCTGGCAGCAGCTGTGAAGAAAAAATCAGAGTGAACGTTTTGGGTCTGGTGACCCTTCCTCAGTAATGGCTATGATGTCCCAGTTTTATTTCCCATAATGTAAGTAGATTATATTTTCATACAACCTGTCACATGCCCGGCAATGGCAGCAATGTTCATCATAATTCAATCAGTTCAGTTTGCAGTAGCAGTTGCGATCCACGCTTTGTGATAAATATTGAACATATTCTGTGTGTTCCTACCCACATTGTTATTCTCAAGTGATGCTCAGGACAGAGGTTACTCATTTATGTGAGCGATGTTATGAGACTTCATGAAGTCCAAGGTCAAGTTTGAGGACTCCTGAAAATGTCTACTTTTAGGAAATCTAGAATATCTAAATTATTGTTAAAAAGGAACAATGTTTTGTGGCTTACATTTTTAGAATTTCAGATTTTACATAATTCTTATTTCAAATAATTATGATACCTACAGAGACTGGAGTTAATATGAAGTAGAAAACACTTTTTATTCATAATATGGCTGTGTTCTAGAGACTGCATTATGCAAAACTATTTAGGATGAATGTCTAAATCAACAAATGCATTCCAGAGAGTCTATAATAGAGTCATACAGCATGGAAACAGACCTTTTGGTACAACCAGTCCATACCAACCATAATCCCAAACTAAACTAGTCCCACCTTCCTACTCCAAGCCTGTATTGCTCCAAACTTTTTCTCTTCATGTACTTATCCAAATGTCTTTTAAATGCTGTAATTGTACCCACATCAATCACTTCCTCTGGAGGTTCATTCCACACACAAACCACCCTGTGTTTAAAAAATTTACCCCTCATATCTTTTTAAAACCCTCTCATCCCTCCTTAAAAATGTGTCCCCCAGTCTTGAAATCCCCCATTCTAGGGAAAGGACAATTACCATTAACTCTATCTATACCCCTCATTATTTTATAAACTTCTATAAGGTGGCCTCTCAACCTCCTAGGCTCCAGTGGAAGAAATCGCAGCTTATCCAGCCTTTCTTTATAACTCAAACATTCCATACCCAGCAAAATCCTGGTAAATCTCTTCTGAACCCTCTCCGGCTTAATGAAGTCCTATAACTGGGTGACCAGAACTGGACATAGTTCTTCAGAAGAGGCCTCATCAATGTCCTGTACAAACTCAACATGACTTCTCAACTTCTATACTCAAAGGACTGATCAATGAAGGCAAGCGTGCCAAACACCTTTTTAACCACCTTGTCTATATGTGACCCAAATTTCAAAGAATTATGTACCTGAACCCTTAGGTACCTCTGTTGTACAACACTACTCAAGGCCCTACCATTAGCTGTACAATGCCTGCTCTTGTTTGTTGTACCAAAATGCAAAACCTCGCATTTATCCAGATTGAACTTTGTTTGCCATTTTTCAGACCATGGACCCATTTCATCAAGATCACTTTGTAATCTTAGAAATCCTTCTTCACCGTCTACTGTGCCACCAATTTTGATGTCATCTGCAAACTTACTCCCATGCCTTCTGTATTCTCATCCAAATCATTAACATAAGTGACAAACAAAAGAGGACCCACAACCGATCCCTGTGGAACACTGCTGGTCACAGACCTCCAGTCCGAAAAGCAACCCTCCACCATTACTCTCTGTCTCCTGCCATTAAGCCAATTATGTATTCAATTGGGAAGCTCACCCCGAATCCCATGTGACTAATTAGTTTGCCATGCAGAACTATGCCTAAAATGTCAACTTTTTCAATGTAATTTAAAATTTTGCACCTAAAGACAAGTCATATAAATTGCATTACTAGTTATTTGTTGCAGTCATACACAAAAATGCCAACATTTGTGGCTGGATTTGTGGTCAGTGACAAAGCAATAACACTCACTAACGATCTTGATCCCAAGAGGTTTTAGTGATATCTGTAGCACAAACTTCCCCTTTAACAACATCAGTTTGAATCTTGATCTAAGTCTAAGGGATCTCTACAAATGGGGAGGCGATGGCCTAGTGGTATTATCGCTGGACTGTTAATCCAGAGACTCAGATAATGTTCTGGGGACCTGGGTTTGAATCCAGCCATGGCAGCTGGTAGAATTTGAATTCAATGAAAATCTAGAGTTAAGAGTCCAATGATGACCATGAAACCATTGCCGATTGTTAGATAAACCCACCTGGTTTGCTAATGTCCTTTAGGGAAGGAAACTGCCATCCTGGTCTACATGTGACTCCAGATCCACAGCAATGTGGTTGACTCTTAACTGCCCTCTGGGCAATAAGGGATGGGCAATAAATATTGCCTAGCCAGTGATGCCCTCATCCCGTGAATGAATAAAGAGGAAAACAAAACATGTCAAAAGAGACATCACCAAGCACGTTTGGCACCCAAGCATATTGAAGTATACACAGTCTGTAAATGCATGCATGAACTCATTGAAACTTGTCACTTTTAAAATTCTTACATTGTACAGACAGCAAAATAAATGATTGTGACATAGCTTCTACCTTATTTTCATATTTAAAATATCATTAATTTTAGAATTTTACAATAAGAATAATATGTGCCATTTCCTCTCAAAACAGATGTGTGACTTACATAAAATTAGTCTTTCAGGGATAATGAACTTGTTTATAATTATAAACATAATTATGAACTTGGTACATCATTCAACAAGGTACAATTTGTTAAAATAAAACAAAGAACTGTGGATACTGGACACCTGAAACAAAACAGAAATTGCTGGCCAAACTTAACAAACTCTGACAGCATCTGTGGGAAGAAAGCAGAGTTAATGTCTTGAGTTCAATGACTCTTCATTGGAATGCAAGCCACAACAGCTCAGAGATACCCACACCCCTCTGGAATGACCCTCCCCTCCCCTTTGCTCTGACTCTATCCTTTCTCCTGACCCCACCACTTGTTGTGTAATACCTATCCCTTCAGACCTTCCACTGTCTGATGATGAACATTCCGTACTGTGCAAAAGCCTCAGTTTTATCTGTGGTCCCACTTCAATAAATTTTGAACTCTTCTTCCATTGCCTCTTGCTTTGGACAGGACTGCTCTCCTGTTCCACAGACACATTTAACATTCTTCCTCCACCTGGGCCATTCCCTCTGGACTTTTACCTGTATTACACTTGTTCATTGAGAACTGTAATGTGTCTTTAATTTCACTGACTCCACGCCCCCTTACCCATTTGAAATTATCTCCCTCTGAACTGACTGCATTCTGTGCTCCGAGATCCAATCCTGACTTTGTCATCAAACCTGCTGACAAGGGTGGTGCTGTTATTGTCTGGCATAGTGACCTCCACCTTGGGGAGGCTGCGTGCCAGCTGTCGGACTCCTCCTCCTAAATTACCTGGACCATGACCCCACCAAAAAAGACACAGTTCTGAAGAAGAGTCACCAAACTCAAAATGATAATTCTGCTTCCTTCCCACAGATGCTGCCAGATCTGCCAAGGTACAATTTGTATAAGGTACAAAGGGTTTGTTTTGTATGACACTAAAACTATAACATTGCAAGTTCTTGTTTGTTGAATGATTTCTAATTAATTCAGGTTTGGAAAGAAATATATTTTCACAGACAACAACTTCTGCGTTACTATATTTAATTCTACATGTGCAAATTCCAAACGTTGTTCTCAGTTTCATTGAAGGAATGTTCACAATTGCAAACAGTTCTATTGTCATCATTATTGAACAAATTATTTCTAAACATTTTCTATCAATTATTCCCAAATTATTTATGAACCAAAATTAGGAAACACAGCAGTTTTGGCGAAACAGATTGCCAACTGATATAACACTACACTTTCAAGATCATGTATCTGTCATCAAATATTGTCACACATATTGCAAAGACTGAAAACAAATCCAACAGCTTTCATTTTCAATTTAAAACAGAAAATACTGAAAAATACCCTTAATCTGTTTCTCAATGCAATTTAACTGTTACTCTGGGATTTTAACTTCTTTCAGTCTTTTGCTAACCATTTTGCTGCATCTCAGGTGTCTAGCCCAAGCTTTCTATGACATACTTTTAAAACTTAGATCTGCTATGAAGGACTTGATATTAACTCAATTGATATGAACTCCTCAACCTGTTAGACTACCACTTTAAAAAAATCCTCAGAGGCACCTACAGCGTTGACAGTAACTAACTAGAGTTCAGAAAAACGAGAGAATGACTAATTAAATTATATAAGATGATAAAAGGGATTGACAAAGTAGATATAGAGCAGATGTTTCCCCTTATGGGCAATCTATAATGAAAGTTCCATAATTTTAGGCTAAGGGGTAGCAGATTTAAAACAGAGATGAGAAGGAATTACTTTTCTCAAAGGGTTGTGAATCTGTGGAATTCATTACCCCAGAGTGTGGTAGACACTGGGGACACTGAATAAACTTCTTGAAGAGGTAGCCAGATTATTAAGACGAGCTGGAGGACAGGGTTGGAAAATCATGCAGGAGGCCATCCATCCAATTCCCAATGATAGGAGCATGTATCCAGATTAAATGTGCTGTGGGAAAAGAACGATGCTGGCAAGTCACCCAATAGAGCTGAGATGTCATTTTGGCTTGTCAAGGAGTCTCTTAAATTCAATTAGCCTTCAACTCACTGGCTTATGAATTAAAAGAGAATCGTATGGGGTCTCACATGCTTGCTAGTGGCCTGCTGCGTGGGTGGGGAGTATCTCCCATTCACAATCACTGGACCCTACAGCCTCCCGCCCACCCAAATTACCTATCATCGGGAGTGCTCCTGTGATGAAGCCTGGCATAAGCACCAGTGAGTTTTCAGTACCAGCTACTGCACTCGCTGGAAAATTGCCATCCTCTGGTTATCTGGCAACTCTCAGGGCTGGAATTTCCACCTTACTGGGAACTTAATTTAACAGCAGGCCTTATGGGAACTAATTGTCTGATAACTTTTTAAATATGTCAAACAGACGCTGGTCTAACATTTCAGTGCAGCACTGAGGAAATGTTGCAATGTTGGAGGTATTATCTTTGGAATAACATATTATCTCAGGCCTTGTCTGCTTCCTCAGGTGGATTTATTTTGAAGTAGAACAAGGAATTATCGCCAGTGACCTGGTCAACATTTATCCCCAACCAACTTCAGAAAATCCATATTGCCTGGAAATTAACACTTTGCTATTTGTGCAAACTTGCTGTTTCAAACTCACTGCCATGTTTCCTACATTGTGATAGTGACCACTCATCAAAGTACCTAATTGGTTGTGAAGCACTTTGAGTTGTCCTGAAGGCATTAGAGTTCCTGTATAAATGCAAAACTGTATTTCTTTCTAATAGCATATCAGTTTTAGTTATGATGGTTACAACACCCTTCTTTGACTACATCAGTTAATTCATTTGAAAAATGTTCTTGACAGTCACAGTAATTACTCATATTCCAGGAGGAAAAGCCCAACACACCCACTGAAATGATTTCCTGACTTAGAGATTGCGTTTGAATTTTTGTCTATTGTACACACTTATGTTCCTTCTGTTCAGATTATTACTCATAAAGGCTTTCCTGTATTTGTAAGTTTATTGAGCTCCACACCAAATGTTTATTGTTGTAAATAATCCTTATTGAAATTGATTGAGTCTTGACACGCACAAAGTATGAAGCACTGGTCGTGCAAAGAAATAAACAATATTTCCACTTAAACTCTGGCTAGAAAACATTCCATCATCAATGTTTTGCTTGTGATCTCGGCTCCTGTCTGATCATTGAGTATTTTTATATATACTTTTAATCAACCCGTTCAGAGATGTTATTTTCACCTCTGGAGCAAGTGGGCCTTGAACCCCGAGCTTCCATGGATTAAGTACTTATTAAATAATGATAGCAAATGGCCTCACCAGTTGATGAAACATTTTCTTGATGAAGTTCATCCATATCCTGTGAATGGGAAATTTAACCATCTTATCACTTCTCACATAATACAAGTCAAATATTACTAATGAGTGATATCAAATAATCATCAAAGTTTACAATATAAAAAAATGTGTCTTACACCAGTTGCAGTGTTATACAACAAGAAGAAATCACTGCAGGAGCTTGCATCAGTGTGAAGATAAGTGCTCACTCTTTGATTTCTTTGTATCTGATCCCAAGATCAGATTAGCTGAAAATAACAACTCAGTCCATAGAGTATTATAAGTGTCATTTTTTGCACTTCAACAAAACAGGACTTTAACAGGCAGTGCTAAAGCATCATTCTGAGCTAAGCATTTTGAGTTTTGTGCTGTAAAGTGCATTGTCTATAAATGAATAGAGGAGCCTCAGTTTGCTATACACATGTTCATAATCTATCATTGGAGTCAAGGAGAGTGTAACTGTGAATTTGTTTGCTCATTATTAAGTATTACCTGCAGTTCAACCAACTTTTGTTTAGGAAAGTGTATTATACCAGTATTTGTTCATGAAACATGAAAGTGCCATCAGTTGATTAAAGGATCTTAATGAATTACTTGAATTAGAAACATTTCAATTATTTTAATGTTTCATCTTGTGATGAAGGATCAATGACCAAAACACTAAATTGTCTTTACCTTCTTCTTAGATACTAAAACATATGCCATGTTTTTTTTTTCACTTTCTGATTATATTTTAGGCATTTGCATTTGTTCTTCCTGTATGCTTTTCCACTTGGGGTGTGCCTTGTTGCCACATAATTTTCTTCATGTATGAAGGAATAGATTTTCATAACTGCTAATGATACCAGTGTGTGATCAAATGCAAACAGAAAGATTACCTTGGCATGATATGTGTATTATTTGTTCCTCCCTCATTCAACCACCTAACTAAGATCCTTCAAAACTCACATGGCACATACGATGATTGCATATAAACTTTGAATTCCAAGTTACAACCTCTTTGTTTGACAGCAATTAATGTGACCATTTGAGTTAGATGGTCCCATTTAGTGCCATGAAAATCCATAATTATTCTTTCTATTTACTTACAGGATGATACTACCTTTTTCATAAAAAATGCACTTATTCTTACAGTGTTTATACTAAACAAAGAAATAAAACAATTTTGAAATTCCTGATCAAGTTGCATGGTGATAATTATTAAATAGAATTAAAGATGTTTTGTTGGAAAACTACTGTGAACTAGAGTTGAATATTTTAGATCAGCATAAGATAAACCAAACAGAATTTCAGGTACAAGTGAGAACTGGTTTTTGTTCACCAGATAATGGTGAATGCTACCATCACATTGAAATGCAAGTCTGGCTGCATATTGACTGATTTTACAGTCATTAAAGTGAATAGTCTTAGTCTTTGCTCACATTACTTTTCAACAATTGAATAATGCTCATATAGTTAGTAAGGAGCCAATGCTACAATATCATCAGAAACTAATAGTTTTTAACCATATTATTTTGAACATTACCCTTGCAGGTTGGAAGAAGACCTTACATAGATTAAATATTTTTTGACAGAAATAAATTTCATGATACAATCTTGCTATTGAAATAAAAATATATCAAATTGTCAAAGATTCTTTGATACATCATGTATAGCAGTTGTATTTCAAATTTCCCTTTAAATAATATATTTTATCTATGCATAGATTTGTGCATTTGATAGAAGTTGTTCAACTCAAAAATGAAATATAGCAATTCTGGATTGAAGACCAAAACCAATACAAGGTGTTTGTCAGTTTGATGGACATCTAAGCAAAAGCTAAAACCTGTATGACAATTCAAGAAAAGAACAGAGGACAAACAAGCAGTCAGAAAGTTTCAATGCTAGTCACGGATGATTTTAGTGCTTCTAGAAACATTCCTATTTGCACAAGGTTAAGCCAAGTGGCTGAAGAATTCCTATTTGTATGAAGAGAATATTTGAACATGGTGGCTACTTACCGAAGCAAGTCTGTAATATTGATGAGATAGGGCTTTATTGAAAGTATATGCCATATCCACCAAGAACATACACCTCCAAAGATGAATAGACAGCACCAGGACTTAAATCTGTTCAGTTTGCCTGGGGGGAATGCCGCAGGAGATTTCAAGTTGAAGTCCTTAGTATCATACCAGTGTGTTTGGATTTGGACTCTAAATTAAATGAAGAGTTAAAAACTGACTGTCAGGGCATAACGTTATTGGCAAAGAGGACAATGACCTATTTAGAATGCAAACTAACGAGGTTGATTGAACAACGCCGATTAATACTTAACATTCTACTAGTCGAAGCATTGTACAAAACAGAAGTTCAACACTGATGGTCTATAGATTCATGGACATTTACAGCACAGAAGGAGGCCATTTGAACCATGGTGTTTGTGCCAATCAACAAAGATGCAATGATGTTAATCCCATTTCCCAGCACTTGGCCCATAGCCTCAAAGCTATGGCAATGCAAAGGAATATCTACTGCTTAAATGTTGTGAGAGTTTCTGATTCAACTACTCTTTCAGGTGGTGAGTTCCAGATTCCCACAACCTCTGGGTGAAACCAAAACATAATCTCAATTCTCCTCTTACCATAAATCTGTGCTCTTAATTATTGACCCCTCTACTAATGGAAAAAATGCCTTCATATCCACCCTATCCAAGCCCCTCAAGTCTTATACACATCTGTCCACTCCGCTCTCTCCCTTCCCAGCTCCAAGAAAAACAACCTTAGTCAATCCAATCATTCCTCATAGCTCAGACTCTCCAGCTCAAACAGTATCCACCTTTCCTAGTCTAATCACATCCTGTAACATAGTAGCCAGAATTGTATGCTGTATTCTAGGTGTGACCTAACCAGTACTTTATACAGTTTCAGCATAAACTCCCTGCTCATGTGTCCTTTACCTTGACTAATAAAGGCAAATATCCCATATGCCTTCTTAACCACCTTATTTTCCTACTAATTTCAGGGATTTGCAGGTGTGTATGTTAAAAGTCCCTCTCACCTTTTGTATTTTCCAGAGTGTTCCCATTTATAGTATAATCCTTGCCTTGTTAGCCCTCCCCAAGTGCATTATCTCATTTTCTTTTTTGTGCTGAATTTGATTTGCCACTGTTCTGGCCAGCTGACCAGTCCATTGATATCTTCTACAGTTTATAGCTATTTACCACCTTAGTTTATTTATTTAACACCCAAATGCTTGAACCATCTTGATAATAACCCCTACATTTAATTGCAAATCAATAACATGCACCACAAACAGCAAAGGATCCAGTACTGACCCCTACAGAAACCACTATAAACAGACTTCCAGTCACATAAACATCCCTCTATCAATTCTTTCTGCTTCCTGCCTCTTCAGAACTGGAATTGCGAATACAATGTTCCCTTAGTGCTGGGATTCTATTCCTAATTTCCATAAAGAAAAAGCATAAACGAAAGAATTCTAACAAAAATTAGTTTCTTCAGTTTTTGCATGACATTAGCTGAGTTAGAGCAATGTAACCTTCATTTAATCATACTTTTCTTATGGCATTAGTTTTCATTCTAATTTTGTTCAATTATCAACCATGAAATTAACGCTAACCCAGATGCAAGGAGAGAGTCATAGAGGGTAAAGAATTATATACAGGAAGCATGTTGCCAACAAACCACGACATGTCCACCATCTTAGTTATGTTGGTGGATGTTGAGCTTTTCAAGTGTGCCACAAAAATAATGGAGAAATTAATATTGGGCTCCAATAGTGACTTAATTCAAAATTTGTTATTAGTGCCAGCTTTCCCAGAGCCTGAGAAGCAGAGATTGCCAGTCCAGAAGTTTTTCAACTCTCCTTATGAACCAGGATGGATGCCACCTCCCCATCCTGCCAACCACCATTCCCCCCTCTACTCCTCAGGTCCTTCAAGGAAGCCTTTGACTTCCTCAATGTCAAATTACTGAAATCCCTATTGTTGACCATTCCTCCTTCCCCACTTCTGATCATGACCACTTTCACGCCAACTAACCCTCATCATGGCTTGTCTCTTTCGCCCAAAGTGCAGTTCTTCTGCTCTCTCTTGTTTTAAGGGAAGTGTTCCCAAGGGAACACTTAATCACAAGGCACTGATGTTCTCTCCCGGCCGTCAGTCAGGTTGTATATCTGGCCAGCTGCCAAATAGGAACCAGTGTTTAAAAAATAATGAACAATCCTGCAACAATATTCAACAGGATATCTTCAAAAAACAACCTGGCCTGACTCTTCAGCCTTTTCTTGGCCTCTTTGGTGTCATCCTGCCTCTCCATAAATTTCAGGACCATCAT
Source organism: Rhincodon typus (assembly GCF_021869965.1). Taxonomy (NCBI): domain Eukaryota; kingdom Metazoa; phylum Chordata; class Chondrichthyes; order Orectolobiformes; family Rhincodontidae; genus Rhincodon; species Rhincodon typus. The sequence continues at coordinate 23,428,942 of NC_063348.1, read as the reverse complement.
TTTTGTGGCACATCCCAATCTCACTTAAAAAAAGTTTACAAATAGCAGAAATACATTTTGTTCTATTAGTTTTGTGTTATAAATTTTATTGTTACTTATTTTGGCAATGATTACCTGACTGCTCCATCAGCAAATGAGAACTATACCTCTACATTTATGTGGCGAGTGAACAAGTTGGAAGACTGCCCTGTGGACCAACACAAAACTTGGAATTTCACTGTGCCTACAGCTTACCTAAAAGCACACTTTAAAAAAAGTGCACAGTGGCAGCAGTGTATACTGTCTTTAAGATGCACTGCAACAATTTGCTAAGACTCCTTAGGCAGCACCTTCTAAACCTGCAACTCCACCACCTAGAAGTACAAGGACAACAGATAAATGTGAAAGGTAATTGGGACAGAGGTAGTTCAGGGCCCAATAACTAGACCCCAGGGTTTGGGCTGTGGTTGGGGTCACTGTGCTTGGGTCAAGATGCAGAGTGGGACTTGGTCAGGAGGAGCACCATCACTTGCAAGTTCCCCTCCAAGCCACACATCATCTTGACTTGGAATTACATTGCCATTTCTTCTGTTACTGAGTCAAAATCCTGGAACTCCTTTCCTAACAGCACTATGGATGTACCTACAATGCATGGACTATTGTTCTTCAAAAAGGTAGCTGAATATTGCCGTCTCAATGGCAATTTAGAATGGGTGATAAATACTGATTTAACCAGCCTCACCCATATCCATGAATGAATAATAACAAATTCATCTCTGAGGCAAAACTGTAAGCTAATTTAAGATAAAAAGATTAATATTGTATTAGTAAACCAAAGTTGGTTATGGAACATGTTCTTGCTCTGTGAAAATGGTGACACCCAACTTACTCCCTCCTACAAATACAAATGGTATAATTTAGTCCACAACAGAAGGAAGGGAGTTGCTTTTTTTCAGACTGCTAATTCAACATAAATTGACACGTAGGTGATAGAGGATGTGCTTCTGATTTTGATTTGTCTGATTTCTCACATGCTAGGCTCTTGATACAAAAAAATGATACTTTCCAAAGGCAGAGTAAGCCATAATGGGTTGTTTTTAAACATATCTTAGATATTTGTCATTAACTTATGAAGTCATATGTTTTCTTGGAAATCTATTTCACGAAAGCTACCATATGTGCTCACACTATTGACAGCTAAGTAACTATTTATTAACTCTCATTACAACAAGCCTCAAAGTTATTGTTGACCTTCCTCTTCAGCCAACACTGTGGGAAACAGATTAACTGCTCGTTGATTAATTTGCTATTTGGCAGACCTTTCTGTGTACAAAGTACATACCATGTTTACTCAAATAACAATAGCGATTACACTTCAAATATAATTCACTGATTGTGAAGCCCTTTTGGGTTATTCAAAGGAGATGAAAGATGATAGGTAAATGCATTTTGTGCCTATTATTCCAAACTACATGAGTTGCAAGCTAGATTTTACACCTGATTTAATTTTCCTTGCTATCACAGTGTGGAGCTGGAGGAACACAGAAGGCCAGGCAGCATCAGAGCAGCAGGATAGTTTTCTGTTTATCCACACTGAAGATTGGAATATTTTTACTTTTGAATCCATTTGAACACTCTGGTTTGAAACAACATGAGTTACATGTAGGAGAAAAAAGTCCTGGACAGTCATGTGTTTTAATCCAAACTACAGTGAAACATGCTCCATTGCACTCATGACTTTTCCCATTTGCTCAAAGTCTTTCCTCTCACTTCACTTGAGTGAGACCATTCATTTAATTCCAAGCCATTTAGTCTTGTAAAAAAGTTTTCACGTATCAGATGGCAAAATAATAGCTGTACTTGTAATATATTGTTCCATTGTTAACCATGCATTACTTATCTATTGCTGTGAAAGTCTTTTTCTTTGTCCATGAGTAATTTACACTTTAATAACACATAACCCCCATGCTCTCAGAGTGACTTGCTATTGAGTGATCATGTCTTTTGTTTTCAGTTCTTAGTAACTGGAGGTATTTCCTTCTCATAGTAACTGTAATTATATAACAAACCCTTGGAAAACTGGTAATGATCAAGTACAAAAATTGCTAATACTTGTTTGACAGATTGTCATAACAGAGAAAAGTCCTATCAGGGGTTTAAACTTGTTTTGAAGTTTAAAAGTACAAATCCAGGAAACCTGAAATAAGAACGGAAATGAATTTTATGCACAAAATGTACAAGGAATCCACAAACATTAGTTACATGAAAGCAGTTTGACGTATTGAGGACGTTGTTTGAACAGATCTGGTAATTGAGCTGCATGTGTATGACTGACGAAAAGAAGAAGAGGATAGAAATCAGGCATTGAGATATAGTTTATGCTAACATCTGAAATAAAAAGGTGAAAGGTGGAGAATAGAATGTTGCAGGAAGGCCTTAGAAAAGGAATCTAATAAGACCTACCTGCTACAATAATCTACCTTTCTCTTTCAGATGTTGATTGACAAATACATTCTTGCATTATTTGTTTTCATTTAGATATATTATTAAAATTTTATTTAAAGAAGTTGGCTTCTCACTATTGTCGCAGTGATTGAATGTTTATGTCCTCACAGGACTATGGCATTTTGTGTCAAAAATGCTGTCTTCCAATTACTAGTTTATTTCAAAAGAAACATTTTGCTAATTATTTAGTGGTCTGTTATGCATCAACATTAAAATAATATTTCAACAGAAAAATAACTGGCTCCATCTAATATTAGAGAATTCCATGAGATTGGATCTAAATGCTTAAGATGAAAATTGCAACATGAATCAAATTCTAAAAAATAAAACAAAGGACTTCAATACTTCCTGTTGTGTGAATAGTTAAACATATTATGACCATTAATATTACAAGATAAATATCTATAGCAAAAGCTTCTGTTAAGATATTTCACAAATCTTAGCTACTCGCAGAATGAGCTTTAAATGACTGTAAAGTCCGATACACTTTTGGAGGCCTTTTTCAAATAAATTTGACTCCTTCATAACCTGAACTCATAATTTAAATTATTAGAACACAGGTCTTACATAAGTAAACTCTGGAAATGATCAAAATACTTTTTTCTTCCATTATGATCACTTCCCTTTGCATAGCCTAAAGTGTTGCAGTCCAGGTTAACTTCAATTCTCTCTGCTCAACAGACAGGAAGGTCACTGTGAATGGGGAGAGATGAACACCAGATATTCTTTCATATCTGGCATGTAGTAGATACATATTCCAGGCAGTCCTTGATCCCACTGACCACTGAATTGTGAAATGATCATGTCAGGTTGAGTCAGTTATAACAAACTTACTTTTGCATTAGTAGGTTGTGGATTCAAGGATTGCCACAGGAAACATGTAAGCAAGGTTCAGCTTTTGTACAGAGAGAATGCAGGAATATTTGGAGGTGTGATAAAAAGGTGTAGAGCTGGATGAACACAGCAGGCCAAGCAGCATCAGAGGAGCAGGAAAGCTGATGTTTCGGGCCTAGACCCTTCTTCAGAAAATGGTGTCTTCCTTAGAAAGTGTTCTTGTCCTGCCCTTGACACATATCTCACTGCTGTCTGTAGGAACATGATGTATGCAAACTGATGCTTACACTTTCACAGATGCTCCCTGACTTGCTGAGTATTTCTAGTCCTTTCTGGTTTTAGTTCAGGTTTTAGGTACCTTCAGTATTTAGTATTTTCTTGTACAGATCAAAGTGTGTGCTTACAAAACACTAGAAATTAAACTGAATAGTTCTACAAAAAGTCACATGTGCATGGTAAGCAGCTGGTAGATGGCATGCTGTTTAAAAGGATTCAGATCAATTAAAAGGCATCAACCTTCTGTCTTAGCAGATCAAATGAACAGTTTCTGATCATGAATTAGCAATGGTTAGCAATACATGTTACCTTCTTTAGGTGTCAGTTTGGCTCCATTCGGAATAATTTTTATTAAGACAGGATTTGATATGCTGAAAGAGTTGAATGAAAAGAAGTTGAAGGATGATCATGTGGAGCATTAACGATCAAAGATAGAAGGAACTGCAGATGCTGGAGAATCCGAGACAACAAGGTGCAGGGCTGAATGAACACAGCAGGCCAAGCAGCATCATAGGAGCAGAAAGGCTGACGTTTCGGGCCTAGACGGGCCTATAATGTGGATTTCACAAGCTTCAAAATCTCCCCTCCCCCTACCGCA
>NC_063348.1:23409269-23424350 GCF_021869965.1 Rhincodon typus | reverse complement strand
CCCCTCCCTAACTCCCCACCTACACTCACCTTTACTGGCCCCATCCCCGCCTCTTCGACCTGTTTGTTTCCTCTCCACCTATCCTCTCCTCTATCCCTCTTCTATCCGCCTCCCACTCTCTCCCTATTTATTTCAAAACCCCCTTCCCCTCCCCCTTTTCTGATGAAGGGTCTAGGCCCGAAACGTCAGCCTCTCTGCTCCTATGATGCTGCTTGGCCTGCTGTGTTCATCCAGCCCTGCACCTTGTTGTCAACAATCAAAGATAGACCAGTTTGGCTGATTAGCTTGTCATATTGCACTAGATTTTAAGGTCAAAATGTAATCCACCCAAAGTAGTGAGAAATATGATGGCAATGAAACTGAATCTGCAGGAGTCCACACGACAATTTGCCATTGGTGGGAAAGACTTCTGTAATTAAATCAGGATGGGATAATATTGGTGTGAGAAAGTTGTTTGCTTAAGGCAGGAAAGTAATTAGGCTTACTAATGAGACCATTAAAGTCATTTAAAGCTAGATTCAATGTAATCTCTGAATTATGTAAAAACACTAGGTATTACCTAACACTGCTGAAATCCATTTATTTAAACATGGCAATATTCAGGGATTTGCTTGAGCTGGTGCAATTTTGGATTTGACCTCTCTACAAGTTAAATCCATCATTGTGTTTTTACACAGCCTGAATAATTTGAAGCTCCAAGAGTATGGGGCTGGACCTTCTTCCAAGAAGCTGATTTTTGACTGTGAAATAAACTAGGCCCTCAAATTGACTGCACGTGGTTCAAGTCTCACCTGCTCCAGAAGTGTGTCATAGCATCTCTGAACAGGTTTATTAGAAAACATCATTTGCAGGACCAAAATCTATCCTTTTAAAGGCTCAATGCAAAAGTATGGCCTCACTATGCAGTGACTCCCAACTCACCCTGTCATTCTGAATCCACCTAGATTTGAAGTTGCCATGATAAATATCAGAACAATGATGCAGAAGCACTAGGCAAGTCCCTTGTTGCTGACAAAGGGGTCAGATCAGGCAACCTGGCAGCAGTGGGGACACAGGAGAAGACATCAGCCTCACACGAGAGTATTTTGCTCACAGTTGATCGTCCTGCAAATGGCTGAGAGGTGGTGTTAGAGTGAATCCACCTCTTTCATTAGACCATCACAGAACATTTCATGTTGACCAGCCTTGCCCTAAGGAGCTAAGATGGTAACCCCTTGCCAGTTGTACTCAAAGTTATGGCCGTACTGATTTTCCATGGTATTGTGATAGGGTTAGGGTTCAACGAAAGACCTGTGTGGGATTTCATAAGCAACCACATTCTGCTGTACGATGGGCATCAGCAAAAGTTCTTTTCAATGGGGCTGGTGACTTCTTAACATTTCAAACTGATGAGAACTGCTTGGATGTGAGTAACTATCTGTAGCTTTTCAACCTTTCTGAAACTGCCATCCATCACAACTTGCTCTTGTAAACTTCTCATTGCCTGTAAGTGCCACTCCAAACAATCCATGCAGTCAGATAGAGTTCACAACCAAACACACTTCCTGCAGAGTCTCCAGGAACATTCAAAATCTCCCTCATCTCCCATATCTGACAGGAAGAGCACATCATCCTACTAAAAGCCATCTCTTCTCCTTTTACAATGTATTGACACAGAAAAGAAGTAAAAACAAACACAACACCTTTTGTTCAAAAATGCGGCATCAGCACAGTCTTTCTGATCGAAAACACTGCCCTGGGATAACCTAATACCAATGCTTCATATTACAAGTCAATAAAGACAGATCACAGCATAAACTTAAGGAAAAAATGCCCTCAATTTATCACCATTATAGATTTGCAAAAAAAAGTCAGATTAAAATTTAGAAGTTTTATAAGTCTTAAAATCAAACACTTAGTAATCAGGCTCAAAAACAAAGGTTTCTCCTGTAGTTTCAGGCAGTGAATTTTTTTTCTAAATCACTGATACCTCTACAGCTGCACCTGAAGCTTGATATTAGACATCCCACATCGGCTATGAAATTTCACTGCTTGTTTGTTATTTCAGTGAAAACTGATATTCAGAGCCGTTGTGCAATTTCTCAGCCTGATCTGTGCTGCTGCTGGGTGCAGGATGTAAACCGCAGAGACATCAGGATTGCCAAACTCAGATGAGGGTTGACATGGTGCAGAGGTAAGCTGTTTCAAGTTGCAGCAACAGTTGAACCTACAAAGAAAGCAGAAACACAGTTACTTGGGTGATAATTCAACAAGATACCCTCATCTACTTGAGTGGATTGTCATTGTAGCCAGTGATGATGGATAAGCACAAATCCTCTTCACTTTCCACACCCAATACTCCAAACGCTGATGGAACGCTAGCCTTGCTTTCCTGCCAGCCTCAAGTGCTTCCAACTTAGCAACCGTCAGCTGTCTAGTGTCTCACGGTCCACTTGCAGTCTTCACATCTCCTTGTTGTCATGAGACCTTCAGTCCTATGGGCACAAGGGGAGACTGGTAAGATTTCAAATGATGCTGAGGAGAACCTCCACTGCCAGACTGTCTCCTGTTTCCATGAAATGTGGAGATGCCCATCTATCCTTTCAAACCTCATGCTCTCAAGATAGGTATGTAACATGGAGTGGAGGAAGCAAATTCGAGAGTACTCAAACACCGGTAGTTAATGCAACTGCAGAAACTGGTAATGTGACACAATATGTGTCTCAACAGCTGTCCAAGCCCATAATAATTGGTTAATTCTTTTTTGCTACTCAACCTTAATCCAGGTTTTGCAATTTTGTCTCCCAAACTCACTCTTGCATTGTTTAGTGGCCACCATCCCTGCATTGAACATAATACCTTTGATAGACTGCGTGGCTGCTCACCTCAGTGCAACATCCGCCCAGACCCCCTTTGTTATTTGAGAGAGATTCTTGCAGACATCACTGGGATACAAGATGTATCTTCCATTGTGAATGATCAGGAGGGGGTCATGCAGCAAGTCCTCACTGATTGGTGGGGCTATAGCTAATTGAACCATCGCATGTCAGACCTCTTCAGCTGCCCTGTTAATGCCATAGAATGAAATTTATTTCCATCAGTGGGCTCTTCTCCTTGCCTCTTGAAAGGGATTACTTGTCTGAATGTAATAGAAATTTGGGTGTTGGAGATTTAAACTACACAGTTTATGCTAAATCCTGCAAGATGAACTCAGTTTTCAAGATTCATGTGGTATCTACTAGTTCTTTTGTTGATTTGTGCACTTTCTGGGATTTAAGCACATAATAGAGGCAGATGTTCTCGCACAGTGCTGTGAGAGTGCTGTGATTGTGCTAATGCCATCTTTCAAATGAGACCAGCTCCTTTTGAAAAATATATTTTGTAAATGGTATGTAATTTTTGATCTAGTGTTTCATTACAGTACCTTTTGAAGTTAAAACCTGATTAACTTATGGAATAGATCAGTCCAATAACACACAACAGTCTGGGAATATGGATCAGTGTCTGTTGTATGAAGCAGCATGGCACTAATATCTTAATATTTTAATTGCACCATTGCTTACGTACTTGCTTTGTTCTTACAGTCAGCTGGAAAAGATAATTGCATACAGATGAGAACGCCTTACTATTTATTCAGTGTGCCAGCACCAATTTTCTTTTCATCCCAGGATAGAACCAAGCAATTTAATTTAAATTTAAAGGATGTTTGACAGCCTTTTGAAATTGATAAAGATATGAATTTGTTTCATTTGGTTTCTGAATCTACTTCAAAAGGAAGTGAGAAACTGAATCGTATATACTGTTGTCCCATTTAATACTTCTTCTGAGGTCATCAGAAAGTGCATAGGTTTGGGAAGTCAGGTTATGAACCTTGAGTAAAGATATTGACACTGGTGCCTACCTCAGTCCCCGTTTCAGCTTACAATTTTAAATTTTTATGTTTGATAAATAACAGTCATGTTTTGTACGTGATTGTAACTTTGTCTTTATTATACTTGAGCACTGGTGTGACAGTTAGTTTAAATTTTGGCAAGTCTGGGTTCACCTTTGCAGTGTCATAGCAGCAATGAGCACAGTCTTGCATATGATTTTGTCTGATCTGGATGCTCATTCCCAAATCAATATTTCATACTTCGTCAGATAACATTTTCTTCATTATTCAGATCTTAGCAACATCTTTGTACAGTTAAGTTGAAAAAATATGGCAACTTCTGTTTAGGCGTGAAACTCACGGAAAATGCTTTGCTATTTGTTACACAGTTAGCAGGTAATATAAATATAATCAGAACCAAATTAAACTGTGGTTTTATTTATGGAAAATTATTCTTATCATTTAACACCAGTCAGCTTTTAACTATTCTGACTAATTCACTACTTGTCTCATGCCAAGCGCTAATTCACTTTTTCATTCTTAATGACACTGTGGAGGTAGTTGAGAAAGAAATAAATAACAAAAATGATGTGAGAAAGGTGAGTGCATTGGAATGAGAAAGAGTGTATGTTGAATGCTGTATGGAGGGGAGGAATTAGTTGGAAGTGGTGATGCTGCTACGAGAAATTTGTAAAGAGAGTTTGCATGCTCAATGTTCTTATGTGGTCACTTACCTTTTCCTATCCTGAAGCTCAGGCCTGGGAGCAATGTTGCTGGTGCTAACCCTTTCAGCCACTTCTAGCCTGAATCCGTCTTGGGGGAGCTCCTATAGATCTTAGGGAACAGTACTTCACTATTGCTCTGAGACCCTCGAAGGCAACGTTTTTGAGGGTGTAATGCCGTTATACAAAGTCTGCCTTCATATCAGTGAATTGGAACATTTTTATAAACTAAATACATTATATGCAGAGTTATCTAGGAGAGAGAGCATTCTTAGAACCATGCTTGCTTGGTCTTAATTGCAAATATGACTGCCTATGTATCATTGACACCATATCCCATGCCCATTATCCTATAGGAGGCATCAGAAAACAAGAGGGTGGTGGCAGTCCTCCAACTCACTACAGCAAAATTTGTCTCCACAGTGCCTTTATTGTACTAAAATGCCTTTGCTAAAGGGATGCCTGTACTCCCATCTGAAATGACAAGCTGGTCACATGATTTCAGATCTATGTATGCTGCATAGTGGCAGGCTCAATTACAGCTGCAACAGGATGTGGCTCTTAAGTGGTCCTTCATTAGTCATTCAAAAGGCCTCAGTTGGAGGTGGGTCAGGAAGGTGAATCATAGGCTTTCACCCACAACATGATTCAGAGTGCAAAGATCAAGTATACCACCACCTGCCTCATTAAATGCCCTGCCTACCCCCAAGTCACTAGAAGCAACTGCAGAAGATTCCACACTGGGACTTGATGAATATTAATCTGGTCAGCAGTGTAGCAGAACAATCAAGTCTGGAGGTAATTAAAGGATGCATATGGGCTTTAGCAGTAGGTAAGTTGAGACAGGGCAATGTTACAGCGATAGAAGTAGGTAGTCTTGATGATGACATACTTATGTGGTTATTCGAAGGATTGGTCATACCACCAAGATCACAGACAGCTTAGTTCAGCTGCAGACAGCTGCCAGGGAGAGAGACAGCTGGAGCTTGTGGGTGGGAAATAGAGTTTATAAAGGGGCCAACATCAAGGAAGTTTCTGCTCGTCCAATATTGGATGTCAGATGAACAGTCAGCCAATTTAAGGACATGAAAACATTGAAAAAGGAGTTGGTGATAAATTAGAACTGAGTAAGAATAGAAAACATGAGGAAACTGACGTGTTTTTGGATAATGCTCATTATGGGCCATGTGTACATAATAAAATAAGGAGACCAACAATAGATCCTAAGGGGACACCAGGGGTAACTGTGTTGGAGAGGGAAGGGAAAGCCAATCCAGGTAATTTCCTTGCTATGATCATAGACATGAATAAGATCAGATGAAGGCAGTCTCGCCCAGCTAGAGAGATATTGGACAAGCATGGTGTGACCAATTATGTCACATGTCCCAGTTGCATAGAATATTACTTATGATTTTTTGCAAAGATTATTTTGGTACAATGGCAGTAGTCTGACAAGAGGCGTGTGAGAGACAATCAGCATTAAATTAAAGAATAATTCTGAAATAGGAAGTATCAGACTGGAGAAAAATGTGAAATAGTCTAAAATATGTTTGGAATGCATGCGTGCAAATGCTCATAGTGTAGTAAAGACGTTGTTGAGCAGCAGGCACAAATTATCACATGAGGCCATGATGGAGTGGCATTAACAGAGACCTGACCAAGAAGAGGATTGAGAAATATTCCTGGGGACAAAGCATTCAGGAAAGATAGGAAAGGAAAAAAATCTGAGAAGCTGAGAGTATTAATCAAAGAAGATATTGCAGCACTGGAGAGGGATGATGGAAATGAAGGCTCAAAGACAACTTTTTGTAGTTAGAGTAAAGAAAAAATAGAGAATTTTGGCTTAATGTATTTCAAAATGAGTGCATACTGCAGGCCAGAACAAGGTTAAAGGATAGAGGAAAGCCTTTGCAGCAAAAACAGGAAGATGCATGAGTTTCAGAGTAGTATGAGAGACTTCAAGTATTCTAACATAGGCAGAGATAGCAACTATTAAAAGGGTAAAGAGGAATTCTGAAGTGTGTAAAAAGGAATCTGTTTAAGGAGAGTGTTTCCAACAAAAGCCAAAGCAGCTAGCCTAAAAGGGAATCCAAAAGTTTTCTCTAAACATGTAAATAATAAAAAAAAGTCACAGGAAAAGTGGGGCTGATTGGTAATCAATCAAAAAGTAGATTGACTTTTGAAGTTCTGGGACAAAATGAATTAGCATTTGGAAAAGAAAAGACCAATAAATGCAAGTTAGCATGGATTTATGACAAACATGATTGAGTTTTTTGAAGTACTGAGGAAGGATGATGAGGGTAGTGTATTTGATTTACATATAGACTCTTAAAAAGCATTTTTTTGACTACATTATAATCAATACTTTGTACTTGGCTTCACTGAAGAAAAAGATGCTGCTAATGTAGTGGAGGAAAATAGGGACTCAAAATGTTAACTGTTTCTCTCTCCACAGATGCTGCCAGATCTGCTGAGTTTCATTACCACTTCCTTTCTATTTTAATTTCAGATCTCCAGCATTCTCAACGTTTTGCTTTTAGATTCATAACAAGGACAGGCACACAACAAATTAAATTTAATGTGGACAAATACGAAGGGATGAATTTTGGTCAGAAGAATGAAGACAAGCAAGATGACCTAAATAGCATAATATCAAAGGAGGTGCAAAGAGATCTGAAAACAAAGATGGGAATTTTAAAATAAAGGTATTGCAAATCAGTTGTCAAACAGAGAGACCTGAGATATAAGTACAGAAATCTTTGAAGGTGGCTGGGCAAGTTGAGAAGGCTTTTAAAGAGAGCCTGTCTGTCTTTTGCTTTGTAAATAAAGGGCCAGTTTACTAAAAAAGGAAGTTATGTTGAAGCTTTGTAGACACCGTTAAGCCTCAGCAAGAGTACTGTGTTCAGTTGTTGCACCACACTTTCTAGGAAGGATCTCAGAGTCTAAAATGCAGTAGATATTCACATGAATGGCACCAGGGATGAGGGAATTCAGTTATGTAGATAGACCGGAAAAACTGACATTGGTCTTCTTAGAGCAGAAAAAGGTAAGAGGATATTTGGTAGAACTATTCAATCCCATGAATGATATTAAACAAAGAGGAACTGTTTGCAATGGCTAAGTGTCAATAACCAGAGTATGCCTATATAAGGTGTTTGGCAAAAGAACCAAAGGCAACACTACGAAGGGTTTTCTTTTTCACAGTGAATTGTGCATTTTATATGGAAGTAATTGCCTGAACTACCTGAAGGGAAAGAGTTACTGGGCATTCTAATAGCTCTACTAAAGAGGCATTAGTCTGCGCTGTATCATTTTATGAATTGTGCCCACAGTATTGAAACAACCCAAGAGTGGGAAATGCAGTGGATGAATTTCTGATGTATCACTTGCACATTTCCCTCCAAATCATCTATCTTCTAGATTGAAATGTATATGGTCAATTTTTTTTATCATTAGGTCAAAATGTTGGAGCTCTGTACCTGACAGTAATTCTGCTGAGTCGTCACCACATGGACTGCATAATTTAAGAAGAAGGCTGACCTTCATTTTTAAAACAGAAACAAAAGGATGGGCAATAAATTCAGGCATTTCCAGTGAAGCAGGTAGCTTGCACATGAAGTAAGAAATAAAACATCTGTTTTAAGTTGGCCTTGGGTGGCTGACCAGAAATCGTATGAAGCAAGACAGCAGGCTGCTTATTTTCCAAAGCAATTGCATTGTTAGCCAGCAGCGATATTAACATGAACCAAACATTAACATACTCTGGGGTCCTGCTGATGGTGTCTTGGTGGCTTTCCATTCTCCATGTTGCTATTGGAATGATACAAATCTGAAATCCCGGTTGGCCCTTAAGTATTTCACATAGAAAGCAAAGACATTTCTTTCAAAAAAACAAATCAACAGAACAGCAAGCATTTTTTTCAGAATTCTGTCTGCAACAGAAAGGGTTGACCTTGTCTCAGGAATCTATTTTCTCCAGTTTACTCAAGGTATGTTGTGGATGTTAAAAATTATAATTATTGTCAGTCTGGACCTGATATTTGGAGCTTGCCTTAGCGACCCAATTGCTGGTGTTGAGAATATGTCAACGTTAGATTCCAGATTACATCCGCTTTTATTCCTCTCTCTTAAATTGGGCAGGAAGCCATTGATAATCATGAAGGAATTAGTCCAGAATAAGTACCAAACTAATATGTAGGTGCCTATTTCTTACAAAACGTGTCAAGTGAAAAGTGTGCCATGTTCCCAGTGTAACAACATTACAAAAAATCCCAGGAAACTATGTAATGAGAAGTATTGACAGAAAAGTTTAACTGATCTCCCTCAATCCTTGTCCAGCTGGTTTGCATAATGGAAGTTAATGTAAGAGACATTGCCTTATGCAGAAGAAGAAAGAAATTGTTTAAAAGGAGAATATCTGTAAAAAGGGAAAAAAGGATAAAATCTACAGCTGTAACATTGTACTCTTCGTTCTGTTCTATTATCCTAATGCACTCTGTATGGTATGATCTGCCTATACTGCACACAAAGCAAAACGTTTCACTGTACCTAGGTACATGTGACAATAATAAATCAAATCAAAACGACTATTTTTGAGATTGAAGAGCAAGTTGTACATATCTCACTGTTTTACAAAATTTAATTCAGCACTAATTAAGTGAATTATGAACTTTTGGATAGAGTCATCGATTAAATGCCATATTAATGGAAATTAAATTTAAGGTGTTCCAATCTGCTTGTTAACTACCTTGTGTAAGTCTAGAAGATTATTTGTAATATATGTACAATTGGCTGGTGACTAAGCATATATAATAATATGCTGGAATAAATGAACAGTTTATTGAGCACAAATTTGTGCCGAGAATGAGGAATGAGAGGTCATTGGTATTTGAAAATTTCTGTTATGTCATTTAACAGCAATTGAATAAACATTACTGTTGAAACAGAGGGAAGGCAAAAATATCAAAATCTTCAAAGGTGATAAATGCTTACAAAGGTCACCCTACCACAGGATTGCAATTACACTATCCAACTATTTTGTAACTTGAAATTCTTTGATTCTCCTGGTAAACTAATGAGCCCATGCAGCATTGCTAATGATTAACCAGATGATATTCTGTTTTATAAAGCCAGGAGTGTTACATTATGTAAGGAACAAGTATTGTTCTGTGGCTAAAGCGAAGTTAGCATGTAGCTTTTCAGATTGCCAAGACAGATGAAAAAAAAACAAAAAAACTGCGAATGCTGTAAATATGGAATAAAAACAGACTCAATATCGAGTTCAATAATTTTAGGGCCTAAACTCTCCCATGTCCCAGCCCCTTACCCCACACACCAGGCCTTGTTATCACATAGCCTGCCATTACATCCCCCCTGGTGTTAGTCATTAACAGTCCCCATTAACAACTATTCACCCTCCCAGCCTGATCGTTAGCAACTCCTTTGTTTGCCCAACTGCTCGTCTCTCTCTTTAGGGTCTATCCTATTGTTTAGTCCCTACCCCATTCCCCCCTCCCCATTTTTTCTGCATATAAAGTGACGTTTTCCCAGCCACCATCAGTTCTGAGGAAGGGTCACCGGACCCGAAATGTTAACTCTGTTTTCTTCCTTCTCAGATGCTGCCAGACCTGCTGAGATTTTCCTGCAACTTCCGTTTTTGTGCCAAGACAGACTGTTGTAAATCGAGGAAACCTACAGACTATTTATTTGCTGTGCATCAAGGGAAGTTTTCAGATCAGAAGGTGTTTATAAGTTTATGGTTTTGGAGTGGAAAATACAGCATAACATGAGTTTTCTTTCCAAAACATTTGCCACTGAAATGTAGTGAACACTCTCAATTGCTGTGTATGAAAGAAAGGTGGTCAAATGCTTTTCGCAACATTGTGAAATGGTAGATTGTTTCTTCTGTTTGTTTTCTCTACTGAATAGAAAGTATATACAAAACATTTCCAGTGAAATGGTTACTTGAAAATGAGAATAAAAACACTCTATGGATTATCCCATTATATGAAAGCAACACGGATTTTGAAATCAATCAACCTTATCAAATATTTTGAGCATAAAAGAAAACCACTCTAACTGCAGTTCAGGTTTCCTGCATTAATATATAATACTCAGAAATTAATGATTTAATCAGCAGTGTGCAGATGCTTTTATACATGTGCAGCTAATATTTTGGCAACTATTAAAATACCAGTAAATGCTGAGAATGGATTTTCATTTGTACTTGGGACGTGTATAACCCTGAAAAATTTGCATTTTTTACTTAGCTAATTGCCATAAGAAGATGGTGTAGTAATTGTATCAAGGTCAGCCAGGTGCGCCTCATAGAATATGAGTTCCCTGATTGGGGCTGTCAGGAAGCCCTGGCTGACAAATAAGAACAGGTGTGTCAGACATCCTGTCCAACCTGAGAGCAGGCTTTTAGGGAGGTGGGGTCAGTGTCAAGGACTCTCCACATGTAAATAAAGGGTGATTCGGTGATGGGATACTGGCCTCTGTGGAGTTATTTCAGTGGCAATGCGAGAAAAGCACACTTCTGAAGAAATTCACTCGTAACAGTCATCTTTGAGTTGGGGTTAGCATTTCTGGCATCAGGCCGTTATTTGGAAAGCGTTACTCGTTCGATCCTGCTGTCAAAGAATTGGAAAGAATACATTATTTTTACCAGGAAAATGACATTGGGGCAGATGAAAAGCAACGAGTAATTCTCTTGAAAGCTTGTGAACCCGCAGCTTTTTTGGTTATTTGGAGCCTAACTTTCCCTGAGGTACCAGAAAAGAAAATCTTTCAAGAGTTGACAGACGTAGTTAAGGGATACGACAACCCCAAGTCTCCTCTAATTCTGAGACACTAAAAGTTTTACTTGGCAATTTAAGAACCAGGGGAATCATATCACGGTTTTTGACTAGGTTAAAGCAGAGGCATGTGACTTTGGTTTAACCCTTAATGAGATGCTGAGAGACCGTTTGGTACATAGGAGTAATGGTGTAACCATGCAAAAGTGCCTACTAGCTGAAACCCAACTGGACTTCAAGCAGGCACTACAACTGGCTTTATCATTGGAAAACACGGCAAGTGAAGCATATGACTTGCAGGATATTCCGATCGATATGGACACCATCGCTGACTGAGCTTGGGGAATTCCACTTGAGTGAAAGCAATTGCATATCCTGAATAGAGGGACTCTAGGTCAGCCCATAGCAAAACACCAAAACATACCAAGTCAACACAGTGTGGAGCTGGAGGAACACAACAGGTCAGGCAGCATCAGAAGAGCAGGAAAGTAACATTTCGCATCAGGATCTTTCTTCAGAACTGGGGAGGGGGAAAGGAGCTGGGAAATTTTGTTTCAGTGATCACAGAATAAGTCTTTAACAAAATTCGCTCTGGACTCCACCCCTTAATGTTTGCGCAAGACCATGGCTAGATTGAAAACCTATACCAGACTACCTTTACAGATTAAGGGTATGACTGTGATTCTGGTGTCTAGTGAGAAGGAGCTGATTCAGTTACCACTGATTGTTGTAAAAGGCTCAGGCCCAAGCTTGATGGGCCAAAATTGGTTGAGAAAGATTCCCTTTGTTTGGCTCAACATTTTTCAGTTAGAAAACGGCTGCCTGAGTGAAGTCCTAATGAAATACCTGAATGTTTCTCAGGAAGGTCTAGAGACTATCAAAGGAGCCCAAGCCACCTTGCACATTGACCAGGAAGCAATTCCATGATTCTGCAGGGCCTGCCCAGTGCCACTTACCTTATGGGCAAAAAATAGAGGCAGAAATCAGAAAGCTGGAAAGTGAAGGAATCATCAAACAGGTCCAGTTTTTGGAATGGGCACCATCAATTATACCAATTATGAAGCCCATCAGATCAGTTCACCTTTATGGGGATTTTAAACAAATGATAACCTATTATCACAGTTGGACAAATATCCAATCCCTCGCTTAGATAGGCATTGATAGTCATTTATAGGCAAAATTGGCAGGGGTCTGTCCTTCACAAAGCTGGACATGAGCCATGCGTACTTGCAACTGGAGTTAGATGAGGATTCCGAGAAGTACGTTACAATTAATCCCCATAAAGGTTTGCACCAATATATGAGACTGCACTTGGGGTATCGTCAGACTGTGCAACTTTTCGGTGGACAATGGAAAACATTTTACAAGGTCAACCCCAGATCGCTATTTATCTCGATGCCATGCTGTTAACAGGGAAGATCAATAAGGAGCACTGAGAGAACTCGCACGTAGTCCTTAGATGTTTCTGCCAGGCCAGCATATGCCTTAGAAGGAAAAAAAATGCGTTCCAGCACCCCACGTGACCTACTTGGGCTACAGTTTCAACAAGACCGGGTTACACCTGTTGGAAGATAAAATGAGTGCGATCAAAGGTGCCGCAGCTCCCACGACTGTACTGGAGCTTAGGTCTTTCCCTGGATTATTACGGAAAGTCCATACATTACCTGCCCTTCATCCTGGCACCATTGCATCAACTCCTAAAAAAGGATCAACGTTGGAAATGGTGGCATAGCCAAGCCATAGCTTTCAGTGTTGGTACCCTATGGTCCCAAGCAAGTTCTGGTATTGACATGTGATACCTCCCCTTACAGCATGGGGTAGTATTAACTGATAGGCGGCCCAATGGACGGCAACACCAAACAGCGTATGCATCCAGGACTTTGGCTAAAGCAGGGCGTAAATACACCCAAACAGAGAAAGAAGGTTTGGTGGTTATATTTGAAGTTAGGAACTTCCACCAATACCTTTACAGACATAAATTTGTAATAATAATGGACCATAAACTCTAGTCTATGTAAAGAGGACAAGGCAGTGCTACCCATAGCTTCAGGCCAAATTCAGCGTAGGGTTCTAATACTAAGTGCATATAATTTCAAGTTGGAACGCCATCTGGGAGGCCAAGTAGCAATTGCTGATGCATTGAGCCACCTCCAGCTGGCAGATATACCACCGGTTGCACTGCCACTGGAAGAGTCCATAATGGTTTTAAACTTTCTGGATACACTTCCAATCACAGCTAACAATGTCAGATGCAGAAAGAATCTGGTCCCGGCAAAACTGAAACAACTGATGGTGATGGCGGAGACCAAAGAACCATCAAAAGTGAAATCTTTTTTGGGCCTGGAGACACCAGATCACAGTAGTGGATGGTATATTATTATGGGGAGGAAAAGTGATTGTGCCAAGCAAATGTTGCTGACAGATCCTGGCTGAACTCTACTCAGATCATCCGGAGGTTTTTAAAATGAAGATTTTGGCGAGAAGTTATGTCTGCTCTCCAGGGATAGATGCAGATATAGCCGTGTTGGTGGAGCCATGCCCAGAGTGCCAACAAGGTTAAAAATCACTGCCAGTAGCTCCCCCACATTTGTGGGAATGGCTGGGTAAACCCTGGACTCGGTTACATGTCGACTATACAGGTCCTTTCATGGGCTCAATGTTCTTGGTCATTTTGGATGCCCACTCAACGTGGTTGGATGTGCATAGAATACATTCATCAAACAACAACTGAAAAAACGCATGCATCTTTTGTAATACACAGATAATGGGTCACAGATAATGGGCCATCGATTAGCATCGATTAAGGAATTTGAGTATTTCCTGAAATGGAAACGTTGTTGATTTATGTCGGTATTCAACATATAAGGACACCTTTATACCATCCATAGTCCAATGGTCTGGCAAAAACACATGTGCATAGATCACTGAAAGTTGCCACCCAGGTTGATAGTGTTGTTAAGAAGACGTACAGTATGTTAGGTTTTATTGGTAGAGGGATTGAGTTTCGGAGCCATGAGGTCATGTTGCAGCTGTACAAAACTCTGGTGTGGCTGCACTTGGAGTATTGCGTACAGTTCTGGTCGCCACATTATAGGAAGGATGTGGAAGCATTGGAAAGGGTGCAGAGGAGATTTACCAGGATGTTGCCTGGTATGGAGGGAAGGTCTTATGAGGAAAGGCTGAGGGTCTTGAGGCTGTTTTCATTAGAGAGAAGAAGGTTAAGAGGTGACTTGATAGAGACATACAAGATGATCAGAGGATTAGATAGGGTGGACAGTGGGAGCCTTTTTCCTTGGATGGTGATGGCTAGCACGAGAGGACATAGCTTTAAATTGAGGGGTGATAGATATAGGACAGATGTCAGAGGTAGGTTCTTTACTCGGAGAGTAGTAAGGGCGTGGAATGCCCTGCCTGCAAAAATAGTAGACTCGCCCACTTTAAGGGCATTTAAATGGTCATTGGATAAACATATGGATGATAATGGAATAGTTTAGGTTAGATGGGCTTCAGATTGGTTTCACAGGTCGGCGCAACATCAAGGGCCGAAGGGCCTGTACTGCGCTGTAATGTTCTATGTTCTATGTTCTATGTTCTAAAACAGCAGTCCAAACTTTCAAAGCAGGCTTAAAGAGACAGCCTACAGCTTCACTCGATACTACACTGTCCCAGAGATAGTAGCAACTGCAGATGCTGGAGAATCTGAGATAACAAG
>NC_063348.1:23387954-23408869 GCF_021869965.1 Rhincodon typus | reverse complement strand
TTTCGGGCCTAGACTCTTCTTCAGAAAATTTTCTGAAGAAGGGTCTAGGCCCGAAACGTCAGCCTTCCTGCTCCTCTGATGCTGCTTGGCCTGCTGTGTTCATCCAGCTCTACACCTTGTTACTACACTGTCCCAGTTCCTATTTGATTATGGGACCAGCCCTCATGCAACTATGAGGATAGCTCCAGCAGAGGTGTTAACAGGGAGAAGACTCCGCCCCAGGTTAAATCTGATCTCCCCGGACCTGGGGGAGAGGGTGAAATGGCACCTGGAATGCCAATGCTGGACACAAGATTTCTCTAAGTGAGAGAATCAGTTTACTTCAGTGGATGAATTTTAGTGTTGAAACCATGGGAATGGCCCTACATGGGTCTAGTGACATATAATGTTTGGGTAGGTACAACAGTCCTGAACAAGCACATGGACCATATGAAAGCTGCAAACTCGCACATGGTACGGGGGTAAAATGTATCAGGCTCCTCAATAGCCTTTCCAACTGTTCCAGAAACTGTGGGCTCTCCATCTCTGTCAAGTGTTGAAGATATCTCGGAATCTGAGCCGGACACAGTGGATGTTGCCACCTCAGCACCTTTTGCAGCCTGAAGACGAGAATACATTTCTTCCGAGTTGCTCCAGGTGCAAGAGGCGAGATACTGTGTGTTACACACTGTCCGTATCAGAGGCAGAGTCAGAGGAACCTGACCTGGTGTTAAAATGCGCCAGGAGGGGCTAAAGAAAAAAGAACCAATGTATCCCCTCGGACTCAGAGGGTGAAGGTGTAGTGATTGTAACGAGGTCAGCCAGGTGGACTATCAGTTCCCCGATGGGGGCTGTTAATCTGGTCCAAACAGGGAGCCCTGGCTGACAGACAAGAACAGGAGCATCAGACATACTGCTCACTCTGACAGCTGACTTTGTTGGAGCTGGATCAGTGTCAAGGACTTTCCACACGTAAATTAAGGCCACGTTGGTGATAGGGTACTGGCCTCTCAAGGAGTTATTTCAGGTGGTGAAAATGTTTCTTACAGAAAATGAATATAAAACCATCAAAACCAGTTTTACTGTTGAAGAAATGATAAACCAATCTCCTACTGTCATTGCTGTTATCTGTTTATCTCCCCAGTTTCTTTGTGCATTATATAAACTCATATAAACATCTTTCCATTGAATTAATGACACACTTAGGCCATCTGTGCATAATTGTGCAATCTGGTCATTAAGATCAATGTTGTAGCTTATCAGAGATACTATGAATATTTAGGTGTTTTAGTGGTGTACTGGTTATGTCCCTCTTCTGAGCTAGAAAGCCCAGGTTCAGGTCTGACCACCTCCCAAGGTATGTCAAAGCATATCTGAATAGGTTCATTACAAAATAACCATTATTATACCCAAGACATGACTAAATATCCTAAACGTGAAGTAATGATTTAGAGCTCCCGGCACAGTTGCTGGTGTCCCTGCATCTGAACTAGATAGGTTCAAATCCCTTTCTAGGACTTAATGGTCAATGATGGAACATTTATAGCGTGGTATCTACATGACAGGTTAAGTGATGCAGAAGTAATGCTTCTATCTCTGGGCCAGAAAGTCTGGCTTCAAGTATCAACTACCCAGAGGTATGTTGCAACATGTCCGACCAGGTTGATTTAAAAATATATAACTGCAGGTTTGCAAGTTATTCATCAGTACAAGGACTCTTGTAGTGCAGTAATATTGCCTGGGCTGGAGGATCCTGGTTTAAAGTCCCACCTGCTCCTGAGATATGGTGTAATGAGTCTGAGCAGGTTGATTGATGTACCTATTGTGAATGTTCCCTTCAGTGTGGCAGCGATTTGAGAAGCAAAACTCCATATTTTAAAGCTAATTTTTAAAAAAATGTTCATTTTTAGATGAGATGCCACTGATTTTCACTTCTTATTCCATAGTACTACATTGCCATTCCAAGTTTCGGTCTGCAGACTTGATTGTTCGCAGACTTGCCAGAAAGTTATAAATAAAACCCAAAGGGTGTGTGATCGAGTGAAAAGTTGCATAAAAAGACACAAAGCGCCGTGCAACCAGGGAAATTAATAAATCAGTCAGGTGCCTGCACTCTTTAAGTTACGGTTCATTTCCTTTCTGTTCAGGAACTGAGAAAGCATCCAGGGAAACAGCATGTATTATATTAACAGCTGCTTGCTATGCTGTAATTCATGTTGTGGAGTATTCACCATAGAATCAGCTGTGTTGTTAGAAGTAGAACTTCATTCATCACAGTTTCCAGCATAACTGTGAATCTGTTTACAGTTCCTGGCTGCAAACATTTGTAAATTTGTAAATCATCAGTGAGCTGATATCCAGTGTTGAGTGTGCTGTCTAAGGTAGTGAGAAGAATAGATAATTATGAGAAGATTAAGCAGCGCATGTTAAATTTATTGTTATTTAAAAGTTACCAAAAATGTCAGGGAGCTTCGCAGAGTCAAATTTAATTCGACAGCCATCAACTAAGCATATTTTAACAGTAAAATGAGTTGCTGACAGTACTACTAATTTAGCCAGTTAGGTTGTAGAACTTGAATTATTTGAATTGTCTATATACATATTCATCATGCTGTCATTTATTGTGAAGGTGACTGCACATGACAAAGATAACAGCCAGAAAGATGGAATTATTTCACATTTGTTCTAGTCTATTTATAAATGCTGACTGCACATGAAGGTAACTGTGTTGATATTTTGGAATGAGACTTGTAGACACAAAACCAAAATAGCTGCTCTAGTTTGATCCAGTGTTCAATTGACTTGTGTGATTCTACCTTGTGAGTGCTTTTTATTTTGTTAATCTTGCATTGCCTGATGTAGAAATAGAACATGTGTTGGCTTCCTATAATTGCATTTTTCCATTGCCCGCATACACAAGACCAACTGACACATTAAGTTCTGCAGATACTTAAAATCAATGACAGTTAATGAAACATGTTGGAGATTGTATATTTTGTTGGGATTTCATCTCATGACAGATTACTTGCACGGAATAATAAATAGCCAAATAATCCCCGAGTTATAAATAAGTGAAATTGACCAGCTAGGTCACCAGGTCTGCCCACGCCTTTTGAAATGACACCTTTCCTCATTCCCAACCAGCATTCCATGCCATTCCATTATAGCCTAGTGGTTTGGTATAATTGGAACACCTTGTTAATTTAGGGTTGAAAACATTACCATGGATGGAGCATAGGCCATTCTGGGTAAAAATATCTTTCCCTAAGGGACATTAGTGAACCAAATGGGTTTTTACAGCAATCCACCAATTTCATCGTTAGAAAAATTGATACTAGTTTTAAAATTTCAGATTTAGTCAGAGAACTGATTTCAAATTCCCCAGCTGTTATGATCATTAGTACAGGCCTCTGGATCATTAATCCAGTAACGTAACCACAATATTACTGTACCTACATACAAACAAAATATGGTGACTGTTGGAAATCTGAAACAAACACCAAAAACACTGGAGAAACTCAGCAGGCCTGGCAGCATCTGTGGACTGAGAAAGAACTTGTTCTGAAGAAGAGACACACCAGATTCAAAACATTTATTCTGTTTCTTTCTCCAAAAATGCTGCCAGACATGTTGAGTTCCTCCGACATTTTCTGTGTCTGTTTCATGACGCCATACCTGTTGAGACAATGTTGAGGTGATTAATGTTCATTGTTATTATGGAGTAAATTGGATCCTCACATGAAGTTGTAGCACTTACCATAATTTATTCAGATAGACTCCACAAACAGTGTGAAAGTGGATAAGATGGCTAATGAAAATAATCGCACTTGCAAAAACTCCATGTTCAAAAATCAGCATAATCAACAGCAAGGACCATTCCTTTTATTGTTGACCACAAAATCAGAGTCATTGCCTCTGAGCAACTTTTCATTCAATCACAATGAGAACAAAATATTCAGAGCATTAGGTATGCGGTTTAAACACTATTAATGGAAATCTTCCAATTTTGCTGCCTGATTAAATTCAATGGAAAGAAAACAAAAACCGTTTTTGTCCTGGGCACCCAGCCCTTATCATGGATTTAATACTCCTGTGTCAGTTGAAAAATACATCAAGTTGTTCTCGACTTCCATTCTTACACTTTATTTGCTGTTGGTGAAGGAAGTACAAAATCAACTCTGGATCGTGTCCATTTTTTATTCTATTACCAAAATGTTCCTTGACTGAAAATAAACCAAAAAGTAAAACCCCTTAAATCACTAACTTGTAGGAAATACTATGAAAGCATCATTGACTGAGATTTAGCTTCAGTAAGCAGCATGGATCATGAAGTGGTCTTGTCCTCAGTATCAAATATTGTCAACAATCCCCTGTAAATTATTCACCATTTGAGAATTTGAAATTTGAAACTGTCACAAAGGAAATATTTTTGTAATACATTTCTGATCAAAATGAATAACTAGAAGCATTAAAGAGAATAATGAAGGGAAATCAAAGTTAGCTGGGTGTCAGCTGAAAAAAAACCTCAAAAAATGAAAATCACATTCATACTGTCATCTGTTGTTGTTGCAGCATTATGTCCAAGATTGCAGAGATTTTTGATGAGTTCATACTGCATTCATCAAAGCTGACTTGCCCGTTTGTTTTCTTAGAGTTCGTCTCTTCTCTACTAGAAACTCAACTTGATAATAACACAGCTGAAGTTTTGATTGACATTGGTGTTCAACTACACATATCTCTTCCTGAAATTGACTAGTTTCCTGCAGCCCCTGTACTAATTTTACAAAAATGAGCTAAATCTGTCAACTGAGCATGGAAAAAGGTGAAAAACTATTTTTTTTACACAAACAGCAACACAATGACAATTAAAACATCCATACAACACACTGCGTTCCTGTAAACAGCAAGCATTTTTTTCTGCCAACAACAACCTCATTCAGAACTAAATAGACCTTATGTGTCTTTCATCATTTCATCTTCACTAATTAAGCAGAGTGGATGAGTAGGAATAGGTCATTATGCTACCTTGATCTGAGAATGATCAAATGATGTTGACTTAGTATCAGATTTTTTTCTAAGTATTATGACTAGATTATTCATCTGTGATGTAAGGCTAAATTATTTGACAGATCATTTTCAGGGAGATTCGTTCCAGGTGGTCTGAAGCAACCATTTGTAGGTAAATCAATGTTAGAGTAATGGGAAGCTTTCGATGAGGAGACAGGGATGGTTCTGAAAGAATATTTTTCAACAAAGAAAATGAATGCAATTCCAAAATCTAGATACCCTGGATATCAAACAACATAGAGAGTGGGCTAAACTAAAAAAAAAATTCACGCACTACAGAAAATTCCATGCTGCAGATAGTCCAAAGGGATATGGAAAGTGCAGGGGTAAAATTACAAAAGATTTTAGGAAAGCAAAGCTAGACATGAAAAAAATACTGGCAACTAAATCCAAGGAAAGCTCCGAGATGTTTTATAAGTATCTGAAGAGCAAGAGGACAATAAAGGAAAAGTAACATCTATTAGCAGCCTAAATGTAATTGTTGAGTGGAAGTAATGAGATGGACATTTTTTTAAGGAACACTTTTATTTGTCTTCATAAAAGAGAGAGAACAATACAAAAGTTGTAATTAAAGGGTAAGAAAGGTGGCTTAACAACAGCATTCTCCCCCAAGCCCAAATACCCCAAATTAAGACATGAATCGCTGAAAATCAATGTATGCAATGAATGCTGTTCATTAGCTTGCATTAAACTTCCGAAGCAACTACACCACTCAGAACTTAGTTTTGGCAGGAGACACCCAGAAGAACAACAGAAAATCTTTAGGTATCCACTCAAAGCGTCCCTGAAGAGGTCAAACATCTGTGTCAACTTCTGACAACCAAATAAGAAGAGGTTCATTTGGGAAGGCATTGAACACATTGAAAACAAGCAGAGGTGAGGCAGAGGTGTCAGGGAGAGTGTATAAACCTCTAAACAACTCATCGACCCAACTCCCCAGCACCAGCTACTCCACGAGTGGCAGAGTCTGCAGTTCATACACTGGGCAAATCTGTCATCTCAGGCCTCAGCAACAAAGTGAATGCAAGCTTTCCTTCTTCCTGAGGAACGGCCTAAAAAGAAGAGGAATAGTTCAGCAAGAGTAATGTGAAATACAGGATAATGTGAAAATAGACAAGAAATATAAAGTGTTTAGTATCTTTGAAATTAGATAAATGGCCAGTTGTGGATGAACTGTAGCTCATGTTACTTAGAGAAACATTGAATATAGGAGTTGGGAGATCATGTTGCAGCTGTACAGGACATTGGTTAGGTCCATTTTGGAATATTGCATGCAATTCTGGTCTCCCTGCTATAGGAAGGATGTTGTGAAGACTGAAAGGGTTCAGAAAAGATTTACAAGGATGTTGCCATTGTTGGAGAGTCTGAGCTATAGGGAGAGGTTGAATGGGCTGGGGCTATTTTCCCTGGAGCATCGGATGCTGAGGGGTGATGTTATAGAGGTTTATAAAATCATGAGGAGCATGGATAGTGTAAAAGGTCAAGGTCTTTTCCCCAAGGTGGGCAGTCCAAAGCTAGAGGCCATAGATTTAAAGTGAGAGGGGAAAGATTTAAAAGGAACCTAAGGGGCAACTTTTTCACACAAAGGGTGGTGCTTATCTGGAGTGAGCTGCCAGAGGAAGTGGTGTAGGCTGGTACAATTACAATATTTGAAGGGCATCTGGATGGGTACATGATTAGGAAGGTTTAGAGGGATATGGGCCAAATGCTGGCAAATGGGACTAGATTAATTTAGGATATCTAGTTATCATGGGTGAGTTGGACCGAAGGGTATGTTTCCATGCTGTACATTTCTCTGACTCTGTAAGCAAGGGAGGAAATATTGAAGGCCCTGATCATCATTTTTAATCCTTTCTGGCTACAGACGTGTGCTGGAGAGCTGCTGGTTTTATTTAAGATGAGAGGGAGGGATTGACCACTTCAGTGTACGCATACACCGGAAGAAAATATTGGAAAAAATTTTGAAGGGCAGTACAAAGTATTATTTGGAAAAACATGGATTAATGAATGACAGTCAGCATGATTTTTTTCAAGGGAATGTTGTGTCTAACTACTTGATTGAATGTTTTGAAGAGGTACTAAGGAGGGTTGCCTTAATGTAGTCTATGTGAATTCCAGTGAGGCATTTAGCAAAGTCCCAATGTGGGAGGCTAGTCAGCAAAGTAAAAGCCAAAGTAACTGGTAAGTTAGATTCAAAGCTGGTTTGCTGGCAGAAAGCCAAGAGGGCTGGGTTCAGTGCTGGGTGCCTTGCATTTTGTGGTTTGTATCAAAGATTTAAGTTTAAGACAGCACAATTAAGCTGTAAGCAGGTGGATTAGAAATAGCAGCTTGAGAGGCAAACAAGCTGATGTAAGCTGCAAAGAACAAATTTGACTTGCACCTAAAATGGGCACAAATTCTGTGGAATAATCTAGCAAATTTTCTTTGTGCTTTGTTTAACTGTTGCTGGTGAGTGGTAGTTTACTAGTTGAGCTCTTCTGTAAGGGATGGTGTGAAATTGTATGTAGTTCATAGTTTGGGTTTAATGATGGATGTGGGATGGTATTTCTAAAGAACTCCTTGAATGGATTGGCAGCAGGCTGGAAATATTGTATGGAATCAGGAGCAGGTGTGTTCTGTTATGGAACTACTTTAAAAAAAACCTCAACATGTCTTACTCCTTTTCCTGAGCATCCATTGTTGTGTTCGATTATCTACCTGCTCCCGAGTTCTTTGTACAGTAACTGGTCTTCATTATATATTTTGAGGCAAGTCTGCCATCTAGTGATAAGAAGCAGTATGACCTTCTGTATGTAGCTTTCATCACATGCTGCAGATGACCTGTGCAGACTGCCACGACTTGAGTGAATCTGTTGACTCAAGAATTCAAAAATCAAGTAAAAGATTCCAATGTATATCATTGAGGGTCACATATACACTACATAACATTTACCTTTTGTTGCAGCTGTCAACGATATAACTAAATTATATGCTAAGGATTCAAACCAACATTGCTTTTTGTGGAATGCGCACGACAAAGACCAAATATTTTTGATCTTGAACAGTTGTATTGAAATATAATTGAGGGTGCCTGGACACGTTGAGAGCACTATTAATAAAATATACAATGTCTTAGGCTTTATTATTAGAGACATAGAGTACAGGAAGCAAAGAGGTTATGTTGAATTTGTGTAGGACATTAGTTCAACCCCAGCTGGAATATTGCATCCAGTTCTGAACACCACACTTTCACAAGAATATGAAGCCATTAAAGACAGTGCACAAAAGATTCATGAGAATGGTTTCAGTGATGAGGAATTCAGTTATGAAGATAAATTGGATACGTTAGAACTGTTTCTCTTGGAGAAAGGAAGGAAGAGAGGAGATTTGATGGGAATATTCAAAATAAGAGATCTGAACATCTGGGTGGAAATCTGGGTGGGGAGAAACAGTGTCCACTTGTGAAGGGGGAGGGGAATGAGACAGCAAATATTTAATGTTCATGGCAAAAGTTATAAAAGTGGCATATCATATTGTGCAGTAAGCAGTCTGGAATGCACTGCCTCAGAGCATAGTGGAAGTGGGTTCAAGTGGAGCATTTAATAAGGATTTAGATTTATCTGAAAAGGAAGGATGTGAGGGTTACGGGAAGAAGGTGGGAGGATAGCAATAAGTGAATTGCTCATTTGGAGAGCCCGTTTAAAACAGAAAGGCTGAATGGCCTCTTTGTGCGCTGTTACATTTCTGTGATTCCGTGAAATGTTTCCAGTAATTTTCAAGCAATTTCAAGATATTTGTGGTTAATAATTACTTTTGACAACACCTCACTGTGAATTAATTTCCAAAACTCTTGGGTGGGAAAGAAGTGACTAGTTATTCAGTTGAATAGAATTTTCCCTGTCTTACAATTGTCTATCTGTTGAGTGATTCTTTTAGTTACCTCCTGTGAAGTAAAGCAGATATTTAGAGGGGAAATTGGTGGAATGTGATGCTTGGACAATGCTGAAAACTAAACTTAGTTAAAGAAAATTGTTGCGACTGAGGCATTGTCAGTAACACAAATCACTCCTCAGAAAATAAAGTGTGCTGAGCCTTATGACACTTGCTTGATATTTCTCCAGGCCAGGACCTGTTGCCATTTGATAGAGAGCTGCAGGTGATAAATGAGTGACTCGGAGCAACTTGCTAGTTTCAGACCACCACAATATCAGGCGGACTGACCAGCCTCTGTCCCAGATTCGGGGAAAGAGGTGAGAGAGTGTTAGGACGAGTGGAGTACACAGAAAGGAAGCAGGGATACATGGAAAGGAGATGAAGCCTGAGTGAGGTATAAAGTGAAATTAGTTTGTATGGGAATTTCTGCCAGGTTTGAACAAACTGCACGAAGCAAGGGAATGATGCCTAAGTGCGCATAGACCATTAACAACTGAATCAGCTTCCATTGTCACCAAGCTTGGAGGAATTCTTTTATTTGGTATGGGCTGTGGGTGTGATTGGTTAGGTCAGCATTTATGGCCAATTCCAAATTGATCCTGAAGAATGTTATGGTGAGCTGCCTTCTTGAACTACTGCATTTCTTTGGCTGTACTAACACCCACAGTGCTGTTTGGAAGGGAGTTCCAGGATTTTGACCCAGTGGCTCAAAAGGAAGAGCAATATAGTTCCAAATCAGGACGATGTGTGCCTTAAAGGGGAACTTGAAGATGGTGATATTCTCTGCTGCTTTTGTCCTTCAAGATTGTAGAGGTCATGGGTTTAGATGATGCTGTCAGAGTAGCCTGGTGCGTTTCTGCAGTGCATCTTGTAGATGGTACACACTGCTGCTGCTGTGCATCATTGATGAAAGGATTGAATGTTGAAGGCTATAGATGGGGTACCAATTAAATGGATTGCTATGTCCTGGACGGTGTCAAGCTTCTTGAGTGTTGTTGGAGCTGCACTCATGCAGGCCAGTGGGGAGTATTTTATCACACTCCTGTTACCTACTATTGCTGCAACTGTGTAAATCCACAATTACTCGACTGACTAAACAAATAAGATAAGACAGACAGGGCATGGATATTGGTGTGACATGATTGCAGCATGTGGGAATCTGTGGAATGCACTGTAATCATGTGGTAAATATCTGCAGCTTGCACAAACCTCAGCTTAGAGTTGCTGAGCTGGAGTCTAAATTGAAGACTTAGTGGGGCCTCAGGGAAGGGATGAATTATTCTGGTTGCTTTGTTTCAATGGGTAATCACACCCTTAGATTAGGCAGAGGTTTAGTGTTGGTCAATGACCAGTGACAGAAAGTGTGCCAGAGAAGTTTATGATGGAGAAGCATGACTTTGTCCAGCAGATACAAAATGCTGGCTACCTGTGTGCGCGAGTAGAACACTACAGAGTGGATGAGGGAGCTGACCTTAATCCCATGGTGCTGGATGGCAATCTAGTTCAGAAGTGCAATATTGATAGCAAACATTATGGTCACAGGGATAGATATTGTTCTCTGCAGCTGGCTCCATGATGTGTTGCCCGCCCGGTGCTATGGTTAAGGATATCTCCTCATGGCTGGAAAAGAACTAGGAATGGGGAGAAGGGTGATCGAATTGTTGTAGCCCATGTGGAAACCAGTAACGTAGATAAAAACTGGAATGGTCATCTGTTAATAGAATTTGAGTTAGGGTCTAAATTAAAACGCAAAACATCAAAGGTAATCATTTCTGGGTAGTTACCCATGCCACATGCCAATTGGCAAAGGGCCAAGCAGATTGGAGAATTAAACGCATGGCTCAAAGAATGGTACAGGAAAAAGGAACTTCAATTCATAGGGCACTAACATCAGCATTCAGGGAAGAGAAAGATATTCTGTTGTGATACACTCCATTTAAACTGGGCTTGGACCAATGTCCTGGCCAACTAGGGCTGTGAACAGGGCTTTAAAATAAAATGTACGGTGGGTTGGGGTAGGGATAGGAGTGGTCTGTGTATGGGAAAGGGGGAATGTAAGGGCTGTAGGGCTAGGTGGATGAAGATATAGAAATCCAAAGAAAAATGTTGAGGCAATGCAACCGTGCAGTGAAGTGTTTAAGGACAAACAGTAAGGACAGGAAGGGATTGAGAGTGTAACACCGCTTATACATCACCGAATAAGATCAATGGCGAAAATAGTAATAAAAATAATGAGATTTAAAGCTCTGTATTTGAATGCATGAAAGATGAATGTCTCAAATAGAGAAAAATAGTTTAGCCTTAATCATCATTACAAATGCTTGGTTGCAAAATTTTGAAGTTTGGGAAATAAATATTTCAGAAAATACAGACAGAATGGCAAAGGAGGAGAGGTAGCCCCAGTAGCAACGAATGATATAAGGAAACCAGAAAGGATCTGACCTGAGACAATCATGAAATAGATTCAGTATAAGTTGAGATTAGGTATAGTAAGAGTCAGAAAGCAGTTGGTATAATTTATCGGCCCCCTTTACGGTCACAAAAGATGTCATTTGTGATTTTGATAAGAGCTATTTTGGAATTGTGGCAGGGGTAGGAACCTGAATGAAGGTTTTCAAACATGGTATTCCCAGAAAGCTAGGGATAGATTTGGGATGCAATGATAGGTTTAAGAACTGTAGAATGAAAATTAAGGTTGGAGGAGGGAGAGTCAAGGGTTATTTTTTTCAGCAGGGGCCTGGTGACAGAAGACTTAAAGGAAAGAGGAACAATGTCTGAAAAGAGAGAAACATTTACAACGTTAACTAACATGGGACTCAGGAAGGAAAGTTAGGTTATTAGATCATCAGCAATTTAGCATGAGTAGGATCATGAAAACGGAAGGTAGGTCTCATGGACAAGATGAGCTCAGGGTGAGCAAGAAGAGAGATAAATAGGATACTAGAGAAAGCTCAGAGTACAGGGCTGAGGCAGAAGGGAGCATTTAAGGGAATTCATCCAAGTGGTTTACTGGAAGGATTATTGTGTCAAAGAAAGCTGATTGGATATTCAAGGTAGATACAAATATCATTTGTGCAAATATATATTTGTTAGACAGATAGATATTATATCTGGAGTTATATTTACATATCAAGAGTGTCTGATTCAATTTATTTATTTTATTTCCTCAATCAGTATTTCTTTTGCCTCATGTTAATCTCTCAGGCAGGAAGTGGTTTGGTGTTTGATTTCCTCCTGCAGCATTCCCAACACTTTAAGTTCACCAAAATTGATTCCAGGAAAGGAACCCTCAATAATGTTCAAGTATATGGTTCAATTGCATAATTCTAAACCCAACTATTTAAACTACCAATCACGCAAATAAATGCTGTGTTCTGGGGAAAACGACCTGTCATCTGTTCTCAGGATGACAACATCTGTTCTCCACCACTGCCATCCTGTCAGTCTTTTTACTCTTACCTCTTTACTTGATCTGCCCATCCTGCTGCTGCCATCTGCCATTAGTATTGTAGCTAAATTTGATGTGAGATTTCTGTGAAATATACTCTTAAGTGTTATTACTAACCGAGGTTGGGTGAATTGGCTCCCATATTTCCTACTTCCTTGATTGGCTGCAACAAAGATTTTAAATTCCCAAGCATTAGATGATGGAAGTCAAAAGTTGATTGCCGAATTTTACTACTATCATCATAGCCACCATCTAACTGTGATGCAGTACTATAGTCCTAAGTCAAACAAGCTGAAAAGAATAGAGTGTTTTATTTTAGAAAAAAAGCATGATCAGTTTTATCTAAAATTGGCAAACATCCTCAATATATAATCACTTCAATAACATTTATGAAGAGTTAGAACATAGAACAGTACAGCACAGTACAGGCCCGCGATGTTGTGCCGACCTATTATCCTACTAAGATCAAAATACCCTGCATACCCTACATTTTATTATCCTCCATGTGCCTATCCAAGAGTTGCTTAAAAGTCTCTAAAGTATCTGACTCCGCGACCGCTGCTGGTAGCACATTCCACATGCCCACCACACTCTTTGTAAAGAACCTACCTCTGACATCTCCCCTATACCTTCCTCCGGAAGACTGGAGAGAGGCAAATGTCATTCCCTTGTTCAAAACAGGGAATAGGGATAACCCCGGAAATTACAGGCCAGTTAGTCTTACGTCAGTAGTGGGCGGGAGTGGGTAGGAGTGGAAGGGTGGATTAGTAAGTTTGCAGATGATATGAAGGTGGGTTGAGTTGTGGATAGTGCGGAGGGCTGTTCTAGGTTACAAAGGGACATTGATAGGATGCAGAGCTGGGCTGAGAAGTGGCAGATAAAGTTTAACCCTGAAAGTGTGAGGTGATTCATTTTGGAAGGACAAATTTTAAAGCAGAATACTCGGTTAACAGAAAGATTCTTGGCAGTGTGGAGAAGCAGAGGGATCTTGGGGTTCATGTTCACCTTTCCCTGAAAGCTGCCACCCAGGTGGATAGAGTTGTTAAGAAGGCGTATGGTGTGTTAGCTTTCATTAATAGAGGTATTGAATTCAAAAACCGTGAAGTTATGCTCCAGCTATACAAAACCCTGGTTCGGCCACATCTGGAGTATTGTGCCCAGTTCTGGTCGCCTCATTACAGGAAAGATGTGGAAGCATTAGAAAAGGTACAGAGAAGATTTACCATGATGTTGCCCGGAATGGAGGGAAGGTCTTACGAGGAAAGGTTGAGAGAGCTAGGGCTTTTCTCTTTAGAATGATGAAGGATGAAAGGTGACTTGATAGAGGTGTACAAAATGATCAGAGGTATAGATAGAGTGGACAGCCAGAGACTTTTTCCTGGGTGGAGGTAGCTATTATGAGGGGGCATATTTTTAAAGTGAGTGGAGGTAGATATAGGGGAGGAATCAGAGGTAGATTCTTTACTCAGAGAGTGGTCGGGGCGTGGAATGCATTGCCGGAGAGGGTAGTGGAATCGGCCTCATTAGGGGCATTTAAGCGGCAATTAGATAGGCATATGGATGATAGTATAAGGTAGGGGTGGAGGTTAGATAGACCTTGGGTTTAGGGTAAAAGTTCGGCACAACATCGTGGGCTGAAGGGCCTGTACTGTGCTGTACTGTTCTATGTTTTAAAATTATGCCCCCTCGTAATAGTTATTTCCGCCCTGGGAAAAAGTCTCTGACTATCCACACTATCTATGCCTCTCTTCATCTTGTAAACCTCTATCAAGTCACCTCTCATCCTTCTTCGCTCCAAAGAAAAAAGCCCTAGCTCCCTCAACCTTTCCTCATAAGTCCTGCCCTCTTGTCCAGGCAGCATCCTGGTAAATCTCCTCTGCACCTTCTCTAAAGCTTCCACATCTTTCCTATTAAGAGGTGACCAGAACTGAACACAATATTCCAAGTGTGGTCTAACCAGAGTTTTATAGAGCTGCAGCATAGCCTCGCGACTCTTAAACTCAATTCCCCTGCCAATGAAAGCCAACACACCATACGCCTTCTCTACAACCCTAACAGCTTGGGTAGTAACTTTGAGGGATCTATGGACGTGGACCCCAAGATCCCTCTGTTTTTCCACACTGCCAAGAATCCTGCCATTAACCCTGTATTCTGCTTTCAAACTCGACCTTCCAAAATGAATTACTTCACACTTTTCAAATTTTGATCTCCATTCCATTGTTTCTGTGTGATCTACACCATTGAACATGTTCAAATCTTCTAAAAATCACATGATTTAAGGTACATGATATGTCAGATACAATTGCAAGGACAATAGGAATTCTGGGCAAACAAGTGAGAAAGCTGAGTTATTAAGGTCTCTTTGAGGAGGAAGAACCATTGGTACATTGTACTTCATCCTGTAATATTATTGGAAATAGGTAAAATGTTGGCAACTTTGACAGGAGGCAGCTCCAGAAGCTAAATCAGCAGCAATGGTGACCTGAAGCAATCTCAAGTCCCATGATACGTTTTTAGGTTTGGGTTACACAATCTCACCGTATTTGGACATTGTTTGTACACACTAGCAAGCTCTATGCCCTCCTGTCACCTGAATTGGAAAGACATCAACTGATTAATTAGGGTAACAGCTCATTATCTGACTTCACTTAACTTCAAATTCTTCTTGTGAATTAGAAAAATAATAAATCATTTTAAAAAAAAACCTGGAATTATGCAAGAGGTCAGGCAGCACCTGCATACAGAAACAGAGTTAACACTTTAGATCGATGACTTTATGACTCTATTTCAAGAAAAGGTAATTGACCTGAAACTTTAACAATGTTTCCCTCCACAGGTGCCGCCTGGCCAGCTGAGGTTTTTCAGCTTTTATTTATTCTAATTTTAGATTTCAAACATTTGCAGTATTTTGCATTTGAAATGATCGACTATTCTGCTTTAACTTGAGTTAAAGAGCTGACTAATTACTGCTTTCAGTCAATCTAATATTGGCACAGGTCAAAAATTACACTGACTTATTCCACAACACTGACTCTACAATAAATTTTCCCTCTTTCAGGAGACTGGCTGACAGGCTTTGTTTGCTGTAAACCTTTTGAGATGCCCAGTGGTCATGAAAACATGTTATAAATGCAAGTCTTTCTTTTATATATACCGTTACACAAAGGTAGGTGGCAGGTCAGAAGATAGAAAAGAATATTTTAAAAAAGCAAAGAATGACTAAAAAGTTAAGAAGGTTAGAAAAATTAAGAAGGTGGAAAGTTAGCTAGAAATATAAAAATATATGATAGGAGCAGTTGTAGATTTTTTAAAAAGGTGCTGGCAAAGTGTCCTATAAGCAGTTAGTTTGGAGAATTAATAATGGATAATAGGGAGATTGCAGATGAATCAAACATGTATTTTGCATCAGTCTTCACTATGGAGATGCAAGGAGCATCCCAGAAAAAGTTAAAAATCAAGAAATGGAAGGGAAGGAGGAACTCAAGCAAACTACAACCACTAGGGAAGTTGTATTGAGTTAATTATTGGACATTCAGGCTGACAAATCCCTTGTCCTGATGGACTTCCTGTTAAAGTTTTAAAAGAAGTGGCTAGTGCGAGAGTTGATGCATTGGTTGTAATTTTCCAACATCTCTAGATTTGGGCAAGGTTCCAGCAGATTGTAATATAGAAAATCTGATTCTTTTATTCAAAAAGGGAGGAGGACTGAAAGCAGGAAACTACAGGCCAGTTGTTTAACATGTGGTATAGGGAAGATGTTAAAAGCTATTATTGCATAAAGTAGGGCACTTTAGTGTAACATGGTTTGCGAAAAGTTTTTTTTAAACCAGTTTATTGAATTTCTTTGATGAAGTAATGTTCTGCAGACAAAGGCGAATCAGTGGACTTAAAGGCCAAAAGTATGGGTGCTAAATTTGCTGAGAACACAAAGATAAGTCATAAAGCAAGGTTTTGAAGAGGACATCAGGAGCTTACAAAGGGATATGGTTAGGTTACATGATTGGGCAAGAATTTGGCAAATGGAGTATCATTTGGGAAAATGTGAAATTGCTTATTTTGGCAGGAATAATAAAAAAGAAGCATATTGTCTAAATCATAGAATCCCTACAATGTGGGAAACAGGCCATTTGGCCATCAGGTCCACACCAACCCTCTGAAAAGCATCCCACCCAGACCACACGCTATCCTATTCTTGCAACCTTGCATTTCCCATGGTTAATCCACCTAGCCTGCGCATTTCTTGCACACTATGGACAATTTAGCATGGCCAATCCACCAAACCTGCATATTTTTGAACTGTGGGAGGAAACTAGCACCCTGAGGAAACCCACGCAGACACGGGAGAATGTGTAAACTTCACACAGACTCCCTGAGGCCGGTATTGATCCTGGGTCCCTGGCACTGTGAAGTAGCAGTGCTGATCACTGGGCCACCGTGCCGTCTATCTGATCACTGAGCCACTATGCTGCCCATGTGACCACTGAGCCACCATGCCACCTATGGTGAGAGATTGCATAGCGCTGACATACAGAGCAATCCTAGGCGTGTGAATCACAAAAGGTTAGTATGCAGGTACTGCAAATAATTAGGAAAGCTAATAAAATGTCATTCTTAATTGCAGGGGGAATTGAATATAAAAGTAGGACATTATACTTTATTTATATGGGGCATCGGTGAGAATTAAACTCCATAGTGCACTATTAAAGAAATTCTAAATGCATTGAAAGCAGTTTAGAGAGGGTATTTTAGACTCGTACCAGGAACAGATGGGTTGCTAAGTGTGTATCTGCTGGATTTTAGAAGATTAAGGGGCAAGTTGAATGAAACATATCAGGGTTTTGACAGGATGCATGTGGAAAGGATGTTACCTCTTTGGGGGAATATCTGGAGCTGGAGGTCACTGTTTAAAAATAAGGGGTTGTCTATTTCACGTGGAGATGAGAATTTTTCTCACAAAAATCTGTGCATCTTTGGAACTCTTTGCCTCAAAAGACTATGGAAGCAGAACCTTTTAATATTTTCATGACGAAAATGAATACGTTCCTGATGAGTAAGAAGGTGGTCTGCAGGAATATGGAATAATTAGATCAGAATGGCAAAGCAAGCTTGAGGGACCAAGTGGCCTACTTCAGCACATAATTTTTGTGTTCCTACATTTCTTCCTTCTTTTTTGACTGACTGACTTTAAATTTTATTTTCCTCTCTCTAGGAATTGGAAAAGTTATACTTATAATTCTTCCCCAATCATAGTTTCACCAACATACCTGTGAAATAAGTTCTAAAACTTTTATTTAGGCAGAAGTACACAAAGACACAGCCATGCTTCAGGAATATTTGGTCTTACTTCCACTAATATGATTTGCATTCTCAATAGTCAA
Organism: Rhincodon typus; assembly: GCF_021869965.1. Taxonomy (NCBI): domain Eukaryota; kingdom Metazoa; phylum Chordata; class Chondrichthyes; order Orectolobiformes; family Rhincodontidae; genus Rhincodon; species Rhincodon typus. The sequence continues at coordinate 23,391,085 of NC_063348.1, read as the reverse complement.
TTCATGATGGGCTCAAGTGAGTTGGCTGTCCTGATAGTAATGTGTGTATGTTCATAGGAAACCTGCAATGAGATTATGAATTAGCTATTGTGCTGATTATTCCAAAAAAACCCTTCAGTAACTTGCTAATTAGCAAATAAAATTGTCCATCTTAACAGCACAGCATATGCCCGCAGGGAGAATTTGAAGCCTGTGTGAACTGCATTGTTTAAAATACACTACTTAAATTTAATTCATTTCAAAATCCTTTCTGTGGCAAAATCAAAGACCTCAAACATTTGTGAAACACAACCAAGTTAGTTTACAGCAATACTGACTTTTTTTTAACTTAATAACCATTTCAGGACCGATTTTAACTTGAGGAAATTAGTGTTAACAAAGAGGGAATGATCTCAAAATGGAGTCAGAAGGCCTTTGCCCCCTACCCCATTGCCCCCCACCATTATTGTTTGCTACAACTTTTACAAGGGCCTATCATAGGCTGGCTGAAACAGATAATCGCTTCAGGTAGTATAAAGATTGTTGGGCTATGATGTACATAAGACTCACAATGACATTTGATGAAACTAATTAACACTTCTACAATGAACTCCCTCAAGCCCTTCATACCTCCTTAGATTCCCCACGTGCCTTTAGCTATTAAATGGGAGATTCTAAATTCCAAATAACTACTTATTATTTGAGAGCTCCTCCAGCGGCTGGAACCTTGCAAGCATTAATTTTCTGTGTCAGTGTTTCAATGTATGTTGTATTTTCTTCCCATCAGAGCATGTTGCTTGCCTAAACTCACATTTATTGCCCATAACTAATTCCCTCTGAGAAGGTTGTGGTGAGTTGACTTCTTGACATGCTGCTGATTTTGTGGTATAGGTAACCTACAATGTTGTTAGGTAGAGGGTGCCAAAGATTTGACCCACTGCCATTGAAGAAATGGTAGAATATTTGCAAATTACAGTGACTTGTAATAAGGATGTAATAATGTTTCCACATGGCAGCTGGTTTTACTCTTTTGGGCAGTAGAGGTCATGGTTATGGAATCTCAACTTTTTAAATAGATGTTTCAGAGACATGATTTAAGCTAGGATTAAGAACTAAACATTGTTGGTCACACTATTTCAAATGGCTTACATGAGGGGGAAAAAAAGAAAGTTAGCAGTGTTAATCAAATATTCTGTATAGCACTAGAAGTAGGAATGATATATGTAACAGTGGAAAAGCAAAACTGGTTTTAAGATAGTGAGTAAGAGAATGAACTACAGGGATTGGGCGTGCTGACTATCAAATAGTTGGAAGAGTTAAGGATAAAGTTATGTTGATAATATGGAGAAATTTGCAGGTTTAAGTCTGTAATAACTCCAATTGACAAAATGCAGGCTTGGGTTAGAGTAATGTGAACAGTAGTGAAGGAATAGAGTATCTGCCATATATCCATCAGTGTTTCAAAAGCAGTACATTATTAATAAAAGAAAAACCAGAAGGATACAACTCTAGGAAATACAGTAGAGCAAGTAGCTCAAAAAAAGTATAGGAGTACTTAAGACAGAATGATATTGCGGAGAATGATGGTAGAGAGCTGTTGGAGATAAGGTTACTACAGTTCATACGCTGATGCTGTTTTTCACTTCAATATTTGCCACTAGCTTTCTTGTCTGTGTGAATGTAATGAAATGTGCTATCCAGAAGATGTTGGTGAAAGCCTAGGGTGATGTAAACACACAGACTGGATAAGACCAAGAAGGTTGTGAAGCCAGCTGTCTTGATTCCTTTTAGAAATATGTCGAAATAGACCTCACTGTGACTGAATGTTTTGAGGGACTTTGGAATGTGAATCTTTCCTCTGCATGCTTTTAATAAAGAGTTCTGTCTTTAACCATCTCTGCACTCTTTCTATATTTCCAAGTCAGGATGGTGAGTCGCTTGGAAGTGAGCTTTCAGGTGGTGGAGTTCCCACGAATCTGCTGCCCTTGTCCTTCTAGATGGAAGTGGTTGTGGGTTTGGAATGTACTAAGGAGCCTCGGTGAATTTCTTCAGTGCATTTTGCAGATGGTACACACTGCTGCTTCTATTCAGTGATGGTGGAGAGAGGGAATATTTGTGGATTCAGTGCCAATCAAGCAGGCTGCTTTGTTCTGAATGGCATCAAGCTTCTTGAGTGTTGTTGGGGCTGCATGCATGCAGGCAAGTGGGGTGTATTCGATTACACTCCTGACTTGTGCCTTGTAGATGATGGACAGGCTTTGGGGAGTCAGGAGGTGAGTTACTCACTTACTTGGATGCTCCCAGTCACTGTGCCTTTCCCTTTTTGTGTTTTATCCCATCAATCAGAGGTTAAAGAGCTGAAAGGTTCACTGTACTTATATGTTTCCTTGCCTTTTAGCATAGACATAGCATCGTGGCTGTGAGTAGTGATCAGTCAAGGGGGTTGACAAGTTGCTGAGTGGCACCATGCAATATTAATCACATGCTACACTATGCACCAGCAACTTATGAGACAAATACGCTGTATGTGTATCAATCAAATGGCTGTGTCTCAAAGTCTAAGGGAAATACTTCTCAGTCAGGCAAAGGTGGACAGCGTTTAGTCAGGGGATCCCGGCAGAGTAAGTCAAGGGTGACTGTTATTGGTCCAGGGTTGGGACATGATTAGCCATTTGGGAGTCCAGGGTCAGATCTTCTGCATCATTACAGCCTGGGGAGAATGTGTCACAGTCATTCCTGCAGGTCTTGTGTAACCAGTCAAGGGAATCACAGGAAGCTGGTCAGAGACTTGCATAGAGATCAATCAGGGGTCCAGTCACTTTTCAGTCAAGGCTGTCTTTCCAAATTAGTCAGCGAGGTGGGCCATGGTCAGTCCTTAGAATCTGTCCAGTGAAAGTCAAGAGGGAGTTTTCTTGAGCTACTGCATTGGGGAATTCATTTGTAGGGTTTGGAGACAGCATTCTGGAATACAGAGAGGAAGATAATTGTGAAGGGGCATATAGGTTGGGGAGATGAACAGCATGGCAGGGAAAGAGGTAACGTGGGGGTCATCAACAGTCAGCAGCACTGTGGCTTTGATTAGGGACAATGTATTACTATGCCTGACAAGGTGGCACAGTGTGCCTGTGGTTTGACAATAAAGTGGGGAGGTG
>NC_063348.1:23376376-23387454 GCF_021869965.1 Rhincodon typus | reverse complement strand
TCAGAGTTAGGATTGGGTATAAGATTCCTCTTCCTTATCTGTTGTAATGAGTGCATGGCTTCTGCTGGAAACTAATCAGTGTTCTAGGATCCTGAAGATATCTGTGGGTGGGTGTCATGGTCAAGTCAATGCCAATGACACAAATTTAATTCCTTCATATGCTGGGGTGTGCACAGAGTCCTGTCTCCTCCTCCTTATACCAGACTTAATGCTGCCCTCAAGCTATATAACCACTTATCTCTCTCTAGAAGGAGACAAACCTATGATGCCTCATGGACTATGGATAACGAGCAACATTTTTACATTAGTTATGTTACAAAATGTTTTGGTATTGCATGCTATGAAAATTGAATAACTGAAAGCTGGAAATAACAAAGTAGGCCACTGAATAGTTCAGATGATAAAATCTAAAAATAGAATGTACATTGTTCTTACACATGGTCTGAGTCTGAGCTTAGAAACCACTTTAGAATAACTTCATTTCGAAATTGTTTAAAGGTCTTTCCATTATATAATGAATTTGTGCATTTGCCTGCACAGATTTTTAAAACCAATGTCCATGGACAATGCATTTTGTTGGCCCATTTGAGGGGGGAGAGAAAGTTGAATCAAAGAAGGTGGCATTGTGTCAGATAGGGGCTGTGTTTTCTCCCCCTGGTTATATGGTACCCCCAGTTCATAGCTGTATAATACACAGTTGATACAATGTTCTGTCATGATTGAGGTAGACTCATTTGACAGCTTTTTTTTTAGAGCTTTAACTGAGCACATATTCAAATGTTATGAGTTCAGTATTTGCAATTGAAAACTTTTTTTTTTAAAAGAGAACAATGGAATAGAAATATAAGAGTCTATTCATGACGATGCAATTTTTGACACTCTGAAGGAGATCTTCTAACTAAACAGATTTCCTAATGCACATTTCTAAAGTAAAACATAAAGGTTCATGAAAGATTGGTGCATGTTTGCATCTTATTTAAGCTGATGCTGTAATTATCAAATAGACTAATTCCAATGGTGATAAATGTCATAAATAAAACAAGATTAATTTTCTCTGACTCCACCTACAATTAACAGGGCAGAAATAGCCTTGACATGGGCTTACTCATTAGCAACAGCAACGCGGTCAATTACATTTTGAAAGGGATCTTTCGCCTGGTATCCAAATCTCACGTCTATTTCAAGTGATTGCTCCCTTTTAAAATAGAAACCAGGGTGTTAGAGGTAAATAGGCTTCAGTTGCCACTTTAAGTCAAATCAGTTGAACATGGTACTATGCATCTGAATGATGTGATCTAAGAGCCCCACCAACAGTGAGTGATGTATTTTGTGAACATTGGTGAAACACTTCTATTCTTCTCGGGTCCAAAAAATAATCTGAACTACCACATAGTAAACCCTGGCCCCCCAACCCCATCCACCCCATCAATTTGAGATCACATCTAAACTATGTACTGTTTTGGGCTGTTATCTCAGGAAAGGCATGAAGATTCACTCGATTGATTCCTGGGGTGACATGACTATACCTTGAGGAGAGATTGTACTCAGTTCAGAAGTATAAAAATGTGATTTCGTTGAAATATAGAACTGTTAGAGGTCTTGATGGAGTAGATTCTGAAAATCTGTCTCCTCTGGATTGAAAGCCTATATCAAGGCATCTGAATGCAGGGTAAGGGTCAGCTATTTAGATCTCTGATGATGAAAAATTGTTTTCGTCCAAAGGCTAGAACTCTTTGGAATTATCTACCAAATGTTCTGTGGATGCTCAGTAAATCAGTTTATTCAAATTTCAGATGGGTAGACTTTGAGGCGCTAGATAAGTCAAGGGACATGGGAATAGGAGGAAATGGAGCTGATGTATTTCAGCTATGATTTTCCTGAACTGTTTGATGTAGCTCATCTATGCTCTTGTTTCTCAACATTCTCATGTTTTTATTGTCCAGCTTAGTGCAACTATCTTCACTTCACTTTTTCACACAAAAATCCTCTTCCCACACTCAAGCAATTTATCTCAGAATCAGCCAATATCTATCATTAGTCCTTTCCTCTTTCTCTTCTCTGTGCTATTGTCAATATCATCCACAAACATAAGGCCCATTTCAGAATTAACTTTGATGACACAAAGCTTTATCTGTTCAACTGATCACTTTATCCTTCCATTACCTCTGTACTATCGGACTGATTATCCAAACTTCAGGATTGGATGAGTTATAATTCCCTCTAGCTAAGTATTGTCTTCATTCCTCAAGCTCTGTATTCTCACCACTGACTCTGTATCCCTCCCATACACAATTCACTGTTGCAGGTTGAACCAAATTGATCGCAGTCCTGCAGCCAATTCCAACCTGAGCTGAGTTTCTGACCCAATATTCTTTCCATCACAGGCAGTAATAAAAGCTGTTGACGACGAAGCACTAAATTATATTTCTTTTTTGACACCTGGATTAATCCTGTCCTCTCTGCATGACTTATACCCCTTGTAAACTTTAACTCACTCAAAATTCTGCTGCCAGTATTCTTTGCACCAGTTCCTGCTCACTTATCATTTCCAATTCTTACAACTAAGTTGGCAATTATCTACCCATATCCTCCAATTTAAATTGTTGTATTTAGGTTATTCACTGCGCATTCCTTTCATTTGTCATTGAAAGGAATCCAAAGAAAAGGCTTTGATTGTCTTTCCAAACTTGGCTGGTTGAAGCTGCATTCATGCCACTCTGATAGAGTTATCTGATTGTCTAGCACACATTGTATATTGCAAGTAAATAATTCTTAAAATCTTGTGGTTTGCAAACTTGGAGATTTGTTGTCAAAAAGGAGAACATCATTAATACATACCCACACTAAGTTTGAGTTTCGTGTAGGATGTGGGACGAAACCACAAAGCATCAAAGTTTGTATACTTGTGGGTAATGCTAGAGAAAGGGCTCAGCTGAAGTTCCTGAAATTTGTATAGAATTTGTAGACATTGATTTTGTTTGATCGACCAATTACTGTGTTGCTGATGTGGAATTGAGGTACAGTAAAATAGCTGTTATGTTTCTGGACTGTTAATTCTGTGGGACGTGGAGATGTGAGTTTAAATTCCACCATAGCAGCTACCGAACTTAAATTCAATTAATTAAATAAATCTGCTATCAGTAAAGCTATCAGAGTGTCATAAATACACATATAGTTCACTAATGTACTTTATGAAAGATTATTTGCTGCCCTTAGCCATTCTGACTTCAATGTGGCTCTGGACTGAACCTTGACTGTTCTCCAAGTGGCCTAGTAAGCAACTCAGTGCTGTGCAAAAGATGACTTGCCATTATTTTCCCAATGGCAATTGGAGACATCCAATAAATGTCAGGCTTGCCAGCAACACCCATACCCTGTGAATGAACTTAAAATAAAGATTGTTGTGTATTTTGCTTTGTTGCTCCTATTCCATTCTCAGAGTCTGCTTTGAGGACTAGCTGCCCCCCGCAGACAGATCACTTTTCTCCTCCTTTGTACCTCCCGTACTCGTATGGGCAGTACAGCATCTGAAAACCCAGCAGGTCTGTTTCATTTTGTCACTGTAATTACCATTTAGGACTATTTAGGACTGAGATGATTTTGTTTTCACTCAGAATGGTGAGCTTGTGGAATTTTCTGCCACAGAAAGTGGTTGAGGTCAAAGCATTGAATATTTTCAAGAAAGAATGAAGTATAGATCTTACAGCTACATAGATCAAAAGGTATAGGGAGTGACTGGATAAAGGATACTTGGTTTGATGTCATCATCATATTGAATGGTGGAGTTGGCTTAAAGGGCTGAACAGCCTATACTTGTTTCTTATACCAAATAGGTGCTGCGTTTGCCTATGTAAAATATATCATACAATGTTTACTGAGCAGAAGGAGACCATTCAGCCCACTGTGCCTGCACCGACTCTCCAAATAACTCTAATTATGTAGGTTAACTGTGTTGAAAGAGGTAACTAAAGTACCAAAGGAATTTGCTTGACTAGTAATCATCCAAAGGTTATTTTCATATCTGTTGGAAGGCAAAACTGTTACGATGTGTTAATAAGGTCAGACAAAAGTTTTGTTTCAAAGCCAGGCCTGGTTCTTTTAATAGCAGCAGTCGGCTGACAGCTTTCAGAAGAAATATTTTGCTCCGTTCAAGTGGTTTAACATCATGATCCTGAAACCATGTGCAGCATTTCAAGCTGTTGGTGCAGGCTATTCTTCCCCATCTCTGCAAAACATTCTGGAAATGTTTCAATTGCTCCATAGTCAGTCTGTGGAGTTGGTGTTTTGTATATATTTATTCAAAAATTACCATCTTAAATGTATCGTATTCAAAATAGAATTCATAATTGATGTCCAAGTATGCTTAATGGTATTAACTTTGGCTCCTTTGTTGCTGTGGAGCTGACTGATGTGAGGTCAGATAAGATAGACAATGGTGCCGCTTTATAATGAACTAGCATATTAGGTAGTTTATCAAAGGCATACAGTAATATTTATGGATGACTTTTTTTAATTGATTCGGCATCACTGCATTTATTACCTATCACCTCTACTCTTGAGCAGGTTGTGGTGAGCCATCTTCTTGAATACACAGAGGACAATTAAGAGTCAGGCACATTGCTATGGGTCTGAACTCTCAATTTAGGCCACAACAAGTAAGTAAAACAGATTTCCTGTCCTGTCCTGTCCTGTCTCGTAAGGTTTGCCAGGAGAAAATTGACTCCAGCATTTTCTACATTGAATATTAAAATATTTTCTAAAACTGCATTGATTGCAAAGGACTTCAGGGCTGCCCAAGGTCATAAGAGCTGCTGCATAAATTGAAGTTTTTCTTTTCTTCAGAAGGGTCTAGGCCCAAAACGTCAGCTTTCCTGCTCCTCTGATGCTGCTTGGCCTGCTGTGTTCATCCAGCTCTACACCTTGTTATCTCAGATTGTCCAGCATCGGCAGTTCCTACTATCTTGGTAACTATAGAGAATGTGCACAATTGTTTTCAACCTGTGCACAGTAAATCTTATAGAATCATAGAATCCCTACAATATGGAAGCAGGCCATGATGAAAGAGGTGAAGGGAGGGTGAACTGACCTGTATCCTGAGTACTAAGGGGGTCAGTAGCCTCCAGGCAAATGCGCATAGAGCTCAATACCAAAAGTGTTAAAGACCTGAATGCAATGCAGAAAGAAGTTTACTGATCTCAGATGGATTATCTATGTCAGGAGTACATCTTCAATAGCAATTTCTTACCAATTGCCCCAGTAGCCTTCTCCACTACTTAGTTCACCTTACTTCTATCACTTACCGACATTTTCTGTAATGACCTGACATTTATGTGCTCACTTCACCCTCACTAAGCACTGTTACAGACCTCACATTCATATCTCTCAGCTTTACACACACTGGCAGCTCTTCAATCATGACTGGCACATTATCCAGACATATTGCATACAGCTCATTATTACACTTCTCTCTTTCTTGAGGGAGACACTGAACAATTGGAGATAGCAAGAAATTGGAGAGAGGAATGCCTATATGGGTTAACCCAGGACAAACAGTGCTGGCCATCATGAGAAGTGACACTGCTGAGAGTATTTCAGTCCATTCTCTTCCTCCCTGTTCCATCAGTTGTGTCTCTTCTGATAGCCTATGCTCATTCTCGCAGCATACTCAATGACCACATTAAGTTGTCTTGGCCACTTATGTCTGGGAGCAAATAGTTTGTGCTCAAACCTACAAGTTAGCCAAGAAAATGCTTCAACACCAGTAAGTCTATACTTGCTTATATTAAGCAAGTAAGAAAAAGCATCCAAAATGCCTACAATTGCAGCAAAAATCAGAAGTACTAAAAAAGGCTTTCATTTCCCTGAGGAGATAGTAAGAACTGCTGATGCTGGAGTCAGAGATAACACAGTGTGGAGCTGGAAGAACACAGCAGGCGAGGCAGCATCAGAGGAGCAGGAAAGCTGACGTTTCAGGTCGGGACCCTTCTTCAGAAATTCAGAAGAAGGGACCTGACCCAAAACGTCAGCTTTCATTCCCATAGTGTTTTTTACAGTCACTTCACAAAATACCTGACAGGTCATGAAGTGTAATCAGTGTTGTAAAGCAGGACATGTGACAGCAAATATGGTCTCAGTGAGCTCACATAAAGAAAGATAAAGTTGTCATTGTCCTACCAGATCATAGGGCTTCTCTTGTTAGAGACAGGCGACTGGTGGTGGTTTAACTCAAGTGTCACCATGCCTCAAATGAGGAGAGAAGTTGAGAAAGAGAGTCTTTCAGAGCGACCTCAGCAGGTGTGGGAACCAAACCCAAACTGTTGACATTACTGTGCATCACAAACCAGCCATCACAGCCAACTGAGCTAACCAATAAATAAAATCTAACAACTAGCATCCAAAGTGGTAGCACTGCTACATGCTGTACTCCACAGTCTGATTGCTCTGGATGATGCTGACAGTCAGTAAATGTGTGCCCACTAATCCCGTTACAGAAGTGGCATCTGACATCCTGCTCATCTGAACGTTCGCAGTTTCAGAGGCCTCGTGCTGAGCAAACAAACACTGCAGAATCCATTTCTCCTCCACGAAGTACTTGTTTTGCAGCAACATAGTGGAAATCTGATGTGACAACACCAGTACTTTAAAAAGATGGAACTAACGCATGACATGTTTGCTTGAGGCTGTCTCCACTATTCATGTAGATAGAGAAATTTACAGATAATAGAATACTGATAGAGTTGGAGAATACATAGTGTATTCTAATGCAACATTCCAAACTTGCATTTCTACTCTCCATACAAATAAATCTGAAATCACAAATTACAGATACAAATTAATTCCCCAGATGTTATTAGCCATCATGGTTTTTGAACAAGTTGAGATTTCTGGACAACTACGTTGCTTGGAATTACCAGTTGTGTTTCTGGAAGGTCACTAAATGACACACAGTATTGGAAGACCATTGAACAGTGACTCATAGCACATGAAACCGTTGAGCTAATTATACAAATGGAATCAGCTGCTTATGTTGTTAGAAGTGTATGAGACAGCATGAATTCTTGACTTTGTCATTCACAATCAAACACTGATAATTAGGAATGAATGTTCTAGTAAGAAGGCAGCATTTTACCCATTAATCTGAAGATGTATTGTAGCCAAACAAAGGAAAATAATTACTCTGGTGAACTTGACCTTGTGGTCATTCTGTGTCCATTCCTCTCATGTAAGTGTACTTAAGGAAGGAGTCCTATCCAGGAGCTGTGTAAATATCATTGTATTTGAATAAATAATAAAAGCCCAGGCACCAGAAAGATATAAACCAAGTACAATGTACTCCCTGAGGTAACCCCAAAATCAAATGGCTGCAGGATAAATACACTTCATTTCCTGTGCTTATCCAACTGCTTTAGCATTGCTTTAATTATGTGAATGATGCAGTCTAATCTCCCTTAGATCAGCAGTCCGTAATGGGGACAGATGACTAAAATATTTGTCTTGTGACGAGTGAATTACTGGTTTCTGTGGAAGGACGAACTCAATAAGGGAATGGCGTTTCTCAACTTCCTGTTATGCTTCAAAATCAGAAATACAACGAAGCCTCAGTAACCATGAAGAGTTTCCATTTTTGCAACAGGACTTGGAAAAATAATCACTGTTTTCAAACCATCAGTATGATTAATTTAACATTGAAATAAATTGTCAGTTGTAAGCAAATTTCATAGTGCTATTATCTACTTTGCTTATGAAATGACTTCCTTCCCATAGTGTCAATTATGTGGGTAATATTGATTTAATTACCTTCAATTGTTAGTTAGATAATGTGCCTGCTTTAGACACACATAAAAGACATTCAATGAGTTTCAGTAATGATTTCTGAGTGCTGAAGCATAGATTAAAAATCCAGTATCTAGAACGTACTGTTGTATTGAGACTCCATGCGAGATTTCTTCACTAATTTCACAAAAATTCACACAGTTGTACACCCACTTAAGAAAAGTTTTAAACAATGAAACATATTTGTTATTATTAGCTGTATTCAGTGGAAAAAATCACTTAGCTTGGGGGCCATGGCCGAGCGATACTGCTGCAGTGTTCACCTGTAATATATTTCATGGCATAAGGTAAAGTCCCCAAATTATTTTGGCAATACGTTTTGTTAGCTGCATTTTTTTTAGCTATTGAAGTTAACATAAATTTATAACACAATTTCCTGTGCAGAGGTCAGCACCAATTGCCTTTCAAACTCATCTACTCTCCGCAAGGCATTTAAAGGCCTATAACTCAGTATTGGTAATATTGTGCTGTTTTGTGTAGTTTGCCAGTTGAATAAGAGGGATGAATGGCTAGATTCAAAGCAAGTTTATTGGTGATTCACCTACTTTCATCCTTTTCCATGAACTTAAAGTCCTGATTGCAAAATAGACTGGAATCCAGAGTACAACTGCTGAAGAATGTGGCTATCCATCAGGTGTCCCCCCCCAACCCATTTGTCCCAAGCAAGAATATTAGAGACTTGAACCCCTCAGCCTTATTTGAATGTCATGACACCAATTGCTAACTGAAACTGTCAAGAAATATTTTAATATCAGTGAAGTGTGCTGAGGTGATAATCTCTTAGTGTCTGTCTTCCTTGCTGTCAGCGCACAATAACCTTGAGGGGATAGGGCACCTGTGGGAGGTCAACGTCCCTCAGCAAGCTCTCGTGAATGAATGCATCAATAGCTCAAGCAATGGAATGACTGCCCTCATGTATATCCAACAAATTATTCTGACTGATGTACTGGATTTGGATCTTTACTTTAACTGCCACTAATTCCATGGAGGCAGTCATGCTCTCACATGGTTTGGTTTTTGTCATAGCATCACACAGATCTTGAACAGATTCCTCTGCCCATTTCTCGAGTCTGCACATGATCTCTGACATCTCTGCCAGATGTTACCATACGTGCACATGCATCTGTATTAATGGCTGTACTGGACTCAGCAGGGGCCTGTTCTCTGAGTGTCAGCGTATTAGGTCATTTGCTTCTCCTCGTTTAATTGCAGGCTAGAGCTAGTGCCATAACGTAACCCAAGTCTAGTCTCAGAGATAGTAAGAACTGCAGATGCTGGAGCCAGAGATAACACAGTGTGGAGCTGAAGGAACACAGCAGGCCAGGCAGCATCAGAGGAGCAGGAAAGTTGACGTTTCAGGTCAGGACCTTTCTTCAGAAAAAAGTTTCTGAAACGTCAACTTTCCTGCTCCTCTGATGCTGCCTGGCCTGCTGTGTTCCTCCAGCTCCAGTTCCTCCACTCCAAGTCTAGTCTCAATGGATTTCCTGAGGTGAATTCTCTGGGCTGATGAAGAGCAGGGAGGAAGACCTTGATGATGCGTCTTTTTAAAGCTTGTGACTCAGAGATTCCACCCTTACCCAAAGTTTCTTTAATACATTGATACTTGATATGCAGCTGGGAGGAGTAGATTGGATCTCCATAGCCATCTCACTAGATGGCTATGGAGATCCAATTTTCCCTTCAGAACAGGTACATTCTCTTGCTCCGCTGCCAAGTTAACTGATCTGCACCTTGAATGGAGTTAGAAGCCTTGTGTCAGGTAACCCCCACCAAACCTCATTCCTGGGTGGGTACATTCCAACTTATTTTGCATGTTTTTTTCCAGCGTGGCTACCTCAACACAATGCCAGCTTTAATAGATACAGATAGTGACGTCAATCCGCAGAACTGTGCTTGCCTGTGTGCATTACGAATAAGAAAATGTAGTGTGAAGGAAGTTCAGTACTAAAGGCCTAATGAATGAAAGGTACTTCAGCATCATCAAAGAGTTGATGAAAACTCATAAGACATTGTGATGCATGTGCATGAGATACCTGTAAGGTGTTCACCCTGAAGCTTGTTTTGCGTTATGTTCCTCTAGCCTTTGGTGAAAAGTTATCAGATGTTTCTGTTCACATAGTTGTGATGAAAGGTCAGTGAGCTGATGGTGTGTGAGATGCTGAGTGTTGTATCTCCTTTTATGTTTTAAATATGAACCCTGTCAGAAGTATAGGAGCCAAAGCCACTGTGTACAAATTGTGCTACACTGGTAGCAGTGGTAAACTGAGACCCATTGATTACACGTGAGGCAGAATTTCTTGCCTGACTGTCCATAAAATGGATCAATCCAGCAAATGCCCATATTGTGGAGGGCAGAAACCCACAGCAATGTGGGACATCATGTCTGAGCTGTATTGCATGGCATCACAGTCCAGTCCAGGCATCAGGACCTCATCTTTGGGAGCCTATGATCTGTTCAACAAAGGCCCTGGATGAACTGTGGGCAGCATTGTACAATTGCTGTACAGCAATCTAAGGATCTCTTAGATGTCATGATCCGGGTTAAGAGGGGATAGCCTTTGTTTGCCAACAAGCATCCTTGTATGGGCAAAAGGCCATGGGAAATAGGCTAGCAACTGTGAATACTCCAATATGTAAGAGTTGTGATAGCTCCCAGGATATCTTGTGCAAACCTCCAAAATCTGTTATTGTTACAAATGTATGCATGTTAATGGAGTGCAAAGCTTTTCTGTTCCTGAACACTGTTGGTTAGTGATATGGTGCTCTCAATGCTATGTAGATACAATCCTGCACCAGTGGGAAGTCGGTGATGGCTGAGAATCTGAATGCCTTAGATGTTTGACTGGTCACATTAAGGAAGAAAGGGAGAAAGAAATGAAAAGTTGGGCTCTGGCAAACATTGCACCAGTGGCATCCCATGATGCATTTAAGTGTCAAAATTTGGGATACAAAAGGCCAATCCCCAATTGTGAGCAAGCCTACAGACTTGATGGCATGAAAGCCCTCAGTCGTCTTTGTGTATACCTTGTAATGTATTAAATTTTTTGACTTTTTTCCTTACTGCGCCCAACAAGTTTTATTGGGATTGTGAGATAACAAGGTGTAGAGCTGGATGAACACAGCAGGCCAAGCAGCATCAGAGGAGCAGGAAAGCTGATGTTTCAGGTCAGGACCCTTCTTCAGAATTTTCTGAATATCCTGAAGAAGGGTCCCGATCCGAAACGTCAACTTTCTTGCTCCTCTGA
>NC_063348.1:23362725-23375876 GCF_021869965.1 Rhincodon typus | reverse complement strand
CTCTCCCCCCCTCCTCTCTCTCTCTCTCTCTCTCGCCCCCCCCTCCCCCCCACCCTCTGTCTGTCTGTCTCTCTCTCTCTCCCCTCTCTCTCACACACACCTTTCTCTGTAAAGTTGCTGTCTTCCATTTCCATTTCACGCAGCTGCCAAAGGGATGCTGTCTTGTTAGTTGTGATCTGTGATGCAGTGCTGTTGGATGGTGAAGGTGAAGTTTCTTGTGTTCAACATCCTTATTTTTCTACTCTGAACAATGCTGTGGCTCTCATTGATCCTTACTGTCTATCACTTGCCTTCATTGCTTGCTCCAATTGTCCAAAGCACAGCATGCAAGGATTAAGTGGCGCCTTTTGTAGAGTCATGGAGTCATATAGCACAGAAACAGACCCTTTGGTCCAACTAGTCTATGCCAACCATAAATCCAAACTAAACTATTCCCACCAACCTGCGCTTGGCCCATAAACCTCCAAACATTTCTTATTCGTGTGCTTGTCTAAATGTCTTTTAAATGTTGTAACTATACCTGCACCCACCACTTCCTCTAGAAGCTCATTTCACACAGAAACCACTCTCTGTGTAAAGACAAAAAAAGCCCCTCATGTTTTATTTAGATCCTTCTCTTCTGACCTTAGAAATATGCACCCTAGTCTTGAAATCCCCCACCCTAGGGAAAAGACACCTGCTATTCCCCTTATCTATACCCCTCATGACGTTGTAAACCTCTATAACGTCACCTGTCAACCTCCTACACTCCAGTGGAAAAAGTCCCAGCCTATCCAGCTTTCCTTATAACTAAAACCCACCATTCCTGGCAACATCCTGGTAAATCTCTTCTGAACCCAAGAGGCCTCATCAACATCCTGTACAACTTCAACATAATGTCCTATATTCAAAGGTCTGAGCAATGAAGGCAGTATGCTAAATGCCTTCTAAACCACACTATCTATGTGATGCAAACTTCAAAGAATTCTGTATCTGAACCCTTAGGTCTCTGTTCTACAGCACTACCCAAGGCCTTACTTTTAATTGCATAAGTCGTGTCTTTGTTTATTTTACCAAAATGCAATACCTCACATTTATCCAAATTAAACTGCATCTGCCCTTTGACCCAATTGATCAAGATCTCTTTGTAATCTTAGATAACGTTCTTCACTGCTCACTATACCACCAATCTTGGTGTCATCCACAGACTTACTAATCATGTTTTCTATAATTCTCATCTAAATCATATAAATGACTAACAAAAGTGGACCCAGCACCGATCTCTGTGGAACATCTCTTGTCATAGGCCTCCTGTCTGAAAAACAGCCTTTTACCATCACTCTGTCTCCGCTGTTAAGCCAATTATGTATGCAGTTGGCAAGCTCACCTGAATCCCATGTGATCTAACTTTACTAATTAGTCTACCATGCAGAACCTTGTCAAAGGCTTTACCAAAGTTCAAGTAAACAATGTCTATTGCTCTGCCTTCATCAGTTTTCTTGGTTACTTTGTATTGTTCGACAATGAGTTCCCACTCCTGTACAAGTATGGGAACCTCAACTTGAGAACACATTGTATTGCCCTGAAAGGTCCCAGTGGAAGAGGGAATTGAATATATGCTGAGCCTTGTAATGTAGTGCCCAGACCGCTACTATGTATAGTCTATAGTGCCCTGCATCTGGTTTGCTGCAGCTGATTACAGTTCGTCATAGTGACCTGGAACATCCTCATTTGGCAGTACCAACTGCACATTGCTCATTTGGAGGACATTTCATTGAAAATGAAAGTGTGGCCCTCCTGCAATTTCTCTGCATCATGAAGAGACCTTTTGTTGGAAACTCTGCATCAGGAAGCTGCTCCACATCCTCTGGTAGTTGTGCTTGCTGCTGGACTTCTGTATCAATCCTAGTGAATGTTTGTAATGCAGCAGCCATTGAGATGTCAACAGATTCTGTGTCTGAATCCATTGATGACTGTTTCGTTGAGCCTATGTAGGGAATATCAGAAACAAAGCAGCTCCACAGTAATGGGATCAGTTGGCAGTCGCAGCACATACAGATGATATTTAAACATTGTCTTCCAAACTCTGCGGCATGGAGGCCTTTGATAAGGAGGACAACATGATGTCTTTGCTTGGACCTTTTATGTAGTAGACCTGATGTAGATATTTGTTGGGCCAGGATGTGGCAGAGACGCAATAGGAGATTACAAAAAAACTTTCTTGTCCCCACCCCTCACCTCCACATTATATGAGGCAGGCAGCATTACATATAGAATAATGGTATGGACATTGTACAGTTCAAGCTGTGAGGTAAATATCTCCTGGACCTTGTGCAGGCTCTGAGACCTTTGAATATGTTTCAAAATTATGGAGCACAGGTGTAACTTTATAGTGTGCCTGACGTTACTTCTGCTTCACAGCAGTTTCTCGGATTCACTTGTACTGATCAATGATATGGTGAAGATTGTTCATGGCCAGGATTTGTAGTGGACGTAGTTGGGCAATGCTTGAGGTTCGCATCCTGAATTTTGTTTTATTTTTCCTAAGCATAAGATGGGTGCCTGTCCCCATGCACAAAGCAACCTAGTAGCAGCATTGCATTGAAATGTGTGAGTGAACTCCAAGGTGCAGTGTTCCTCCATGAGTGAGTTGGATCTGTGCCATGATGCTGTGGTGAGGCTGTGGTTGACTTATACCAGCCTTTGTAGAAGGAGTGCAGGCAGCTGCTGCCCATTCAGTATGCCCCAAGTTGATGGGAATGCAGGTCAAGATTGCTACTTGGAGAGGAACCCGAGTTGCAGCTGCCCAGTAACTGCTGTCTAGTTTCTCTCCAGGACCTGTCAAAATAGTGATCTGCATATAAATGAGATGAGATTAGGTCTTAGGTATACAAGGTGTAGAGCTGGATGAACACAGCAGGTCAAGCAGCATCAGAGGAGCAGGAAGGCTGATGTTTCGGGCTGCGACCCTTCTTCAGAAAATGGAAGGGTTTAGGTCCGAAACGTCAGCTTTCCTGCTCCTCTGATGCTGCTTGGCCTGCTGTGTTCATCCAACTCTACACCTTGTATATCTCAGATTCTCCAGCATCTGCAGTTCCTACTATCTCTGAGATTAGGTCTTAATGAGGTGCCCATACATGCAAATAGGCACCTTGTCACTCACTGACAAGGTTCTCATCTAGCCACTGAAAGCTTGTTTGGAAATTGGAGTCTTTTTTTCTCAATGTTGAGAATCAAATTTTTCCATTCTCACAAAATTTTCCAAACTCTCTCTCTGCATTGCCCATATTGTTCAGGGCCTGGGAAAACCAGCCCTTTATTTCTGTGTAAAATCTTCATGCCCGAGAGGTTTTGTTGTACAAGTGAAAAGAACACTCAGTTATGTGCTGGTAGAAAACGTTTGTGTGAACCTTCAGATTTGGCAGTAAATGATCTCAGACAGAAGTTAGTATAAAACTCTTGTTCTGTGGTCTCTAATTCGGGCACATTAATGAAACATGAAGTTGTAGATATTTGAGCTTAATTATAGTGAGAAAGCCAACTGTCCAAAAGAATGGAAAACAAAGTTGGAGAAGGAATACACTAATTCTGGCTTCTTTTGCATTCCAAATTTTAATTGCTCCACCATTGGAGGTTACACCTTCAGTTGCTTAAGCCTCATGTGCTAGAATTCCCTGTTTAAATCTTTCCATCTCATTAACTTTATTTAAGACACTTCTTAAAGCTTTAACTAAGAGCTTTTACCTCTTTAACCAAGCTTTAGCTGAATGACATAATATCTGTTCTTGTTGCTTTTGGTACTTTAGGATCTTTCATTACATTAAAGGTGCTATATTAGTATAAATAGTTGTTGGGTTTTGCTGTTGTGTGACAGATGACTTTGTATTCTATGCTTACCTGGTTGAAACATGTCCCAGTTTATTTTTACTTAAGCAACAATGCCTTTATGAGAATATCTTTAATGTAACTAGTTTTCCTGGTACAAAACCTACTATTTGGCATAAAGGAACTAACATTGACTTTTACTAAAGTGGAAATCCTGTTGACGAACTAGTTGTTTGCAGTTCCTTTTAAACTGGGGAGAACCTGCCAACCTGCTGCGTGGCATACTTACTAAAGTTGACTTTGAAGAAATGCATGGCAAAATGGTGCAACGGAAAACAGAAGAGCCACAAACTGTGAAATTTAAATTTGTTTTATTGTTTCTTAGGATTTTGCAGCCAGTGGAATTCGTGTTGGTACACTGTACACTGAAAATACAGACGTAATCAGTGCCCTCAGCCAGTTGGCATCCTTCCATGGTGTTCCAGGTCCCACGCAACATATGGTAGCACAGTTACTACGAGATCAAGGTACATCTACCACAGTGGAGAGTTACCTTATTCCATGTCTGTGTGGGACTTGTGTGTCACATAAGTAGCGAGCTCAGTATACCATGTGGAGAGTTTTATCTTGCACAGATTGAAGACCTCCTGCAAAACTGTTATGTCTTTTATGACAAATGCTGGCAAGCAGGTGTCAAAGATTGCCACCATTTGCAGTATGTATTCTTTGTATTTGATTCTGAAACCTTCCTCATCTTTACCTTATTGCTGTCCTGAAGATACTGCTCCTGTTGGTGTATAGGTGTACATGCACCTCACCAAACATAACCTTTCTCATGTAAGAGCCTCTACAGTGTACATCAACAAGTTGTTAGATGTGAAAAGTATTGCAGTTAAACCGATGGCAGTTCCTTTTCACACCAGATGTGTTCAACAGACGTATATGCACTTTTTACAACTGATATAACTGACTGTATTGAGGCCAGGAAATCTTGGCTGATTATTTATCTTTTCTTTGCTGCAGTAGCTGCAGAAAATAGTAACAACTCAATCAATCATTGCATCAACTAACTCAGCTCATACCTGGAGACAAAATTGGCATCTTGCTCTGTTTGGCAGAGCATTAAATCATGCAGAGGGTGGTGGATTGGGTACACCCACCTACTAAGACATACACAGCTTTCTTTATTAACCCATGAGTCAATAAATATTATTTCAGAAACTAATTGTTAAGGCAGTAAATTACAACCCCCTGAATCTGACACTTGCTAAGTTTGTATTTTGTAGTTTATAAATCTAAATCTATCTTTATCTACTGATCTGTTACTCCTGTAAAAGAGCAAGCTAATGACACAATCATGCTTTGAAAGATTCTGGGCTGAGTCTGTATTTGTAAGATCTTGTGATGATCAGACTCCTCATTGAGCTTTTGAAGAATCCAAATAAAGAAAGTGTCTATTTTGTAGTCATTTGTTCTGGCTGTAGATTCTGCTTGATGCCATCATAGGCCACCTCAGGATATCAAATGTGAAATAAGGTATTTTCTATTTGTTACATTTGGACCATGTTCTATTTCCCTGAGCCTTAAGACTAAAAGTATGTAATATTCTGATGAGGTTAGAGAGCTCACGTTATTGGCAGCATGAGTTGTAAACAAAGTACTTGATCTGTGGGGTTTTTACTTTCCTTCTGAGGAGTATTTAGCATGATGCTGTACTGAACAAACTATTATGTATTTGTGTGGAAAATATCAGTGTGATTGTTGATATTAATGTGGAAATTTATTCAAAAAATTTGTAAGGGCATTCATGTAACATTAGCTGTTAAAGCAAGATGACTAAGTAATTGCAATTTGCCAGCATGAAAAGTTAATTGTGGCATCTTGAAAGATCAGATTTTCTTCTTGGTTAAACTCACTTGACCCTGAGGTCAGAATGACCCGGGTCCAAGTCGCACTCCTGAGGCTTGAGCACATAAATCTAGTGCTGATGGAGTGCTGTGCTGTCAAACGTGTATGTTTTTGACCAAGGTGTTAGTCGGAGATTGTGTGAATCTCCTCCGATGGATGTCAACAGCCCCATGGCATTATTTCAGAGAAGGCTAAAGGAGTTATCCCCAGTGTCCAAGTCAACAGTTATGGGCTCAATCCACACCACTGAAACCACAGATTAATTGTTCATTATAAAATGGCTATTTGTGAGAGCCTGTCCTGTGCAAATTGACTGTCATGTTTACTATATTGCAACATTGACACTTCAGAAGTATTCCATTGGCTGTCAGTGTTTTGGAGCATACTGAAATTGTGAAGGCCGTAACGTGAATATGTCATTTTTCTAAGAGGTTTAAAATTTCTTGGTGCCTCATATCACAATAATCCTCTGAGCTGATTTTTCTCCCCTCTCTGCTCTGTAGATTGGATCAGTCAGGTGTTTTTGCCAACAAATCGAGCCAGATTGAAATCTGCCCACAAGTGTGTAGCAAATGAACTCACAGCAATGGGCATTCCTTTCCTGAACCGGCACGCAGGCTTGTATATCTGGGCTGATTTCAGAAAGGTAATCTGTGCAATTATTTTTATGTTTCTGTCATTTCTCTTTTATTGTACTGGTGTAATTAAAGGAATGAATTGGGATTAAGTATAATTTATTCCATTCCGTCAATTGACACAGTGACATGATAGCCAAAAAATGTATAGGAGCTGTGTTGTTCTTAGCATTCATGTTTTCTATTTTGAATCTTGCATTAGATTTCAGACTTGGAGTGACACTTCCCTTCATTGTCGGATATCTTGAGTACAATGAATTTGACAGTCTCAATTTGTTTTGTCTTTTGAGGCTCTATCAGTTTTTGAGCCCAAAACAATGACAATAAGAAAATATTGTAATTACTTTAAATGTAGGTGTTGCAAAAGCATTTTAAAATGGAATTTCAAGAGCTTGTATGTATTGGAAAAGAATCAATTATAAATTTTGGATAATAAAAAGTACTGGCCGATGATCTGGTGACCTTGAAGCAGTACTGAAAGAGTAGTAGTTAAAATACAGAGACTGTATGACATACAATAAAAAGGAAAGCAAAGCTGGAGAGAGGAGGTGTTCATTTTTCCTAATAGATTCCTGAGATAGATTTTGTGATATTTGCTTTCTGTGTGTATCTATAGTTTATATCAAATGTGATTTGCCTGTTAACTTGTTTCTATTTTATGTTGATTCTGATTCAGATTGAAGTAAAACTACAAAAAAATGAAAACTTGTTCAAGAATTGGTTGTAAATATCTGATACCATACTTCGTGCAGTTTAGAAAAAAAGCTTCTAATTTTAGAAACTAAAGTCTTAAATGTAAAATATGGGGAAATGTCTGGTTTTGAAAAATTGGTAAACATCCCTAAAATGGGGGTGGATTGAAAAGACTGAACAATGAGCTTTTTACCTGAGTTTCTTGATAGACATGAAATGTCTACAATTGACTTTACAGAGGGTTCAATTATATAGTTCCTAGACCAGAGGAACTAGAAGCACCCTTGCAAATAAAAAAGGAGGTTTCCTGGTGAGAAGTGCTGGAAATAAAAGTTACCTATATGAGTTCCAGAATCAAAAGGTTTAGTTTTGAACTTTAATTAATTGAAAAATTTAGTCACCATTTTAACTAACCTCTGTTACCGTAGAGATGATTGATTAACGGTGGAGCCTTGTTTGGGATTCTGTGATGTTGACTGAGTGAATTTTGTTTAGAAAGTCATTGGGCTTGAGGCTGCAAACTGCCAAGTTGGGGGGTCTAATTCCTCATTTTAGAAGGCAGAAGCTATGGACTAGGAGGACAGAGGTATTGAAAACCCGAAGTATATTAATTTTCTGTCAAAGCCACTGTGCAGGAATTGCAGGAAGGTCAAACTTGAGCTGAGAACCTTAGATTTTACAAAATCTCTTTGGAAAGTTTGGAGTTAGTCCCAAGGAAGTGGATAACCTTCAAGAACTTGATAAGTTGCCAAAGGCTTTCTAGGGAAAGTCAAAGTAAAAAATCCCAAAGGGATGTTTGTTGGAGGTTTTTAGTCTAAACTATCTGTGATTGTGTTTGTTGTGCTTTTGATATTAAGTATAAAGATATATATGAGTGTTTATTTAGTATTGTTTGCTTTACTTCATTCTTGTATAGTAAAATTAATTTATTTTAAACGCAGAATTATAGTTCTGTTTTTCAGTGAATCACTGGCTGAATTTCTCTTTAAGCCTTTGGGAGTCTCTATGGGGATCACAACAAATGTCTACTTGTTTATTCAGTAAATTTGCCTCTTTATGAGTTCCTTTGGGCACCGTAACAAAGCAACCATGAAGGGAAGTCGTTTATATCCATCATCTTCTCTATGATGTTACTGGTCTGTGCCATGTCACTGCAAAATTCAATGACATATGTGACAAATTTGGCTGTTGTACCTCTACATGCTAATATAAGCTATTCTGTTGGAAAAATGCAAAGGATTGGGACCGCCCAAGATCTAATTAAAGATAATTATATTTGTATTAGTTCATCCCAGAAATGACATGGCATGTGATGATTTGAATGATCTGAAGTGAACTCTGAAAGGGGTGGACCCTGCAGAGGGGCAATGGAATATAAGATGAAGGGCTGTGCATACTCATAAAGGCTGTCTATTAGTCTGGTTAGGTCCATTTCATTGATTGGAAGAAGAGGAAGTCAATTGGAGAATTTCAAACAAAGTTGTGGGAACAGTGCGAGCTAACGAGAAAGCTAACAACACATTTAAAGATCATGAATGATGGTTTACAAGGATAGAGGGGGCTAGCATGGATTTTTCTTTAGGAGGATCTCATTTGATGTCCATCCTCTTGGTGTACTGGGCTGTGAAGAATCATGGAGCTTCAGCAAGAAAGAACTGGATTCTGCCAGTTTTTGTTTAGTAATGATATTTAATTTATAGTGTCTGTACATTGAGCTGCTTTGAGCCCTTTCCCACCCTCAGAGTAGATTTAAGAGTGTGTTGGGTGATTCAGCAGATGAACTGCAGGAGTGAAAACGACAGAAATATAATACACCCATTTCTTCTGATCCAGTACTTAAAGGATCTGACATTTGAAGAAGAGGAAAAACTATTGAAGCAGTTTGTCAAGAATAAAATTCTTCTCATCAACGGGAAGTCATTTGGCTGCTGTGAGCCTGGCTGGTTCCGTATCGTATTTGCTGATGAAACCTACCGGCTACAGTTAGGTGAGTAGACTGATGAAAATATCTTTATGTTGTTGGTTTCTGCTCTCTCTTTATGTCTCCATTACTTCCAAACATATATTTCCACAGCTCCTATTCCTTTACTTGAGGACTGTATGATCAAAATGCAGATGTTGGTAAAAGTGCATGTTTTTGGAATATTGAAACATTAATTATCATTGGCATTATTGGATTGAAGTCCCCATTTACAGACCAAAGATCCCTGAATGCAACTGGTTGTGTTCTAATTTTAATAGTAATACTGGGATTCTTTAGTATGTCCTTCCCAACCCCAACCCCACCAATGTAATGTCATGCCAAATAACACTTATTGCACCATATTGTGTATTCACTGCAGAGGCAATGGCCTAGTGGTATTATTGCTGGACTGTTAATCCATTAGACCCAAGTAATGTTCTGGGGACCTAGGTTCGAATTCCACCATGACAGATGGTGGAATTTGAATTCAATAAATATCTGGAATTAAGAGTCTAGTGATGACCATGAATCCATTGCCAATTGTCGGAAAAACTCATCTGGTTCACCAATGTCATTTATGGAGGGAAACTGCCATCCTTACCTGGTCTGGCCTATATGTGACTCCAGACCCACAGCAATGTGGTTGACTCTGAACTGCCCTCTGGGCAATTAGGGATGGGCAGTAAATGCTGACCAATGCAGTCATCCCCTGAATGAATTTAAAAAAAAACTTTCTCCCCTGCACATTTGACACACTGCACCAATTCTTCACAAGCATTTAGTTGGGCTGGATTTAATTCAGCCCATTGTGACAGGAAATATTCTAACTGGAGCTAATTAATCGCGGTGAGGCTGTGTAGCTGTCTCACCACTGGTGGGAAAAGCTTTTAGAATTAGGTCTGAGGATGCAAGAGTCCAGTTGGGGAAACATGCCTGCTCGTTAGTGAGCCGACTGATTCCTCTCGTACCGGATCCAAGTGGAGTGTAGTTGGTGGTTCAGGAACTAAATATGACAGGCACAGCTTTACCTGTCAAATTTAACTGTGACTTTTTGAAGGTGGTATCATTCTTTCAAAGGTACTTAACGCTTGATTGAGGAATTCAGTGTCATGCAGGGTGGTTGTCACTGAAAAAATGGCTCCAACTGTCCAGCCTCTGTTTTAACCCTATCCTGACCTTACCCACATTTGGCCTGGATCCTGAGTGATCTTAGGCCTCCTCCAGGTGCATTACTGGCAGCAAGGCACTGTGTGGCCAGCAGTTCTTGCCAGGTGAGCTTTCTACTCCTGGGCTCATGAATCCCAGGAAAGACCTGACACTGGCCAGTTAGTCTAGTCAGGCCTCCCCCTCAGAGGTAGGGGAGGTAATGGCCTTGTGGTATTATCGCTGCTCTGTTAATCCAGAGATCCAAGGAATGTTCTGGAGACTTGGTTTCAAATCGTGCCACAGCAGATGGTAGAATTTCAATTCAATGAAAATCTGGAATTAGGAGTCTAAGAATGACCATTAATCCATTGTTGATTGTCGGAAAAACCCACCTGATATCCTTTAGGGAAGGAAATTGCCATCCTCACCTGGTCTGGCTTATGTGTGACTCCAGACCCACAGCAATGTGGTTGAATCATTAGGGCAATAAATGCTGACGTCATCCTATGAATGAATAAAAAAAAAACTGATGTGCTAAAACCATGCCAATTACATTAAATTCCATGATAAATGTGCATTTGCGATCCTTGTACCCATTTTTAGAGGCTACCCAGTTTATCCCCCATGGTTTCTGACAAAGTTCCATTATGGCTGTTCTAAGTCAAGCCAAAACTTTGAATGAAGTGACAAAGAAATTCAAAATAATTTTGCTGCCTGTACTTTAATGTGATAAGTAGCATAGTGAAGTATGTTTGAAAGTTATTTCTTCTTTTATTTTGCTAAACTTTCCAAAACCAATTTGATATTTCACTCTTCTTTTGCTTAGGAATGCAGAGGCTTAGAAAGGTTCTGGAAGAGCAAGATTCAGAAATCCAGTCGATTGAAAAGGGACCCAATTCTGATTCTGGGAATAGAACCAAAATTGCTGAGGATGTAATAGAAATTGGTGTCCAGCAGTCTCCACCTGATCCTGCTCTTGATGGTCTAATTGGATTGCTGCGCCAACAGATCCGAACAACTGACTGGTTACAGAGAAATACACCTGAGCAGTTTGCTCAGGAGAATCCAGAAGTTTACGATGTTTTCTGCAAACTTGCAGAGAAATAATCTGCCTCTGTAATTTTAGGAAAGTGCATTGATTGGAGTTCATTAGTGATTACTTTCAAATTTGTAAAATACTTGTAGCTCGTTTCCCATGACTTTCCCTTTCCCACATTTGCTGAAGGGTTGGTAACATATCTTAACACTGAAGTGGAACTGTGTGACACTGCTGGTATTTTACAATTTTTTTGCCACCTATTTCTAATTTTGCCTATTCACTCGTCCACCTTCCCCAGTATATGAAGACTAATTTATGATTGTCCTCATATTTTACCATGTGATGCTTTCAGAAGTTTCACTACCACATATTGCTTTGTCAATATTCACAATTCTGTTAATTGATTTTGAATTAAGATAGCAGGTACAGGAATGTGAAGTTTCACCATCCTTGTGAATACGATACAATAATACAATACGCTAACCTGAATGATAGCTGAATGTGATGGGATGCTGAGAAATTCGCTATAAACTGCTTCTTTATATATCCACTTAATTAAAGACGTGACTTACCTTCTCCAGGAGAAATGAATTAATCTTCTTAAAAATACTTTGCTAGTATTGTCATCTATTCACAAAGTTCCCAGACCAGATCTTTTCATCACGTTATTAAATTGTATGTAACTCTAGTTCATAAAGTTGATTTTTATTCACGAGCAGGACAATAATAAGGAAGATTTTCTCTTCAATAGTGCATTGGGTTGGATGTCATTATTGATCATCCTGGCACCTGTGTTGCAAAATTTGCAAGAGAATTTCATTGTTTTTTACTTTGTTAATGTCTTTGTGGAAAATTCAACCCATTGTGGGGCACCAAAACAGAACAGTCTGACTATTTTAAAGTGTAGGCCCCAAAATATAATAGTAAAGGGAGTGAATGGTCTCCTTCCCTTCCATGGAAACTAATCTTCTGTGTACCAAAACACAAAGATCACATGCAAAGACCATCCTCATGGACTTTATATTAAAAGGACAAGATAAATATTTTCCCATGTACTAAAGCTATGAGCTCATTTCTTAATGGGTCAAGTTTAGCAATAAAATTAATATATAGATTTGCTTATCTGTAGAGCTCCAGATTAATTATTTTCGAGGAGAGACGATATTGGTTGAAACACAAGACCATCAATGTTTTAGAATTACTCAAAAAAAGAAGTTATATCTGCCTAGAATGAGAGTGAGGAGGGTAGAGCCTTGGTGTCACAATGATTTAACTCTTTGCATGTTGTGATCACTCTGTCTCTTGTGATTCCCTGACTTCCTTCACCCCACTATTGGTCACCTTGCTTTCAACCATCAAAGTCCTAATCTCTGGAACTCTATTGCTATAGCTCTTTGCTAATTCTCTCCTCTTTTCAGATAAGCCTGAAAGAATACCTCTTTACCAAAGCTTTTGGTCACCCATTTAATCTTTCCACCTTTGGTTGGCTGCTCATTTTTTCTTGATAATGTTCCAATAAAGTGCATTTGCTTTATTAAAGGTTCTATATGAATGAAACATTGTATTACTGATATAACCCTTTTCTGAAGAAGATCTAGGCCCGAAACGTCAGCCTTCCTGCTCCTCTGATGCTGCTTGGCCTGCTGTGTTCATCCAGCTCTACACCTTGTTATCTCAGATTCTCCAGCATCTGCAGTTCCTACTATCTCTGATTATATTACTGATGTTGGGAGCAGAAAGCTTTCTCTACTTGCCAGTTTAGTTCTGTGTCAATCATTGTAACTTTTTTCAAATACATTTACAATTTCACTAAATAAAACAAATGTAGGAAATCTTAGAGATAGTAGGAACTGCAGATGTTGGAGAATCTGAGATAACAAGGTGTAGAGCTGGATGAACACAGCAGGCCAAGCAGCATCAGAGGAGCAGGAAGGCTGACATTTCGGGCCTAGACCCTTCTTCA
>NC_063348.1:23332455-23362225 GCF_021869965.1 Rhincodon typus | reverse complement strand
TTTACAGCACCTGCAGTTCTCTGGTATTTTTGGGTCAGAAGGCATATGGGATACTTATCTTTATTACTTGAGGCATTGAATATAAGAGCAAGGAGGTTATGATGGAGCTGTATATAATGTTAGTTGGACCAAGCTGTAAAACTGCGTGCAGTTCTGGTCAGCACACTTCAGGAAAGATGTGATTGATGTCAAGAGGGTGCAGAGGAGATTCATTAGGATGTTGCCTGGGCTGGAGCATTTCATCGATTAAGAGTGAGTAGAGAGGCTGGGATTGTTTTTCTTGGATTAGGGAAGACTGAGGGGGAGATGTTTTGAAGTATACAAAGTTCTGAGAATTATAGACAGGTTAGATATGGAGACACATTTGCTCTTAGTAGAGGAGTCAGTAAGCAATTTTAAGGTCAGGATCAGGATCTTTAGGGAAGGAAACTGCCATCCTTACCTGGTCTGGCCTACATGTGACTCCAGGCCCACAGCAGCGTGGCTGACTCTTAACTGCCCTCTGGGCCATTAGGGATAGGCATAAATGCTGGTCGAGCCAGCGGTGCCCTCATCTTGTAAATGTATAAAGAAAAAAAAATCTGAAGAATAAAGTTTTCACGCAGAGGTTTGTGGGTACCTGGAATGCATTGCTTAAAAGGTGGTAGAGGTGGGAACCCTAAAGACATTTAAGAATTATTTAAATGAGTTCTTGAAAGACCATAACATACAAGTCTATGGAGCCAGTACTGGAAATGGGATTAGAATGGATCGATGGATGCTTGATGACTGATGTGAATATGATGGGCTGAAGGGCCTCTTTCCATGCTTTAAAATACTCGTTGACTCTCTGACTGTAGGTGTGCTCTGCTATTTGTTGGTAAAGACTGAAATTGGTTTGGTTCTGATAACCATTGCCATTCTCTCCAGACCTGAAAATTAGATGATTCATAGTCATTTTGACAAAGCACAAGAATCTTATTGTAGAAAGTCATTGATGGAGGGAAAAGACGATGGACAGAAAAAATCCCTGATTTGAGTCCCTGGTGAATTTTAATTGCTGATTTGCCTTCACTTGTACTGTGCTACTTGATTTTTTTGACCCTTGTATTAAAAGTCCAGGACCAACACTCAATGGCCTATTCAATTCCTTTGTGAATATTCTAGAATTAATGCTTGGGGGGAAAGAAAATGAGTTGAAACAATTTGTTGCCTAGCAACACTGCACAGCTAAACTAGAGTAAATTTAGAACAAATGACTTTCCAGGGTACCATTCTGGAATTTTTGTTTTGAAACCAATAGCTCTTCCATTTTGTTATGAGTTTTGCAATGTAAAATAAGCATAATGAACATGTAGGTTATGATTATGTCTGCACCCTGTTTTATTTCAGGTTACATGGACCCAAATGTAAGTGGTACTTCTTCTGGCATTCCGACCTCTGGACCTACTTTTTCTGCACTTCACAGACTTCGTCGGAAAAGGAAGCCACCCCGCATGAAGGATCCTTTGGATGACATTCTTCTCAAGTTTCTGACAGCACAAAGAGTGGTGGAGGAACGCTTCCTGCAAATGGAGGAACGAAGAATGCAACGGGACATGGAACTGGAAGACAGGCGGATGCAGTTGGAACAACGTCGGATGGAGCTGGAGAGGGAGCATGAGTACAGAATGTTCACCATATTTGCTCAGATGGTGAATGCACTGCGCAATGGTGGCTCCACGCAGACCTTAGGCTTGGATCTCTCTCAGGCCTTCTCGCAGTCTTCTGGTCAAGCTACAGGACCAGGCGGTCACCCATCCTCCACTTCTGCCTCTAAAGATGGAAACAGTAGAGTAACATCGTATCAGAGCAAATCTCTGCCAAATGGACTGAAAGATGTCCTGTCCAATGCAGAACATAATCCAACATTCCAACAACCTAAATCTAGCATTTATTTATCAAAGAGAGGAAATGAAATTAATTCCTTTGGAATAATTGAGGAGGGTTATACTGCCTACCATGCAGATAAGCATGATGAAGATAAGAACCCTAATGTATGTCCATTAACCAGTGTTAAATATCTTTAAGTTTCAGTCTATTTGTGGACCTTGGGGTTTTATTTGTAGTCATGTACTTCGTTTGGGAGATGACATGCTATAATCCAAATTGAATTTCAGTTTGTGTTAAATCACTGATTTCTTTTCTCTATATTTCTGAGTTACATTTTTAAGATACAATGAGGAGTGTCTGCTTATTCAATAGATTTCGGGTCTTTATCTAAAAGTAATTTGCACAATATAAAATTATACAAAATTGGCACGTTCTTTAGCATTCTAGTCTTGAGTGAAGGTAAAGACAAATTGGGGTGACAAGTGCACTAATTTAAATCAAGAGTTTAGATTCACAATTCTCGTTGGGAGATACGACATTGTGTATTCTTTAAATTGCTGAGCATGTTTGGAACTGTGGTGTCACACAAGTAGACCAAGATTCCAGCCTTGACCTTTGCAATGTCAGGTGTGCACTAACTACTATCCATGATGTTTCACAATTTCTTTTTAAGCAATACTTAATGTGTAGACAATGTAAATGCTTTCCTTCACATGGGTTTACATCACTGAATCATCCTAGATGGCATATGTTAAAATTATTTCAGTGTCCACCCATAGGTAGTTTGTCACTGCCTCCCTGCAGTTTACCCTAACTCTGCAGATAGCAAAAGATTTTGAAAACCAATCTTTTGAAATTTCAATATCATTGACCTCACATATAAGCTTAATGCCCCATTCCACATAGAAACATGAAAATGTAAGTGAATTTTACACATTTGTTTCTTTTTAAAATATGTAAATTGAAAGATCCAAGTAGTATTTTTGGTCTTGAAACTGTTACTGCATTGTGATTTCTTGTTTCACTCTAATGCATTCATAACTGAATGCTTTAATTTGCATTTTAATCAGCCATTCATAAAATCCATGGAGAAAAGCCCCCTCTTATCCTACATGTCAATGACATCGAAAATGTAGTGAGAAAATATCCTCTGTTTGTTATTTCTGGTTAAATTGCCTGAGGTTTCTGAAAGAATGGATTCTTTTTATCTCTCTCAAGATATTAATCAGAGCAAGTCTTCCAGTCATAGTGCAGATAATAGATCAGACAAAATCTTTTACCTTGTATCTCTTCCTTTAAAGTAGCATAGGCCTTGGGTTTCAGAATGTTGGTAAATTCTTTTCGTAATGTCAGTAGTTGTTTTAAATACTGTTTTTTGTGTTTATAAATTTGGTAAATATTAATGTTCCAAATTACAGGCAATGAAAATCCTACATTATTTTACTATATGTGACTTAAATTCAGTTTGACCTGGAACTGGAATTGGAGTGACCTAGCACCCACACTGTGAATTAATAACCTATGGGTGAGTTTCTAAAGTAAGTCTGAATGCAGCTCTTTTGTTCAGATTGTAGATTATTATTTTTTTTTCTTGTTTGCATCCCACCTTGCAGGGCTTTATTAATCTGGGAACTAGTGAGAACAAGCTGTGCTTTGACCTGCTTTCCGAAAGGGTACGTACATTTTTACTTCAACTATGCGAAGTTTTAAGAACTCGACTGTCTAAAGTGCTTTACCAATTTTCTATGCAGTGTTATTTATGTCATTTGAAAAGGCATTTTGAAGAGCTTCCAAATGCCACATAGCTAACTGGAAGGCTTCATGTTTCTAGTCTAACACTCATTGGGACTGTTTCCAAGCTAGTCTTGCTTACAGTCATTTGGTTAGGATACTGCTCAGAGCTTGTGGAAAAATTGATAGTTGTGAAGTCAGTGGTGTCTACAGACTTCAGTAAAAGCAAATTGCTGTGGATGCTGGAAATCTGAAATGAAAACAGAAAGTGCTGGAGAAACGTAGCAGATCTGGCACCATTTGTGGAGAGGGAAACGGAGTTCCATTCTGAAGAAGATTCGTACTGCACTTGAAATGTCAGCTGCGTGTCCTCAGAGAATGAGGCTGGCGAAATAATAACAGGGAGCCAAGAACTGACAGACAAGTTGAATAAAGATATTGTAGTTGTCTTCATGGTAGAAGACACAAATAGCATTCCAAAAATACTAAATAATCAAGGGACGAAAAGGGGAGAGAAAACAAGCACAATAGGAGGGGGAGGCGATTGCCCAGTGGTATTACCATTGGACTGTTAATCCAGAGACCCAGGTCATGTTCTTGGGTCCTGGGATCGAATCCCACCACGGCAGATAGTGGAATTTGAATTCAATTTAAAAAAATCTGGAATTAAGATTCTGTTGATGACAGTGTGAAACCATTGTCGATTGTTGAAAAAACCCATCTGGTTCACTAATGACCTTTTTGGAAGGAAACTGCTACATGTAATCCCAGACTCTAAGCAGTGTGGTTGGCTCTTATGTGCCCTCTGGGATGGGCAATAAATGCTGGCTCAGCCAGCGACACCCTCATCCCATGAAAGCTTTTTTTAAAAAAAAAATCAATTATAAGAGGAAGAAGTGCTAGGAAACTAATAGGATTAAAGAACAATAAATCCTTGGATCTGATGGATCTGATAGTAAATGCACTGGTGGTAATCTTCCAAGAATTCTTAGATTCTGGAAAAGTCCCGGATGGTTGGAAAACTGCCTTTATTCAAAAAAAGAGGGAGACAAACAAAAACAAGTGACTGAGGGAATTTAGCTTAAAGGTTGACATTGGGAAAATGTTAGAGTCTATTGTAAAGGATGCAATAACAGAGCATTAAGAAGTACATCATATAATCAGAGTCAACATTACTTCATGAAGGGGAAATCATGTAAGCTAAATTATAGAATGCTTTGATAAAGTAACAAGTAGCAAAGATAAAGGGAAACAGTGAATGTAATATATTTAGATTTTCAGAAGGTGTTTGATAAGGCACCACACATTAGGCTACTTCATAAGGTATGAGCCCGTGAGGGAGTATATTAGTATAGATGGAAGATTGGCTAACTAATAAAAGACAGTGTTGGGACAAGGGGGACATTTTTAGTATGGCAACTGTAACTAGTGGAGTGCCACAGGGATCAGTGTTGGGGTCACAATTATATGAATGACTTGGATGAGATCAGTGAATGTACCATAGCCAACTTTGCAGATTATGCGAAAATAGTGAGAACAATGCCACGAGGGATGTAGATTAAATGAGTTTAAAAGTTTAAAACTTGGCATATGGGATACACTGTGGGGAAATGTGAGATGATGTACTTTGGAAGGAGAAATCGAGGCGCTGAATATTATTTAAATGGAGAAAGACTGCAGAAAGCTACAGCACCAAGGGATTTGGGAATCCTTGTGCAGAGCTTACTAAAAGTTAGCAAATAAGTTCAGCATGTAATAAAGAAAGCAAATAAAATATTGGTCTGTACTTCAAAGGGAATTTGAGTATAAAAATAGGCAAGTCTTGCTAAAACTATACAAGGCACTATTTAGGTGTCCAGAATACTGTGAACAGTTTTGATCCCCTTATCTAAGGAAAGAT
This sequence comes from Rhincodon typus, assembly GCF_021869965.1. Taxonomy (NCBI): domain Eukaryota; kingdom Metazoa; phylum Chordata; class Chondrichthyes; order Orectolobiformes; family Rhincodontidae; genus Rhincodon; species Rhincodon typus. The sequence goes on along the minus strand of NC_063348.1, from coordinate 23,356,743 downwards.
ATTCTAGCATTGGAGGCTTTGGAGAAGTTGAGTAATTTGGGCTTGTGCTTAATTATTATTTATTGGAATTAAGATGAATGAGAGTCGACCTGACTGAAACATACAAGATTCTTAAGAAACTTAATAGGGTAGATGTGGAGAGGTTGTTTCGCTTTGTGGAGAGTCAAGGACCGGGGGCATAATCTTAGAACAAGAGTTTGCTCAGTTAGGACATTGAAGAGGAATTTCTTCTCTGAGGTTTGTGAATCTGTGGAATTCTTGACCACAAAGAACTGTAGAAGCTGGGTTGATTTTTAATTGGTAAGGGAATAAAGGGTTATGTGGAAAAGGCAAGGATGTGGAATTGAGGAAGTAAAGCAACGCTGATCTCATTGAATGGAAGAGCAGACATCTGTGAGCTACGTGGCCTACTTCTGCTGCGATATGTTATGGTCTGTGTCAACTTTCTGTAAGAGCAATTCACCTGGTGCCGTTCCTCATCTTTGATCCCATGGCCCTGCATCTATTTCCTATTAAGGTAATGAAACAGATCTGTTTTGAAATGCACATGTGAGTCTACCTGCATTACACTGTCAGGCAATGCATTTCAGATCCAAACCACTCGCTACATAGAAAATGTTTTTCCTCATGTTGCCATTCTTCTTCTGCTGATCACCTTAAATCAATGTTGTCTTGTTCTTGTTCCCTCCAGATATTGGAACAGTTTCTTCCTATCCAAATCCCTTATAATTTTTGAAGATCTCTATTAAATCTCCTGTGAAACCTCTCCTCTGAGGTGAACGCCAGAACATTGGACTAAGGAGCTGGAATAGGTCATTCAGTCCTTAATGCCTTTCCCCCATTCAGTAACATCTTGACTGATCTTAGTTCCACTTTCCTGTCTCTTGCTGCCACGTAACCCATGATTCCCTTGCCCATGAAAAAGAAACATCTAATTGAGTGTTGATTACACACAATGGTTCTGCCTCCACTATTTGCTGGAGAAGGAAACAGACAATGATCCTATGAGAGAAAAGCATCCCTCATTTGCATCTTAAAAAGAAGTCTCATTCGTAAACCATGTCTCCTAGTTATACTCTTCCCCCCCCCATAAAAGAAAGCATCCTACCATTATCCACCCCATCAAATCCATTAGTGATTTTGTCATTTTCAATAAGGTTACCTCTCGCTCTTCTAAACTCTAATGGATAAACCTTTCTTCATAATTCTTTCATCCTAGGAATAAGTTGAGTGAACATTCTCAGAACTGTTTCTAATGTAATTAAATGTTTTTACTAATATGGAGAGTAAAATATTACACAGTGCTGTAGATGTGGTCTCACCAATGCCATGTACATTTGCAGTAAAATCTCACTACTCTTAATTTCTATTATCCTCACAAAAAATATCAGCACTCCAACTGCCTTCCTCGTTTCCTATATTGGCTGTTAGCTGTTTTCCAATCTACCTGAATCCTTCCAGAAGCTAAAGAATTTTGGTAGATAAAACCAATGCTCCTACTATATATGCAGCCATTTGTTTCAAAACCTTAAGTTGCAGACCATTCTAGAACCTTCTCCAGTTTATCTGTGTAACTAAGGCCCTTATCCCTAGAACCAATCTTGTAAATCTTTTCTGCACGCTGTCTAATGCTTTCACATTTTTCCCGAAGTGTAATGCCTAGAACTGGACGCAATACACCAATTGAGGTAAATTGCATGTATTACACAGACTGGTCATTTGCCACAATCCTGTTTGTGGGACATTAATTTATTTTTAACTTCTATATTGGTGGCTGTTCTTCAGCTGTCTAGGTCCCAAGCTCTGGAATTCCCTTCCTAAACCATTCTGCCTCGTTAATCTCCTCTCCTACTTTACAACACTCTTTTTGTTATTTTGTTCAAAGTTTGTTTGATAATGTTCCTATACAGTGCTTTGGGTTGGCTTACTATGTTAAATGTGCTTTACAGATACGAGTTGTGATAGAATTGAATTGTTTAAAATGCCTATGACAACTTTATAAGTCTTTAATATGCATTATATAACTGTTTTTCTCCTAGTCATACTATCCTTGAGTTTTTAGAGTTCTTTTGTTAAGTCAAACAAAATGCATAATAATTGTTTAGATTAACTCTGCTTTTGCTGCTGTAGAGTGATGAGTGATAAATCTGCTTGTTAAGCTAATAGAGCAGGAAATAAACAGTATTTCTAATGAATCAAAGCTCATCAATTTGATCTAAAGTGCCTGTTCACCCACCACTGGCAGCAGAACTATTAGTCTTCTGAACATTTGTTTCTAATTTCCTCCCTTAACCTTTCATCCTCTCCCAAGTCCTTCTCCGTGTTTTCAAAACCTTCTCAAATCCCCAACCCATTGGCTAAGTAATCTTCCTTGCTCAACAGACAATTTTCTGATGATTGTCTCTAAGCAATTTGGAATGTTCCTTACAATAAAAGCACAACTGAAAGACACGTGTTATTCAGTAAACCTATTGAATATCATAAAAAGCTGCTACGTTTGTTTTCTTTAAAAGGTATCTTTACGATTACTCTTCTGGCATTTTGCTGCAGAATTCTTTAATGCTTTGGAGTTTAAACATTCTAAAACTTAAACATAGAACAAGGTTCACACCATTTTCAATTAGCCTTGTAATCATTAAAGGATTGTTCCTTATCCTTTCTGCTCAATAAAAATGCTAATTGATCTCTTATTTGTAGTTGATGCGGGCTGACATTTATCAGATAGACCCTCCACTCTTGCAATATCCAGACTGGAAAGGGCATGAGTTGTAAGTATTGAGTAATTTTACTGTGCTATTTGCCGATTATAGATCACATCCTTCTCACAGTTTTGCTATTAACCTTGGCTCAATGATAATGCAATCGTATCTGAGTCAGAAGGCTGTAGATTTGAGCCCAAGTGAAGGATGAGTTTATGACGAAGGGGACATTAGGATTAGTGAATTACTGACAAAATGTGCTTGTTTGAAATACCATGCTTCAGATAAGATGTTAAACAAAGGTCACTTTGCGGAATTGTGCCATAATTTGAAGGGCACAGAATTTCTCAACAAACACTACCAAAGAAGAAAAGGCAATTTATTTTTGTTTATGAGGCTTTGCTGTGTGCACTTTGGCTGCCATGTTTACAAAAGATCAATGATAGCTTTTATCTGCGATTTTAGCTGAGGATAGTTATAAGAAAAAACTTTAAAACAAATAGTGAAGTTGAGTTCAGAAAAAAAAGGTCATGTCAGACTCAAATGTTTCCCTTTCCACAGATGCTGCCAGATTTGCTGAGTTTATTCCAGCAGTTTCTGTTTTATTTTGGATTTCCAGCATCTGCAGTATTTTGCTTCCATTCAGAACTATTTAGATTGTAGGAGGTGAACTTCTATCACTTGAAGCACAGTTATGTCATTGCACTGACCTGAAGCTGTGAAACACTATCCACACACATACTTTAGTATGTGGGGTCATTTTGTGTAGGAGTCAGTCTTATAATGATAGTCCAAAACTTTCGCTGCTTGGATCATGAAAGATTGGATGCAACTTGGGAGATGAACATTGGGATGCCAGAGATGTCCTAGTGCATACACCTCTGTGCTGAAATTGCCTGGGGTATTTCTTGGGGGCAGCACAGTGATGCAGTGGTTAGCACTGCTGCCTCACAGCGCCAGGCCCCCATGTTCAATTCCACCCTCGGGTGACTGTCTGTCTGGAGTTAGCACGTTCTCCCCATGTCTGTGTGGGTTTTCTGCAGATGCTTTGGTTTCTTTCCACGGTCCAAAGATGTGCAGGTTAGTTCGATTGGCCATGCTAAATTGTCCATAATATCCAGGGATGTGCAGGTTAGGTGGATTGGCCGTGGGAATGCAGGTTACAGAGATAGGGAAGGGGGACCGATCTGGGTGGGATGCTTATCGGAGGGTTGGTGTGAACTCATTGGGCTAAATGGCCTGCTTCTATACCGTAGGGATTCTGTGATAAATTCAAACCTGTTGTGGGCTGATTTCAGTGTCAGAGATTTGTCCTAGATAGTTAGAATCTATCCTGAATATCTCACCCTGAAATTGTTACACTGGTTAATATCTGGTCTGACTCAATCTGGACCTGACCATCTCCTGATGTGAGGTGACCTGATGTAACTATTTCCCTGACCCAAGCTGACCACTGCAATCTGACTCACCTATCATTACCATTCTCTCAATATGACCCAGCTACCACCCTGTCCAGTCCATCTATCCACCCACTTCTTCATTCACTATACCACTCATCAGGGAAGCCAAGAGGCAATACCAAACTAAACTATGGACCCAGACTAACCACATGGATACCTGTCATTTGTGGCAAGGCTTACATGACATAATGAGCTGCAAAGCGAAGTTGAACAGAATTGTGGGCAACAGTACATCCTTACCTGACGTGCTCAGTGCACGGTATGCTTGCTTTGAACAGAACGGCAGTGAAATGATATCATCTATCCCATCAGCCTCAGATGCACCTGTACCCATGGTCACCACTGCAGGTGTTAGATCGGCCTTCTTAATGGTGAACCGATGGAAAATGACTGGCCCAGATGGAGTCCACAGCTGTGCACTCAGATTCTGTGTGGTCCAGCAGGTGAGAGTATTCGCAAACATCTTTACTGTCTCCTTATTATGATTTGAAGTCCCCACCTATTTCAAGGAGACTACCATCATCCCAGTGCCAAAGAAAAATCATGCAGCGTGCCTCAATTACTACTGCCCAGTAGCATTAGTCATTATGAAGTGCTTTGAGAGGTTGGTAATGGCTCCATATCAACTCCAGCCTCTCAGAATGCCAAATTCCTTTGCAATTCACCTACTGGCACAACAGGTCCATGGCAGATGCCATCTCCTTGGAACTCATCCCTGAAATATCTGGATAACAAGGATACTTATGTCAGGCTCCTATTTACTGACTGTGGCTTCCCCTTCCACACCATAATTCCAAACAAACTCATCTCCAAACTCCAGAACCTAGATCTCTACTTTCCACTTCTCTGTAACTGGATTCTCAACATCCTGACCCACAGACTGCAATCAGTAAGAATAAGTGACAACATCTCATCCACCATAATCCTCAACTTCGGTGCGGCGCAAGGCTGCATTCTCAGCCCCCTATGATCCTCCTTACGCACACACAACTGTGTGGCCAAATTCCGCACCAACTCCATTTACAAGTTCGCTGATGACACCACTGTTGTAGGTTGGTTCTCAAACAATGACGAGACGGAGTACTGGAAGGAGATTGAGTGTTTAATGGCATGGTGTAAACACAACAATCTCCCTATCAACGACTCTAGGAATCTGAATGGAGGGCACGCCCTTGTCTGCATCAATGGTGGAGATGGTTGACAGTGACAAGTTCCTGGGAGTGATGATCACCAACAATCTGTCCCGGTCCACCCACATTGATACCACAGTCAAGAAAGCACAGCAACGCCTCTGCTTCCTCAGGAAGCTAAGGAAATTCAGCATGTCCATTAGGACGCTTACAACTTTTTATAGATGCCTCTTATCAAGACTGAAAGAAACTACAGAGTTGTGAACACAGCCCAGTCCATCATGCAAACCAGCCTCCCATCCGTTGAGTCCATCTTTACTCCCCACTGCCTTGGGAAAGCAGTCAACATAATCAAAGACCCCCCCCCCCCGCCCCGCCACCCCGATTGTACTCTCTTCCATCCTGTTCTGTCGGGCAGAAGACATAAAGTTTGTATACACGTACAAACAGATTCAAGAACAACTTCTTCCATGCTGTCATTGTATGCTGCGCTCTGTTCTGTTACCCTGATGCACTGTGTGGTAAGATCAGCCTGTAAAACAACACTTTTCACTGTACCTCGGTACATGTGACGGTAATAAATCAAATCAAAATCACCTAGTGGGACAGTTATCATCTTTAAAAATTTATCTGAAGATGCTAGTTACTGTTGTGAAAAGGGGGCATATCCTATCTTTGTCTATCTATTCTTGAACTTGAAAGACCACGTGCTGACCCATCAGAAATCCCAGCTAAAAAACACCAAATAGGTTGGCGCACAGGAATCTTTGTGTTTAATGTCTGACGCTGAACAGAAGATCGAGCTTTTTTTTAAATCCGTATGTAATACATATTTGAATCAAAACTCAGGTCTCTTACATGTTCAGAGTTTTGAAGTTTAATTTCTCTGTGCAGAGTTGTAGAAAGTGGCTATAATTGATTGAAAGCATTTTTATTCATCAAATTCATACATACTTTGGAAACTCACCATTGAGTATTTCCTTGTCTCTACCTCTGCTGTTTCCTAGGTCCAGTACAGGAGATTGAGCAATTTAAGGCCATTCCCAATTTCCCCTCTATAGTCTGCCTTTCCACCTCTTCACCACTCCTTTTAAAAGCCTCCTGAAAAACCAAGCTTTTAGTCACTTCTTGGAAAATCTCTTTTGGCATGCTATCCATTTATAATTGTTACATCTTTGTAAAATGCCCTGAAGTATTTTTGGTATTAAAGGTGCAATGGAAAGGCAGATTGTTATAAAATGGGGAGGCGACAGCCTTGTGGTATTATAGCTGGACTGTTGGTTTAGAGATGCAAGTAAGTCCTGGAGACCTGGGTTCGAATCCCACCACGGCAGATGGTGGAATTTGAATTCAATGTAAATGTAGAATTAAGAGTCTAATGATGTTCGTACATCTATTGCCGAATGTCAGAAAAACCTATCTGGTTCACTAATGCCCTTTCGGGAAGGAAACTGCCATGCTTACCTGATCTGGCCTATATGTGACTCCAGACCCACAGCAATGTGGTTGACTCAGAATTGCCCTCTACCCAATTAGCGATGCTGTCCTAGTCAATGATGCCCTCATCCTGTGAATGAATGAAAGAAAAACGTTTTGAAAGTTTTGCTGTCATTGTTGGGTGATCCCAGTAATAATTTAGCAGAATAGACAATGCTGTATTTTTGAGATGTTGAGAAAGGAAAAGTGGTGAATAACTCGCCTGATTCCTTGCCTCCACATCCAAATACGTGTCAGAAGAATAATGGAATACTCCACTTTGCTGAATGAGTGGAGTTGCATCAAGGCTCAAGAAGCTCAACGCCATCCAGGCTAAAGCAGCCTGCCTGTTGAATGGGAACCCCATCCATCAATTTCACATTCATTCCTGCATTACTAGATTACAATGGTTACAGTGTATACCTTTCACAAACCACTTTGCAGAAATTAGGTAAGGCTTCATGAACAGTTCCTTCCAAACCTGCACCATCTACAACTAACCTTAAATTAGTACTTCGGAAAACAGCAATGCTTATGTTTTCTTTGCTTCAGAACTGTCTTTCTATTTTTGTTAGGATTAACTTTCTATCTGTGAATTTGTGTATTGAGAGAAATGTACCACAAAAGAATTAAAAATATTTGTCTCTCTCTATCTCAGTCTTCGTGTGCAAGTGGGAAAGTTTTTGACATACTATTGTAAGGCACCAGTGCTCCTCAAGCCTGAGAATGTGAGTATTTATGAGTAAAGAATAGCTGTGAACATTGAACTGTTCAACTCTTGCCTACCCATTATCTCTAGCCATGTGAATTCAAAATCTTTTTCTTTGTTCACAATCTTGTGTCTTCCTACTGTTGCTTTTTCTTCATTCTACTTCATCTTCCTCTGGGCGCTAACCCCACCTATTGTTTACTCCTTACCCCCTTACTCCCTTCCCCCCCCCAACCTTATTTTCTGCATACAAAACAACATTTTCCTATTTACCACCAGTTGTGAGGAAGTGTCATCGGACCTGAAACATTAACTCTGATCTGTCTCCACAGATGCTGCCAGACCTGCTGAGCATTTCCAGCAACTTCTGTTTTTGTTTCTGATTTACAGCATCCGCAGTTCTTTCGGATTTTCTCAGAGGGGATGACCAGTTTGGAATTTTTATAACTGAGCATGTCCCGTTACTGAAGAGATCCCACTTGCCCTCTTTCTAAGTTGGACAGTCACTAGGCAACTCATTAGTTTGAATCCTAACCAGGTGGACAGTGGTTTTCACAGCAGGCCAGGCAGCATCAGAGGAGCAGGAAAGCTGACGTTTCGGGTCTGGACCCTTCTTCAGAAATGGGGAAGGGGAAGGGGGCCCTGAAATAAATAGAGAGAGGAGGAGGCACTGATAGAAGGTGGATAGTGGAGCAAATAGGTGGAGAGAAGATGGACAGGTCAAGGAGGCAGGGATGAAGCCAGTAAAGGTGAGTGTAGATTGGGAGTTGGAATGGGGGTTTGGTCAGTGAGGTGGGAGGAGTGGATAGGTGGGAGGGAAGACGGACAGGTCAAGGAGGCGGGGATGAGATGGGCTGGTCTTGGGATGCGGTCGGAGGTGGGGAGATTTTGAAGCTTGTGAAGTCCACATTGAGACCATTGCGCTGCAGGGTTCCCAAGCGAAATATGAGGTGCTGTTCCTCCAGCCTTCGGGTGGCATCATTGTGGCACTGGAGGAGGCCCAGGATGGACATGTCATCCAAGGAGCGGGAGGGGGAGTTGAAGTGGTTCACGACTGGGAGGTATTGTCGTTTGCCACAAACCGAGCATAGGTGCTCCACAAAGCGGTGTCCAAGTCTCCGTCTTCTCTTCGCCTATCTGCTCCTCTATCCACCTTCTATCATCACCTCGCCCTCTCCCTATTTATTTGAGTCCCCTCCCCCTCCCCCATTTTTGAAGAAGGGTCCAGACCCGAAACATCAGCTTTCCTGCTCCTCTGATGCTGCCTGGCCTGCTGTGTTCATCTAGCTCTACACCTTGTTATCTCAGACTCCAGCATCGGCAGTTCCTACTATCTCTGGACAGTGGTTTTCAATGTTTACAAGTTATGGAGCTCATCCTGAAGTTCAACCTGAAAGGAATGACCGAATTGCCACCATCCCCAAATCACAGAATACGTGCCTATCAAATGCCACGCAACAATGGAAGTGCTGAACTTCAGCTTCTACTTGCTTTTTTAAGCCAAATATGCTAAGTATTGAGCCTGAATATAGATGTGTGTATTATAGCTGGCTTTTGGACAGGCATTTCAACACTAGAGCCTTACACTTACGCAGCACCTCTTTGAGAGAAGAACATTGCAACAAACTTCTCAGCTAAGTACAATGCAAGGAAAACATTTGTATAGCTAGGAAGGTAGAGGTCCCTGTCTATAAGTCTGAATCTGAATGGCTGAGCTCCATTCTTGCCCTCTCGGAGTTAGCTGTCCACCAGTTGATTATTCTTACACTGGATTAACCATTGTCATTCTCCACCAGCATCCTAACCTTTATAAAATGATCACTGTCCCCTAAATGTTCTCCCATTGATATTTGTTCTACTTGGCCCATTTCATTCACAAGAACCAGGTCGAACAGTGCCTCCAGTTTTTGTTGTACTGGACACAGACTGCGAAAAGAAATCATTTTGAACACAATAAAAGAATGTTTCTTCCTTTCCATCCTTAACATTACTACTATCTCAATTTATATTCAATTAAAGTCCTCCATTAAAACTACTCTATGATGTTTGCAACTCTCTGTAATTTCCTTGCAAATTTATTCCTCTCCATTGTTTCCACTCGTTGTTGGTCTGCAGAGTACGCTGAACAATATAATTGTGCCTTTTTCTTCCTTATCTGTAGCCAAATTGATTCTGTCCTTGAACCCTCTGGATTGCCTTATTTCTCCTGCACTACAGTGTTCTCCTTAACCAATACCACCATCATTCCTCCATTTCTTTTTCTTTCTCTATCTTTTCTGAGAATCTTTATAACCAGGAACTTCTAACATCCAGTCCTGCCATTCCTTAAGCTGGGCTTTTGTTGTTGCAGCAACATCATAATCCCACAAGACAATCTGTGTCTATAACTCTCCGATCTTGTTAACTGTGTTCTGTGCATTCACATACATGCATTGTAACCCTAGCATTTCTCTCTGATATTCTGTCCTGTTTTTCATCGCACTCCTGTGAATTAACTTCATACTGCCCACTATCTACCTCCTCTGAAATAGCACTAGCAAAATGCTCTGCAAGGAACTCAATCACAGCCTCTCTGGCTTATTCAGGTGTCATCTCTCTCAAAACCGCTTCCAGTGTGCCAGGAATCTAGAACTCTTCCTTCTGCACCATCTCTCCAGCCACACATTCACCTGCCTTATCTTTCTGTTTACTCTACTCCCTTGCATGTGGCACTGGGAATAATCCAGAGACTACTGATTCTGAGGTCCTGTTTACAAATTTTCTACCTAGCTGCCTAAATTCTGATTGTAGGACCATATTTCCCTTCCTTCCTATGTTTTTAGTAACAACGTAGACCACAATCTCTGACTTCTTCAGAAGAAGGTTCTGCAGCCACTCTGTGACATCCTTGAATCTAGCATCAGGGAGGCATCGTAGCATCCTGGAATCAGATTAATGGGTGCAGAGAAGCCTCTGTGTTCCCCTGTATAAAGAATCCACTTTAAGTACTTCCCTTCAATTTTTCTTTCTTCCCTCCGTTATAGCTGAACTGACTTTAAGATAATCAGGATTAGAAATGGATTCTGACCTGATCAGTATTTCTGGGTCTGTGTGTTCAATTCATGGCGCTGCACTTTAGGAAGGATGTGAACGCATTGGGAAGTTGCAGGGAAAAGTAATGAGAATCCTTCGAGGTACGTCAGATCAGGTGTTAGAATGACAGAGCTGGAGTTGTTCTCCTTGGAGAAGAGAAGATAGAGAGATTTGTTAGAGGTTTTCAAAATGAGAGGGATCTGGACAGAGTAAATAGGGAGAAACTGTTACCAATTGCTGAAAAAGTCAAGAACTAAAATGCCACTCACTTAAGATGCTTGGCAGAAAAGAAACAGACAAACTGAGGAGGATTTGTGCATTTTGTGGTTAGGATCTGGAATGCACTGACTGAGCATGACGTGGAGACAAATTCAATCATAGCTTACAAAAGGGAGTTGGATTGAAATTTGCAGCACTGTGGAGGGAAGGCTATCTCAGGAATATTGGGTAATCTCATTTGCTCTTACAGAGATGCTCTGCAGACATTACTCATCAATGGTCTCCTTCTACCCTCTGAGCATTCTATAATTCAGCTAAATTTAGCTGAATCCTGGTTGAAGATTGAGTGCTTCAACGAATGGGTTTCTGTTGAAGTCTCTGAGTAACATTGATGTGAATCATCAGTAAAAACAGGATGCCTGTCGAAGTAGTAGGAGTGGATATCTCAACAATGTGTGTGACCCACTTATATGAATCAGTGACTTATATGTAATGTTGGAAATTTTATATAATTGAATATGGAAATTATTTTTAATGGAAAGGCCATCTTTTCTCTTCCCAAAATGATGATACTAGTTTGTAGAATGCTAATTAACCAAGAATGATATGTTAACACATGTTTCCATTATTTTAGATAGTGGTGGTTAATGGTTGTGGTTCTCTGTTTTCTTCACTGTCTGCTGTGCTGTGTGATCCTGGAGGTAAGTGAAGTTTGAATTGGGGATGTTCTTTAGTTAAGTGATGTTTGGATTTCTTTTTGGTTTTCTGGGTATCTTCGGTGTAATATTGTTTCATTAAATTGATGCAAGAGTGATGTAAAAGTCAAATTACAACTTCTGAGTTGTGATCATTCATTGCCTTGATCTGGATAGAGACACAGGAGTTGAAACCTGGAAGAAAGGTGAGGGCAACCAGCAGTACGTAACACCAATGAAGCATTCCACTAAGTAACAAAGAGCCTTAGCACAACTAAAATCAGTGGGAAAGCCAAGGAAGGATAGCTTTCCTTGTCAGAACATAAGAACTAGGATCAGAGGTGGGCAATTCAGCTCCTTGAGCCTGCTCCGGCATTTGATACTATTATGGCTGATCTCATCTCAGCCTCAACTGCACTTTCCTACCAGCTTTCCATTACCCTCTAACCCATTACTAATTAAAACTCTGTCCATCTCCCCTTTAATTTACTGAATGTTCCAGTATCTATCACACTCTCTGGAGTAGTGAATTCTGCTGATTCACCGTTTTTTTTCAGAGAAGTAATATCTTCTCATCTATTTGTTTTTAAATCTGCTACCCCTTATCCTAAAGCAATTACTTCTCATCTCCTTGATTGTCTTACATGAGGAAACATCCTTTCTACGTCCACAATGTTAATCCCCATTGGCCATCCTATTTACCTCAATTAGATGTCCTTTCATCCTTCTAAAGTCCACGAAGTACGCCTAAACTGCACAATCTCCTTTCATAAGACAAACTCTTCATCTCTGGAATCAATCAAGTGAAGCACCTCTGAACAGCCTCCAAAGCAATTTCATCCCTCCTCAAGTATGGTGGCCAAAATTGTACACAATACTCCAGATGTAGTCTCACTAATGCCTTGTACAGTTGCAGCAACACTTCCCTACTTTTATACTTTATTCTTTTAGAAATAAATGCCAGAATTCCATTTGAATTCCTTATATCTGCTGTAGCCCCATACTTTTTCTGTGATTCATGCACAAGGTCACCCAGATCCCCCTGTACTAAATCACTCTGAAGTTTCTCTCCATTTAAATAATAAGTTGCCTCTCTATTCCTCTGATCAAACTGGATAATCTCACACTTATCCACATTGAACTTCATGTGCCAAATTTTTGACCATTTGCCTAACCTATCCATATCCATTTGCAAATTTCTTATTTCTTCTTTGTAATTTGAGCCAAAGGGTCCATTCCTGTGCTGTACAGTTCTAACTTACTTTCCCACCTATTTCAGTTCCCTCTGCAAATCTGGCTCGAGTACTTTCTATCCCTGCACCCAAGTCATTAGTATAGATTGTAATTATTGGTACCTGAGGACTGAAACCTATGGCTCCCCACTAGTTACATATTGCCAACCAGAGAAAGACCCATTTATCCTAACTCTTTGCTTTCCACTCATTAGTCAATCAATGCTCAATCACAATCATCATTGTCTTGGGGCAGAGTTCATTGGGGTAGCATTGACTATCTTGGTCTACCCCAGTAATGATCTATCCTTTTTTATATCAGTGGTAGGGTGTTTTCTGATAATTCTATAGTGTCCAACTCCATTAACAATTCCTTCAGAAGAAGGATATGTATGGAGCTGAACCTGGACAACATACAGTTTGGGCTGAGAAGAGACATTTCTGCCATGAAAATATCAGGCAACGCCAGTTTCCAGTACTGGTACCACTGTCGCTTATTCCCTCACCCTGCGTGTCCTGGAGGCTACTATTGTTTTGAAACCTACCTGGATCAGGTAAATCAAGGCTATTGTTAAGGCTGTCATTACTATTTTGTGGTGAATAGCTTGCTTCCTGAGCCCTCACCTCTTGCTATCTCCATGACTCAAAGCAAAAGTGTAATGGCATATTCTCTGCTCGCCCGGATGGGTGAACCCCCAATAATATCTTAGAAGCTCAGCATCATTTGACACACTGTAAATGTTAGATATAGTGGAGAGAAAGACCCCTCGCTATGACAATCCATATGAGACAGAAGTTACTGCAGCCCATCTCATTCAGGGCTCATGACCAATTCTGACCTGAAGGTACACATTCACATTTTTTAATCAAGTCAGGTATATTTAAGTATATTAAGTATACCACAGAAATGCAAAGTTAGTACCTAACAATGGCAATAGTTAGACAGCACAAGTGGACTCAATTCTGATTGTTCCTGCTTGAGTTTTCTGGGGCACAGTCTTCTCTTGTGTTCTGTGTTCTGTATTCTGTTGACTGTAATCTGAATGCTTTCAGTAATGTTCTGTAGCTCTTTATCTTCCGTTGCCATGAAATCCTTAACTGTCTTATTAGGCCATAATTTGTCCTGGTCAATATGGTTGTTATCAAGTTGAGGTGATTGATAGTCCATGGATCCTCTAAGCTCTGACACGTAGTTTACACGTAAGTGTTTTCTGTTTTTCTGAAGGTCCTAAGATTTGCCTTTCTAATAGTAGCTCAACATTTGCACAGTTGCAGTTTCAGCATTCATCTAATCTTTCACATTCTGCAAACGTGTACTGTAGTCCCCATCCTAATCTTCTTTTGTTGATATCACACAAAGGTTTTGAAATACTTATCAAAATATTTCAAAATAAAGCAATTTCTGGTGTAAGCTATTTCACAAACACCGATTCCAACAATTGACAAGTTGACATTTTTCAGCAAAGCTAACCCACCTGTTTCACAATCCAGTCTTGGCTTTACAGTTTCTTAAGATGAATATTTTAGAAAGATTATCATCGAGCAAACATAAGTGTCTACTGAACCCAAAGCTCTTTGGGCAATAACCTGTCAGTTTTCCCCACTGAGCTGTAGCTGTAATGCATATACTAACGACTGGACACACTGCAGTAACCAACTACAGTGACTGTCTCCCAGTCACATAACCTTTATCATTGGGAAATACAAGAATAGGAAGCTCTTAGGAGCAACATCATCTCCAGGTTTCTCTCCAAGTTCTGCACCATCCTTATAAGTACCACAATTAGTGGTTTCATTATTGTTGATTGCTGTCCTGCAATTTGCTACTAATTTTAGAAGCATGAATTAGGGAGATACCCCAGTGCAGTATTTTATAAGGCAACTGGACATTGCCAATTTATGAGACCATGCTAACATTGCCCAGATCTCAAGAACAATTGCAAAAATAATCTGTTTCTGCAAATTTGGGGACTATCTTAAGTAAACAATATTGTATTCATAATTTAAGGAAATGAATAAAATTTCAATTTTCAGTCTATTCTTCACATTTGTTATCATTGACACTAAATCCTGTCTTACTCCCGACCTACGATCCTTAGTGGTGTAATTTATATCACTAGAAGCCCATGCATTACTAGTTAATTGCAACATTTATACTGGTAAACAGGGAGGGTTGATTCAGTCAACTTCTGTCTTTCGACCATGTGTCATTTTATTGTTGAATTAATTATACTGCGTGGTTTTCCTTCTGTTTTGGCAGATAAAATTCTACTACCTTCTCCATACTATGGTGTTATCAAGGATGATATATTTTTCTACAGCGCAGTCAAACCACTACTTGTGCATTTGGAGAGCAAAGTAAGGAGATTACACAAAAACAAATAGCTAAAAAATTTGTTTTTCTTTTGCTTCATAATGTTTTGTAATTTTACTTAGTAAAACCTGAATGAATGAGAACTAAACATTTGAGTAACCCACAGGGTTGTCTCTACCATTAGTTGTCTCTGAATTATGTCCTGAACAATGATGTATTAGGAATTCAAAACATGTAACATTTAGTTTTGTTCCAAACATATTATTGGATTTTTATTGCCAAACCGCTAGTGCACTGGTGAACATGATCAGAACGAGTGGTTCATTGCAATACAAAACTACCCTTTCACTTCAAGTATTTTCATGTTCCGGCAACATGCCTGTTTGACTGAAGCACCTCTGAAACTTTGAAGTGGCAGGTCTGTTTTTTTTTAATTCTCCTGTTAATCAAGGAATTGTGGATGGTGGTTGAGTGAGTCATGCTAGGTTGGGTTTTGTTGATGCAGTTGCATGTGATCATGTGTGTTAACTTGTGAAAATACTGCACCCTCCTAGTCCCAAAGAACGTTAGAAATCTGTAACATGCAGGTGTGAAGTTAAATCTTGCAGTGAACATTTGATGCTCTTGTTTTAGGTGACTGATGAAGAAACACGTCCGTTTCAATTAACAGTAGGAAAGCTTGAAAAATCAATGCAGATTGCAAAGCTACAGGTGCGTGGATTATTCAGAAATTTTGATGTTTTACGATTTATTTCTCTGTATATTTACTTATTTTTATGTAGCTTTGCTTTCTAAGTTAGTTTCAGACAATGAAAACTTAATTGAGCAAAATTCTATACACAATTTTGGAAAAAAAATGTACATTCTGCAGAGATTGTGTAACGTACACCTTTAGTTGACCAATTTGTGCTTTTTTTTATCACTGAATAAATAACAACTCTTTGACACAATGTGTTATCTGTAGACGGTAACCCAAGGTTGGAATTAAACCCAGATCCCTGGCACTGTAAAGGAGGATATAGTTAGGATGCTCAGCCTTTCTTCTTGAATATATAGTCCTAATTCTTTTATAATTTTGCAAATTATTTTTGCACCTTCTTGAGTGTCTTAGTATCCTTTTTACACAACAGCAATCAATGTGAGCTAGCCAAGGTTACATACAGGTTCAATTTAACTTCTTTGCTTTTTAATTCTGACCGTCTAGAAGTGAATTCTGATGCCTACCCTGTTTTTTTCAGTGCTGTGTTGAAAGTGAATCTGCAATGGATGCCAAAATATCCAAGCAATGGTTCCTGAAGATCATTTTATTGCAATATGCCAGAAAATGATTTACTTCACTCATTTTGTCATTTTATACACACCATTACTTGCTAACTGAATGTAGTTCTTCATCAGAGTGTCATTATTGCCCTTCCACTGTATTGAAGGAATTAACTCACTCTCAGTTTCTCCTTCGCTGTTCTTTTAATATGCTCAGTAGGAAAATTCTGCTTTTAAAAATGACAAGTGTAAAGTATGAGAATCTGTTTCCCATGTTTTCAGGTGAACACATTTTGTGAAATGAGTTGAACAGTCATTGTATGTAAAATATTGTGCCTTTCAGTCCTGTCTTTGTCTAACCTCCAGTGTTTTTTTGACTGAAGTTTACAAAATCAACATTTAATTCTGCCTCAGCATACTGTACGCTTCAGCTGCATTCTATTGGTATTTTCTAACTGACTAAAAAGTTTGAGGAAAACCTCAACAACTTTCAACATTTCTATTCAATCTCATGTCAGTTGTTTTCACTTCAGTGGAATGCTAACACTTGGCATTCTGAAAGGAAAACTCCCATTGGTTTACAGATAACACAAGGTGGAGCTGGAGGAACATAGCAGGCCAGGCAGCATCAGAGGAGCAGGAAAGTTGACGTTTTGGGCCAGGACCCTTCTTCAGAAATGGGGGAAGGGGAAGGGAGCTCAACAATAAATAAAGAGGAGGGGTGGGAGTGGGGAAGGTAAGTGGGATGGTGATAGGTGAGTGCAGGTAGGCAGTGGTGGGGATTAGTCAGTGAGGTGGGAGAGAAGATGGACAGCTTGGGTCAGGTCAAGAGGTGGGGATGAGAGCGAGAGTTGATCATGGGATGAGGCCAGGGATGGGGAGATTTTGAAACTAGTAAAGTCCACATTAAGACCATTGGGTTGTAGACTCCCAAGGTGGAATATGAGGTGCTGCTCCTCCAGTTTCCGGGTGGCGTCATTGTGACACTGGAGGAGGCCCAGAATGGACATGTTGCCCAGAGATTGGGTGTGGGAGGGGGAGTTGAAGTGGTTCGCGACTGGAAGGTATTGTCTTTTGTCGTGAACAGAGCGCAGGTGCTCTACAAAGCGGAGTCCGAGCATCCGCTTGGTCTCACCGATGTAGAGGAGGCTACAGGTGCAGGTGAACCTCTGTTTGATGTGAAAGGTTTTTTTGGTGCCTTGAATAGAGGTGAGAGGGGAGGTGTAGGGGTAGGTGTAGGACTTCCTGCGGTTTAAGGGAAAGGTGCTGGGGGTCGTGGGGCTAAGTAGGGAGCGTGGAGCAGACAAAAGAGTCGTGGAAAGAGCAGTCCCTATGAAAGGCAGATAGGAGTGGGTGGGAAATATATCTTTGGTTGTGGGGTCGGATTGTAGGTGGTGGAAGTGGCGGAGAATGATACGTTGGATACAGAGGTTAGTGGGGATCCCCACTATTTAATCGATGCACAGAACATTGTAAAGGAATATTTCAGTGCTGTTAACCTATTTCCTGAATAGAATTTTGAGTTGTATTTTACACCTTCAATACCATTTGAGGTGAAGTCCTAAAAAATTGAATGACTGATTGGTTGTTAGAGTTTAAACCAAAGATGAATTTGTAAGCTACGTAAATCTATCTACATCCTAAAGTTTGGAATTTTTTTCTGTAAGTCTTTCCACTTTCTTAACCATCTGTCTTCCTTTATGATTGTCTTAAGACCAAGTTTTGTTCATTTGTCCTAATATTTCCTAATGGGACATGATGGCATGTGTTGTTTAATAACTGTACAGTGATGCACCTAGAAGCAATTTACTGCATTAAAGGTGCTGCATAACTGCACATCAGTGTTGATTTATTCAGCATATCTTGTGCAATTTGAGACAGGAATGCCATAATGAATAATGTTGCACATCAGAATCAAAAGAAGAAGATGCAGATTTTTTAGCACCGATGAAGGGAAAAAAGTTACAAGTCTGAACCAGATAGTTTAACCTATCTCTGCTTCTTTGCACTGTAATTTAGTTATTGTAATTCGCATAACTCAACTTTCACAATGGAAAGAGTTTATGGTGATGTCAATATATTTTTAATTGAGTGTAATCCCAAAATAGATTCATTTTGATTCAGCTTTGTCTAGGATTGTTCTGTGCTAGCATTAATGATTTTTGTGTTATCACAGGGTACCAGGGTCACGGCAATGATTCTGACAAATCCCCACAATCCCTTGGGTGATATTTATTCTGCAAAAGAAATGAAAGAGTTTCTTGAGTTTGCCAACAGGTGAGGTTTCCACTGGAGTTATGTATCATAAACAGTTTCTTGCCAGATCAGCATTGAAAGTTTGTAAGGAGATGTAATATTTTTTAAATTATTAAAATGTTAGAAGATGGATATTGGGAATCCCCTACGGACTTGTAGGTTGTATCAGTTCCAGGTTATAAAAGAGTGTTTTATTTTCATTTATTTCTCTTAAAAAAAAATCAAACTGCCCGTTCAATGATTATGTGCCATCTTTAGCTTTGATTTCAAGTAATTCACTTACTATCACAAAATAAATCTAGACTCAAATATTTTGATTATTTGAACTTGTGTACATTTTTTAACTTATTTACATGAATCTTTATGAACTCTAAAATATCCTTTGCAGAATATTGTGGTTTGATCTATGCTGAAGATCTGTGACGATAGCCAAAATAGTGCCTTATTCCATTGTAATGTGGTTTTAATAATTTTCTGTACTTCTCATCCCCACGATGCCCCGTAAGCCCTGATGTGTATCAATCATTGTTGTGTGCTGATGAGCTTGATAATATTTTGCAAATTAATATCATTTTGAGCCCAGAGGCTGGTTCTGGTTCTACCATGAGCCATGCAAACTAGTACAACTGACTCACATTGTCTCAAGACTATTTTGTGCCAATAATTTCCTCAAATGATTTTCTGAAGCTCTGTCAGAAGATACCAAGTACTTGTCCATAAGGAGATGGGGTAATTGGGTCTGTTTTGCTTTCTCTGTCCCACCTGACACTCTTGTGCAGTTTCTGGACACTGATACATAGATTAGCATTGGTAGAGGCCTCCAAACAAGTTACTTCAGCATATTTTCCAAAGAATCCCCAAGATGTAGACTTCAATGAAAACAAAAATAAGGAGAGAGATTAAACAAGCTGCTGACTTGCTGTTACAGTTTGAGCTGATGCACAGAATCAAGGTTTACCCCAAATGATTTGTAAGTGTGTAATTGAAGTAGCTTGTGAATATTTAAAACAAGTGATATTATCTATTCAGGATGTTCTTGTACTAAAAGGCAGACCAGGAAGTCACGCAAGTCCTGTCCTCAATTCAAGTTGACTAGACTCACTGCATCATTTATACAATCTAGCTCTCTTGAGTATAAAAATCAAACCCCTTCTTTGACCTGAGATTTTTTGTGCAACCTGATTCAATAAGATTTCTATTTTTTTTTCCCCCTGGTTGTGTAGATACAAATTGCATGTAATTGTGGATGAAGTGTACATGTTATCGATATTTGGTGATGTGGACTCATTCCAAAGTGTCCTCAGCTTTGACAAGTGAGTCATATGTTTTATATTGAATATAGTGAATAAAGTGACAATTATTTTGTGTAGCAAAAAAAAATTATTCATGGGTTGTGGCTGTCGCTGGCTAGACCAGCATTTATTGCACATCACTAATTGCCCAGGGGACAGTTAAGAGTCAACCACACTATTGTGGGCCTGGAGTCACATGCAGACCAGACCAGGTAAGGATGGCAGTTTGTCTTCTCTAAAGGACATGAGTGAACTAGATGGGATTTTGCAACAATCAGCAACTGTTACTTGGTCATGATTAGGCCAGCTTTTTAAATGGAATTCACGTTTCACCGTCTGCCATGGTGGGATTTGACCCAATGTCCTCAGAATATTAGTCCGAGGTTCTAGATTACTAGTCCAGTCACATTGCTACTATGAGACCTGCCTCCCCACATTTTTTACAGAAAATCATTTAGGAGACTCCAAGCCAAAGCCACCGAGCAATTACTGTGTAGCATTTCTGTTTCCTGATGCAGAATGCACATTCTGCTCTCATAGGTTCACTCGCTCCACCCACAAATACAGATCTTAGCTACAGCTTGTCAGAGTTCCGGTTCAAGGCCATTAAGTATACAAAGGTCTGCTTCTGGAGTAAAACTAAACCATAAAGTCTTCTGCTACCCTTTCAGGTAGGATCATTTTAGTCACTGGAGCATTGGCTTGTAGAATTACCTGAAGCCACATAAAAATAAAGACCTTATCCCAAATTAGCAACCCTCCTTCATCAACAGCACCTTTGCTGATCTGCCTGTTTAACAAATACATTTGATTTGCCATTTTTTTTCTCTGCTGGTCACTATTGGATCTTTTGAAGTTCCCTCTAAGGTGAAATGTAATCTAAAGGGAATCTAATCATTCATACTTAATAATGGACTTCTGTCAACTTGTGGTTAATGTAATCTGAGACAATGCCAAAACATTGTTGCACAATAAGTTGTGAGTTGCAGGTATTGTAGTATTGCATGGTGTCTGTGCAGTCATTTTGATTTAACTTTGTCTACTGTTTATGAGGGAGTGAAAATAATTGCATTTACTTTAATCATAGATTGACCATACTTTGTTTTTCCAACTTCTGTGCTTGAAAATTCAACAAATGGATATTGCTAAGTTTGACTTTGTTGCTGTTTATTGTATCTGTGTTGCTGTATTTTTGTTCACATTTGAGTATTCAGAATTTCTGCTTGATTCACACTGTTTTTCAGGCTTCCTGATCCACAGAGAACGCATGTAATGTGGGGAATTAGCAAGGTAAAGAATTTCATTGGAACTAATGGTAAATTCTGTATGAACACACCAGATGCATATTTGCTTCAAAACAGCAGTGTACAACAGAAGTTTGACATCTTTGTAGATTATATTAGGAAAAAATACCATTAAATACCATTTAGCCTCACATGATGAATATTCAATCTTTTACTGATCCATTTGGGAAATGAAGAGTCAATTGTCTGAATGACAAGAGTAGAATACAGAAATAAGCCCCTGCTATTCTTTGTCAGAGATTATTACATGATATGGGGATTTTATATATGGGAAAGAAGAATTTCAGTTTGGAGAAAATGTTCATCTGTTCTGTTTAATTTACTTGAGTCAGGGATACAAGAGTAACCTCCTTTTACATTGACTGTTGAGACAGTGGAACTCACTATAACATGGAGTGGTTGAGGCAAATATTGTGGATACCTATCTATGTAAGTACACAAGATAGAAAGGTACGTTGTTCAATAAAAATTAGGCTAAGCATCAGTTTTGGGCATTTCATGAAGAGGTTGCCTCTGTAAACCCTGGTGAGTTTTCTCATGTAATTGTACTCTACTCACCTTGTTAAGTATGTACCATAACTCCATGGTGCTGCTCTTGTACTGTCTTGCACTCAGCAGCAATAGAGGTGCTCACGTTGCCAGGGCATTCCAGGTTTTCTGCCTATGGTGCCGTATTCAAATCTCAGTTGTGCACTAGTTCAAGCACTGCATGCCAGGAGTAGCCACTCACAGTTCCAGTGTAGGAAGAATTGCCCTAATAGAGGCAGGTTGGTACCTCCTTTTGCTGACCTTAATCTGGAGGCTCTGGTAGACATGGTGATAGACAGGAGTACTATCCTCTTTCCTCAGGATGGCCAGCGGAAACCACAGCAATAGACCTTTCTAGTCTGGTCTGAAGTTGCTGCCTAGGTCAGTGCAATATCCCAGCAGTGCAGGAAGAAGATTAATGAACTTCTGTGCTCCACAAGGGTAGATTCCACCATACTCTATCTGTTACCTCATACTCACTTTAACTAGGCTTGTGACCATTGGGCTTTAGAAATGTAAGAGCCAACTTGATTGAAATGTACAAGTTCCTGAGGGGTCTTGACAGATTAGATGTGGGGAGGATGTTTCCTATTACATGAGCTGAAGGAACTAGGAATCAGCCATTTAAAACTGACATGAGGGGAATTTGTTTCTGAGACTTGTGAGTTTTTGAAAGTCCACTTTTTGAAAAGGTGCTGGAAGAAGAATCCCTGAAAATTTTGAAGGCAGAGGGAGATAGATTCTTGTGAAGTAAATGAATGAAAGGCTAACCAGTTAGACTGGAATGCACCTTTAATATCACAATCAGCCGTGGTTTTATTGAGTGGCGGAGCAGGCTCGGGTGGGGGCTGAATGGCCTGTTTGTACATACGTAACTATGCCACTGCCCATACCATCCACGTAGAGTCATGGTCTACTATTCCCACTGTTGCATGAAGCATTTTCCCTTAATGGCTCTCACTCACTCCATCCCCTCAACCTCTAACTGTTGCTAGCCTCTGTGCTTTCTGTTCGCTTATTTGGGGCACCTTATTGACCTCTTTCCTCCACTTGCACCAACCCTAACAGCTATGCTAGCCACTTCCCTCTCACTTTATGAGGAGGGAATCCTTGTCTTAGCAGGAAAGGACCGTGATCGCTCGTGGTGGTACTGGGACCTCCATGGCTCAGGACTTGTCTACTATGTAAAATTCACTGCCCAGTGCTGCACTGCTCTCTGATTACCACTCCTGTGAATGTATTCTTAGCATGCCCAAGCTTCAACCCCTATTTAGCAACTCAGTCCCTCTCACGTCTTCTGGAAGACAAGCAGCATCCACTCAGCCTTCTCCCACAAGAGACCCTCAAGCCAACACTTTCTGCTCTACTTCAGGCCACAGAGCCCTCAGAGGAAGCACCAGCAAGACTTCCTCCTGCACTGTCCATGACTCAGATTCTGACTCTTCAGAGGCTGCTGTCACTAGATTATAGAGTCACGGTCTGGTGAGGACATCATTGGTGTGTCTCTGCAGCTGGCACTCTCAGAAGAACAGGAGACTGGACATCTCCTCAGCCGCAAGTAGGAGAGGACCCTCATGGCATTGGCTGTTAATGGCTTTGTCAAAATGCGCAAACAGATGCAGCAGCTTCAGGCAGGGATACTTGGGAAACTCGATCGAAGGTTGGAAGAGTCCATTGATGCTGTGTTGGCTCTGGCATGTGTGTATCAGTTTCCCTCCATGAGCGACATGGTGGCTCCTGTGGAGAGCCATGGTCCATATCTGTCAGATATGTGCACAGATCTGCACTCCATGATTCAGCACCAATGGCAAAAGACCTTGACCTCACACCAGGTACCCCTTCTTATCATAGAGTCAGGTCTGTGCTAA
The DNA here is from genome assembly GCF_021869965.1 of Rhincodon typus. NCBI lineage: Eukaryota > Metazoa > Chordata > Chondrichthyes > Orectolobiformes > Rhincodontidae > Rhincodon > Rhincodon typus. The sequence goes on along the minus strand of NC_063348.1, from coordinate 23,333,229 downwards.
TATGCTGCCAGCTGAAGGAGAAACCATATGTACACCCCCAAAAGCCTCCTGTCTGGGTATTCCAGAAGTACCAAGCTTATCCACCTCAACCCTGTAGATCAGGGTGAGCCTGCACCTGGCCATACTTTCAGCATGTCTGAACCGTCTTGCCACAAATGCCTCTGATGTTGTTCATCCAGAACTCCAGGGCAGGCTCCTCTGGCTATCAACTCTGGGGCTACACCTAGATTTTGTAAACAATGTTCTCTCTAAACTGTCTAGAAACCGACTGCTACAACAGTTAGCACATGGCAGTCGTGGCATTGACTCCTGGGTCTGGAAGTTGCTGCCATGCATGGACCTCGGAATATCATGTAGCTGGAAAGAAAATTTGAGGGATTTCTGGCTGTAAAGAAGACCTTGTGTTTTTTAGTTTTGGACGGTAGACTGAAAATGGGAAACATAGACACTGCTTCTAACAGTGGAGAATGTGCATGGAGATGTTTGACCTTAAAGAAAGTGATGCTTAACTGATGCATATGAAACAGTTCCGTTTGGGGAGCTTGGGTCCAGATAAATTGGCATTATTGGCTGTGTGTTCAGGAGAGCTCAGCATCGTAACAACCCTCTGATTATTCGAGCTGCAGCTCGACATCGATCCTGAGGGGATATGCAGACAGAAGCAAGGGAAACCTTCTAAAGCTGACTGTATCAACATTGCTGTCTCTCACTTTCTCGCTCTCTCACTGTCACGTTCTCGGTCTGTCTCCTGTCTCTCTCTCTGTCTCTCTCTCT
>NC_063348.1:23285824-23317455 GCF_021869965.1 Rhincodon typus | reverse complement strand
CTAGACCCTTCTTCATTTTCTGAAGAAGGGTCTAGGCCCGAAACGTCAGCCTTCTTGCTCCTCTGATGCTGCTTGGCCTGCTGTGTTCATCCAGCTCTACACCTTGTTATCTCTTGTAGGAAATCTTACACAGCTTAACACAGAATGATCATCCATCAGCTGCTTAATTTTGTTATTTTTCCTGCATTGAAACCAAGTTCATGATTTGGAGTTCCTATCTCTCTGCTGACTGAACGATTCTAAATGAAATAGAAACCCTCATTCCACTTCCTGCTTGATGTGAGACTGAAGTACTAAGTTGCTAGTGTTTTGCCTCCACATGTTTGACAGTCTCACTCCTGGAGCTACCGAATGATTGGAATGAGAGAAAGGGAACCATGTGTAAATGCACAGTCAGTTTGATTTCGAGATCACCATTTGAAGCACAGAGGAGGGAACTTTATTCTGTGATTTCTCAACCTGGCAATATTTGGTGTTCATATTGCTTTTTAACAGGACAATACATTCTCTTCCTTAACACTGACTTCCCTCGGCTTGATATTAAAAAAAAAAGTTGGCAAGTTTTTTTTAACATTAATAAGTGTCTACTGGTATCAGTGCTATAAACTCTACTGCAGTATTATTCTGTGAACTGTACTGGGATGAATTCGGTCATGTAGTGCAGGTTGCAAATAAGCTAAATTCCATATCAACAATATAAACCATACTTGTGAATAATAGGTCATGTAGGTTTTAATAAGTTGGTGATGATGGTACATGCTGCTTTTCATTCAGTGCTTGCAGTAGTGCTTAGTATTTGTAGCTGATGCATTAATTAAATTGTTATTTAGTGTAGTGAATAATTTGTTTTTAGAGAGGTGGATGGCATGCTCATTAGAACAACAAAGAAGTCATTTTATAATTTCTTCTATTAATGTTATAAAGCTTTCAAACTCTTATTCATTTAGAAGGGTGAAATCATGAAGCTGACCACAGCAGTTATTCAAATAAAAAAAAGAAAATTCTGCAGATAAATCAGACTTGAACATGGTTTGGACAAAGGGCCACGCCTGAGATAATAACCTTTTTTGCTTGCTGATTATCATTTTCTGTTTACAGTTAAAATTTCTGTTTACGTCCACAGTGGATTCCAGACCTACTTTTCAAGGAAGCAGGTAAACAGCAACTTGTTTGGAGTATAATTTAGCTCATTTACATCTCGGCAGATTTGTTGATCAAATAATGTTTCTGATTTTATGTAAAAGTTGTAATGGCCATGGAAAATTGCCATCATTAAATGAGTAATCATTAGTGTAGTCTTTCACTGTAAAAGACTACATGATTAGTGACTGCCAGAAGCATATTTGTTTTTACTTGTCGTTATTCATGAATGAAACCGAAGGCTGGTTCTAGAAGGTGTTTTGTGTTTAGTTGTGGCTTCTAGTTGTGTTGACTGAAAGCAAATTATTGAAGGAAAATTAATGGCATTATTGAGGTGTGTAGAGTTTTTATTTAAATCTTTTGTATTATGATAGCCCTGCATTATATTTCATGTAAGTTACAGTTTAATGAAGCAAGGAGATCATGTTAGGAAATGGAGTGATTTTAAACACTGTGGACAGATCCCTCAAACATTGATTTAGAATGACTCTCAAATTTACATTTCAGTGTATCATGTGGAATATGATCTGTTGAAAGTGATTTTTCAGATTGTTGGGTTGCGTTGGAATCCCTTCCCAGGTTGAAGCTTAGGGCAGTTGGATGGTTATGTTACAGTATAAGTTGTGTATTGCAGTGAAATTATGGTGCTTTTATTTGGATGTGTTATGTGAACATGACAAAAATATGTTATTGTAACTTAATATCCAGAACATGCATTGTTTTATTCTTAATAATTTTGGACTAAATTTTGTGCCAAATTTATGTAAACTTGTGTCGCAATATTTGTTTATGCCACTTGTTTAATTTGATTTGAGCAACTCTACATGTAGCATATTAATTCACTTTGGAGGAGAAATTTAGGTTTTATCATTTAAGCAGGTACTGTTCCTCAGGATTTCTATGACAGGAAAGTTTTTGTTTTCATTTCTGGCAATTTTATTTTTAATTCCTTCATGTGACATGGGCATTGCTGGTTTGGTCTACTTAGAGCCTGTTTCTAATGGCTGTTGATAAGGTGCTGGTGAACTGCTTCTTGAACTGTTAGAGCTGGAGGTGGGACGATAGGTTCAGATATATGGCGTAGGTTCACCCACATTGCTGTTAGGAAGAAATTCCCATGACTTTGACCAATTGACAGTGAAGGAATGGCAAAATAATTCCAAGTCAGGATGGTTTGTGTCTTTGAAGGATGTATTTTTAACCATGACAGTCAACACATAAATTAGACTTTGAAGTCTGAAAATCCCTCCAAAAATGGTGCTTGACTTGTACAGTGAACATAGGCAAAAAATTATTTCCGGAGGACAGGAAAATGGGGTTGATAAAGGTCAACTTATATAATGCAATTTGGGTATTAACTGTACTTGGTTGGTTCAGTTTTGAAGATATGTGTGATTTAAACAACATCCTTTGAAGATTTTAACCTCTTTTGCAGTCCCATTTAAGAAAAAAAATTCTGAAATTTTTGCAACTTTGTAAGAAACATCAAAGTTGTAATTTTAACCAAAGTATGTTTCATTCAATTCAGGCAAATCGTGACTTAAATGGAAAAGGATGTTTAAATTTTTTTTTAGTGTGGACTCATTTGAAAGTCTTTTCCAGAAATGTTTTATATTTTTAAAGGTAGGGACAAGCATGCTGTGAATTCCTAGCATTTGGATATACTTGAAGGGAAACAGTTGTAGGGGTGTGAGATGTATTGAATACCCTCACCAAAGAGCAGGCACAAGTGCGATAGACCGAATAGCGTTCACGTGTGCCACATCAATCTATGTTTCTATGAATGTCAAATTTTCTTTCGGGTTATGAGCATTTGCCGTTTGTTTTTTTTTTCCTAAGTATTTAGTTTCCATTATGGGAATCTTCAAGGTTCCGTTAACAAATGTAGTAGTTCGATTGTGTTGCATGACCGTAATTTGTGTCACATGACTCTCTCTCTCATGATGTACGTTCAATGCAAGAAGGGAGCAATGTTTTGGAGGAATACTTATCACAACATACGGTTGGAACTATTGTCACTAATTGTTGAAGTGAAATGTGAATTTGGATTAATCTGGATAATTAGATGGCAGTGTGAAGTTCAAATGGGTTTTGTGCAAAAAGTTTATGTCAACATTTGGTCTGTGTGACTGCTGATTTTGAACACATGATAATTATCAAGTTCCTATTGTCTAGAATGAACAGCAGTGACTTGTTTTAAATGGGGATTTTTAAAAAAAATTAAATGTAAATAATTAAGAAGCATTTCTCACTACTCAGTCAGACTAACCTGACAACATGTGAAAACATTATCTTCCTACTTATTTCACACTGAGCCTTGAAAGCTGATCAGATTATCGGAGTTTCCATTCTCTGACAGTATTAAACATACCATGGAGAACAGAAGTATGGTTTTTTTTAATTGAAAAACTTGGTTTGTCTTTCATTTTTTTTAATGTATAATGTTCCCTTTAATAATTCAAATGGGACACAAACATGATATGTCACTTCTCATGTTAGAATCTTTGGACAACTACTAGGTTCGCACGTGGCTGAGCTACTTGTAACTAATGTACATTGCTGTCACGTGAAGTTTAATTGTGCATCTTGTTGTGAACCTTACTGAGGGAGGGAAGGCAAATGTATTTCATGTAAAATGTATTATTGCATCCAGTGCTGTATAAAAATAATAATTCAACATGATATATATGGTTATAGATTGTGAAACGATTTGAAATGTACCTTTTTAATGTAACCATTATTATAAAATTAATTTTTATTTTGTACTGTCTATGTATCTGTCCAGTAAAATTTCACATAATTGCCTCAAGCATTTTACTCTGCATTGTGTGACTGGGGTGGGGTTACTCAAATCCTGCAAACATTGGGTCTGCAAAACAATCTTTTGTGTTTGCTTATTTTGAACAGATTAGCAGGTTTAAGTTTGAATATCAAGCATTAACAGTGAAGGAATCAGCCAGAGACTGTCCCAGCAATGTTATTCTTTCCATTAAAGGGAAGAAAAGTAAGTTACATGAGTCTTCTGGAATTTATGACACTTTCCTGGAGTTTCTGGTGGTATATTGTGTGTATTTTATGTGCCAGTTTTCTATGTGTCTCATAAATGACCTTCTGCAGAGCTATGGTTGTCTTTCAGTATCTGGGTCAGGTCATCTTTTATCATATGTGATCATACAAAATAAGTTGTGTCAGGATATCCACCTGTGGGTGGTCATTGTCCTTGAAATACTCTCCACAGTGTCCACAAGCACCTGATCATTACCAAACATAAACCAGTCTGGCCTCTTGGCTGTGCGTTTTCGGAACTTATTCAAAACAAAGACTCTCAGTCAGCATCACTGATATCCATATTGAATGATGCATGTGATCTGTCCCAGGCTTAAATGCAAATTTACCAAATTTTACTGCCAAATATCATAGCTTTCTTTAATTGTGGAAAACCATATGACGAACATGTCTTTTACTGGAATCATTGCAGATATCATGTCTCCAGTTCTACAGCTATGCAAGACCATGTGCCATTTTATGATTCTCAACCTTTAACTCTGACTTTTTATCCAGTAAGTGAGGTTGTTGAATTGCTCGCTGAGCTGGCTGGTTTGCTCGCCGAGCAAGTCATCAACCTCACCTCCAACCCGAGGTACAAATCTTTGCTAAAACCTTACCCAGTAAGTGTAATTTACCTTTTGAAGGCTAATTACCCAAAGCATGTGATTTCCATTCTATCGATGTTTATTAGGACTTTTCTCCCAATGAGCATCCAATTAAAATTCTAATGCTGAAATCCTTTAGCTCTAAAACATATGACACTTTGGGCTGAAATTTTCCTAAATTTGGCTGAATGTTAATTTTTGAGAAGTTTCATTGAGGGTTCTTCACCATGAGCTCCAGTGAGTTTTCATGCGTGATTTTACAAAGCTAGCCTCGTTAAGTATGTGCCACATCTCCATAGTGCTGCTCTGACGCTATCTTGTGCTCAGTGGCATTGGTTGTACTCAAAATCTGCCAGCGTCTTTTAGTTTCCTGCCCCACAGTTAAAGCCCAGCCATCTACCAGTTCATACACTGGAACCCAGGAATAACCCTTCACAGTTTCAGCATTTGAAAAATTTGCTCCAGAATTGGCCAATAGAGGCAGGTTGACACCCCAGCTTTGCTGACAGGGTCCTGGAGATCCTCGTGGACCTTTTACGTCTTGGCAAGCGAATAAGATTCATTGTGATGTGCTGTTCTCCTTTCCCATTACAGCCACTATGAACATATTCTTAACATGCTTAACATTGCCCCTATTTTGACCTTACTCCCCTTTGTCTTGTGCAGGCATGAGAGGTGTCCACACAGCCTCTGTCATGAAAAACCAGCCACCCAGACATCACACATCACCTCCACCTCTGAGGAAGAATGAACAGATTCCTTTAGAGGAATCACTAGCTGTCTCTTGCAATTTGTACTAGCTCAGCTACTGACACCTCAGTGGGTCCGTTAGCTAGATTGTGGGGGAGCACACTCCGGTGAGCACTTCATTAGCATGTTGCCACAGCTGGCTGAGGCATGGTATCAGCCTTTAATCACTTCATTCAATTGCAGAAGGCAGGTCTATTGGAGACACTTAGGAAAATGGATTGAAGGTTGGAGGAATCCACCAATGCCATCTATACCATGCTGGACTGGCATGCCTGCAAGTGGCTGTCGCCATCGGCCAGCTACCCGTCCAGATCACGTCCAGCAAAATGCTCATTGATAACTGGAGGTGTTTGCGGAACTGCACTCCATTGCTTTAGTCATTAGTGGCTGACATCATTGCTAGGTGTGACAGGTGCTCCTTTCTCACAAGGGGACAGGGTGGTATCTGTAGGCACCCAGTCAGAGTAGGAACTACATACAGGACCCTGAGCACTGTCTATTAAAACAGCAGGAAATGTGAGGGGAAAAAAACAATTTAAAAAAGAAACCACACTTGTTTCTGGAACTAAACCTGTTTGACCTTCGAGCAACTAACTTACAGTCAATGAGTGATTACTCAACACAGATCTACAGGAAGCGGGTGTCAATTGAGTCCTCTGCCTCATTTTTCTCCTCAGAAGACTGCTGCCACTCTCCCAGCTCTTCGGCATCCATCACATTCCCTGCTCCATTTATGCAGAGCACAGCATGCTCGGATTATGTGGCACGCTCGAAGAAAAGCAAAATACTGCTGATGATGGGAATCTGAAATAAAAACAGACAATTGCTGAAGAAACTCAGCAGGACTACCAACGTCTGTGGAATGAGAAATGTTTCTGTCTTCGCTAGACCTGCTGTGTTTCTCCAGCATTTTGTTTCCATGCAGCACATTGGAGTGTACTGATCCATGCATCGGAACTGCATCTTCAGGATGCCTACTATCTGCTCCGTGAGGATGCCCTGCACGTGGGAGAAGCCAGCTATGTTGGCAAAGCTCAGGCTACAGTATTGACCTTGTCACAGGGAAATGAGATGAAATGGTGTGATCTGACACAAATTACATTGGTAACAGCTTTGATACGTTTCTGGGTGAGGATTCAGAGATACCACACAGGACCCCAGTGGTTCCTTGGAAGCAGCTAGTTGTATAAAAGTTAGTGTTGCCATTACCTTGAAGGCTACTGGGAGCAAATGGCCATCCACCCCTTCAGGTCACAAGTCCTGCTCCAGCAGATGTCTTGTCCTGGGACATCCTCGTATGGCAGTGACAATGTTTGTTCATCTGGAAGAAATTACATCAAGGACAATAGGCTCTGGGCCTTCTGTACCACCAACTCATCCTGAGGATACCTGTCCTGTGATGAATTTTTGTGGACACTGTTCAACTGCTGGAAGTTGCTAGTGGCCCTAAGCTTCCTGCTGCATCTGTTCCTCCTCCATTTCTTTGAGCCTTCATGATGCAGTGACCACACTAAAGATAACCCTTTCTGCAGCTGCATCCAATGTGGGGAATATCAGAAACAAAATTGCTTCTTAATAATGTGAGCAGTCAGCAGTTGCAGCACACTCAAATGACAATCTGCAATGGTCCTCTATACAATGGGACATGGATACCTTTAATAAGGAGGTCATGGGATGCCTTTACATGGCCCTTTGACATGATAGACCTTATTCAGATGGAAGCAGTACAACCCAGGTCATGAAAATACAATAGGAGATTGTAAATGGCATAGCTTTACTGAAACCTTGATGCCACATCACTCAAGAAAGGAGCATTGCATATAATAACATATTGACTAATACTTACAGTTCAAGAGGGTCTCTATGAACTAATGCAGACAATGCAACCTTGGAAAGTGTGAGTTATGGTCTACAGGTGATACTTGAAAGGTAGCCTGTAATTACATCTGCTTGAGACATCAGTATGTTTGTGGTTTGTAGCCAGAATTTTTAGTTGACATGGTCACTGCATGAGGTTCACCTGCAGAATGCTGTGATACAGCTGTCTTCATCCTGTACCATGTAATTTATGTAATTTCCTCTTGAAGGCACCACATTGTTCACAAGGAAGAAGCCACTCCATCGGACACAATCAACTCACTCTGGGCCATCTTTCATTTCCATTGCACATTTGTCATTTGGTTGATGGTAGAAGGCAACAGAATGAGCTGTATGTTTGGTGTATTAGTGTAGGTGAACCCCCAAACTTTGTGTTTCCTTCTGTCTTGCTCTCTCTGTCACTCCCATCAGGTTTGAGATTCCCATGTTGCCAACCAACTATTTTATTTAGCTTCTCTCACCACTTTACCCTCTTGACCCCAAACCTAGAGCTTAGTTATGCCAAATATCTTTTGCACTGCATTCCCTGTTGAAACCAGGGTGATAGTAACCAACAATGACTTCCCCTCTGGCAGTATCAGGTGCTGTGCAATGGTCTTTTGTCTCCCACCCTTATATTTTCAGTTACCTGTTTCACAATTATTATTGCCTCTATTGCCCAGCATACTGCCTCCTATTCCCATAAGTGACTTCTCTAACTTTTTCAACAGAGCAGTGGCACCTAATAGCCCGCCTTGACTTTCTGTGATCAGATCCCAGGATTGAGTGTGGACCTTTCCCCTGACTCACCTGGAATTACTGACCAGACGATATCTGTACATCTCCCGGATTGACTTACTGCTATTCTGCAGATTGGTTTCATTGGACCTGCAGAACTGACCCATGGCTCACTCCCTGAATTGTAATAATATGAAAACCCTGACCTTGATCACTCCTGTCTAGGCCACTGGTCTGATATCAGCTGATGATATTTATTGACTATGGTGGGTACTCCTTGACTAATAGCATCCCCCTGCACTTGACTAATGACTACTCCTCTTAGACAAGGTCATTTGGAGGAAGCAGATAACATACTATTCACCAACAAGTCTGCTCCTTTCACTGACTATAGCTGGTAAACTTAAAATGCAAGGTGAGACAGAAGACATCTGTAATTTCTGAATGAGGCAGCAATGCGCAAAAAGAAAACAAAGCAAGGCAGAGATTCTGTAAGCATCCAAACAGGTACAAAATTGAGTGAACACTTAGAAAGCAAGCTAAGAGCCCTGAGGTGCATGAGATGAGTAGCTATGCTTGTGTGTAAAGTGATCCGAACACCTTTGCAATGTAAGGTGCCAGTGAGCTCCAAGGTGCAATATTGAAGTGGGGCAGTGTATTAGAAGTGAGATGGTGATGTGCCTTGATGCCAGCCTCCGTCGATGAGCTGCAACCGCCAGGTACCTGCTCTGAATTTTGTGTCAGGACTTGTCACTGTCCAATTTCTCTCTGCTGCTGTGGAAGATTGCAAACTGAATACAAATGAATTGTATTTGGTAATATTGAGATCTTATTGTGTGCCAGTGAGCCCAAGGCCACTCACTAGCAAGATTTTTTATCAAGTCATTGAAACCTTATGCATGAAATCAAACTTTTTTCTTAATGTTAATAATCTTATTTTTTGTTCTCATCATTCTTCTTCACTAACTTGCCATTGCTCATGAAATTGAGGACCTGGGATAATTCAGCTGAATATCTCTTTTATGATTGGTAAAATGTATCGCCGTTTTTTTTCAAATGGTATTTGCAATTCCTTTTTCAAATACCAAAGACTTTACATACTTATCTGCACTAAAAAGTATACAGCACAATTTGTCCAGTTACTGACTTGAAGTACTTAAATTGTTGCCTTGTTTCTCATTACTCTTCCTGACCTAATTCATTGGTGATTTCAAAAGGCTCTGTCATTTAAATTTGCTTTCAGTGCTGCATACTCTTTAGGATTTTAACTGATCATAGAAAAGATAATAGAAGGTCCTGCAATTTTATCTCTTGCTTCTATGTTTTAGGAAAAAATTGACTTCCACTCTCCAGTGACCCCTGCCATTGTGGGTTCGTGTGCATGCGTGCATGTGTGTGTGTGCATGCAAGTAAAGTGAGATTGTGACATCCTCAGCTCTGGTAACCCAGTATGAAGCATCGTGATATGCATGCTGTCAAGCTTCATACATGAATAACACATGTGGACACCACACTGTCACAGTGCCTTCAGGAGGATAGAGATGTAAATTAGTGAAGTTTTAAAAGGAAACTATATAGGATAATGTCTGAAAGCTTGGAAAATTTACAAATGCGGTAACTTTATTGTCTATTTATAACGTCTTGAATTATTGGGGCCAACAGTGTATTTAATTAAAGTCTAATAACTTCAGCATTGCATGATTATTAGTAACTACTCAAGTGCAGTCTATGGAAACTGATACAATATTTGTGTCTTCATAAGTATTTTAGAAATGCCTATGACCAAAAAGGAATAGTATAATTAATTACTTTCAAAGATGATTTCAAGGATTCTACAATGCTCTTTTGATACTAAGTTCCTAAAGTTACCAAAGGTACTATTTGTGCCCTTCAGTCTGCTTCAAGTGAGTGAAACATCTACTTTAATTGTTTGTGTTGTTGTCTGATATTGTGACTGTGAGCATATTCTTACATAGCAAATAACAGGTGTCTCAAGTAGTCTTAGCTCACAAATGTTAGGATGAGGAAAATTGATCAATCACTCATCTGCAGTGAATGACAGAAGTAATGGTTTTAATAGTAGATTATTCACCTATAGTGGAATAATCCTCATTCACAAAGTGATCTTCACATATTGATGGTGCCAAGTGCTGTACCAGGGAGTAGACATACACCTGTCTGAACATAGTTCGGTTGTTCCATTTTTGGCTGATTCTTCCTTCTGTCTGGTATGTATCACTTTGTACTGCAGTGGTAGTCTCCCTACCTCTGGTCCAAAAGATCTGGTTCAAGTCCCAACTGCCCTGGAGTTGTCACATTAAACATGCACTTCTACTGTTCATTGTGCAATGCATTTTTTTGCATTTGATTCTCAATGGTCAGCTATTCATCAAATATCCCCATGCTCATTCTTTCACCTTAATTCACAACTCTGTTCTTAGTCAGGGATAGATGGAAGATAGGTCTTTGTAATGTGCTGGCAATATATATTTATCTCTAATTTTCATGCACACCTGAAAATAAGGTATTGGCCTTTTAAAGATGTTTAATGGGACTTGAATAGACTTGAACCCTTTTGCAAAAGTGTTTCTAAGGACAATGTGTCGAGGGGAAAGAAAACCAGATTTTCATGAGGACTGCCCTAGAAATTTAGTGGGGCTAGTTTGGTGGGTGGGTATGTGTGCTAATGGCATGACATAAGATGTTTATGGCACAAATATACACATTACAGTTACAGGTTACAAGTATCCAGTTATTTAGTTGACCAGAAAAAAAGCCATCAAAATATTAATACAGAAGATAGGGGTGATGTATTAGCTTGGATAGAGGTTTGGGATAAATGAGTCTTTTTCTGATTGGCAAGATGTAACTAGTGAGCGAACCACATGGTTTGGTCCTTGGGCCCCAACTATTTACTTGAAGGCATGCCAGGTGAAGAATTCATAAATAATTTTAAAGTAGTTTATTTAATTTTATTTGAAAAGCAACAATTTAGATTTTTTTAAATTCACAGCATGAGGACGTCACTAAGCAGCATTTATTGTCCAGAGGGCAGTTAAGAGTCAACCACGTTGCTGTGGGTCTGGAGTCACATGTAGGCCAGACCAGGTAAGGATGGCAGTTTCCTGCCCTAAAGGACATTAGTGAACCAGATGGGTTTTTATAAAAATCGACAATGGATTCATGGTCATCATTAGATTCTTAATTGCAGATATTTTATCAAATTCAAATTCCACCATCTGCCATGGTGGGATTTGAACCCTGGTCCCCAGAACATTTTCTAGGTCTCTGGATTAACAGCCCAGCGATAATACCATTAGGCCATCATCTCCCCTGTGATATGATGCATTCAATAGCCAAAGTGGTAGGGAACACTTCTTGTGGTCTTCCTCCATCATTCCTGATCCACCTGCTATCTGAAGAAGGCAGCTGCCTGATGAAGACTCCAAATGTTGAGGAATACCTCCTGTCTCTAAGCACTGGGTGGGACTGAAAGGGTCAATCACGTGCTTGAACCTTTTCAACCAATGAATGCGGGAATTACCCAAGATTTCAGGATAGTCACATCCTTCCTTGTCTGTAACCCAGCTGTGATCAGCATTTTAATTTCATGCTGAGGGTCAGTTTCTGACCATTTCTAACACGTACATATATAAGGGGGTGCACAGGATTGCAGAAGACTCCTGGACATAAGCTCAGGAATGGTGTGACCTCAATATTGGTTGTGCAATCTCTCTACCTTGTCTTGGTCCTTGATTGCTTAATATAATCATTTTCCTGTAGGAAAGGACAATTGATACTGTGCAGCAAATTTATAAGAGTTCTTTACTGATCTTTCCTGAGGGTCCTTATTTCTTACATTAGTATGTAAAAACCACTGCACTTTATTGTTTAGATACAAATTACAAATGTCATTTGAACATGTCTGTGGACATTTACACATATGAAACATCTTCACTACAGTCACACTTTCTCTTATTCACAGTAGTTTTAACATGGAAATGTTAAATTAAATCATCCAATGCTCAAAATATATTAAGGTGGGGGTGGGGTGGGTTTTGTGTGTGTGTGTGGCATCTGCCCCCAGTATCCCTGAAATCAACTGAGAGAATTCACCTACATGGCTGATCAATCCGAGAAAAGTAGTCTCTGTAAATCAAATGGAAGGAAGTAGTTAGAAAATGCTTTTCCAATCTCCACTCTCTCTTGTGTTTCCTGCTGGTAGGCTCATTAGTGAATCCATTGCCAACAAGCTGAGAGAGAAACAACTTGTGATTGGAGGAGCATCGAGTATGAGGTAATGAAGTGCTAGCAGTGAGGGAACCAGGGGGTGCACAGAGAACTGAGGGTCTGGGGTCAAGAGCAGGGGTACAGGAATGGATAGGCAAGGTTACCAGTCACCACTTTACCATGGCTGGAAGGTAGAGCAGGGCAGGAGCTGCTGGGGGAGCGAGGTAAGACTAGGAGAATGCAAGGGAGATGGATAGAGACAGGGGGTGCCGTTGGGATAGGATTGGGCTGGGTGAAATGGGAAGGTTGTAAGTGCAGTGTGGGGGAGAGAGAAGTCGCAAGGGTTTGAGAAAGGCGGAAGCTGCTGGGGATGGGGGAGTGTTGCTGCAGGGCAGGTGAGAGAGTGAGATAAATACGCTGTAAGAGGGAGTGGCGAGAGAGAGAGCGGGAGTTGTAAGGGGCATGACAAAGAGATGATGTCTGCAAGAGGGGATGTCAAAGAGAAATGGAGGCCACCAGGTGTGAGACAGAGAGAGAGTCCATAAGGGGCTGTAATAGGTGAGGAGGTGGTTGTAAGGGGCTGTAATAGGAGCGAGGGAATCTGTTATGAAGAGAGAACATTTTCAAATATAACAGGAATACTCAGCTAATTAGAAGCTAAGTAAACATGAAATGACTGAAATAATGAATTACTTGCAAATGAATGTAGAATCTCTACCTTAAATGCTGCGTAGTTCAGAAGCTATTGTAGAGGAAACATGCAGCTTATTTTAATAGACATTAAAAAAGGATAATAAATGACTGGTTAAAATGTTCCAGTTTTGTGACTATGCAATGGAAGCAGTTTTATTATGACCTTGCCAATGTGGAATGTGTATTTCGGATGATTTTTGTTTCCCTGTGTAGAAGTCTGTGTCATTTATTCTTAAAGTTAACTTATGCCAATTTAAATACTACTGTTTCTTGGAATTCACTGCATTCCTTCTGTTTTGTAGCTTTAAACTTAATGAAGGATTAACTATTGAAGATATTGCTGAATTCTTTTCATTCCGCTTCTGAGTCCTAATGCTCTATATGTCTACACAAATACAGAATGTATTGTTATGATGATTACACCTAATCAATGAGCAAGTGAGAATGAAAAAGTGGCCCCTGAAAATCAAAAGATGCTGCCAAAAATCAATAAGTAGCCCTCAGATTCCTCGAGAAAAATAAAAACAAAAGTCTTGTCGAGGTGTTACTTCTGCAGTTCCTGAAGGAAACTGTTTTTGAAAAAAAAACTCCCTAAATCTGTGAACCCTATGTGAAAATAGTCTTGGTGTTCTCGGTCTGGTGGTTGTCAGAAGTTGTAATGACTTTATACAGGTTCACATGATTCTCGTCTTGAAACACACTCCTGAAATGTTGAGCTCCTGTTCATTTTATATTTCGGGTTCTCGGTGTGAGCACTGCTCCATCATGTAAATAATTGGTAAAATAACTAGCAGTGTGAACCATGCACACATTCCCACCCAGTATGCAGAGCCAAATTGTGTGATATCATTCTTCATTTGTTCCATGTGACGGTTGGTGAACAAAGACCATGCGATGAAATATAGTAGACCTGGAAAGAAAAACATTGAAACTTCAATTTTCCTGCAAAGGTCAGGTTGGTAATTCATGTAGTTACTATTGATATGAAGTGTTAGTGACGGGTGGGAACTGAAGTGACCCGTTAAATATAATTTCCCAATGAAATTATCCAGATAAATCAGAGAGTGTCTTTCCAGTCACCTTTGAATGATAGTTAAGGTAAGAACCAACTAACTCAATTCTGTTAGTAAATCTTCTGATTATTTTTCAAAGTAATTTGTAATAGTTATAAAATCCTTTGAGTATTAAGATAAACTTGACACAGTCATTGTTATGTATAGCCTACACCCTACACATTCACTTTTTCTAGCACTGACATAGTTGCAGCAATGGTTCTCATTGACAAGTTACACTTCAGCATCTCACCAAGACTCCATTGACAGCACCTTCCAAACTTGCAATTTCTAATACTAGAAGAGCAAGGGTATTGGATGCTTGAAATAACCAATACCCCTCCAAGACATATACAATCCTAACTTGGAACTATATGCCATGCCTTCATTGTTGTTGGGCCAAAATCCCTCCTTAAAAGCACTGTGGGGATTCTTCCACCCTGTTAAATACAGTGGTTCATGAAGGGTCTTGACCTCCTTGTCTAGTACAGTTAGGTATGGAATGCTGGCCTTGGAAGTAATGTTCGTATCCCATAAATGTATAAGTGAGCTTTCTCATTAATATTAATTAATATTCATCAGCTCTGCAGTAACAAGGAAGGGAATATCCCCACAACTGTCGACCAGTTTAAAGGAAACAAATAAAAACTCAAAATGTTACTTTGTGGTAAATTTGATTTATCACTATATATGTTTATCAGTAACAATGCATTGATTAAATCAAACGAACTGATTGCTCAATTAGTCAGTGTAAAAAGCTGATTGTTCAGGCACCTACCAAATTAATCTGTTACATCTCAGTAAATAACAGTATGCAATAGTAAAACCCCAAATTCCATCTTTAGTTTATATTAAGACAACTGAGGTGGGAATCCTATATCACATCCTTGATAATAAGTGTTGGCAGGTCACATACCACAGGGGCAACAAACTTGATGTCCATGTATTTATCTTGAGCTAAAACATTGATCGCTGATGAGAAGCTTAAACTAATTCTTCCTCCCTTAAAAGAGGGCCATTAGATCCAGTTGTAACACCCTCATTGCCAGTCTTGTTGATAATAGCACAGAT
Source organism: Rhincodon typus (assembly GCF_021869965.1). Taxonomy (NCBI): domain Eukaryota; kingdom Metazoa; phylum Chordata; class Chondrichthyes; order Orectolobiformes; family Rhincodontidae; genus Rhincodon; species Rhincodon typus. Next base: position 23,302,271 of record NC_063348.1, on the reverse strand, counting down.
TTGGGGATTAAATCTGAGATTTATGTAGTCTACTTGACTCTGTTACTCCATATCTTTAACCAGCTGAAATGTCTGAGGAGCTCCAGTGACTGTTCTTACCAGTTGGCACCAGAATTACAATCAGCAATTTTCCTGGATGCAGCATCCGCCCAGGATTCATCTTGGATTCAGTATAGGTATCTGGGTTCCAGCAACAGATGAGCAGTAATGCGATGCAGATGGCTGTGATTGCCATCATAGTCGCAATCACCCCAAATACACGTTCTGCTTCCACTGCTGGAAAGGAAAACAACAGTAACTGAACAAAAAGTACAAGCAATACCTGAACATTGTTCTTGGATTCAAAATTCCATATTATTTAATCTACAAAATATTTTCAGTTTGTAAACAAAGCTGTTATTTCCTGACAACTAACGTCATGCTTTGTTATGCAAATATCAATTGGTCGTGAGGTGAAAATTGCACTCATTTCAGGATTTTTGTCAACCCCATTTCCTGCAGCAGTGGAAAGGCAACTAAAATACCAACAAAAATGCCAACACATCAAAACAGCAAGCCCAAGTGAATTAGAATTAGAATTAGCTTTATTGTCACATACTCACATGAGTACAGTGAAAAGTTTATAAGTTGCACTTAACGGCGCCATCTTATGTCCCAGAAATAGAATGCCTTTCTGCAACTGTACAGGGAAATGCTGGTGTGAAATTTGAATGCAGGGAGAAACTTCATTACAATTGGGCATTAATATAGCGAAAATATGCTAATCAAAAGAAATATCCTGTGTTATGACTTTATTCTTTTAAGTGCCTGTTTTATAATTCCAGATTATGCTCTTTTAAACTTGTATTACAAATCATTGGTCAGAATAGAAACAGAAAGCTCGATGAATTTTGCATCGTTATTAATAGCACTAAGAGGTGCAAAGTAGAAACTGAGTTTGTGAAGTAAGCACTACCAAAACTAAAACAGGAAATATAAATTATGATTTATAGCATAGAGAAGTGCTCCTTACTGTTCATAGCACTGTGTAGCATTCTTTCTCTGGCTGAAAGTTAAAGCTTTTGAATTAAATACCTTCCAAATTATAGTGCTAGTGTCGCTGGAAAATCTCAATTTGGAAAGAAACTTTGAAGATACAAATCAAAGAAGGCCTGGCTGACTGACACTGAGCTACAGCAGTAACAGACTTTGGCGAATGACACACACTTAAAGCTTTAGTCCTTGTTTGTCTGCTAGTGTAGAGGATGGTGAGAGTGGTATTTGTTTTCTGTCAAGACTCCCAGCCAGGTAGCTAGGTCTGGCAATTGTGAAGAGCAGTTTTTTTAACAGATAGGAGTTATCATTCGGATGATACCATCTAGTGATTCAGTAGACTATAAACTCATATGACTCTTATCTTAGAAAAGAGTCCTCTGATGCTAACCATGCGTAGTTAACAGGTTGGTCTGTTCACAGATGTACGTGGGATGATCCCTGTGGAGTTAAGTTCTGACAAAGGGTCACTGGACTCAAAGCACTAATTGTTTGTCTCTTCGCAGATGGTGCCAGACCTATTGAGTTTCTCTAGCACTTTCTGTTTTTGTTATTGTTTCAGATCTCCAGCATCTACACTTTCAGGGAATTTTACCCATGTTCACTTGTGCAAAGTAATCCATTGTATGTAAAGCACCTTGTGTTTGTTTTCAGAGACGTGTTCCTGAGTAACTCTATAGATTTGGGATGCTCCATTTTGGACTCGGCTTTGCTGGGACTGCAATCAGAGAAATAAAAATAATATCTGGTCTGATTCACTCATTTCTAGAATGTATAACCCATATCCTTACCTAAGAAGTTCAACATTCCCATTACGATCTTTTTTGCTGAACTGCATGTTCCCCATAATCCAACAAAGTTCATCTTTTCAAGATCCTTCATGAGCTGATCATATCCTACTCTGGCAATCTAGATTACAAGTGCTCACCTTATCCTCCGGCAATAATGGCTCTGTTCCACGAGTCATAATGCCTTCGTTCTCTGGAACTCACTCTCTGAATTGCTCTGGTTTGCTGCTTGCTTTTTCTCTTTCCAAAACTTACTCACCTCACCTGGCTTTTCAGCTCCATATTTCCCTGTTTTTAACTTTTGCCTCCTGTTTTATTTGTCCACTATTTACAAGTAAACTGTATATTAAACACTCTGACACATAGCTTTGTATGGGAGGAATGCAACCACAATGTAAATGATTTTAGTAGAGGTACTTTTTTTAAGATTCAATGTCTCCATTCCCTGTCTTCATTGATCCTCCTTCATATAGGTTATTGTCCGGTAACTGACTTCGATCACATTATTCAAGATGCAATTTTTCTGCATTGTTACTGCCAAACGATTGCTTGGCGACCTTATGACACTAATAAAACTATAGACTAAAACAAACTTGCCTAAATGGACTGGATGAGGTGCATGAGTAGTGAACAATCATAATAATTTTGCATTGTTGTCTTGTCAAGTTGACAATGGTGTAACATTGACTTGCTCAAAAGTAAGAGGTTTTCAGTCATTAAATTAGAAGAAATTGTTTCCAAAAGCAGGAAGGCCAGTAAACAAAGTACACAGCTGTAAGATAATTCGCTGGACTGCACTGTTGAAAGAGGGGTGGAAAGAGATTGAATAGAAACCTTCAAAAAGGTGTGGAAGTTATACTTGTATAAAATAAGAAACAAAAGATGCTGAGCTGTACAACAACAGTATGACTACTGTAATTTTTTTTCTATTCATTTGTGGGATGTGGGCATCACTGGCTGGCCAGCATTTCTTGCCCATCCCTAGTTGCCCTTGAGAAGGTGGTGGTGAGCTGCCTTCTTGAACCGCTGCAGTCCCCCTGCTATGGGTTGACCCACAAACCATTAGGGAGGGAATTCCTGTAGGTTGTAGATTACTGTAGGTTGACCCACAATGCCATTAGGGAGGGAATTCCTGTAGGCTGCAGGTTGACCCACAATGCCATTAGGGAGGGAATATTGTAAACGGTACCAATGTGCTACAAGGGAGTGTTATCAACAAAAATGGACACTGAACCTCATTAGGAAAAACAATTAAAAGCTTACTGAAAGACAGAGATTGTAAGGAATGAGTTTGATGAAGGTTCACAACATATTATTGTTCTTAAGAACTTGGGTTCTAAAATGACCTAGGACCAATTATCGTCAACTACTTCATTAATCAGCTTCCTGATATTTGCATGATGTTTGCATAATATTCAGCACCATTTGTGGCTCTCAAGATACCAAAACAATCCATGGCCAAATGTGACAAGATATGGACATTACTCAGGCTTAGGATGACGATGCAATAACATTCATGCCATGCAAATGCTGGGCAATGACCATCGCCAACAAGAGGGAATCTAACTACTGACCCTGTGACATTCAATGATGTTATTATTGCTGGGTATCTCCCTATCAACGTGCTGGAGTTTGCAACAGTCAGTAACTCACCTCCTGACTCCTCAAAGTCTCTCCAGCATATACAAGGTACAAATCAGGAGTGTGATGGAATGCATACCATTTGCCTAGATGAGTGCAGCTCCAAAAACATTCAAGAAGCTTGACACCATCTAGGACAAAGCAGCTTGTTAGACTGGCACCTCATCAATCTCCTTCAATATTCGCTCCCTCCACCACCAAAGTTCAGTAATTGTAGTGTCTACAAGATGCACTGCAGAAATTCACTCAGGCTCCTCAGCACCTTCCAAACCCATGACCACTATCATCTAGAAGGACAAAGGAAGCAGATACATGGGAATACCACCACCTGCAAGTTCCCCTCCAATATTGAAGATCACATACAGGTTGGTAAACTTAAGAACATAAGAACTAGGAGCAGGAGTAGGCAATTCAGCCCCTTGAGCCTGCTCCTCTATTTAATACAATCATAGCTGATCTCACCTCAGCCTCAACACCACTTTCCTGCTCCCTCTCTTTATCTTCTCCTTAAGTTTATTTAGTGTCCCAGCATCCACTATACTCCGGGGCAGTGAGTTCCACAGGTTCACAACCCTTAGAGAGAAATAATTCCTCCTCACCTCTGTTTTAAATCTGCCACCTTTTATCCTAAATGACCTCTCATTCTAGATTGCTCCACAAGGGAAAATGTTCGCTCAAATCTACTTGGTCAATCCTCCTCAGTTTCTTATATACCTCAGTTAGATCTTCTCTCATTCTTCTAAAGTCTGGCATTTATACCTAAGTTGCTCAAACTCTCTTCATAAGTCAAACCCCTCTTCTCTGGAATCAACCTAATGAATGCCTTCTGAACTGCCTCCGAAACAACTACATCCCTTCTCAATTAAGTTGATCAGATACTCCAGGTGATGTAGTTGTGACATTTACCTATTTCTACATTCCATTCCTTTAGCAATAAATGCTGTAATTTCATTGCCTTCCTTATTACCCACTGTAGCTCTGTACTAGTTTTCCGTGATTCATGGACGAGGAAACCTACATCGTTCTACATCCAAGCATTTTGAAAATTCTCTCAATTTAGATAATAAGTTGGCTTTTCTTTTCCATTCCGGATAACAGTCCAGTCTTTCTACGGTTTTACAGTTTTGTTTTCTTCTGGGGCTGGCACAACTAAAACGGACATTCTGAATGTACGGAACGAGCTGCCAGAGAAGGTGGTGGAGGCTGGTACAATTACAACATTTACAAGGCATCTGAATGGGATAGGTTTAGAATGATAAGGACCAAATGTTGACAAATGGAACTGGATTAATGTAGAATATCTGGTGGGCTGGACGAGTTGGACCGAAGTGTCCATGCTGTACATCTCTATGACTCCATGAGTAGAGATGTGGCAAGGAGTTGGGATGAGCTGATCCTACCTGCAGAGCACAGGAAGCAGATGAGACAGACAGAGAGAGAAGAGGGGGAGCTGTTGGAGAGAAAGGCCGCATCGAATGGGCAAATTGGTTTTTCTTTCGGTTCTGCCCGAATCTGTGATACCACGTACTCTTTAGTTTAGAGACACCATCGTTATACTGGAGGCCGAAGTCGGTGTCCTCTACAGCGCTTACCTCGGCTAAGCAGTTGGTGAAGTTCAGTCTGTTCAGAGATGTTTGTCTTTGTGAATTCCGACATGTACCACAGCCCCTCGTTCTGATACCAGCTAGGGCTACAAACCGAGTAGATCAAAGCGACAGAGCCGATTATTACAGCGGTGTTCTGCAACAACCTGCACCTCAGCTCCCTTCTCCGTATCCCCATTGGTCTAATTCCGAGTGTCCAATCTGCCGGGGGTCACTGTTTCTGGAAGAAGACCACGTGGATCCTGAAGGTCAGCGGCAAAACGTTAAACGTTCCTGTCAACTGGTGTCCGCAACTGACTTGAAACCATTCAGATTCCTGAGCGAGAGACCTGTAATGCCGGATTTCACAACGAAACGCTACAAGGCTAGAAAGAAGTCGCGGAATTTCCCTCCGTGTTTTCAAGCAGCTGTTGGAAAGCCCCAGGCGATGGCTCCAATGGGGGCTGGAGATTTGACAATGAATTATTGACCCTGAGAAGGACCATCAGCCCCGGGACCGAGCCGGCGCCACGAGGAAATAGAATCTGTTGCCAAACCTCAATACTGCAGAAGTGCAACTGAAGCGATAGAGTCATTTCACGCCACAGGAAGGAAATTAAACAAAATGTGCTGATATTTCCACTTCTGTTCTTCACTCAGCGTACAGATAGGCCACTTCAACACCGGCAAGTTAGCATCACGAACAGCTAGTGTAAGGCAGCACCGTGCAGTCCCAATGATGTGACGGAATGGGTGATTTTTTTTTACTGTGTTATAGCTTTGGAACAACGGTGACATTTACAACAGAAACTTTCCATCAGAAATGTTGCTTTCCCCCAGTGATGTTCCTGGTGAACACTCTGGGAGAAGGCAGCGGTTCTTTGCGGTGAGGCACAGTAGTTTTGTTTTTTTAAACACTAATCTGTTTTTAATAAAAAGCCGGAAAAGATTCACGAAAATAGTTCTGCGGCTCGGTAGAAAGATAGTGATACTGTTTCCCTTAGAGATCAAGTTGCAGAGAGGAGATTTCATTGAGGCTGTACAAAATCAGAAGCGATTTGGACTGAGTTTGTTCCCATTGGCGGGAGGATCTAAAAAGAAAACTCATAATTGTAGTAACTTGAAGAATGAGTGAAAACTTATTTTACACACAAGCGGCGGGGACCACGAGTGCGCAGCCTGAGGGTGTTATGGGGACACGCAGGAGGAAATTAGATCATCATTTGCAAAGGGAGATGGGGTAGGGGAAATGGGGAGAAGGGCGAGGCTGACACCTCGCTAATTGAACTTTCAGGTGCACCTTACCTCAAACGGGCAAATAGAAAGTTGTTCCATGAATTAATGAAGCTGTCAAGTTTCATAGATATGTGTATCAAGATTGCTGAATATAAAGAGACAGTGTTCTCTGTGATTTCTAATATTGTCAGAGGCACTGTAAGGACACACTATTGTGACCTTGCAAACCCATGGCCACTTCCACCTAAAAGGATAAGGGCATCAAATACTTAGGAACACTATACCTAGCAAGTTCCTCTTCAAGCCACTCATTATCCTGACCTGGAAATATGTTGCTGTTCCTTCAGTGTCACTGGGTCAAAATCCTGGAATTCCCTCTCGCCCTCACAGCATTGTGGGTCTACCTAGACCCAAAGAACTGCAGCACTTCAAGAAGGCAGCTCACCAATGCCTTCTCACAGGCAACCAGGGATGGACAATAAATGCTGGTTTGGCCAGCGATGCTCACTTCCCATGAATGAATAGAAAATGTCACTAATGTTTTCATTTAGCTCCTGACTTAGGATGAAGTATTGTGTGGCTTTGAACTGCTGAAGCAGAATTCTTCACAATCAGCAACTTTATGAAAATCTTATGAGGAAAAACATGAATTTGTCAAATGATTGATGATACATAAAAACACTGAATAAAAATATTTCCTGACCAAACCCCCAAAGACAGACACTTCTCTCCAACTGCCCTAATAGACCTGGAAAGACAATAAGCAACCCTCACAGTTCCTGACAGATCCTAACAGTCCCCTTATAAACCACATAAGAGCCTGAGACACCCAATAAAGTGAAACAACTCCTAACTGACCAAAGCATATTGTGATAAACACAAACAAACATTGAAGATGCAAACATATGTTAGCAAACATTGACAGGCTTAAAACACACGTAAGAGCTTTACAGAATCTAACAACTTAGCAAGACCTGACTGATCCAAACAAATGGAAAAAATGCCTAACTGATCAAATAGACACAAATTTTAACACAGTTATTTGCAGGATTGTGTGTATTGGCTGGACTAGCATTGATTGCCGATCTCTTAACTGTTAAGTAGTCACTTAAGAGTTAAGCATATTGCTGTGGGTCACATATAGGCCAGACATGGTAATGGTGGCAATATCATTCCCTAAAGGGTTTTAGTGAACCAGATGGTTTTCCCCAACAACTAGCAATGGTTTCATAGAATCCTTACAGTGTGGAAGCAGGCCATCTGGCCCATTGAGTCCACAATGACTGTCCAAGTGTATTCCATCCAGACTCACCACCCTATCCCATCCCTGTAACCCTGCATTTCTCATGACTTATGGCCTCTTTCGATCTGTTAGAATCTGTTAGGGACCATTTTGGTCTGCTGGCATCTTTTTGCATCAATTTGGTACTATTAGGTTCTGTCTGAGTCTGTTTGGGTTTGTTTAGATCTGTTTATTTTTATTTTGACAAGGCCACCAGGTAATATGCCCTTAAGAAGGTGGTGCTGAGTGACTCTCGTGACTGTTGCCGTCCATCTGGTACAGGGACGCCTACAGTGCTGTTAGGAAGAGAGTTCCAAATTTTTGACCCAGCAACAACAGTGAAAAATTGGTGATATAATTCCAAGTCAGGATCCTGTGTTGCTTAGAGGGAAACTGCAGGTTAAGGCATTCTTACGTTGTTGCTGTGCTTGTTCTTCTAAATTGGTGCTACCCAAAATAATTTCTAATGTGACCACTTTTCAGTGCTTGAAAATTAATGTGACCCTTGATACCAACAAAAACCATACAGCAACATAATCATATTCAGTTCAAAATTAATTTGGTTTGCTAAATCAACACATTATACAAATATGAAAAAATGTGATGAAACCTGGGCTTTGGCCATGTCCTCCCACTGCTCTTTGGTCATGGTTATTAACTAAGATTCTGCTGTCTGCCAACCTGGCGGCTGGGGAAGTCTTCAGTCCATCCTCCACACCTGACTCCTCTTGGTCACACTCAGATGTGTCCACCCTTTGGTTGACACTCACTGGTTGACTGGACTCTGGTTTTAATTTGATTTGAACCACACTTGGATCTCCCTCGTGGTGGTAACAAGGATGCTTGACCTTCAGGGTTACTAACTTCGCTTGGCCTGTTAACTTAGTGGGAGAGAGAGGGGGGGTTGTTATTTCCCAACTTAGTCCATTTCAATTGGGACACTACTGCCCTCTTGTGGGTGTATAGCCCCTGCTGCACTACCCTGTAGCTCATCAAATAGATGAGACATCTCCTTCATATCTTTTTGGAAACTTTCCTGTTCTTTCTCTAAGGTCTGCAAAATGGTGTTGTCTAGCCAGACCTCCTGCTCTGCTAACAAGGGTTTAGACTGCCTTCCTTTTTTACGATTTTTATGGTTGAGACCTCTCTGCATCCCTACTGTGTTCTGTATCTTTGGGGACCTTCTCGCTCCCAGGGGTCGAGGTGGCTTAAACTGTGCCCTGTGGCTTTTCAATTGGATCAGGCAGTTTCCTCACCAGTTCTGACAGTGATTGGGAACCACTGTGGTTCAGTCAGGCAACTTCTGTGTCTATCTCCAAATTCAGAAAGGCAGGTTTGGGTAGCCAAATCTTGCTCATCCAATGGGGGTGTGGGCTTCTTATTTTAAAATCTGGCTGAGATAGTTTCCGTCCCAACTGGTCTATTCTGATGATTTTCCTCTAAATGTGAGAAGGTTTCGGTTAGCCAGATATGGTGTGAATTCAGCAGGAATGTGGGCTCCCTTCTTTGAAATATACCAGCCAGGTATGGGAACTTTCTGTGCCCCTCTTTACCCTGGGAAAAGGATTCTACCAGCCACACTCAAGTTACTCCTCCTTCAATAACTCCCATCCCAGCCATTTTGCTTGCCCTGGTTCCTCAATTAAATGCGCACTGGTTTTGAGTACCTGGGAATTATTGGCAGCACGGACACTGTCCCTTGGGTTGTTACAAGCATGATATTGCTTCAGAGTAATGATTTTCCCAGTTTAGATATTGTGGAAATGGGGTAGAGTCTATTCTGTTCTATATCTGCTGCGATAACCTGGCTCATGGGCCTGCTCTCAGCTTTTTTAAATCTAGGTAGCTTTGCCTGAGTCAACTTATCCCTGATGGATTCTTTCACCCTTTGCAGGCCTCTGAACTTTTTCCAGGCTTCTGCCACACCGCAGAATTTGGCTGAAATGATTTAATCTGTCCAGCTTCTCTGGACTGTCTCCTGGGTTTTACCCTGATCGCTTTAGACACTAGGCTCTTTCTTGGCTGTTTTGATTCACAGGGTTCTATCCTGGCCCCTTTTAAGTTATCACAATTTCAAATTCAGTTTGAAGGAGAGCAAGTTAGGTCTGAATTCAGTCTCTTGAACTTATACACTTAAGGGGAAGGTCAGTAGTGAAGCAGTGGAAAAAAAAGTTATTTCATAGCATTCAATAAAAAAAATTCTCATCATAAATAACTCAATAGGAAAGGTGAACTACTTGTGTTAACAGAGGCCGTTAAGGAGAGCATCCAATATAACTTTAAGGCTTGTGAAGTGGCCACTAATGGTAGGTCAGAGGATCAGAAATGTAGCAGATGATTAAAATGCCAATTAAAAAAATGAAAATTGATTATGAAAATAAATTGGCAAGAAATATAAAAACAAAATAATGAGCTTTGAAAGTGTATAAAAAAGGGGGTAGCTAAAGTGAATATAGACTCTTGTAGAATGTGACAGGAGAATTAATAACAGGAAGCAGAGAAATGGCAGATAATTTAAACCAATATTTTTCATCAGTTTTCAATGTGGAGTACACTGTAAACATCCCAAATATATCAGATAAGCATAGTGCTGATGGGAGGAAAGGTCTTGTGTCTACTACAAGAGAGAAAGTGTTTGACAAACTAATGAGACTGAAGGCAGACAAGTCACCAGAACCTGATGGCCCGGATCCCAAAGATTTTGAAGGAATTGACTGCAGAGATAGTGGAGATATTGGTTGAAATATTCCAGAACTCATTGGAATCTGGGAGGGTTCCAACAGATTGCAGAACCATTAACATAATGCTGCTATTCAAGAATGATGGGAGGCAGAAAGCAGGAAACTTTAGGTCTGTTAGCCTAACATTTGTCATTGAAAAAATGCTAAAGTTATAAATAAAATAAATAAAAAGCAGGTCATTTAGAAAAGCTTAAAACAATCAAACAGAGTTTTGTTTTGTGGTTTTGTGAAATGGAAATGATATTTGACAAATTTGAGGATGTAACAAGGTGGGGAAAAATAGATGTAGTGTATTTGAATTGCCAGCAGGTATTCAATAAGGTGCCAGCTAAAAGGTTGTTGCATGAGATAGGAGCATTGGGGATAATGTATTGACATGGATTGAAGATTATAACACACAGTCAGGATTAATAAATCTTTTCCCAGTTAGAAAGGTGTAACCAGTGGAATGCCACAAGGATCAGTTCTGGGATCTTAATTATTTATTATTTATATTAATAATTTGTGGTGTTGTGGTTCCACTTGATATTATTATAGTCAAACTCAGACTGAAATCTGACTTGATAGATCATATTTTGTTTTGTTTTGGTTTTACTTAGGTGGAAATGTAAGCAGATTGTGTTTTCACAACAAAGAAGAAGTTTATTAACCAAAAGAAATGAAGATAAAATAGAATAAACCAAATGATTTATTTGTGACACAAATTCAAAGAGTTTTAAACACACAATAAAAGTGTAATCATATTGATCCCAAAACACCCTTGTAAATTCTAAGAGAAATCCTTGTAAACTACACAAATGCGCCTCTTTTATTTACTTTTCCACCACCTCAAAAGGCTTAAATTAACTGTGCTTTTAACTCCTAGACTGGATATGCTAATATCTTCTTAATGGAGCCAAAATACACCTGAGCTAAAATATATTCAGCTTCAAGTAACCTCTTCAGTGTTTTAACCCAACACTTCAAGTTCAGGCTACATCACTAATTCCTCGTTCTGAGATACTCTAGTTTTTCTATATACTCTACTTCTCAGGAGTATTTCTCTACACAAGAACTTCACAGAACTGCCCAAAACAAAGTAAAACTAAAAACAATTTCTCCCTCCAAGCTATGAGTTTACTCCCAAGTTTAAAATACACATTAAGTCTATAAATTTCTCACAGACCTTGAAGCATAATTGTTTACCTTGCTAAATCATAAAATATCTGAAGGTTAACAAAAATTCATTACAGCTGCTAAAGAAGCTCTCACAAATATTTGTAAAATAAATTACCATGGCTACAGAAACGATTACAAGTTAATTATTGACTTCAGGCACATAGTAAGCCCATACTTTAAAGAAATGATACAATATTGAAAAAAAGATATAAATATCACTGAAAGAGGGAATAGATGGTAATGTATCAAATTTTGTTGACAAAACAAGGAATCTGGTAGGGGTAAGATAGGTTAAGTGAATGCATAAATATTTGGCACATGGAACAAACATCTAATAAAATCCTTTCATGTCAATGCATTGCAGAATTTTGCACTTTCTCCTAGCCATAGGAAAATTCAAAATATTCATTTTTCCTTCTCTATGTGCAACTAGATCTTGTGCCACTGTGTAGCTCAAATAAATTGTGCTTTTGCAAATTCTATTTTAGCCAGATTAATGACCAAATTAACTCTGGGTAGTGAATCAAACAGTTCATTTAAGTGCTCAAATTATACTTCCCAGTTTGGCTGAACATAAACTCATCAGTGTAAACAACGCAGCTATGTAGTTCTTCAATGACTTTGTTGGTTAATCATTAGAAAGTTGCTGATGCATTTTCCATTGCAAATGGCATAACTTTACATTGACAACATCCATGTGGTTTTACAAAATCTTATATTTCTTTGACTATCAGTCAATGGAACTTGCCAAAACTCTTTTAGCAAGTCAATTTTGATCGCACATTTTGCAAATTCATTTCTTTTCATGCAATCATCAAGTCATGGAATTGGAAATGATTCTTCTTTTGTTACTATGATGATTTTATGGTCATAAAGATTCTTTGCAATCCATCTGTTTTCAGCACTATCATGATAGGTGAGGTCTAGCTACTATGACTCATTTCAATAATGTTATTATTCATGACGAACTCAGTCTATTCCCTCGCCTGAGCTCTCTTCTGTAGTTTGCATCTGTAAGGACATTGCTTTACAATCCTACTTTAACATCATGTACAGCCAAATGTAAACAAATGGCCTATGTCCGCAAATAAACTTAGGAGTTTGTAAAAGCTTTGGTCAATCACTTTCATAATTTTCTGGAATATTGAATATTATGCTATAAAACACCTCTATATTATCCAAACTAGGAGTTTTAATTTTGAAATTTTCAGTTCTGATGCATTCTGTAATTGTTCTGATATTTCTATTTCATTCCCTATTTCTTTCACTACTATCATATAGTTTTCTCATGACTATCAAAGCCATCATTTTAAAATATATATTAACCTGACACACTTGCTGATTGCTCCTCTTGTCTGGAGTACTCAATACATAATTCAAACCATTTGGTTTCCTTTTAATGTGATAGAGTGTAATGAACTTCCATTTAAGTGGGTTCCAAAACTCAGGTAATTGTGCTAATATCTTGTCTCCAGGAATAAAATTTCAAACTTTAGCCTCTTTACCTGCTGTAGTTTTCATTGTTTGTGGAGCACTTTCAAGTATCTTTGGCCAACTTCCAAGATTTGATTAGTTTCTCTGAAGCTTGAAAGATAGGGTAGAAGCATTGCCACTGGGCCTTCTGTTTAATCATTTTAAGGGATCCTGTTGCTTCATGCCTATATATCAGTTCAAAAAGACTGAATACTGAGGACTCATTATGGGCATCTCTGATGGCAAAAACGAACAAAGGAATTCCTTTATGATAATCATTAGGACATACTTGACAATGAACTCAAATTATTGTTTTTAACTTTGGATGCCATCTTTCCAATGCTGCTTGAGAGTACAGATGATAACCTAAGATGTAACATATCTTGCAAATATTGAACTAACTTCTCCACTTCCACTTTTACCAAAATTTTCTACGAAGGCACTGCCTCATGAAATTTTGTGACACATCTATGATTGTTAAAAGATACAGATTCCCATTTCTGGACTTAGATAGCAGTCCAATGTAATCTGTTAAGATGTCACTAAATAGTTCCTTAAGAGATGGCATTGAAATTAAACGTAAAGTTTTAATTCCTGGCTTGTGTTTCCCCACTACCTGACATGTTTGGCGTGTGCTGTGTGATTTGGCCACATCTTTGTGTAATCCTGGTCAATAAAAATGTTTTAGTAATCCAGCCTTTGTTTTCCTAATATCTAAGTGACTTGCCATTGGAAATTTGTGAACCACTCATAAGATTTTGACATGGTACTCAAATGGGGCTATACCCACAAACAACTGCTCTTTCTTCATTGACTGATATTTAAATGGTCTCCATTTCTTCATTCATGCTTTGGCTTTTAAATAATAAAACTCAGGTATTGGTTCTGATCCAATTTCTGAATGGATTATTTGATATAACTCTCAATTTAGAATCACTGTTGGATTTCGATTAAAGAAACGAAACCTTTCTGCATCATTTTCTTTTCCTTTCTATTTTTCATTTTTTTTTTGAAAATTGTATCCAATAACTAAGTTTCCAAATCATCCCCTTTCTTGTAGACTTCTTTTCTTCCTGTCTAATTCTATGGTTCTGTGGTAAAATTCCACTTTTTAAAAAATCTCTGCTGGTTGTTCCATCACCTTTGATGAGGCCAATATTTTTGGACCAGTCAAGTCATCCCCCAAGATGAAATCAATTCCTTCTCTCATGATTTGATTCACGACGCAAACTACAAATTCTCCATTTACTAAGTCATTCTTTAATCTGACTCTGTAGTCTCTTAATTCTGAGGCTGTGTTCTCTGTTCTGAGACTTTTCCAAGAGGGGAAAGATCCTGTCACCATTTACCCTATCAAGCCTGTCATATTGGGGATCATCCTAGTGAACATTCTCTGAACTGGCTCATGAAATGATATATCTTCTTAAATAAAGGGACCAAAACTGCTCACAATACTCCAGATGCGGTATTACCAACACCTTGTACAGTTGTAGTAAGACTTCCCTACTGTTATACTGCAACCCCATTGAAATAAGGGCCAACATTCTATTAGCATTCCTGATTACCTTCTGTACGTGTGCTAGCTTTTTGTGTTTTGTGTCCAAGTACTCCCGAGTTCCTTTGTGTTGCAGCTTTCTGCAGTTTTTCTCCATTTAATTAATGTTCTGTTTTTTGTTCTCCTTTCCAAAAGGAAGAACTTCAAATTTTCCCACATCGTACTCCATTTATCAACTTTTTGCCTACTTACTTAACTTATCCACATCTCTCTGTAAACAGTTTGTATCCCTCTTGCAACCTGCCTTTCCACCAAATTTGGCTACAGTACATCGGTTTCCTTCCTCCGAGTCATTAATATATATTGTAAATAGTTGAGGTCCCAGCACTGATCCCTGTGTAACCCCACTGATCACAGGTCACCAACCTGAGAAAGAATCCCTTATCCCCACTTGCTGTTTCCTGCCAATGAACCAATTATCTATCCAAGCCAATACACTACCTCTAAAACCGTGGGCTCTTACCTTATGACTTAACCTTTTGTGAGGGACCTTGTTGAATACCTTCTGGAAGTCCAAACACACACATCTACTGGTTTCCCACTAACCACTATGGTTGAGATTGCTTGAAAAACTCCAATGAGTTAGTCAAACATGATTTCCCTTTTATAAAACAAAGAAATGTGGATGCAAAAATCTAAAACAAAAACATAAATTGCTTGAGAAACTCAGGAGGACTGACAATATATCTGAGTAGAGAAAGCAGATTTAACATTTCGTGTCCAGTGACCCTTCTTCAGAACAGATTCTGGATCTGGAACATTCACACAATGATTTCACTTTCAGTGCACATATCACACACGATCAAATTGTAGCTTTAATTACAACTATGAGACTGAAGGTAAATACTGCTGTGAGTGCAATAGGAGGTAAATGAAGTAGATAAAAGATATAGAGGAATTTTGTCAAAAGGAAGGTAACCCCTTTTCTTTAAGTGATATGGCTAAACCCATAACCCATAGAAAAGTAATGAGGAGCTATGCAAGCTCCTTTTCTAGGCAAAAATAATTATTCCTCCAGAGTGCACTGAAAAGGAATTCCCTCTCTAAGGGCATGTGGACTGCAGCAATTCAAGAAGGCAGCTGATCATCACCTTCTCAAGGACAACCAGGGACAGGCAATAAATGCTGTCCATGTCCCACAAATGAATAAAAAAAAATTTAATAAGTGGAAAAGGAGAAAATGTATACTCTTTTCATTGTACAAAGTGCACTTAGAATATGACTTCATATCTGGAATAGTGACAGTGGGAGTTATTCAGAATTACCCGTGGTTGTGGTTGACACCTCTTAGGGAAATATATGACTGGAGAAAAGATGGCAGCAGTGGAGCTTAATTTTGAGTGCATGCCTCCTGCCAGAGCTATAAAAACTTTAAACATGCCATGCTTGTGAAATCTTGCTTTTCTTTGTACTATGTGTGTGTCTGGTAACTCTCTCATCTTAGCCTTAAACAAAGACTTCAATCATCTACTATTCCTATAAAAGTTTTCCCAACATTCAAAGGATTTTTTGTAGTCCACTCCATGCAGTAAACTTCACCACAAAGTCCTGTTTATTTCCAATACATTTTGTTAAATAAAATCACAGATCATTCTTGAGTTCAATGAATTCAGATCCCACAAAGAGCCTACACTTGTTATGGCTCTAGTTGATGTATTACTGGACAAAGCAGATTGCAGAATGAAACCTGGCTTTGATAGTTCACTTGTATTTTTTTGCTCGGTTAGTTAATGTAGTATTTAGTCACTGACATATATTTACGTAAGCTGCAAATTTTCTTAACAACAAAACATATAATTATTGCACAGAAGACAACAACTGACTCAAGTTATATATACACATAGAGTCATACAGCACGGAAACAGATCTTATGGTCCAACCAGTCCATGCCAAACATAATCCCAAACTAAGATAACAAGGTGTAGAGCTGGATGAACACAGCAGGCCAAGCAGCATCA
>NC_063348.1:23256978-23285424 GCF_021869965.1 Rhincodon typus | reverse complement strand
GGCCATCAGCCTTCCTGCTCCTCTGATGCTGCTTGGCCTGCTGTGTTCATCCAGCTCTACACCTTGTTATCTCAGATTCTCCAGCATCTGCAGTTCCTACTATCTCTGATACAATAATCCCAAACTAAACTAGTCCCACTTGCTTGCTCCTGGCCCATATCTCTCCAAACCTTTCCTATTCATATACTTATCCAAATGTCTTTTAAATGTTATAATTGTGCCCACATTCACCACTTTCTCAGGAAGTTATTCCACACACGAACCACCCTCTGTGTAAAATGTTTGCCCCTCATGTCTTTTTTAAATCTCTCTCTTCCGTCCTTAAAATGTGCCACCTCGTCTTGAAATCCCCCATTAAGGGGATAAGACACCAACCATTAACTCTATCAATACCCCTGATTATTTTATAAACTTCTATAAGGTCACCTCTCAACCTCCTCCAGTGAAAAAAGTCCCAGCCTATCCAATCCTTCTTTATAACTCAACCTTCCATACCTGGCAGCATCCTGGTAAATCTCTTCTGAACCCTCTCCAGCTTAATAATATCCTTCCTATAACTGGGTGACTAGAATTGGACACAGTACTCCAGAAGAGGCCTCACCAATGTCCTGTACAACCTCAACATTACTTCCCAACTCCTATACTCAAAGGACTGAGCAATGAAGGTAAGTGTGCTAAACATCTTTTTAATCACCCTGTCTATATGTGAGGCAAACTTCAAAGAATTCTGCACCTGCACCCCGGGTCCCTCTGCTCTACAACACTACCTAAGACCCTAACATTTATTGTATAAGTCCTACCCCTGTTTATTATAACAAAATGCAATACCTTGCATTTATCCAGATTGAACTCCATCTGCCATTTTTCAGCCCACTGACCCTTTTGATCAAGATCACTTTAACCTTCTTCACTGTCTACAATGCCACTAATTTTGGTGTCGCCTGCAAACTTACTAACCATGCCTTCTAAATTCTGATCCAAATCATTTATATGAATGCCGATCCTTTTGGAACACCGCTGGTGACACGCCTCCAGTCTGAAAAACAACCCTGTACTGCCACTCTCTCCTGCCATTAAGCCAATTATGTAACCAACCACCCTGAATCCCATGTGACTTAACTTTACTAATTAGTCTACCATGTGGAACCTTGTCAAAGACTTTACTAAGTCCAAACAAATAACATCTACTGCTCTGTTCTCATCAATCTTTTTGGTAACTTCCTCAAAAAAATTCAATCAAGTTTGTGAGACACAATTTTCCTCACACAAAACAAAGCTGACTACCCCTAACTTTTGCCTCTCTAAATGTCTATAAATCCAAACTTCTAAAATCGCCTCCAACAATTTACCCACAAACAAAGTCAAACTCACAGGTCTATAGTTCCCTGGTTTCTCCTTACAACCTTTCTTAAACAAAAGTACAAAATAAGCCACTCTCCAGTAATTCGGCACCTCACCCGTATTTATAAATGATCCAAATATTTCTGCAAGGGGTCTCACAATTTCCTCCCTTACTTCCCACAACATCTTGGATACATTAGATCAGGTTTCAGCGATTTATCTACCTTTATATTTTCTAAGTCCTCCAGGACTTCCTCTTTTCCAATGTGAACTGATCTTAAAATTTATTTCCCTGTATTCTCTAACCTCCATTTCTTTCTCCACAGTAAAAACTGATGCAAAATATTCATTTAGTATCTCTTCTATCTCCTGGGGTCCAACACAAAGATGACCTCCTTGATTTTTAAGAGACCCTACCCTCTCTTTAGTTACCCTCTTACTCTAATGTAAAATCTTGTAGAATCACTTTAGATTATCCTTAACCTTATCTGCTAATGCTATCTCATATCCCCTTTGTCTCCCTGATTTCTTTCTTACGAATGCCCCTACAGTCTTTATATTGATTAAGAGATTCAATTGAACTAAGTTGTCCATGTCTAAAATAAGATTCTCTTTTATTTTTGTCTAGAACCTCAATATCTTTATTCATCCATTCTTCCTTAATCATACCAACTCTACCCTTCACTCTAACAAGAACATAATGCCTTTGAACTCTTGTCTTTGCACTCTTGAAAGCCTCCCACTTGTCAGACTTCATTCTACCTGTGAACAATCTACTCCAATCAATTTCTGAAAGTTCTTGTCTCAAACCATTACGATTTGCCTTATTACAATT
Source organism: Rhincodon typus (assembly GCF_021869965.1). Classification (NCBI taxonomy): domain Eukaryota; kingdom Metazoa; phylum Chordata; class Chondrichthyes; order Orectolobiformes; family Rhincodontidae; genus Rhincodon; species Rhincodon typus. Next base: position 23,283,248 of record NC_063348.1, on the reverse strand, counting down.
AAAAACTTTTACTTTTATGGAAGGCGTATCCTTTTCATAACCATTTTGAAACAAATAAGAATTATGATTACAGTTAGAAAGATTTTAGCTTTAACATTAAAACAAAATTTCAAACTGTTTCTCAACTATAACTGTTTCAGAGACTGATATTCAGAATAATTACATACCTTGTCAATGTTTTAAGTTTTCTATGTAACTGATTCCCTCCAGTTTCTCTGTTTTGAACTGCAGAGGCAATTTTGCAATTCCTCTCTAAGTCTGATGGCCTGAACCTTTCACTGATGGTGACCTAAATTTTTGTCAATTCTAACAACATAAAGATTTCTATCCCAAATTCTCCTGGCTTTGAAAACTTTATAAACAAGGGAGAATAGCACTGCAGTTGCAGTGACTGATATCCCCTGAACAAAAGCGAACCAAAATGAAATAAACTGAATTGAACTAAAATTTTCCAGAAGAGAAAAAAATGCAACTTTTCATTCTTCTAAACTAAACTCTGGCATTCTCTGCTCTGAAGTCAAAATGAAATGAATGGCTTAACATATTTACACTGCCTGTCATTAAGTCCAAAAGTATAGACATCATATTCCACTCGCACACCAGGTGCATTCACAAGCCTTTGTTTACAGTCACATTTCTTCTTGGAACAAGTGCATTTACGTCACTGTTCCGTAATGGCTTTCTGACTTATCAAAATAAAACCTTCACAACACTAACCTGCATCCATATGACTCTCTGTTTAAAACATCCCAAATTAAGAACAACTTCTTCCCCATTGCTATTAGAGTTTTGAATGGACCTCACAAATGTTAATTCTGATCTCGCTCTCTGTGCCTACTCTGCTGCTGTAACAGTATATTCTGCACTTTGCTACACTTATGCACTTTGTATGGTACAATATGCCTGTATAATATGCAAAACAGCACTTTTCACTGTATTACAGTACATGACACAAATAAATCAAACTCAAATTCCTAAAACAATAATATATCTTACACAACTTACATTACTTTTCTCTTTTCTGAGCTTCTGCTTCTTCTCCTTCAGCTTTTGACTTCATTTGGAAAACATCTTTTTTTTCCATCTCCTGAAAGTCCTTCTCTGTCTCTTACAAAACCTTTCTAGTCACCTCCTTTCCAGCTCTATCAGCTATTTAAGGCTAGAGTGATTATTTTGTGTAAAGGACTTCTGTTAATTTTTGGTTCTGACTCTCTATTCTGGATAGGAACTGAAGTTAAAGTGCTCAAACCGCATTCAGAATACCTCATGTCTTTAGAAGGTACTTCTTCCAGCTACCAAATGCAATGCAAGAGAAGCTAAGCTAGAGTCTTACCAAGTAATTCTTCCTTTCCTACACCTATCTTTGTAGTATAACTTGCCCTAATGTTAGATCAAGAGATTTTGCTGTAGTTGTGTTTTTTTCTAAAAACAATTTCAGCCATGAAATTTTTCACTCTTTGGTTTTCCAATGGTTTATTTTAGTAACAGTTGCTGCTCATTTTAAAGTTTTATCTCTGGCCCTTTTTTTTGCACTTGGATCAAATAAACTCAGTTGCAATAATTTATCTCAAATGTGAAACCAGGATTTTGGTCACAGACAAGAGGAAGGAGCGAATTCAACTATTTTTACTGTTCTCCTCATCTGCCTATAAAATACGTGGTGATTACTTTTTAAAAAATTTTAGTTGTTTTCCCTTTCCAAATAGGCATGGTATCCCACACTGTGTATTTTTTTTTTAAATGATCCACAGCAAATTCCTAAGTGCATAGACAAGGTATCAATTCTTAATACATTCAAAACTTCCAGGAATGGTTCAAACATACATTCACACACAATTTACAAATTAAGACTTACTTAAAATGAAGGATGTGGCATCAATACAAATGCATTTGAGAGACTAGTAAGTAGATGGAAAGTGGAAGGCCTTTCTGAGCACAGAAAAAATAAAACCTCTCAGGAGGTCAAGTGCAGTAGAAGTTGCCAGGTCTTGCTTCTGTTGTTTTCTCATCTGGTGTTACAAGCAGAAAGAGGTCAGAAGTGAAACAATTAAACAAAGAAGCAGCTTCATTCAGGTGGCTTTTGGGTTACGTCACCTTAGTTAATGTGATTGCTTTGATTACCCTTCATCCATTGTGTGCTAAAGAGGCCATTAGCATCAAGGTCAAGTCAAGCATAATATGTTTTGGTGGGTTTCTTTCAAACCAGACACAACTGTTGTGATGCATTGTTTGGGCTTCCTTTGCACTGCCTTGTCTGGAATATTCATACAAATGGCGGTGCAATATTCCAAAGAGATGATACTTTTGTTCTAGTTATTGCCAGAAATTTCTGGCAACAGCCAATTTGACCATTCTATGTTCGAAAGTAACTGTATTATATCCACCAAGAGTCTGTTTTCTTTTACAAAAAAACAATCAAAACAGTGACATAGTTTTCAAAACAAGAATGTTTAGGATCTTTCATCATGCCTCTGGGCTTGACAGCAGGTCACTCCTACCGATACTCTCATGGGCTGATGCATTAACAACCAGTAGAAAGATCAGAGTGAGGTAAATTCGACTTTTCCATTTTGTGGGTTCTATTCCGACCTACAGTAAACTCAGTCTGGCTGATATGCCTTTTGGGACTTGGTCAACTAAGTGGTGCTACTTGGTGATGAGCATGGAAGACCTCCAATTATAGTATATTCTGTGCTCCTGCCACCATCAATGCCTCTTCTAAATTGTGCTCAACATAAAAGAGTAATGATTTGTCAGTTGAGGGAGGCAGCAGGAGCTTAAGGCTTCCTTCCTGATATTGGACCTGTTAACAGAAGATGTCATGTGGTCTGGCATCAATGCTCAGTCGGTTCAGACCCCTTATAGTCAGTTTTGGTCACTCAGCGTCTGTTAGGGGTTGTTTTGTACTATTTGGATTTATTTTCTGGACTATCTGGGTCCGTTACAACCTGTAATGAGTCTCTCATTATCTGTTAGGCTCTGTTTTGTATTGTTGGGTCTGTTAGAATTTGCTAGGGTCCATTTGATCTCTCAATATTTATTTGGTATATTTGGGTCTGTTTGAGTTCATAAAGATCCGAGTCCTCTGTTTGGATCTGTTAGCTTCTGGAAGGTGCTGTTGGAGTAATATTGGTCACTTGCTGCAGTGCATCTTATAGATGACATACAATGCTACAACTGTGCATCAGCGGTGAGCGAGTAAATGTTAGAGTGGTAGATGGGTTGCTGATCAAACAGACAGCTCTGTATTGCTTTCCTTCTAAATTTGGACTGTAAACAGAAATATTTTAATGCTATTTTGTTTATCTCCTGGTTTAGCTGATTTAAAAGAACTGAATACCATTCAATTTTTTTTTAAAGTGTGCCTTCACACACTATTTTTCCCATTGGAGAATGGTGGGGAGGTGGTGGTATTGAACCACACGGTGAACATTCATCTGTAGTCATTCAGATGTAACTTGAACTCAAAGGTAGAGACAGTGCCACTGTACCACTCGGCTTTATATGATTTATCTCTTAATGTTTGCTAACTCCCAAAATAATTCTGTGAAAGGTGTGCAGTAGATGCCAAATTTTCAACTCAGAGGATTCAGGTCAATCAGTGACTTTGACCACTTCTGAAAAGCTTGCAAACTGCTGCCAAAGTTGCTATCCCAACGTGGGGCTTTGTCATTTGATCATACCCAGGTAGTTTATAGACATCACAACCAAAGAAACAAATGATGTACCTTTAATAATTTTATTAGAACATACAATATTTATTAAAATTGAATGAATGACATCAATCTCTGATAATGAATATGATAGCTCCATCCAATTGACAGTTTGAATATATAATTTTCCTGAGAAGACCTCTACAGCCAGCTCACTTGGAGATTCAACACTAATGTCCCTAATAAGCGAACATTTATGCAATCTTAGGGGTTAACTTTTTACATGTTTTGAACATTACAAAATATTAAGTTTTTAAAAATTAACACAGGCGATAATCTGTTTTTCCATGCAAAACTAATGCTGAGATATTATGATAAGTATGGTTAGGTGATGTGGTGTCTTTATAATAATCTACAATTGTTTTTAATCACTTTACTTTTAGCAAAAGCTTGTCAATAGTCCTGATTCAATAGTTACAAATAAATTAAATAAATAAAGTAATGCATCTCTGTGTATGATTTAGATTTGAGGTCTCTGCAAAAGAAAAGAAAATGTATTTATATAGCACCTTTCATGATCTCAAAACATCCCAAAGCAATTTACAGCCAATAAAGTATAATCAATGGTGTAATTTAAAAACAGCCCTTTTGTACACAGTGAATCACAGAAAACGAACATGATAATGTCCTGATAAACTATTCTTTAGTGACACTGATTCATAGATAAATATTAGCCAGGATCTCAAAGATCACCCCTATATTCTTTAAAAGAATCGTCAGATTTTACATCCAACTGGGAATTGTCTTCTTAACAATGATGCCTCGTACAATGCAGCAGCCTGTCAATACTGCATTAGTGTGCCAGCCTATATTATTGTTCTGAGTTTCTGAAGTGGGATTTGAACCTAGAAGCTTCTGACTCAGAGAAGAGGCTTAACAACTGAGTCATTGCTGATACTAAGTAAGAATTCAGTGTTGTGCATTCTTGATTCAATTAACAACTTGTCTATTTCAGTAGTCAGTATTCATTAGGCTGACATGTAGCAAGGCACTTTGTAACTACAACCATAATAAACTAACCTTCTTTATCCATTTGCAAACAATCTTCAGCCTTTGATAGGTGACCACAAAATCATCCTCTTGTCATCAATAATCAGAGAATCACCTTCCTCTGCTACACTATTATCCCTTAAATCTGTTTCTCATTTACACACTGTACCTTTGCAACACCACCTGAAAGTGCTGAATCAATTTCCACAAGCACTGATAACTCTATTGTGCCACCACATCGCAATGTCTCCCCACTAACTCAAAATGCTCATCCTGATAATTTTACATTCAGTAATGGATGGAACAGAAATTTTCATCCATTAAAAGTAAGAAAGGCCAAAGTCATTTTTTTTGGTTTCACTGGCAATCAACCTCTATCCTTCTCCTTGATAATTGTTTGATGCTGATACAGACTGTTCACAACCTTTAAGTCATACTTGATACTAAGATCAGCTTCTGAAAACATATCTGAACAATTACTAAGAAATTGTATTTCTATCTTTGTAACCTTACTTGACTGTGCCTCTGCGTTAACTTATTTTCTGCTGGAACTCTTGTTCATGCCTTTGTTACACCTATATTATTGGGATATGTGATACACCTTTTTTTTCACCTTCTGAAGTCAAAGAAAATGATGACCATTACAATGTTCCAAGGAAATGCATATCTTGTTTGCTTCACTAATTGCTATGCCTGGATTTTTAAGGTGTACAGGGTGATGCACATTGCGAATAAAGCAAGAGAGGGTCTCTTTTAAAAAATGGATGAACATTGAGTAGCACAGTGGTGAGATAATTTACGGCTTCATTTCTTTTTGTACACAATGGACCTGGGGTATTTCCTCTTTGTAATCATGCTGTTAACTCTAACTAATCTGTTTGCCGTTGCACAAACTCCCTTATAGACACAGAATCAGCAATCTCTGCTTGAGAGTGGAGGTGTACTCGGGAATTTTTACACTAGTTGTGTACACATGTTCATTTAAATAACTAAGTTATTTTTACACATTACTGAACAATGGAATTTACCCTTGAATTACACATTTTAAAATAATTTTTTGTGGTTATTCTTTGAATTTTTAAATGTATGAATTCAGCTCGCAAAGCAATAGAGGGCGCCATGAACTTCAAATCCAACACAGATTGGCGATTTCGGATGTCATGTCCTCCGGCTTGCAATTTGAATCGTGTGTTTCACAGTATTATGCGAGGGAGGAAAGAAAAGTTTTAAATGGTGAGCAACAAAATCGAAAGATGTGAAAACATTTTATTTCTGAAGATTAGGTTTCTGAAGGGTAAGAACAGAAATCATGAATTATTTAGCAAACTTCGGTCATTTCATTGCTGGAAACATAAATGATAAATATCATTTTCACAGGTAGAAAAATTGCTTTTGTTTCCTTCCTTTAGATTGGCAAATTTGCGATGTGTACGTACAAAAGCTTGACTCTAGAGGGCAGATCTTCCGACTCCACACTCCCAGCGAACATTGGACTGCTTAATGTTTAGATTTTTGTTCAAGGATACTAGCTCAGATGTAGTGGTACTGGAGTGAAACGTATTATAGAATAAATGCATGCGATAGAGTTTGGATAGAAAACCGATCAAGAGGTTCTAACCCAAATACTGGAAAGAAAATAAAACGGATATTAGGCAAAGTTGTGAAACTGCATTGATTGGAGCCTTAAAGATTTAACTAAAATTACCCTATATGTGTTCTGTTGAGCAATAAGCCATTGGCTGCAACGCACCAGCGCACTCCGACAAAAGAACATAGTACTGTGGATCGCTAATGATGTACTGTAAATAATAAAATGACGTCGGATAAAAATCTGGACAGCCTCACTTGAAACAGTAAACAAACTACCTTTCTATTTGGAAGTGGTCCGTGAGTTGCCTATAGATGAAACTTTTAAGCTAAAAGGTTTAATTTCAGATTTGTTGGTGCAACAGAAACCGCAAATTGAAAGTCTGAAATGCATGCTATTAATTGTATGACGATATTAACAGTGCTCGCAGTAAAGTTATCTGCACGAAAGACTTAAAATTTCTGTAAAGGTAGCACAAAAGCTTTTTAAAAAAACTGTTCCGATTTCAATAATTGGTGGCGTTTTCTTTTCGTAGAATCTCCGCACTGTGGAAACAGGCCATTCGGCCCACCGTATCCACACCTACCCTCCGAAGAGCATCCCAGCTAGATCCCCATATTCCTCCCATATCTCTGAAACCTTGCATTTCCCATGGCTAATCCACCTGACCTGCATGCCTTTGGACTGTGGGAGGAAACCCACGCAGACACGGAGAGAATTCCACACGGTCTGCTGACCAAGCATGGAATCGAACTCGGGACCCTGGCGCAGTGAAGCAGCAGTAAAGTCTGCTCAGATTTTCAGACTCTTTATTTTTTATTTAGGATTCTTAACTGCCACGGTGTCAAATGTTTATACATGATATGTATTTACGATTTTCTGGATAAATTCTTAATCTTCTACTGGTTTTAATTCCTACAAAGTTATAAATAATGCCCCTACAATCAATATACCTTTTAAAACATAAAACGTACACTTTTAAATTACAAATCGATATTTGTAGTTAATGCCAACTGGTTAAATTTAATTAAATTCCAGTTTTATTTGTAAAACTTGAGGCTTTAAATTCCACAATTTTGTCGATTTTCCCATTTAAAAACATAAATGCTATGGCGCATTTATGCTGGAGCTACCTATAAAATTCTAGGCATTATCTCACTTATTGTAGCATTCCCGTTTGTTTTCGTCCATAAAAGGGAAAGTGGTACATATGCGCTTATATTACACATGTTTACATGGCACAAACGGGAACATCTGAATTTTGTAAACATTTAAAATCAACTCCAAGTAAGTTTTTCTTAGCAGTGCCGAAATTATCAGAGCCATATACACTTTTACGCCACATGTGACGAACGCTGGTATTAAATTCAACTAATATCAAAAGTAGAAATTAAATTACCTCTTTTCAGGAGCTCCGTGATTAGGCTTTAAAGTTGAGCTGTCATTCTTATATTGTTCCAAAGTAATACTGCACCGTAATCGCACCCTTTGCTCCATCTGTAGTTTGGTTTCTACTGGTAAGTTGCCCTTGCATTAACGATTTTAGTTTGAAATCTTCTGTTTATTTCCGGGCTTAGCTTGTTTTTTTTTAATGGCATGTTTCTGCTCCCATGTGGACGCACTTGTACAACTGCAGACCAGATAATTTGACCCCAGATCTAAATTCCCAAGGTTTGCTTACAATATTTGAGTGTGTTGATGGAACTAAGTAGCATCGCCGACATTCTGATCTCCGAAAACATACATACATCGGTCTAATCGTTGTTGTAAACTCCCTGACTTGTGGGCTCAATGACTGGGCGAACTTGAGACCTGAAACCTACGGCCGATTATAAAGGAAAAACAAACTAGCAAACTAGTAGACGTGTGCTGGGAACCTAGAGGCTCTTATGGTGTACTGGTAGCGTCCATACCCATCCTACTATCTCTCTCGGCAGAAAATGTCGGTTCGAGTTTCACCTGTCTCGGAGGATATCATACATCTCCGAATGGGTTGGTTAAAACAATTGTAATGGCAGTCTAGATGGGAGGGTTGTATCAACAAAAACAGTATTAAGGTTGATTAGTTTCTGCTAATTATCTTACAACATTGAAAGAATTAGCATCCAATGACCCCGTAATTATACAATTCTCTGAGACTTGGGAAACACTCTTCTCCCATCTCATAAACCAGAAAGGTTCTTTTCAGTTTTTTTTAAATCAACTCTTGCTAATCAACTAAAAAAAGTAGATAAAAAATCTCCAATGTTGTTTCCAACAATTAGATGTTTCGCCATTCTTTATTCTTGTTTCAAGTGAATAAACAAATTACTGGAAAAAATATTCGATTGATTAATGTCTTTTTCTTTCGTCCATTTTACCTTTCTTTTCCCTAAACGAATGTGTTTGTCACGTCTTCATAATTGGTAGCGTTAGTGGGAAACGTCAGTGTCATTCTATTTAACGATACAACTAGGAGGAATTAGTCGCGTTTTATCAACATGGCACCGAGTGCAATCTCATACAATTTTACATTTACTCTGCAGTTTCAATATACCAGGTGCAGTGGTTCAAATGAGAATGGTCGGGAGGATGCCATCCATGCACTCAAAAACAACGTGCCTATGTGCATCGCAACGAGTTTGCAAGTACAAAATGTCTGAGGAAACCTGCTACTCAAAGTCAGCTTTCCTGCTCCTCTGATGCTGCTTGGCCTGCTGTGTTCATCCAGCTCTGCACCTTGTTATCTCAGATTCTCCAGCATCGGCAATTCCTACGACCTCTGAATCATACCACTGATCTTTAACTCAGCTGTCAATAACAGAAATAAAGGGAAAGATGTCCTTTCCATTTGCATCCACTTATTATCCACATATTACTTCGAGACACACATGATAAATGTAATGCTTCACTGCCTTAGGGTGGGTCTGATTCTGTGATTAAACCCTACACGGTCGAGCTGGTTAGGTTTCCATCGGGGAAGAGATCACACACAAGACTGACTTATTTACTCATCGAACCTGGTCTCTTCGATTCGCAGCCGGCAATGATTGTATAAAGATTGTCGCGTCCAGGCACAGCGAAGGCTATTGAGTTTACCGGGGGCTGCGTGCTCCTACACTTTTGAGGCACGGCTGTTGCTCTCTGAGACATGGTGTGCACTAGCCTGATGCAAACCCAACCAATCGCTTCTCGCAAACCCGTGAGGAACTGTTAACTTCAGCACCAGGGGGAACCTGCCCGAGAAAGAGGTTTCAAACATCCCCGAGGCTTATTGCTATAGAGAATTAACGAACACGTTAAGTCGACCCCACCCACTAACACCACAAAAGAGCCATATGTTTAATATATATTTAAGTACATCGGGTTCCTTTGGGTTTGGGAATTGTCTCTGCCTGCCTGTGTACTTCATGGCCTGTCGCTGCTCCCTTGCTCTTCCTCATCCCCGGTCTCGGAGTGCAGGCGGTGCGGCTCCGTGAGGTTCCTCCTGCGGGTGGTGTGCTCGGGCGGCGGGAAGATGTCGAAGGTGGCGGCGTGACCCCGGGCCTGGGCCTGCACCTGGGCCTGCTCGGCGTCGAGGTCGGGCATGGGCACCCGGACGGTGTTACCGAACTTGGAGTAGTCGACCGAGTAGCGGCCGTCCTCCTGGCTGACGACGGCGACGAAGCGGTGGCCCCAGAGGATCTCGTCGGAGAGGTACGAGGTTCGGGCCTGGGTGGTGATGCCGGTGGTCTCGACCACCCCCTCGAGGATGACGACGATCTCGAAATGGCGGCCGTGCAGGTCGGCGGCGCGCAGCGGGTACAGCGGGCTGCCGGGCGCGATCACGTGCGCGATGATGAGCGGCGCCACCAGGAAGATGCCGCCGCCCGACACCGGGCTGTCCATCTCCACGTCGATCTGGTCGAGCGGCAGCACCTCGCCCTCGGCCGTGGCCGTCTGGCGGACCAGCTGCAGCCGCACCGTCGCGCCGATGATCATGCTCTTGCGGAGGTCGCCGACCCGGCACATGAAGCAGAGGCGGCCATTGCGCGGCGACACGACGGCGTGGCGGCTGAAGATGAGCGTCTCGGCGCGGCGGTGCGCCTGCGAGGTCTTCATGAAGATGCAGCCCAGCATGATGGCGTTGATGACCAGGCCGACGATGTTCTGCGCCAGCAGCACGGTGATGGCGGCCGGGCACTCCTCGGTGATCATGCGGCCCCCGAAGCCGATGGTGACCTGCACCTCGACGGAGAAGAGGAACGCCGAGGTGAACGAGTGCAGGCTGGTCACGCACGGCACGGCCCTCCCGCCGCCTCCGGTCCCGGTCCCCGGCTGGTGCAGGTCACCGTGAGCGAAGGCGATCAGCCACCAGATCATGGCGAAGAGCAGCCAGCTGCACAGGAACGACATGGTGAAGATGAGCAGCGTGTGCCTCCACTTGAGGTCCACCAGGGTGGTGAAGACGTCCTGCAGGAAGCGGCCCTGCTCTCGGATGTTGGTGTGCGCCACGTTGCAGGCGCCGTTCTTGGCCACGAAGCGCACCTTGCGCTCCCGGGCCCGGTACCGGGGCCTGGACACGTCCTCCACCAGCCGCAGCACATACTCCTCGGGCACCAGGCCTTTCCTGGCCAACATCTCCGGCCCATCAGACACACCGCCCGGGCCCCCTCACACGCACACACACACACACACGGGGACAGGGACACAGACCGAGCTGCTGCCTCCCTCCTCCCGGCTCACACTCGCTCCGCCCGGCTACCGCTCACTGATTCTCTCTCTCTGTGCCCCAGGAAGGGACATCCTTCCAGCAGCCCACCTGGCGCCGCCAATCACTCCGGTAACTCGATATAAGGGCAGGATGAGGGCAGTCCGGGCAATGAATCAGCCCAGTGCCAGGCTCGCTGCTGAGCACCAGTTCCCGGCCCCTCCCAGCCGCTCCGCGCTGCCAGAGGGAGGGGAGCCGCAGCGCCTTCCTGCCTCTTACCTTCTTCATTATCCTCTCCTCCCCAACCTCTCCCCCCTTCACTATCTTCTCCTCCGCCGCAGACTTTCATCTTCTTCACTATACTCTCCTCCCCAGCTTCTCCCCTCTTCACTATCCTCTCCTCGCCAGCCTCTCTCCTTTTTTACCATCCTGTCGTCCCCGGTCTCTGCCCTCTCCCCTCTCCTGTCCTGCCCGGCTTCTCCTATCTCCTGTCCTTCCCAACCTCGCACTGTTTACCCCGATTCAGGATTCGCTGCAGTTCTTCTCTGGGCTCGAACACACAAGCCGGCTTTGCACGGAATTCAATTTGTGTCGTGTAAGCAGTGAAAAACAAAAGTTCCCTCTCCGCTTCCTGTCCTGAATATTATTAGCCCGGCATTTCAGTACGCTTTTGCTCCATTCGCTCGATTGAATGTCTTTTCAAAAGACGAGATGCCGCAGGCCCAATCAATAACACACATACGCAAAAAGCTGGAATTAGACAAATGTTGGGGAGAGCGCGTGAGCCAGGATCTTGGACCTGAAACTTCATTAACTCTGTTTCGCTCCCTGCAAAGACGCTCCCAGACCATTTGATGCGGTGTAGTTTGATGTGGTGTAGCTAAGGTTTCCCAACGTAACCAGGCTATATCCTGCCTCATAAAATCCGAAAGAACTGCGAATGCCGTAAATCAGAAACAAAAAAAGAAATTGCTGGAAAAGCTCAGCAGGTCTGACAGCATCTGTGGAGAGAAATCAGAGTTAACGTTTCGGATCGAGCGACCCTTCTTCAGATCCTGCCTCACGACGGGACAAACTGTTTAAATTTGGTGGGATATTCCCGCTGTCCATTGCTATTTTGAACTTGTTTGTCAGCAGTTCCAACGCTGACTGCATAGTAGAATGATTAGCTTACCACAGTGCGAACATTTACTGGGCCGGGTTGTGTTGATCAGTGTTGAAACAACAGCGCTAGCCATTGACAGCAAAAAACAGAAGTTGCTGGAAAAGCTCAGCAGGTCTGGCAGCATCTGTGAAGAAAAAAACTCAGTTAAAGTTTCGGGTCCCTTCCTCAGCGGTCCCTTCCTCAGAACTCAGTGCTGCCAGACCTGCTGAGCTTTTCCAGCAACTTTTGTTCCTGATTTACAGCATTTACAGTTCTTTCGGTTTTTATTCAGCACTAACCATTGGTTGTGCTTACCCGCACACTTTTGCACAGTAGTTTGCGGCGAGCAGAGAGCCATTTCAGCCTAACACCCTTTCCAAGGGTTCCGAAACTTGTGTGCATAATTGTATCGCATAGGCTGAAGACTGAAACTGGGAGTGTAAGTTGGACTGGTGAATTCAGTGACGAATTGGGTGCAGCAAACAAAGAGAAATATTGGAAGTGGGAGAGGAAAGACATAGAAATAAAAGACTGAAAACAATTGCAATTTTGATCTCCACCAATGACCAAAACATGAGACTCCACAGTTAATTTTAGCCGTAGAGGAGTGGTGCAGAAGTAATTAAAACGGATCAAACATTTAAAAGATACTTGCGCTGGTATGGATAAGTTTGAAATTTCTTGTGAGTTTAGTAAGCACCAACACTTAAGTACAGCAACTCCTTGTGTTACATTGCTGAGTGTCTTAGTATGATTCAGTGATTTCAGTATCTAGAGGATTAGTTCAGTAGAAACACTTTCCTGATTTCCGTATGTATAACTGCACATGCGCGGCTGCAGGAAATCGCTGTTCTATTTATACTTGAACAACAATGAGTGTTCCTAGCCTCCTTGTTGTTTTTACTATGTCATTCAAGCCAGTCGTATTTATATGAATGGACCGTAGGTGGTCTTGGCTCTGCCAACTGTGTGTCTATTGAGGGTTTCAAATTCAGTTTTCCTATCTAGGAAAGGGTTTTGAGCGAGTCTGTTTACAAACAAACGCCACGCTTCCTGTCAGGCAAACGTGGGTATTTCGATTATTGAAAGGAAGTTTAAATGAAATCCCTGATGGTTTGCAAAACATGCCCTTGGTACTTCAACCTTGTTTTGATATGGAACTGGAATAACAGTCCATACACAGGCCTGCGTCACATCTGAAGCCGGGTAGATTCACCAATTTGTGTCCGCAGTCTTTGGTTCCTTGCAGTAACTACTCAGCATTGAGGCTAGAGTTACAACTTCACTGTGAGTTTAGAGCAGCAGGATTTCAATTTAAGGATTCCGCAAGCTTTAAGGATGACTAGATTTCGTCCTGAAATTATTCGGCAAAGCAGGAAGCACACTTGAATGACCGCATAGAAAGGTGGCAAATAGAGTCTGCTTTATGAGATAACCAGGTGTAGAGCTGGATAAACACAGCAGGCCAAGCAGCATCAGAGGAGCAGGAAGGCTGACGTTTCGGGCCGAGACCCTTCTTCAGACCCTTCCTGCTCCTCTGATGCTGCTTGGCCTACTGTGTTCATCCAGCTGTACACCTGGTTATCTCAGATTCTCCAGCATCTGCAGTTCCTACTATCTCTGAGTCTGCTTTATGATAGTTTGTGGCTGCGAATGCATTGAGCTCAGACTGGTTTGCGTTTCCGTCTTGGAAGGTAACAGGAGAGAGATGCATATGTCTGAATACGGTGTAAAAAGTGAATATTGAAGAAGTAGGAAGGAGCAAACCATATTTTATATTTAGAAGCAGCGTCTGTTGTAATTTAGAGTGAATTAATATTTCTGGATTTAGCTTTTTGTAATTCGATATCCTCTGTGTCCTTCCTTGGTCACCTCTTTTCAGTGGGGATAAGCCATTATCCTCATTCAGTCTCCCATCGCATGAAATAATCATTCTCATCACTCAGTACTTTGATATGGTATTGTGAGTGGCTAGTGTTTTGAATGCAGTATTGAGTGAATATATAGCAACAGCAGTACAGCTCAGCCAGTTGCACCATTAGGTACTGGCTCCCGTCCATTTTCCAACTCTCTGCCCATAACCATCAATTTCCTTAACTAAGAGATATCAATCTCAGTTTTGAAGTTTTCAATTGACTCATGACCTCCCCGTTATGAGCGTGACAGATACTTGGAGATTTTCACTACGCCACGTATGAAGTTTCTTCGCCCTGGATAGCCTCACACTCATTTTGATTGTACGCCACTCCGTTTTGAAAAAAAAACAGTAGAAATTCCTATCTCCTTCAGATCCTGTAACCAACTCAATCGAACATAGGAGGCGGCAATGTGCGGATATGGTAAAGTGGGCTCTTGCTATTCATCGCTTCACCCTTTCTCGGCTCTAGTCCTGGCGAGTTGTTGTAGTCCCCGGCTGGACTGGGGAATAGATCAAATGGCACGAGGCTGTCCGGATGTTGCAGCCTTTAAAGAAACGGATTAAATCTAACTTCTTGGTGTACCTTGTTGATCTGTTCGGTGTGGTGTAAGTTTTTGCGGGTTTGTGAAGTGTTATTCTGAAGGATGGGGACTGACCGGAGTGCGTCTCCCAACAGATGATTCTCCCAGTGGAGTTATTTGCTGATTTACAATAGGAGAGGATGTTGGGAATGGCTGCTGGGTGTGAGAGACTAATGTATCAGTTCACAGCTGTTGTCCTGAGTAACCAAATCACTGAAAGATAAAGGATACAGGCAACAAAAGAATGTAGTGGCGCGCTGCTAAGCGGTATCAAAATGCTAGAATAGCTCAAAGAACCAACATCGAGCCTTCAGACAATCAGGTGTGAACTTTTTAGCATCTACTTTTGCACATTTATATTTCTTAGCATCTATTACTATAGAAGAGGACGCGATAAACCTTCAGCCAATCTCTCCCTCTTTGATTTGGACGCGCGTGATCAAACCGCCTTTACTGATGGTACCCCTCTGAGTTGTGTCCCAAGGGTCTTCCCTGTTATTGGTCTGTGGAGGTGAGTCACCGAGAACTACCTCAGGTCAGGCCGAAACAGTTGGCTCTTCAACTCTTTCTCCAGGAAATTCAGACTGCGCAGGAAACTTTCTCTGTACCTGGCAGTGTGTATGGCATAACTTCAAAGTGTTGCTGAAATAGACCCCTGGGCTCCTAAAACGTGATTATTAAAGGTACGACTAAGACAATGACTCTGAAAATATGCCCAGTTACTTGCGCGACTAAATCCAATGCCCCGAATGTTGTGATATTAAATTTGCCATTTCACCAATTTTTACACTGAAATTTATTTACATATTTAAAATATTCGCACGGCTCTGCATTATGCTACATGGTAATTTGAATACGGTAGGGTGAGTGTACATTGCCACTCAATTCACCTCAACTCGATTCAAATTTAGTGTGAATTCCAAATTCAGCTGCATCGAGTAACGTTAGCTAGTGTTGAGTAGCTACCTACGTTTTGTAGGTGGTGCCTCATGTATTGCGATACTGTAGTAATTAGAGTAGGGCATATCGGATGGAGTAATTTTACCAAATTTTTACCAATTATGCGCAGTTATACAGTATGTAATATTTGTAATAGATACTTGACTCTTGTATGTATTGAGAAAATTATTTAATTTATCGTTTTTTTCTGGAAGCAATAACAGACATTTTGTTGTCTGTGTATTCTGCCGGAGTAACAAAAAACAACACAGCCAAATAATTAGTCAGTTTCAGCATTAAAGGCCACGCGGAGCAACAGGATTTCGTAAGGATGTGTTCTTTATTGGTGTGGGACGAAGATTTGCTACGAAGACCTTGTGCGATATAAGTTTGAATAGAAAACGGAGAATAAAACTTTAGTATCTGTAGACATGATTGTGAGTATTTATATTGAGATTTTTAGTATTCAGGGGAGTGAATAACTGATACGGGGTGTGTTTCCGATGTTTTGTGAGATGGAACCTTAACAAGCTACATATTATGGAATTTTAAAAAAAACTTGCTGATTTGGATTGAAAATTATGATTGTGTGGAATTATAAGGCGTTAATGCTAGTTTATTACATTAGGGATATCATAAAAGAACATGGATTTGGAGATTTGTTGAATTCTTTTCAGTAATGGTAATGTTAAATGTTATTTTGGTTTGATGTTTGAAAAACTTTTGTGTCAATGAGAGATTAGCTGCGATTTTTCTAGTAATTCCGTTGTATTAATTTGTGCAAGCAATGGTGTTACTTTACGTGTTGTGATGATGGTGAACAACTTATTCATTGCGATAGAATCATAAGAAATGTGCCAATTTTATTTACAGATCAAATGAAATTACAAAAGCAACTCTAGAATGCAATTATTGCTATGTATCATTTATCTGCCTGCACAAAAGAGGCAAAGATTCCGTCCCTCTGTTCCAAGAGTATACTGGGAGTGTCATATTCTAGGATAATCCCTCTTTTCATCACAATCACCAAGTCTGCATTCAGAATGGTATGCACTCGATGCTGGAAAACAGAAACACCCATTAGCGTGATTCAGTGCAAATCGATATACCTTTTGAAAGTGTGAACTTGGTTAGGCACTCAATGCTGAAATATAAAAAAAACAGCCCGTGTTAGTGTGAAAGCAGAATGCAGCTCGATTTCTGTGAGGGGTAACAAACCATTCCCATACAAACCCGGCAGGCCAGTTTGTGACCAGTCTCTACTTATTGGACTTCACTAAGAAGGCAAATGTGCTGTTCCTGCTCAGTAAATTGGATACAGTATCATTTTCTGCTACTGTGCCATCTGACAGGACTATAATCTGATCTGCATCCAGAATTAGCGAAATCCGGTGCTACAAAAGAAAAAGTAAAGAAATCTTTCACATGAGCCTGACATGAACCAGGGAATAACAACGCTTCCGCAATAGCTATTGCAATTACGTGTTCAATACATGGTTATCCATATATGGACTGAACTACCTCGTCTCACTCTACTTTGGAAAATACCATGTTAGAGTACTGTACCATTCAAATTTTAAATCCATTGTTAATATTCAATGTTTATTTTTCTCTAATCACCAAACTCATATTATCAAGCAGCTACCTTTACATACTGACAACAGTTAGTGATCAATTACTCAACCACTCCTGTCATACAGACACAGGGATGGACAATATTCACCTTTTCATACCTGTGTCTCTCCTTAATTAGATGAAGCAGTATTTTTAACCCTTTTAATCATGTACCATTGAGAATCTCTATGACAAACCTCATGTAACATACCTTCTAATTTCTCTATATATTGAAAATCTGACTGCAGCATTTATTGGAGCATAATCTTAGTATGATTTAGCACTTTATTATGCCAGAGTTAAATAATTAAGGTAGTTCAGCTCTGGAAGGGAAAGAGGAGTTTTGTTGCTTCTGCTTTTCCTAAATATTTTCAGCCTCAGCAAATGATTCTTACCCTGCTACAAGAGAAGAAGTTTGATGATTATCTGATAAGTAACTAATGTTTCTTCTATTCCTTAGGTTCAAAATAGTATAGCAACTGGTGGCATGGTTAATAAGTACATAAAATAACTAAATAAAACATTCAATAAAAAAGTCATTATTTAAACATATTGAGGATGGCAGGACAAATGATGTGCCACAGTTGCAGTATGTAGGAATTCCTGGATGCCGGTGTGGTTCAGAGCAAACATTTACTGTAAATATTTAAACTTCAAGCAGCTTCAGCACAGAATTTATGAACTGAAGACAGACAATGCACAATTTGAAGGGGAAAGTTACCTGGATTCTTTGTACCAGGAGGCAGCCACACCTTTCAGGGTCATTTCATCATTCTTTAGAGTCAGGAGTGTCTGACAATGAGTCAGTCAGGGTAGAGGATCTAGAGGACAAGAGCCTCAGCAGTTGGATGGAGGACGAGAATGAGGGCTGTAGGGTGAATAAACTAACTGACCATGACAGTAAAGCACAGAAAGCCATTCATGTAGGGGCACCTGGGACAGTAAAAAGAGATGTAATAGTAAGGGGCAGTATGGTGAGGAGCATTGATCATTGATCTTTGCTGTTCTCTGCAGCAAACAGCAAGAGTCCAAACAGCTCTGTTGTTAGCATTTGGGACATCCGCTCAGGGTTGGAGAGAAACTTGCAGTAGGACAGGGAAAATTCAGTAGTCATCATCCATTTGGAGTTATAGAATCCCTACAGTGTGGAAGCAGGCCATTCAGCCAATTGAGTCTATACAAAGCCTTTGAAGAGCAACCACCCAGATCTGCCCCCCTACCCTATCCCTGTAACCCTGCATTTCCCATGGCTAAACCTGCACATCTTTGGGCTATGGAAGGAAACTACAGCACCTGGAGGAAAACTGTGCAGCCATGGGGAGAATATTTGCATAAATTTTTTTTAAAATTTGCCTTACCGGGTTTCTTCTGGCCATAGCCATTCCCCTGTTCATATTAAGTTTTAAAATAGCAGAACAAGTCTCAGTGATGTAATTGGAACCTAATCTGTATATTTAAGGACAACTACGTCAGCTCTGGGTGAACATTCTTGTTACCTGTAATTCAATATTGACCTTGGTCAGATTGGAATGGACATTTTAACTGTCACTTCTTGGAAAACTGGTGACAGTCCTCACTAAATAAGACAAATCCAACACTTGGCTCATTCCCATTATTCTACCAGATTATCACATCAAATACAATTTATTTTAATAATTAGAGCATGTTAACGTGGTGAACTTGTAATTCAGATGTCTGGTCAATAATACAGAAGTACTAGGTTCAAATTCACCTTATTCATTTAAAAATGAGTTCAGTTGAATGAAAAAGTGATCAATAAATTAAGCTGTTAATGTCACTAATGGCCCTTCTTACTTTGGCCCTAAAAACTCCTGTCTTACATCAATATTAATCATACAGAATTGCCATATGAAGTGGCAGTTGCGTTAAATCACCTGATCCACTGTATTCTCATGCACAAAATATGTTGTCTATTTTCTTGATGCCACATTCCAAAAATTAATTAAAACATATTTCCTTGTTCAATCAGTGAACTATGCAACTCAAATTCCCCGAAAAAACCTTTCTTCTTGTTGAAAATACAGTTCGCCCAACTCTAACTTCATTCACAATCAATTGAACTCAAGATCCTTGAAACTCTGTGACCTTTCCCAGTTTTAGCTAATGTGAAACCAAGAAAGTAGTTGCTACTTACAGCGATGGTCACCACTGTCCGATCTGCAAAGGCTGTCATCACAACTTTCTGTAAAATATTTTCCTACAAAACATAATAATGAATATGAGTTTATTTTCTAACATGGTCTACATACCAATAATTACCATACTCCTCTTCCCATATTACAGATCTTTTAAATGTACATTGCCTAACTGGTAACTGCTGTTCTTGCCCAGCTTCCATCAATGCCAAAGACCTTCCATAAGATATACGAGCAGAAATTAGGCCATTTGGCTCATCGAATCTGCTTTGCCTTTCAAATATGGCTGATATGTTTGTCAACCCCTTTCTCCCACCCTCTCCCTGTAACCTTTGATCCCCCTAACAATCAAGAACCTATCTATCTTTGTCTTAAATATACTCAAAGACCTGGCCTCCACAGCTTTCTGTGGCAATGAATTCCAAAGATTCACCACTTTCTGGCTGAAGAAGTTTCTCCTCATCTCTGTTCAAAAGGGTCTTCCCTTTATTCTAAGGCTGTGCCCTTGGGTCCTACTTTCTCCTGCTAATGGAAACATCTTCCCAATGTCTACTCTATCCAGGTCTTTCAGTATTCGTAAGTTTCAATTAGATCCCCCCTCATTCTTCTAAACTCCATTGAATATAGACCCAGAGTCCTCAAATGTTCCTTATATGTTAAACCTTTCATTCCTGAGATCATTCTTGTGAACTTCGGCCGGACCCACTCCAGGACCAGTACATCCCTTCTGAGATATGGGGCCCAGAATTGCTCACAATATTCTAAATGTGGTCTGACCAGAGCCTTATAAGGCCTCGGAAGCACATCCCTGCCTTTATATTCTAGTCCTGTCAAAATAATTGCCAACATTGTATTTGCCTTCCTAACTACTGACTCAACCTGCAAGTTAAACTTCAGAGAATCCTGGACTAGGATTCCCCAAGTCCCTTTGTACTTCAGATTTCTGAATTTTCTCCCCATTTAGAAAATAGCCTATGCCTCTATTGTTCCTACCAAAGTGCATGACCTCACACTCTCCCACTTGTATTCCATCTGCCACTTCTTTGCCCACTCTCCTAACCTGTCTAAATCCTTCCTGCCTCCTTAATCTACCTGTCCCTCCACCTATCTTTGTATTGCCTGCAAACTTAGCCAGAATGCCCACAGTTCCTTCATCTAGATCATTAATGTATAAATTGAAAAGTTGTGGTCCTAACATCGACCCTAATCATTGGCTGCCATCCTGAGAAAGACCCTTTTATCCCCATTCTCTGCTTTCTGTCAGACAGCCAATCTCCTATCCATGCTAGTGCCTTGCCTCTAACACCATGGACCCTTATCTTACTCAGCAGCTTTCTGTGCATCACTTTGTCAAAGGCCTTCTGGAAGTCCAAGTATATAACATCCATTGGCTCTCCTATGTCTAACCTGCTTGTTACCTCTGCAAAGAATTCCAACAGATTTGTCAGGCCCTGACCTCCCCTTGATGAAGCCATGCTGACTTTGCCATATTTTACCATGCACTTCCAAATATTCAGAAATCTCATCTTTCACAATGGACTCCAAAATCTTACCAACGACGGAGGTCAGGCTAATTGGCCTGTAATTTCTTGTCTTTTACCTTACTCCCTTGTTAAACAGGGAGAGCGCGGGGGAGGGGGGTTTGCATTAGGGATTTTCCAGTCATCTGGAACCATCCCTGACTCCTGTGATTCCTGGAAGGTCACCACTAATGCCTCCAGTATCTCTTGAGTTATCTCCTTCTGAAGTCTGCAGTGTAGTCCATCTGGTCTAGGTCATTTATCTAACTTCAGATCTTTCAGTTTTTCTAGCACTTTCTCCCTGGTGATGGCCACCATACTGACCTCTGCCCCCAGATTCTCTTGAATGTTTGGGATGTTACTTACGTATTCCACCAGGAAGACCGACACAAAGTATTTGTTCAGTTCCTCCACCATTTCTTTGATCCCCATTACGACTTCTCCAGCATCATTTTACAGTGGCCCAATGTTCACGATTGCCTTTCTTTTGCCCTTTATATAATCTAAAGAAACTCTTGCAATCCTTCTTCAGAAAAATGGCTTATTATGCTTCAGGACAGGGTTTGAATCCAAAATTATACCACAAAATATTGATGTATTGCAACCACTTGTCCTCAATATTACTTTTTCAGTAACAGACACTGGTCAAATTTGAGCTTGATGCATATGACACAAGAATGAATACATTCACAACAACGAATCACCAATTTTCAATTATACCATATGTGTCCAAATTTGATATTCCTAGGCTAAGCAAATACCGTATAGCATCAAGAATGCGTGTAGGTGCAAAAGACGGCAGATGCTGAAAATCTGAAACAAGCACAGAAAATGCTGAAGAAACTCAGCAGGTCTGGCAGCATCTGTGCAAACAGAAATAGAATTAGGGTTTCATGTCCTGTATGACTCTTCTTTAGAAGTATTGGTATAGGGTGTTTTTCGTACATGTACATTGTGAATATGCACAAATACTCTGCACACCCAATGATGATGATTAGAAAATTTGATCAATTTCTGTCATTGGATTTCACTTAAGTACAATGGGTGAACTGCCAGGGTTAAAAGGTTCCTTTTAGATCATCATTTGGGAGAATACGGAATCCAAAAAGTCTTTCACCACTTAAAGAATAAAAAAAAACAAAGAAAATTACAGCACAGGAACAGGCCCTTCAGCCCTCCAAGCCTGTGCCGATCCAGATCCTCTATCTAAACCTGTCGCCTATTTTCCAAGGATCTGTATCCCTCTGCTCCCTGCCCATTCATGTATCTGTCTAGGTACATCTTAAATGACGCTATTGTGCCCGCCTCTACCACCTCCGCTGGCAACGCGTTCCAGGCACCCAGCACCCTCTGCGTAAAGAACTTTCCATGCATATCTCCCTTAAACTTTTTCCCTCTCACCTTGAAATCATGACCCCCAGTAATTGAGCTCCCCACTCTGGGAAAAAGCTTCTTGCTATCCACCCTGTCTTTACCTCTCATGAGTTTGTAGAGCTCAATCAGGTCCCCCCTTCAACCTCTGTCTTTCTAATGTAAATAATTCTAATGTACTCAACCTCTCTTCATAGCTAGTGCCCTCCATACCAGGCAACATCCTGGTGAGCCTCCTCTGCACCCTCTCCAAAGCATTACCCTTTTGGTAATGTGGCAACCAGAACTGTACGCAGTATTCCAAATGTGGTCGAACCAAAGTTCTATACAATTGTAACATGACCTGCCAACTCTTGTACTCAATACCCCGTCTGATGAATGAAAGCATGCCATATGCCTTCTTGACCACTCTATCGAGCTGTGTTGCCACCTTCAGGGTACAATGGACCTGAACACCCAGTTCTCTCTGTGCATCAATTTTCCCCAGGGCTTTTCCATTTACTGTATAGTTCACTCTTGAATTGGATCTTCCAAAATGCATCACCTCGCATTTGCCTGGATTGAACTCCATTTCTCCGCCCAACTCTCCAATCTATCTATATTCTGCTGCATTCTCCGACAGTCCCCTTCACTATCTGCTACTCCACCAATCTTAGTGTCATCTGCAAACTTGCTAATCAGACCATCTATACCTTCCTCCAGATCATTTATGTATATCACAAACAACAGTGGTCCCAACACGGATCCCTGTGGAACACCACTGGTCACAGTTCTCCATTTTGAGAAACTCCCTTCCACTACAACTCTCTGTCTCCTGTTACCCAGCCAGTTCTCTATCCATCTAGCTAGTACCCCCTGGACCCCATGCGACTTCACTTTCTCCATCAGCCTACCATGGGGAACCTTATCAAACGCCTTACTGAAGTCCATGTATATGACATCCACAGCCCTTCCCTCATCTATCAACTTTGTCACTTCCTCAAAGAATTCTATCAAGTTGGTAAGACTTGACCTTCCCTGCACAAAACCATGCTGCCTATCACTAATAAGCCCATTTTCTTCCAAATGTAAATAGATCCTATCTCTCAGTATCTTCTCCAGCAGCTTCCCCACCACTGACGTCAGGCTCACCGGTCTATAATTACCTGGATTATCCTTGCTACCCTTCTTAAACAAGGGGACAACATGAGCAATTCTCCAGTCCTCCGGGACCTCACCCGTGCTCAAGGATGCTGCAAAGATATCTGTTAAGGCCTCAGCTATTTCGTTTCTCCCTTCCCCTAATAACCTGGAAGAGATCCCATCTGGACCTGGGGACTTGTCCACCCTAATGCCTTTTAGAATACCCAACACTTTCCCCCCCCCCGCCTTATACCGACTTGACCTAGAGTAATCGAACATCTATCCCTAACCTCAACATCTGTCATGTCCCTCTCCTTGGTGAATACCAACGCAAAGTACTCATTAAGAATCTCACTCATTTTCTCTGACTCCTTGCATAACTTCCCTCCTTTGTCCTTGAGTGGGCCAACCCTTTCTCTAGTGACCCTCTTGCTCCTTATGTACGAATAAAAGGCTTTCGGATTTTCCTTAACCCTGTTCGCTAAAGATATTTCATGACCCCTTTTAGCCCTCTTAATTCCTCGTTTCAGATTGGTCCTACTTTCCCGATATTCTTCCAAAGCTTCGTCTATTTTCAGTCGCCTAGACCTTATGTATGCTTCCTTTTTCTTCTTTGCTAGTCTCACAATTTCACCCTAATATTGCCCTTTCTATCCCTCATTTTCACAGGGACATGTCTGTCCTGCACTCTAATCAACCTCTCTTTAAAAGCCTCCCACATATCAAATGTGGATTTACTCTCAAACAGCTGCTCCCAATCCACATTCCCCAGCTCCTGCCGAATTTTGCTATAGTTGGCCTTCCCCCAATTTAGCACTCTTCCTTTAGGACCACTCTCGTCTTTATCCATCAGTATTCTAAAACTTACGGAATTGTGATCACTATTCCCAAAGTAATCCTCTACTGGAACTTCAACCACCTGGCCGGGCTCATTCCCCAACACCAGGTCCAGTACGGCTCCTTCTCGAGTTGGACTATTTACATACTGCTCTAGAAAACCCTCCTGGATGCTCCTTACAAATTCTGCTCCATCTGAACCCCTAACACTAAGTGAATCCCAGTCAATGTTGGGAAAATTAAAATCTCCCATCACCACCACCCTGTTGCTCCTACGTCTTTCCATAATCTGTCTACATATTTGTAAAGGGGAAAAACATTTTGCAAAAGTGCTTATTGGAGAGCTCATTAGAGGTAACATGCAGCGCGACGTCATTAGTGGCCCCCTGATTTTCTGATGCATTGTGGAGGTGGTATGGTGCAATAAGGGAAGTTCCATTGGCAGGAACATCAGCCCCAGGTTCTGGTGCAGACTGTCAGGATTCTTTATAATGACAACCTCTCCATTTGCAGTTTGGTACAGGAATTTACAATCTGCTGCGTCTTTCTAAGCTGACTGACTGAGATTTAATTAAATTCATTATTTGTATCTTAATGTTGGTCAAATTGGAGTAAAATCAGAAATCAAAAATTCAGGAAAATGTAAGGGTATGGTTTAAATTCCTCAGTAATGCAGCAAAGTAAGTGTCATGGAAATAATCTTCTCATTCGGAATATATTGGGAGTAGAGTTCGCCAAATAAAACCAGGGCTAAACTCCAGTAATGTATGACCTTCAATATTTGAATACTTAAAGCTTTTTCTGGAAGTGGTTATTAAAGGAGGGATGCAAAGCCGATTTGTGTCTGAGGTGTCTGTGATGCACCTCACTTTACACGTGGGATTTTATATACTGACCTATGGTCATCTATCTGGATGTGGAGGTGCTGGTGTTGGACTGGGGTGGACAAAATCAGATGTCACATGACACCAGGTTATGGTCCAACAGGTTTATTTGAAAACACAAGGTATGTTCAAGCCATCAGAGACTGCGTGAATGCCAGAGTTATCAGCAGCACTCACAAGGTAGCGCAAAATGTCACCCAGGCACAATGTAATGCCATCCGTGCTCTCAAGACCAATCGCAACATTGTCATCAAACCAGCAGACAAAGGAGGAGCCATCTTCATACAGAATAGATCGGACTACTGCAAGGAAGTGTATCGACAACTGAACAACCAGGAACACTACAGACGACTCCCTGCTGATCTGATCAAGAACATACCCGTCAACTGCACAGACTGATCGAGACTTTGATCCAGACCTTCAGAGTACCCTACACACTCTCATCACATGTACTCCCCATGTAGGGGACTTCTACTGCCTTCTGAAGATACACAAAACCAATACTCTTGGACATCACATCATATCAGGCAATGGGACCCTGTATGAGAACCTCTCTGGCTGTGTCAAAGGCATCTTGAAACCCATTGTACAGGGAAGCCCCAGCTTCTAATGTGACACTACAGATTTCTTACAGAAACTCAGTTTCCACGGACCAGTCGAACCAGGAATGTTTCTCATCACAATGGGTGTTTTGACACTCTACACCAGCATCCCCCATGATGACAGCATCACTGCAACAGCCTCAGCACTCAACACCAACAAATGCCAATCTCCAGATGCCATTCTACAACTCATCTGCTTCATCCTTGACCACAACATCTTCACCTTCGACAACCAGTTCTTCATCCAGACACACGGAACAGCCATGGGGACCAGATTTGCTCCTCAATATGCTAATGTTTTCATGCACAGGTTCAAACAAGACTTCTTTGCTGCACAGAACCTCCAACCAATGCTATACACCAGATACATTGATGACATTTTCTTCCTTTGGACTCATTGTGAGGAATCACTGAAACAACTACATAGTGATATCATCAAGTTTCATTCCACCATCAGACTTACCATGGACTACTCTTTAGAATCTGTCTCATTCTTGGACACATGCATCGCCATCAGGGACGGACACCTCAGTACATAACTCTATCGCAAGCCAACAGATAACCTCACGATACTGCACTTCTCTAGCTTCCACCCGAAACATATTAAAACAGCCATCCCCTA
>NC_063348.1:23248887-23251978 GCF_021869965.1 Rhincodon typus | reverse complement strand
CCCGATATGGAGACAGAGAGGTCCAGGAAGGGGAGAGAGGTGTTAGAGATGGTCCAGGTAAACTTAAGGTTGGGGTGGAAGGTGTTAGTGAAGTGGATGAACTGTTCGAGCTCCTCGTGGGAGCACGAGGCGGCGCCGATACAGTCATCAATGTAACGGAGGAAGAGGTGGGGTTTAGGGCCGGTGTAGGTATGGAAGAGGGATTGTTCCACGTAACCTACAAAGAGGCAGGCGTAGCTTGGGCCCATGCGGGTACCCATGGCTACCCCCTTTGTCTGTAGGAAGTGGGAGGAATTGAAAGAGAAATTGTTGAGTGTGAGGACGAGTTCGGCTAAGCGGATGAGGGTCCAGACAGGGATGTTCCCTCCCAGTGGGTCAAGGACATTTGGTCTCGGATCTTCGGGTAAACGTTCTCCAAGACGGACTTCAGGATACACAACACAGAGTTGCCAAGCAGAGGCTTATAGCCAAGTTCGGTACCCATGAGGATGGCCTCAACTGGGATCTTGGGTTCATGTCGCACTACAGGTGACTCCACCACCCTGTACACTCTCTCTCACACACACTCTTTCTCCCACACACATGCGCACACACACACTCTCTCTCACATACACACAAACACACACACACATACATACATACACACACACTCTCTCTCTCTCATACGCATACACTTTCTCTCTCACACACACGCACTCTCTTCCACCCCACTACACACACACACACACACTCTCTCTCACGCGCATACACTTTCTCTCTCACACAAAGACACTGTCTTACCCCCACCCCACACACACACACACACACACACACACACACACACACTGAATTTGTACTTGCAGATAAATTTTATTGTGTTCAAAAAGCACGTAATTTATAGACAATATGGCGTTTTATAAATTCCTACTTTAGAAATAAAACCAATCTGACTCCAAACCAAAACACAAACAGATTTTAAACAAGGCCTCACACCTAACATGCATTGTCTGACCTAAAATGTCACCTCTTCTTTAAGTTAAGAAAAACTTCAGTTCTCTCAGTACTGTGACTTGAAAGGAATTTGGGGATTTACATATACATATTAATCAATTAAAACCGTCTCACTGGCTAAAGATTTAACAGCATCTTTGGTTTGTTTAGTGGATCCTCATCAACAGTGTGACCCTTTGATCTTTTGCTTATAAATTCTGTGTCTGATACTACCTTTCTCACTAACACCTGAAGAAGGACTGAGGTCCAAACCCGAAATGTCAGCTTTCCTGCTCCTCTGATGCTACTGGGCCTGCTGTGTTCATCCAGCTCTACACCTTGTTATCTCTGAGGCTCCAAAAGCTTGTATTTTCAAATAAACCTGTTGGACTATAACCTGGTGTTGTGTGATTTCTGACATCTATCTGGAAGTGTCTGAAGAAACCTATCTTTGCAAGCTATGCTTCATTGTTGAGTTACTGGCATATAACATCAGAGACATTGACCACATTCTAATGAAACTATGTGGTGCCCTCTCTAAAGCTTTATTACATTTTCTTTCATGTGAAGCTTAAATCGTCGGCAGCACTCTTTAAGATCTTATATAGGCTTTTCTGCATCTCTTTGCTTTTATAATTTCTATTTATTGGGATAAAATCCAGGATTTAAATCCTTTTCTACAACTTTATTAAGTTTAGCTGTGGTCTGCAATCTGATGTTTGTTCACACCATTGACCATACTTTCATTAAACCTCATTTCTTCTGCTATTCCTTCTGTGAAAATGCTACCTCGCTTACTCAGATTGAACTCCATCTGTCACTTTCTGCTTCACTGTCCCACCCCACTACCCTTTAACGTTAACCTTCTTTAGCCATTTGAAGTATTAACTAAAACTCCTATTTTATAACTTACTGATTTCAACATATTGGCCTCTAGGCCAGTATACATACAATTGAAGCAAAGGGTGAAAAGAAGTCACTCCAGGACTGAACATGATGGGGCACTATTAGCCACTTTGAACCTCTGAAAAATCTGTACTCTACCTTTCTCTATCTACCAACAAATTTCTAATCCAGGTTGTGATGTCTGCCCTAATTCAAGACCTTTAACTTTCTCTTACAATGTACCATATGGGACCTTATCCAAGGCAAAGTCCATATCAACTGCATCAACTGTAATTACCCTATATACCATTTGTATTACCCCAATATGGGATTGTAGGGCTACAAATATGCATATGAATTTGGAGATGTGGGCCATTCAAACCTTTGAACCTGGTCTGCCATACAATAAAATTATGGCCGATCAGCTTGTAACTTCAAATACAGATATCTGCATACCTCAGACAGCCTTTCACCCCGTTACTTACGAAGACTCTATCTACCTCTACCTTGAAAATATTTAAAGACCCTGCTGCATTATCTTTTCAGGAATGGAGTTCAGAGACTCCTGACCCTCAGAGATTAAAAATAAATCCTCATCTGTGCTTTAAATGGGATAACCCTGATTTTTGAATAGTGATCCCAATTTCAGATTCACCCAGACCAGGAAGTATACTCTCCACATCTACCCTGTTGAGAATCTTCAAGAACTTAAGTGTTTCAATCAAGTGATATTTTACTCTTCTAAGCTGCAGAGGGTACAAGCATAGCATGTTCAAACTTTTCTCATAAGGCAACACCACACTGCCCTCACCATGTCTTACATACAGGGGTATGGGGAACGGGTAGATAAAAGACATTTGAAATGTAAAAGAAATCGTCTGGCATGATGGTAGCAGGACAAGTCACTTCATTTCGAGCTCCACTCTGCTCACCAGTTCCCTTTCGTTTACCTTTCCTTTTCTCTTCTTCGTCTCTCTCCTTTCTGCAGTAATTCTATCCCCCCCCACCACCTGCCCTTTTAACTACCTATCTAAGGAGTTGGGAAGGAGTCGGTTGTGACCAGGAACTGCGTGGCGGGAGCTGATCTTGCGGGTTCTGTCCTGCAGCAATGACAGATTGAGTGTGGGCTGGAGCGAGTGGTGGATTGGGAGTGGGCAAGCTCGGCAACGAGAATGGGCCGCTGAGACAGCAGCGGTGAGGGGGCAGCAGTGAGAGCGGGCCGGAGAGGGGGCAGCAG
>NC_063348.1:23236309-23248877 GCF_021869965.1 Rhincodon typus | reverse complement strand
GGCAGCAGAGAGAGTGGGGCCGGTGAGGGGGCAGCAGTGAGAGTGGGGCTGGTGAGGGGGCAGCAGAGAGAGTGGGGCTGGTGAGGGGGCAGCAGAGAGAGTGGGGCTGGTGAAGGGGCAGCACAGAGAGTGGGGCTGGTGAGGGGGCAGCAGAGAGAGTGGGGCCAGTGAGGGGGCAGCAGAGAGAGTGGGGCTGGTGAGGGGGCAGCGGTGAGGGCGGGCCGGTGAGGGGGCAGCAGTCAGAGGCAGCCTAGTGATTGGAGTGGAGCCTGCACCATTGTGGAGGTGGGACTTGGGTCTCTGAGATCTGGACTTTTCTTTTTTTTCTTACTTACCTTTTGGCTCTGTTAAAGTCTTGTTTTTGTGAGCAAGTGGGTGCCAGTGAATGGTGACATTATGGACTTTTCGCTGTGCTTATGTATTCCTATACTTTGTACATGTGACAAATAGATAAGTAAATTTAATATTGAATAGCATGTAGGCTTGATGGGCTGAATGGCCTATTCCCATTATAATGTCCAACATACCTTGTGTTGTCAGCAAATTTGGCAACTGTATCTTTCGTCCCTTCATCTAAACACTTACATAAACATTGTAAACATTTGAGGTTCCAGCTACAATCCTATTGACCCACCTCCCCCTCTCACTGCAAGTTCTTCTCCAGCTCTGATGTCCTGATGTCCCAAACCCTGACACCAGGCCGGTAATACCGCCAACTGGACCCATGCACATTTACCGCAGACAATGGTATCATTTCCTCACACTGTGCTGTCACCTACTACCTCTGCATTCATTCTTACTTCTCCCTCTTGAATGGCTTCTTGTACCACACAGCCATGTTCAGTTAGCTCATCCACCCTGCAGCCCTAATTCTCATCCAGGCAAGCACAAATATCCCTTTTGAAATCTGTACTGACTATATTTAAATATTCATTTTTTTAATCTAGATATTTGGTAATTCAATTTCTAATTAGAGACAGAGAGACAGATGTAAGATTTCCCAGAACAGATGTTGATCTAACTGACCCCTTTAAACCATTTTGATGGGGGTACTGTTGAATCCTATCAAAGTTAGAGTGGAAGACTTTGGAATTTCCAGGTTTGAAATACCTTTACAATGCAATTCCTAAAACCATGTTATGGATCCTTGTGGTGAGGTCTCACAGTGAACAAATCATCAGTGGAAGTTGAAGCTTGGTACTTACAGTTGCCATGTCTATTGAGGCTGTAGCTTCATCCATGATCAGTACACTACTCTTGCGTACAAAAGCTCTCGCCAAACAAAACAGTTGACGCTGACCCAAGCTGAAATTTTCTCCTCCTTCAGTAACTATAGCATCTACCATTCACAAGTGAAAAGGAAAAAAAATAGGAAACTTGGTAACCATTCTTGTGACTGTTAACTTTTATCTAAACTTTCCTATGACGCACAATAAGACCAAGAGGTTCCTGTTTCTGGTACAATGTGAAAAAGGCATATGTGATTAGTTTTTCCCCTTACTCTGTCGAAACATATTTCTAATTACTACTATCTTGTTTATTGTTTCAGAAGTTAAATTAGTTTGAAGGACCAAATATAAAGCAATTCTGGTACTTACTGTCAGGCTTTATATTTGGTCCTTCAAACAAGTGCCAGAATGTGTCTACCAATGACCTGCTGGGCTGATTGGGAGGCCATTTAATTCAAATAATGGATGAAGAGACCTGCAACATCCTTGATGAACCTCAGGAACCTGACACAGAACATTAGCTGAAAAATGTGACTCATTGTTTTCGCCAAGATCTGGGAGTGTTGGTAAGGTCTGGTGGGAGGGGGCTAGTGCTAGGTTCTATAAGATGGAAACTGGCTAACAAGTCCTCACCTTTAGGCACACCCTTGCATATGTGACTGACCGTGGTTAAGGCAGATGGCCACTCTGAACTATTTCATCCTCAGCAAAGCTACACAAATCTTCTTGGGGGAAGGTGAGAGTATAAAATGCCTGTGGCTCTTCCTGATGCCAAATCCCTCAGTTAGCAAGTGCCTGTGAATGAGCCTAAACTACCAAAGGACCCCATTAACAGCCGTGCTTAAAGAAATTCAACATGAAATATTAGTAAACCTTCAACAAATTGGAAAAATTAAATTAAAAATGGTCTGGAATCTTCACTTAAAAAATGTCACCTGCACTAGTGCCACAGGTTTGATTGACAGGCCATTAGCATGACTCAAAAAAATAGCTATCTGTTATTCATGTTTCAGTAGGCTCCCTTGTTTGGAACTTTAATGGTTTATTTTGACGGCTGAGCCAATTATAAATGCATGGTTGTGTCTCAAAGGTCAAAATAATACTTTCTTCAGCAGGGGTCTGTGTATTATATTAATAGTTTTAAGACGTTATTAATGTTATAACTGAACAGTACTTTGCTTTTACAACTGAATGACCGGATGAGGAGATTGCCAGAGGATATAGCAGAATATAGATAGGCTGGAGACTTCGGTGGAGAAATAGCAGATGAAATTTAATCTGGTGAAGTATCTTGGAAGGTTTAATGCAGAAGGGATTTATACAGTAAATGGCAAGACCATTAGAAGCATTAACATACACAGGGATGTAGGTGTATGGGTCTACAAGTCCCTGTAAGTGACATCACATGTGGATAAGTTTGTCAAGAAGGCATATGGCATCCTTCATCAGTCAGGGCACTGAGTATAAAAATCTGCAAGTCATGTTGCAGTTGTGTAGAACTTTAGTGAGGCCACTTCTAGAATATTGGATACAGTTCTGACCACAAAAAAATGTGGTGGCTTTGAAGAGGGTCTAGAAAAGGATGTTGCCTGGTTTGGAGGGTATAAGCAATGAGGAGGCATTGAACAAACTCAATTTGTTTTCACATGAACATCAGAGGCCAAGGGGCGACTTGATAAAAGTTTACAAAATTATGAGAGGCATAGTTGGTTAGTTGGTTAGTTGGACTTTTTTCCCAGTGTAGAAATGTCAACCATTTAGGGACATAGTTTTAATGCAAAAGGGAGAAATTTTAAAGGAGATGTGAGAGGTAAGTTTTCTTTTACACAGAGGGTGATAAGTGCCTGGAATGTGCTCCCAGAGGAGGTGGTGGAAGCAGATGAAATAGCAATGTTTGAGAGGCATCTTGACAGATACGTGAATATGCAGTGAATAGAGGGATATGGACCGCATAGAGGCAAAAGGATTTTAGTTTAGAAAGGCAAGGGGTGGTGCAGGCTTCATGGGCTGAAAGGCCTGTTACTGTGCTGTAATGTTCTTTGTGATCACATAAGGAGATTTAAAACTTTCGTATTGGGCTTGGAGCTTTTTTTCTCAGGATGGTGGTTGTGCGTTTGAAAAATAGGTCTTTTAGAGTTAGGTTTTCTAACCAGCGTGCCTTGGCATCCACACTTCTCCAACACTGCCTGAAGGGCTGGAAAATGCAAACCCTCTCACCCATGTATCCAGAAGGTGAAAACGTGGAGGTACGGGCAGAGATGAGAAATTCTTGTTTTCTGATCTTAACATAAAAATTCAACACAGTGAAGCAAGTATTTTTAGATTTGTTCCTGAAAAGGGAAATTATTTGTCCCTTATCTATTGGAAGTAGAAAAATGGTCAAAGATAGCTAAATAAATCTTCTCTGATTTAATCATATTTAGATTCCAATAAACCATAAAGGCAGATGCAATAAACATTTACTTTTCCTCTCTCACTCTTCACTTTTAAATATCTCTCCCTTATTCTGAACTAAATATAAATACATGAAAATAGTTTCCTTTAATCCAAAACAACTACATCTAATTTTGAAATCATCTGGAAAAACACATTCATAATTATTGTTATAACCAATTATTCAGTCTTCATGGAGGTGAAATTCACTTGTGCTGTAGCCTAAAATGAATGAAACAACAGCCTTTTTTCCACTACTTCAAATTTTCTTTTTAATGCCTTCATTGGAAAAGAAAATCATGCAGACTGTGAAATGGTTTGCCAATTTGCTAGTGGTCATTTTGCAATACCCATCAAAATGAATTTCACTCAATTTTCTCTCTTCTTGTTACATGCCGTCTTACTTTCTCTCATACAATCCCTGTCCCACTGAGATTTCTCTCTCAATCGCATACACTGCTTTTATCCAAATTTTTCTTTCCCACAAATACACCTAAAGTTGGATAATTGCTTGCACCTTCAGACTTTAAGCCAGCAGAATTTTAGTTTTGTATCAAAATATAAACTTAAGACCCATGCTAAAATGTCTTGCCCATCATCAAGTTTATGATAGAGACACAATGAAGAAAATAAAGACATTGATAAAAATATTCAGACATGTAAACTCAACAGAGAGGCTTAACAATACTATTTTGAAAGATTTTTAAAAATGAATAAAACCTGTATTTAATCTTAAATTTGTAGATTGTTACAAAGTTTGTGTACAGTGAATTGAAACATGTAAAACCTATTCATCAAGTTACACCCTTGAAGAAACATAAAAAACAAAGGAGAATAGCAGAAATTATTTATTCTCAAGCTTGTTGAGGATTAGCTATCATAAAAGCATACACTTCGTTGGTGGCTTCCCTGTGTAACTGTTGCATAGAATTAAATTGCCTATGTTACCTAAGCCTCCTGGTAATGCCTTCACCACATGTTTGAGCTGAGCGATCTCCAGGGACTCCCACAACACACCGTCTGTGCATTTTTTTTCTGGATCCAAATTAAATCTACAAAAGGAAATTTCGATTCAAACACAAATGACAAAATCTTATTCTTGTCTTACAAAATCCTGGTCAACAATCTGCTAACCGGTCATTCCCAAACTTGCTGGTCAATATACTTTCAATGAAATAATAAGTTGTTTTAATGTTTATATATTCCTTAAAAATAGCAGTTT
The DNA here is from genome assembly GCF_021869965.1 of Rhincodon typus. Lineage (NCBI taxonomy): Eukaryota > Metazoa > Chordata > Chondrichthyes > Orectolobiformes > Rhincodontidae > Rhincodon > Rhincodon typus. The sequence continues at coordinate 23,243,993 of NC_063348.1, read as the reverse complement.
CATTTCATTTGATAGTTTATAAACAAGTCACTATTTAACATCATTGCAGTCAGGGATCAAAATAAAGTCGTATTTTGAATGTTATAGTTATTTGTATTCGGTTTTGGATTACAATGAATTCTTAGATAAATTCAAAAAGGGATGTTTTAATATGAGAAGTTCCATTCACAAGTATGAAGATAAGTTCCATTGTTAATTCTGTTTATTCCTTCTTAACGTGGAGACTAATACTCAGACTTTTGAGCTGAATAAAACTTTTGGTTTGAAATTAGAAACACCAAGGTCAAAAAAATGGCAATGCATGATGTAATGTCAAATGTAACTATCATCGTCAGCATGAAGATATTCATAGCTTGATCCTGATCTGTTAATTGACAGTGAAAGCTGGATGAAATGATCAAACGTACATCTTGCCATTAAAGTAATCTCCCGAATTACCATACTTACTTTCTCTCTCTCTCTGTGTATATGTGTATAATGATCTGTGCTACGAATTGGAATAGGGAAAAGCCTAGATTAAACACTTCTGTAAGGAGCTTGACTGATCATCAAGAAGCACCACTTTGTCTCAATCCCTATTTTAAAAAATGTCAAGTTCCAAATTATTCCGATTAGCAAGAAATAAAACCGATCACTCAGAAAATCTTCTGTACTTTGAATCTAATGCTGTTCAGTGTGCCCTCTGCATTGCGGGGGTCTGCCTATAAATATGTTGACTGCACTGTGATTATGTTTTCAAGCAGTGTTGTGTGCAGGAGAACTTTTATAGCTTTCCCATCAAGTAAACTATCATAGGGAATGCACTGAAAAGTAATCAAACAGATTACATCTAAATATGAGGCACTAATTAAAGTGTGATGCTAGAGATTACTCTAGTTGAGATTTTCTGCAATCTTCACGATAGACAATGATTTTCACTAATGGGACAGCACAAGCTTATTTGTGCAAGCACAAATTTTATAGAATTTAAGCTGGTTACATTACAGGATGACTAATTGTGCGATGGCCTTTGCTGAATTATATGTAGTAGATCCAGATGGCCTTACGGTTGATACTTACCGAATTGAACCACTGAATAGCACAGGATCTTGAAGAATGATGGAAAGTCTGGACCGTAAAGTGTTTAGTGGCAATTTGGAAATATCAATTCCGTCAATAATTATCTTCCCTGTGCAGAAAAACAAACATAACTCAGAAGAGATACTTTTAAGCTATGCTTCGATAAAAGCTTTCATGGCATTTGATAAATATTAGATTCTAAATGGCAAGTAAATAGTTCATGGTCAATATATTTATATGTAAAAATATGTCTTTTTAAGAAAAGAAAGACTTGCATTTATATAGTACTTTCACTACTGGGCGTTCTGAAGAACTTTACAGCCAACCCGCTACTTTTTCTGAAATTTTGTCACTGTTGTGGAATCATGGTAGCAAATTTGTACACAGTAAGCTTCCGCAAACTATATTGTGACAATGACTATATAATCTGTTTCTTGATTGCCAATTGAGGAATAAACATTGGGCAAGGTATCAGGCATAACTCCCCTGTTTTTTGAAATAATGCATGGGATCTTTTATATCCATCCTGGAAGGCAGATGGGGTCTCTGTTTATCATCATCCAAAAGGTGACAATTTCTACACTTCAGCACCTCCTTAGTGCTGTACTGGAGTATCAATCCAGATTTCGCGCTCAGGTTCTGAAGTGAGACATGAATCACAACATTCTGACACAAAAATGAGATAGCTACCAGTTGAGGCACAACTGACACTAACAATAAGTAAACTCCAGACAAATTGAATATGATAATCTTATTTTCAGTAGAATTCAAATGAACATTCAGCTGTTTACATCATTATTCTCAAGTGTCTATTTTGTTTAAATTAACTGGATATCAACAAAATACAAAAATATTGCACTTTGAAAAGCACCACTGTTCTGAAATATTGACAAAAAGGCCAAGGAGAAAAAGAGCCTATGATAATGTGCTATGATGAATGCACTTCCTTATAATGTTACTGAGCATTATGATAAGGTTTTCAACTAAATATATACAGTGTCACCTCAGCCTCAGCAGTGGTCCAAAGCTTTTAATTATTACACAAAAGAAGTAGTTATAGTTGTGCAATGGTTGGGGCTGAGGTGGGGAGGAAGATACATCTGTGTTATGTCCCATTTCTTAATTTTGAATACTGTGCGGTTAACTGAATACCTTTTCTTAGCTATTAAATCACAAGTTGGGCATGTTCATCACACATTCCCAGAATAAATAACTGGTGATAAAAGGAAAATTTAAAACTTTTATAACTACAGGTACTTAGTGACAGTAGTATTTTTATCATATGTAAAGGAAAGCTAGACTATTTGTGTGTAATAAAGTATGTCTAATTACTGTGAACATCAACCTCCCATTTCCTTTGAATGCAGGGGGAGAATCAGCGAAAATAAACACATGGCAATCCATCAATTTGGCTTGGTCTGGCAAAGGAAACTTTGCTCATTTGAAGTCCACAGCCAGACAGAAACAAAAAATGAGCAGACAAAGTGATTCAGTCCTCTAATTTGTACTTTTGTTTGCAAAAAAGGATATAACAATAATTTTCTGTGTTTAGTTTCAGTCTGTAAAATAAAACAGCCTAGGGATTGGTAGTTAACATAAGCTTACTGAGGTGCCTACTGAAAAACTAGATAAATGGACTTGAAAATGTGTGCAAGATTCAAAATACCCATTGAAAAGCACGGTGAAAGTTGGGAAACTGAAAATAAAAGATTGCCGGAAATACTCAAGCTCGTTATGGCAGCAGTTGTGGAGAGAAGTAGAGTTAATGTTTCAGCTGGCAAAAGGTCACAGACATAATACCCAGTTTGGACCAAATGGGAGTCCAATTCTTACTCTCTAGTTATGCTACCACATTGGTAGACATTGGGATTTCTGGGCACATACCTGCATGTAATACACTTGGATTACCCACAGGAGTGATCAGTAAAGGGGTCAGTACAACAAAGTGTCTGCCAAGTTAAAAGAGAAATGAAACATATCTAACATTTTACACACATCATATCCATAGCATATCTTTGATGGCTGGCAAAATAGACTGGCTGCTATGTATTTGGCAGGTCAGTTTTTGTGATTGCAAGTTTACTTTGATACTTTGCTGGGCAGTGCCACCAGCATCACAGTGTTTCAGAACTATGTGTAGCCAGCCAAGGCATTTAAAAGTACCAATATCTGTAGCTTAGGTTCAAGCCAGGATTCATTGCAAGGCAATTATCAGTAGGCTCAAAAAACTGAATGACAAAATATACAAAACAAAGACAGATTAAAACATTTTACCTTCAAACATATCTACCATCCTGAAAAAGGCTAAAGAAAAGGAGGACTTGCCACTACCAGTTCGTCCGCAGATTCCAACCTGTGTAATAAATAGATTCTAATATTGAATCTCATAATATTATGCATATTAAACCTTCAGAGATGCATACTAAAGACATGTTGCACTAACAAATATTATATTTATTAAAATCAAGTTGTGATTTACATATAACAGTCTGATTTTTGTGTTAAAAATGGTGAGGCTAGCTTTATATTCAATTGTTTTTCTTTCTGATTCTTTTATACACTGTACATCTCTTAATCTCCTTTGCCTTTTCATCTGTTTTTGTTTTCTGTACTTCGCGTTGCAATGAATTAAGCATTCATACTTATACTTGATGATTTAGACTTCTGGGTCAGTGAATATTCTTCAGTTTGATTGATTGAAGAAATGTACTGTTGCTTGATTTGCTCCTGTGCACCACCGATCTCTTGGAAATAATCTCTAGGAACCATAAGTTGTTGCTTAAAAGCACACAACAAGTTTGTCAACAATTGTGATCACAATGAATGTGAACATTTTTGCTTTACCTCTGGCCATAAAATCCAGGCCTGAGTGCTGTCTTGTTATAAGATTCTCATGATATGAATTACTGTCATGTTGGATAACAAACCAGCTGTTTTGCACCATCAAAATTACATAAACATAAGTGGCATGAATGACTTGACCTTTCTATTTTTAACTGGTGCTATTAATTGATAGAGATATATTGGCCAGGACACCTGATTAATTTCCCTGCTCTTTGTTAAAATGTACTAAAATGCATAGACAGCTGGAGGCCTCAGTACTATTTCCCATCCAAAGGACAGCTGCTCTGATAATTCAGCATTCCTTATATTGGAATGTATATCTAAATTATGAGATCCAGTTACAGCACGAACTCAGAAGTGCAACCTTCATACTGAGAAGCACAGTTCCAAGGAGTGATCTAAGCTGCCATTTACTCAGGGCAAGGTCAGAAGATGAAAGGGCAGCACTCCAAAAGCTTGAAATTTCAAATAAACCTGATGGACTATAAGCCAATGTTTTGTGATTTCTGACCTTGCCCACTCCCCGTCCAACGCTGGCACCTCCACTTCATTTATTCAGTAAATCAATAATCTTGCAGATACTTATTTGTCAAAATGTTACAGTTAAAAACTACTTTAATCTATTTTCAATTAATCTACCCTTTCCCCCTCAACCATTATACATTCTGATTTGATTTTGTACCGATGCATGGCTGTAAGGTACTTAATATTTCAATTTTTGGTTCCATATCAGCAATCAGGGATTAAACAATATTGTCTCCAACTGGCTTCATTGGAAAATAACTGACTTTCCTAACAAAAAGGAACAAAAATATCTGAATCCTTTCTCTTAAAATATATTTTCTTCTATCTCCAAAAATATGCTTTTGGTTGACGATATTCTGCCCTGCATCTATGACACTCGTGCAATAAGGCATGTTCAAATACATGCTACAGCTTGGATGACAGAGATGCAGTGTCTGTGTGGAGTCTAGTCTTACTGTTGGAATTGGTGCATAATAGGCCATTGAAAAACACAACAATATTTCAGATGAACCAGATATTTTGAGCAAGTGGAGAGCCCAAAGTATAAGGTACACAATCTGCTTTTATTCCAGCACAAATACCATGGCATTAACATTGTACTAAATGGGTAGTGCTTTAAAACAAAATCTACTTAATAGCTTTGTCCTCATAACATAAGCTGTTTTGTAATGTAATGGAGGAACATTACTCTAAAGCTAGTTATAAACACACATGAGCATGGCTGGAGTTACTTTCCTATTAAATTTCCCCTTATTCTTGCAGTATTAAATCCACACTCAATGCTATCACTAAAATAAGGAATGTGCTATGCGCAGAATGTAAACTCAACTGTTCTACTCCTAACTAATTTGTAGCACAATGTTCGCCTTCCCTCCAGCTCACAGAGGCACCATTTCCAATTCATGCCATGGATTAATTGCCAGTGTAAGGATTGCATTTTCCAACCCCATGCTAATGGTACAAACCTTTCTTCAGGAGAACAAACAGCTTCTATACCACTGACAACAAGGTGCAGGGCTGGATGAACACAGCAGGCCAAGCAGCATCTATACCACTCTTGGCCAATGCTCAACATGGTGCTGCACGATTTTAATTATTATTCAATATTTGGAAGGCCAATTTAAAGGAGTATTTCATCTGTCTCCAGCTGACCGCTTCAGATTTGCCAAGGACAGGGTGCGAACCTACCTTCTGTCCTGGGCTGATGTGGGCATTCACATTCTTTAGCACTGGTTTTAGGCTGCTGTCATAACGGACGCTGAGATTCTGAATTTTAATTTCACCCTCATCTGGCCAGTTTGGAGGAATCTGGGAAGGTGCTATAGGAGAGTAATCAGGGTGAGAAAAAAAAAAGCTATGTTAAATGTTTCCTTCATTAATTGGCAGCTTGGTTATATTTAGATTTCCTATTAAATGAATGCTCACAAAGAAGTCCCTCATAGTTTTCCGTTTCAATTTTAAGAAGACTGTTTACTCTTTGCACGGCACCCAGTTGTACTTCCATATCAGCTAGATTGCGTACCATCCAGTTCAAGTAGTTTGAAATCTGGAGAGAGACAGCAATAAAAGAAACAATTGACCATATGCCATTGGCAGCATCCAACCATGCTAATTACAGTCAATATGAAAAGACAAAACATAATGCACTACTGATCTTCCACATAAACAAATGTAATGATACATAAATCATAAATTTATAGAAAAAAAGTGACCTCTGGCCCCAATTTCGTTAATGCTGAACATTTTCTCTGCCTTGACTTTAAATCTAAAATAAACCCCCAGGCAACTATTGATGGTAAATTTACCCTTGCAGCTGTAAAGACCAAATCTATTTAATTTTCTTCATTTTGGATTGTGGGCCAAAATGGGAAAAGGATTGTGGAGGGAATTTCTGTAACTTCTGAAAAAAAAACAAAAATTACTAGTTCTGATTGTGAGCTATGTTTACACTGTTGCCTTGTGTAAGCAGATGGGGAAAACGTCTAAGATGCCACGGCACTATAGGTGTGTGTACAGAGCAAGCTGTGCTCAGAGAAAGATTGCTGATTGGTTTGTGTAATCAGGTTCTGTTGTGGAGGCAAGGAGTCATCAACATGTCAACGACTCTCTGAATGGCTCATGGACAGGTTACACAGAGCATGGGTACAATACAAGAACAGAGATCTCAAGATTACAACAATAGTCTTAGGGTATATTTTCTGAGGGCGTTTTAAGACATAAATAATTTATTGGATTTCATTCACTAATTTATCAAGAGTTTCCTTCTGTATGCAAGTATTCCATTCACACCCATATTTAAACTGCGTCTCAACTATTCAAATATACATTGGGTTCTGCATCTTTGTGATATTAGAATAAGTTAACTAAAACAAAACTGAGGTATTGATGTTCAAATGTTATTTAAATATCTGCTAATTTCAGCAGTTAGACATGCAACAATCGATGAAATACTCTTACCATAAGTGCATAGGTAAGTCCCAGACCCACAAGTCCTGATGTTAGTCCGTAATACAATGAGTTGGTGATAGAAGCCACTGCTGCAATAAGAACTACACAGGCTCCAATATACTCCTGAGAAATCATAAGAAACATCATTCCAGACATATAACCTTAGTGCTTAAGCAAAACAAAAATGAACGAGTAAGCATGGATGGACAGTAACACAGAGCTTGAGAAGAATTATAAGAAAAAGTACTGAACGGAATGCAGGCAGCATTTAATGCTATGATGCAAAAATCTAACGTGATCAACATTTAATTTTTCATGGGATAATGCACTGAGCAGTTTGTAGCTATTGATAAGGGAGGCTCAGCAAGGATATTTGCCGAGATAGTAGGAACTGCAGATGCTGGAGAATCTGAGATAACAAGGTGTAGAGCTGAATGAACACAGCAGGCCAAGCAGCATCAGAAGAGCAGGAAGGCTGACGTTTTGGGCCTAGACCCTTCTTCAGAAATGGGGGAGGGGAAGGGGGTTCTGAAATAAATAGGGAGAGAGGGGGAGGCGGATAGAAGATGGATAGAGGAGAAGATAGGTGGAGAAGAGACAGACAGGTCAAAGGGGTGGGGATGGAGCCAGTAAAGGTGAGTGTAGGTGGGGAGGTGGGGAGGAGATAGGTCAGTCCAGGGAGGACGGACAGGTCAAGGGGGTGGGATGAGGTTAGTAGGTAGGAGATGGAGGTGGGGCTTGAAGTGGGAGGAGGGGATTGGGGGAGGAAGGACAGGTTAGGGAGGCGGGGACGAGCTGGGCTGGTTTT
>NC_063348.1:23222723-23235909 GCF_021869965.1 Rhincodon typus | reverse complement strand
CACCCCCATCTCCTACCTACTAACCTCATCCTGCCCCCTTGACCTGTCCATCCTCCCTGGACTGACCTATCTCCTCCCTACCTCCCCACCTACACTCACCTTTACTGGATCCATCCCTGCCTCTTTGACCTGTCTGTCTCCTCTCCACCTATCCTCTCCTTTATCCAACTCCTATCCGCCTATCCCTCTCTCCCTATCTATTTCAGAACCCCCTTCCCCTCCCCCATTTCTGAAGAAGGGTCTAGGCCCGAAACGTCAGCCTTCCTGCTCTTCTGATGCTGCTTGGCCTGCTGTGTTCATCCAGCTCTACACCTTGTTATCAAGGATATTTGCCGTATTGGACAGAATTCAGTCAGTAACACAGTATAAAGGCATAAAGTTTTTATGGCATGGAAAGAAGCCCTTCTGCCCAACATGACCATGCTGGTCATCAAATATCTATCTATTCTAATCCCATTTTCCAGCACTTGGCTCATCACCTTGAATGCTATCCCCATGTAATAATCACCCCCTCAATTCATCTGCCTTACTTGAAAGACTTATTGCATTGAAATAAATGCCATCTAGCCTTGCCATGCTCCTCCACCTACCCCCTACAAGGTTCCTTGGTCTTGTTCCAGTTCGGGTTCAACCCATTGAACTTGTACTGTCCCATCTTCCCCAGAAATGAACCCAATAATCCAGGAATCTAAAAACCTCCCTTCTGCTTCAACTGTTCAGCCACACACTTATCTGTTCTATTTGCCTATTCCTGTAGTTACAAGCCTGCGTCACCAAGAGTAAACCCAGAAATTACAACCTTTGAGGTCCTGCTTTTTAAATCTGCTGCCTAGCTCCCTAAACTCTTGTTGCAGGACCTCATTCCTCATTCTACCTATGCCCTTGGTCCCAACTTAAAATACAATCTTTGAATGTTCACCTCCCCACTATGGAATACCCTGCAGCTGTTCAATGACCTCTATGATGCTTGCCCCAGGGAAGCAATACACTATCCTGTAGTCACAGAAACATCTATCTATATCCTTCACTATTGAGTCTGCTACTATTGTTGTTCTCCATCTCTTTCTGCTCCTCCCTTGGCTGGGATGCTATACTCCCAGCAAAAGCATTACTCTCATTGTTTTCCAACTCAGAGAAAATCTGTTCTTGAGTGAGATGCGGTCTGGTGTTTTCCCGACTACCTGGCTGCCACCTTCCTTCGGAACATGGTCATCCATTCCCTGACGGAACTTGCTGAAGCTGCAGGGTGGCCACATAATTCTCAGCCTTGCAGATGCACTGCCTTGCCTCTAGCCAACACTCAGTCTTCAAAACCCAGCACTCAGGCTGATGAAACCAATGGCACATCCCGCAGATGTGGTCATCCATAATGTCAAGAGCATCTAAGATTTCCCTCAGTGTGGGGCTGGAGGAAAACAGCAGGTCAGGCAACAGGATACCAGTCCTGATGAAGGGTCTAGGCTCGAAACGTTGACTCTCCTGCTCCCTTGATGCTGTGTTCCTCCAGTTCTACACTGTATCGACTCTGATTCCAGCATCTGCAGTTCTTGCTATCTCCTAAGATTTCCCACATACTGCAGGACATGGTCCAACACATACGACTGATCTCCCCTGCCATACATTGTATTAGCCTGAAACTTAGTTAAGATTCAGTGGAGACAATGCTCTGAATGTTATGGGCTGTTTAAGTAGCTGCAGCAGGAGTTGCCAGTCCAGTCAGAGGGCCAGCTGCTCAGCAGCGTCACCAGGAGCAGTGACCATTCCTGAGGCAAACAGGGGTCTCTTCAGCCTGCAGCAGGGAGGAACTCAAAAAAAAATCACTTAATGGAACAGAAATCCCTCCAAGAGTATCAGTGGGGCCGTGGTGTCTGTCGGCCCGGTACATGGCACCCATAGCTTTAAAATCTTTCTCTGTCAGCCACGCCACACAGCTCAGGAGTAGCGGGATGTGTGAGGGAGGGGGTCAATCTGCCATCAGCAAAATACTGACAGCAAAGTAAAATGGCAATTATCAATTCTTTGCATATTTATATTGGCTGCCGCCTCCTTGGGGATTCTAGTCCATTGTTGGTAACATATTGGCAGGATCTGACACAGCTCCCCATGATTTTACCAACTTGTCTCCCTTCCCACTTCCTGCAGGCCAGTAAAATTCAGCCCACGGTATTTGGGAAACCACTGAGCAATTTTTCTTTCTGAATTCTCTGGTAGCTATACTATTCTGTGCCTTTTCAAACTAACTTTACACTGTCTCCCAGTTCCCAATTCCTGAAATTAAAACTTTGCATTCTTGTGTGCAATTTCATCCAGGACCTCGCCTCTCCTTTGTCTTGAGCTCCTTGAACTTTAAAATCCCACCTTCAAACACCACCTGTCTTTCTTTCACATTCACCCTTCCCACCAGTGGTTACTGTGCCATCATTTCCTGTGCCATCATCCCAACATCTCCTGTTTTTCTACATCTACACCACGCTCTCCTACTTAAGACTCTAAAGTCATTTCCTCCCAATAAACTCTTGCTTGGCTCAACATTCACTGTTTTTCATTCATGTCTTGAGCATCTTTCTGTATCAAGACATATAATAGTCATTGTGGTCACAGTATATTTATCAGTAGCTTCAACTATAGAGAAGGTTACTTCAACTGGTGAAAGTAATAATATAGTTTCATAAATTTGTGTTTAGATGAGGGTGGGTCACTCATTTATTGCTCATCCCTGGTAGCCCTTAAATAGATAGTTGTGGATCTTCCTCTCGGATTCCTGCAGTACATATGATGGAGGTACTGTGTGATTCTGTTAAGTAGCAGATTTTGACACAGTGACCATGTGTGCCTAAATTGGGTGTTGGCTGACTTTGAGGGGAACTTGACAGTGAACTTGGAGAAGATAGCATTTCCACACACCTGTTCAACTATGCTATTCCAATGATGGACAGGAGGAATATTTAAGCTGGTGTGGGAAGCATCAAGCATATAATAGTTCGTATTGAGTGTCTTGAATATTGGTGCAACTGTACTCATCTAGGCAAGTGGAAAATATTCTGTCACCATTCCTTGTTATATCCTGTTCCACTCACAGTTCAGGCCAATCAGAATTGCTGCAACAGTATATTGTTGAAAACAAATGATGAGAATCCAAATTATTAACTCTAAACCCCATAAACTCTCACAGTATCAAGTCAAACTTGGCCAAAGAAATACCTTGCCGATTTTATTTATTGCTATTCCTTAGCTGATTAATCAATATAGCCCTGTGTTTAATGCAATATAGAAGGAATAAAGTGGACAGCAAGGGTGTTGATGTACTTTGGATGAGGCCTTCAATGTCCATCACCAAAGGTGGTTGGATAAGATCATTCCTGACCATACTGGCTGAGTTCTGAAGGATAAAGTTGTCAGACAAGGCTTCCAGCAGAAATCACAGAAGAGAAGAAAGCTCATTTGACTTCGTCCTCAATTAACCTGTCACAGATCCATCTGAACTTGACAGTAATGGTAGGAGTTATCACAGCACTATCTTTGTGGAGAGATAAAGTTTCTCGACCATTGACACTCTCCACTGTGTTGCTATAGCAACATGGAGCACTCTGTCTCATCATCCACAGCAAGTGCCATTCCATCACAGTCTAAAATCTCTCGTTATGGTGTATCCCTTATTCTATTATCACTCAACGACGGGATTGAAACTGGTTCAATTCATGCAGAGGTGCATACTTGGAAAAGCACCAATTACCTGAAAATGAGGTGCCCACCTGGTGGCGCTATAACATAAGATTGCCTGCTACAAGCACGGCAACAGAATGCTATCGAAAGAGCTAAGTGATTCCATAAATAACAGATCAAACCAAAGCTACAACGTTCTCCAACAATCAGCCATGAATGTTTGTGTAGCATTAAACAGCTAAGAAGAAACGGGCTCAGAGTGCTGTGGAGGGTGGGTCATTAATTATATTCAAGGCTGATATAGACAGGTTTTTAACCATTAAGGCAGCAAAGTGGAGCTAAGGACTATCAGGTCAGCCATGATCTCATTGAATGGCAGAGCAGAATCAATGGGCTAAATGACCTACTTCTGCTCCTGTGTCTTATGGTCTTGGGTCTGATCACATCCACTTGATTGGCATTGCGATCATTAAATTCCCAACTATCAACAGTCTCTGAGTCATCATTGACCAGAGAGCTTAACTGTTCTAGTAATATATATACTTTGGTTAGGTATTCTGCAGTAAGTGCCTAATTTCCTGACTACCAAAAGTTGCTCCACCATCTGCAAGTCACAAGTCAGGAGTTTGATGGATTACTCTCAATCTGCTTGGATGAATGCAGTTCCACCAGCACTCAAACAGTTTAACACAATGCAGCCCACTTGTACAGTCCACCGTTTACCACCATAAACATACAGTCCCTCCACTATATGGGTACAATGACTGCTAAATCTTTGTGTCACATGCATTGCAGCACCTCATCAAGGCTTCTTCAACAGTATCTTCCAAAGTATGACTTCTATCACCTAATTGGACATGAGCACTGGGCACATGAGAGTACACCTCCATTGAAGAAAAAACACTGCATTCTAATTTGGTAATACATCACTGATTCCATCTGTAGATATAGAGTCCTGCCTTTGGTTTAGAAATTGTAGTTTACAGAGTATGTGGGGAGAAGAATTAATATTTGAATATCAAATATATTCCTGTTTATGAAATACCTGAATTAGGCTTATTTCAACTTGATTTGGTGTCAGATTGCATTGAGACATTGCACCTTTCAGGCAGTCTCACAATGTTTCTATTTAGATCAAGACCAAGATCCACTGCAGGAGTTATACATTCAATACATCTTTGGTTACAATCTATGAAGTGAGTAGCAGAAGGAGCACACTATTCAGCAAGGCTGTTTAAAATAAATGAATTCAAGGAAAAATAAATATCTTCGTTAAGTCCTTTTGAAGTACAGGTTTGTGAGGATGAATTTTTTTGGAAATCTGTAGTGCAGGTACTGAATAGCTCAAATGTTACGTCCATCGAGTAAGAGCAAAAATGAGTCAATGTTAATTATTAAAAATGGAGAAACTGAAAGCCTTACCATACGAACTTCTAGCCAGCGATTGGCAGCTGTGAGGAACAAGGAGGCGATGTTATTAGTGTCGGTGAGCTCCAGCAGATGCTGCCTAAAGCGATTTTCTTCCCTGAAAATATAGAGTCCAGTGATAGAAGTTTTAAAAAGTTCATGTCTGATGATAATGAGGAGAAAATGAACATTCTTCCCTGTCGATCCTTATTCATCAACTGAAATAATTTATTCAGAATCTACAATCCATTCAAAATGCTATTTTAGCTCTCAATAGTATTAACACACAGCACACCATGTAAGTCTTTTATGCATATTTTTATGCATAGCATTCCTGATCTGTGCTGAGCTAGTTAAGCTGACTGTACAATAGAACTGCTTGAGTCAACATCAATACCTAAATTGTCACAATTACAATTGGAGGTCTAGAAGGTAGCTAATTTACTTTTGATACAAAATCCATGTGATTCACACTGCCTTGGAGATGACCATTCAGAGGGGAATACCATTAAAAATCACTATAGTGCCAGGTTACAATTTTTTGGATCATCTATCTCTTATCAGTATCAGCTGTTAGATCTTACTGAGTGGCAGAGTGGGCTTAATGGGCTGGCTGGCTTATTCATCCTTCTTCATATGAGATTTTTGTCATTCCACATTTCTTGGATTAATTAGCACCGACATATGAACCAACCAACTCCAGTTTAATCAAGGTTACAATGATAACATAGGCCTGTACAGGATTGTAAACATCATTGTAAACCACCTGCACTGTCACAGAGTTCATAAAGTACCATTCTGAACTCCAGTTTTTACATCCCTCAATTTACCAACACTATGCTAAAAAATAGATTTTGGTTTTCACGACAAGGACAGTGATGTGGTGAAATATTTTATACCCTTCATAAATACTGCCTGATTTTCATTCTAATTCTAATCTGCTGTATATGTGATTTTCTTTAGTAGATATTATGATAATTATTTTATAATCAGTGTAAATACGCAGAACAACAATTACATTTTCGCTTATCTTATGTTCACTTCTTAGAACAAAATAAATAAATCACAGTGGGCTAGGTAAACCTGTCTTTTGCTCTGACCTTATGACGGAATCAAATGAAGATATGCTCTAAAGCCCAATGATTTTCTTTCGAACTAGCCAAGGACCTTTCTAGCCTTTCTCAGCAGAGCATACCAATTACATGGAACAAACATTTTCTTATTGCTTCCTTCTTGGAGAGGCAGTTGGGAGTTTGACCTTTGACTCTTAGACTTCGTGTGAAATGGCAAAATCAGAATAGTTTTGAAAAAGTGAGGTCATTGAAGAGAATATAGTAATGGCTAAATTTATGTGACAGTGGCATTAATAAGGGTTTCAGCAGTTGGAAGGCTGCGAGAGAGCCGGTTGCACATGGTGTCTTATCATTAGAGGCTGTGTCGTTAGCCACTGAGGCCCCTTCCTCCTGTAAGTTCCTCTGTATTACTGTTACAACATAGAGACAGATGGCTGAACCGAATCAGCCCTTCTACCTCTGTATTTGCAACACAGTAAAATTAAACCATTGAACACCACTCTTCCCTCCCCACCAAAGCTGACTCAAATGGTTTCTATTCCAGACTACTGAAGAACCAATCCCAGACTTTGCGAATAAATAATACCACGCTCTGGTTTTGTATCACAAGCAAAAGACTCAATTTAGTGAATACTCAATAACTTTGGCAGAGAAAAGAATAAACAAGAAGGTAATCTGATTAATGTCAGTGCTTTGAATTCATTTGTTTTCACCCCCATCATTCACACAAGACAGACAGACAAACAAACAAACACAGTCAAGAGATAAATAAATGAAAATAACAAAATTGGCTTTCATGAATGATTGTTTCACAGGCATAGTTATGGACTGCTTGGTTGCTTTACTCGAAGTATCAATCAGGGTCACCACCTCAGTTCACTCACGGAAAAGGCAGTAATACTTCTAGCTCAATTTTCTACTTCTTTGGCTTCCAAAATTTGGTGTGTGAGATAAGACAGGGAGCTTTCAAATCTTCATGGTGTGTCATCACCTGCCTAGCGCATCTTCTCCAGAAAACACTGCCAGTGTTCAAATAGAACTCCAACTCTAGTTCTGCCTGATAGACCGAACATATTTTTCCACTGAGACCTGAAATATGACACAACAACTGCTATCTGTTTTAACATAGGATTTCTTCCAGACCTGCTGGAACCAATTCCCAGATACTGATCTTGTAAATAGCCATCTTCTGCTGTCCGTTTAAACACAATGCTCTTCCCAGGATTGCTACGTCTGTAGGAAACCTGTTGATCAAGACTCAGTCGGCAATTAAGCTCCACGCTTGACCTCACAAACAAATAAAAGGTTGCTTGGTCTGTTCTGTTCCTTTCCCACAAACTGTTTCAGTTAATCCGTAAGTCACCTTTAGCTCCAAACTAAAATTATTAAAAGAATAAAATCAAAAATAATGAAAAATCAACAAGGGTTCTAACATTACTTAAGCCACAAATGTTTGTCATTTGATGCTTGATTTCATGTTGAAAACTGACAATCAATTGAGACAAAGGATCAAGGGAATTGCTGCTATTTCCTACTCATGAATGCTCAATTTGTGATCCACTCAGGCCACTCATCACAGCATTGACCTGAACATGTTCAAAAGGGCTGATCTTGAACGGTGACATGAGAGTGACTGCCACTGACATCGAGGTCATTTTAGGATAATAGGTCGGTTCAACATTATGGGCCGAAGGGCCTGTATTGTGCTGTACTGTTCTATGTTCTATGTTCTAAGGTGGTAATTGCCTGAGTATTCCATTAAGGGGGTGAGCAAAATTGAAGTCAATGGAATCAGGAGCAAAGACTCAATCGGTTGCAGCCAGGCCTAATGTTAATGAAGATGGTTATCGCTGTTAGAGGCCAATCTTTCAGCTCCAGGACACTGCTTTAGGCATTTTTCAGTGCTGTGTCCAGGACTTAAGCCTTTTTAGCTGCTTCCCTCCTTCATTAAGTCAGAAGTGGAGATGTTTGCTGATAATTACAGTGTTCAGTCTATCTGGAATTTCTTAAATGGTGAAGTTTATCTGTCTACATATGCAGCAAGACCTGGCTAAAACATTGTGAGGTTTAGACTGATAAGTGGCAATAACAACAGCACTATAGAAGTCACAATAATCATCATATCTAACAAAAGAGTTCAACCAACTGTCCTTGACATTCAATGAAATTACCATAGTAGTCCAAAGTAATAGAAATGTGTAGCAAAGATGCAGGATATTTGCCCTACTAAATTTGCACTGGCTGTCAAGTAACAATCCATCTTAAGTCTATTTTCCAGCTCTAGGTCCATAGTCTTGTAGTTTTAAAGCACTTCATTTATTTATTCAAGAATTTTAAAATGTTTTAAGGGTTTCAACCTCTACCATCCTTTCAGGCAGTGAGTTCTAGATTCCCATCACTGTCTCCATAGAAATATTTCCCTTTGAAACCACCCTAAACCTCTTACCTTAAATCTATGCCCTCTGGTTATGGGCCCTTCAATCAAAAACAGGAGGAACAATCCACTGTCTAGACACCTCATAATTTTATGTACTTCACTTCAGTTTCCTCTCACCCTGCTTTATTCCAAAGAAAGCAATCTTAGACTGTCTGTTCTCTTGAAGTGGTGTTGTTGGGTAGGTAGTTCACCATTAAACAGAAATTTAACTGGACCAGGTATGTAAGTACTGCAACAACAAAAACAGGTCAGAAACTAGGTTTTCTACAGTGAGTTGTTCATTTGCTAACTCTCCAAAGTCTTCCTAAAATCCAGACTACTTTGCGCACTTGCTTGAAACGTACAATTCCAAGAACACTGATGAAATATGGTATTAATTGAAACATTCCTATTGTTTTGTCTAATTGAGCTCAAATAACAGGAATAGAACTCAAGGATATGTGTTATGTGTACATTAGTTACGGCATGTTTAAACAGTAGACCTATGTCTGCACACCCTGTGCCAGGGCATCTGTTACGTTTGAATTGCTTTGAGTTATGTTTGCTCTGAAGCCACTTGCAGTTCCTCTTTTTCTTCCTCCGACATATATCTGAGAAATATCGGGGACCCATTGGGATTCCGTTTTGCAGTCTTTGAAAAATTTGGGTCAAACCCTCCAGGCTGAGAATATACTCCAGAAAGACCTAACTTTACAGCTGAGGCCAGAAAGTCAGATGTAGAGAAGGTAAAATTATACTAAAAAGTGTACCCCATGAAACAACTTAGGTAGTTAGCCTTCAAGGCTTCATCTGCATCTTTAATTGCCAGTTCTTTGGCAGGATATTAGCTTTAGATATTTTCTAATCAACAAGTTTAGAAATGTTATTAAATTATCTCTAGAGCAAGTCGGACTTGAACCCAGGCCTCCTGGTCAGTGCATACTACCACTGCACTACAAATGCCTCCAGGTATATGCATTATACTGATACATAGTAGAAGGATGGAGTTCAGGGCAGAGATTGTGAATTTAGGATGGGGTAGATAATTCAATTCTAAAACTGTAATTTGCATCTTAGACTGCTAATTAGTACTATAAATTAGGTGGATGTTAATTTGGATACATTATTCATGGGATGAAAGTCTGCTAGAATGGGATTCAGCTTCAAATACTAGCCATGTACATAAGTGCTGTTATAATTATGTCTTTCTTGATCTGACAAATTTCAAGATCATTTAATTAGGTACATCTCAAAATTCATTGTCATTGGGGCTTGTGTCATCTTTTGATCAGTAGTGCTTTAGGATAACAGCCAAAAATAGACTATTATAGCATTTGTCACAGTTCACAGTAGTAGATTTTATAAGAAGTGCTATCATTTTTCAGAGATAGTAGGAACTGCAGATGCTGGAGAATCTGAGATAACAAGGTGTAGAGCTGGATGAACACAGCAGGCCAAGCAGCATCAGAGGAGCAGGAAGGCTGACGTTTCGGGCCTAGACCCTTCTTCAGAAATGGGGGAGGGGAAGGGGGTTCTGAAATAAATAGGGAGAGAGGGGGAGGCGGATAGAAGATGGATAGATGAGAAGATAAGGTGGAGAGGAGACAGACAGGTCAAAGAGGCGGGGATGGAGCCAGTAAAGGTGTGTGTAGGTGGGGAGGTAGGGAGGAGATAGGTCAGTCCAGGGAGGACGGACGGGTCAAGGGGGCGGGATGAGGTTAGTAGGTAGGAGATAGGGTTGGGGCTTGAGGTGGGAGGAGGGGATAGGTGGGAGGAAGGACAGGTTAGGGAGGCGGGGACGAGCTGGGCTGGTTTTGGGATGCGGTAAGGGGAGGGGAGATTTTGAAGCTTGTGAAGTCCACATTGATACCATTGGGCTGCAGGGTTCCCAACCGGAATATGAGTTGCTGTTCCTGCAATCTTCGGGTAGCATCGTTGTGGCACTGCAGGAGGCCCAGGATGGACATGTCGTCTGAGGAATGGGAGGGAGGGTTGAAATGGTTCGCGACTGGGAGGTGCAGTTGTTTCGTGTGAACCAAGTTTAGGTGTTCTGCAAAGCAGTCTCCAAGCCTCCGCTTTGTTTCCCCGATGTAGAGGATCTGCTTGGGGATGAGTTGCAGGAAATGCAGGAGACACGGTCGAGGGCGTTCTCGACCACTGAGGGGGGAAAGTTGCGGTCCTTGATAAATGAGGACATCTGAGATGTACGGGAGTGGAATGCCTGATCTTGGGAGCAGATGCGGCGGAGGCGAAGGAATTGGGAATAGGGGATGGCATTTTTGCAGGAAGGTGGGTGGGAGGAGGTGTATTCTAGGTAGCTGTGGGAGTCGGTGGGCTTGAAATGGATATCGGTTTCTAGGTGGTTGCCGGAGATGGAGACAGAGAGGTCCAGGAAGGAGAGAGAGGTATTAGAGATGGTCGAGGTGAACTTAAGGTTGGGGTGGAAAGTGTTGGTGAAGTGAATGAACTGTTCGAGCTCCTCGTGGGAGGACGAGGCGGTGCTGATACAGTCATCAATGTAACGGAGTAAGAGGTGAGGTTTAGGGCCAGTGTAGGTACGGAAGAGGGATTGTTCCACCTAACCTACAAAGAGGCAGGCATAGCTTGGGCCCATGCGGGTACCCATGGCCACCCCCTTTGTCTGTAGGAAGTGGGAGGAATTGAAAGAGAAGTTGTTGAGGGTGAGGACGAGTTCGGCTAAGCGGATGAGGGTGTCAGTGGAGGGGGACTGGTCGGGCCTGCGGGACAGGAAGAAGTGGAGGGCCTTTACGCCATCTGTATGGGGAATGCAGGTGTATAGGGACTGGATGTCCATGGTAAAGATGAGGTGTTGGGGACTTATTTGGCTGGCTGTACAACATTAGTTCGCTACACAAAATCACATTCCTTCTTAATGAGTCATTGCCTGGGTGTCACTGTGAAGAGTTTATAGATGAAGTAACAAGGAGCAGCAAGAAAATTATTGAATACACTAATAAGTGGCATGCTACATGACAAATTTTAATGGAACAAGAATGCCATTTTAACCTGAGTTTATATTTACCTCAAGGCTCGTATTGTGGTTAATCCCTCCACAGTTTCAGAAAAATGGGATAACAGGGGAAGTTGTGTGCTGTCGTCTAATTGCTGGAGGTCTCTGCAGTAAATAGGAGAATGTAAGTAGAATCAGCATTCTATTGGTGGTAAAGATTTTACCGTATTCTTCATTCAAAAGATGGTAATCCTAATTCAGCTGCACTGGAACAAATTCTAATAAATATTTTCTCTGCCTAAATCCTCATGTGCGATAGGATTGTTAATTACAAAACTTGAAAATCTGAATTATATGAAATATTCACAAGCAGGATAGATATTTTCTAATCAACCAGTTTAAAGATGTTATGACATATCTGTCAACCAGCTGGGACTTGAAGCTAGGCCTCCTAGTTCAGAACCCATTCATAAACAGGATTAGAATATCTAATTTGTTCAATCAATAAGGAAGCATTCAACAATTTGTCAGTGATAATATCATATATGAGATGTAAGTTTCTTATAGCTACTCCAATAAAGGATTCTGATATTTTCCTTTGTGCATTCTAAACAGGTACACTGGTAGTTGCGTGCCATTCTGTGAAGCTTTCACTTCAGAAAGGATCTGTAGTCATTAGAACTTCAAATATGAGGAGAGGTTGAAATGTCAGTATCTATATTTCTGGAGTAGAATAGGTTAAGAAATGATGGTGGAAATATTTCCAAGGTAGTGAGAAATTTTGGTGGACCATTCGGAGAAAAGCTGCTCAGTCTCTGAGGTGTGCATCAATAGCCACAGGTCATAGATTTTTAAAATCATTAGCAAAAGATCTAAAGGGGACATCAAGAGATATTTTTAAAATCAAAGTTTTTATTTAATCCAGAACATTTATCTGAAAAATCTGTTGGAAACTGATTCCATCAATTAACATAAAAGAAGTTGAATTGGTACTCAGAGTTTCGACAAAAAAAAATGGCAATTTGGGGGTGAGCATGTCTGCTTTGTCGAAGAGCTGAAATAGGCCTGAGGGCCAATGGCCTCCTGTGGTGTATATTTCTATAATTCTACTCAAATTCATTTGATGCTGGAACTGGAAGCTTTTATCTCCTCATTATGGTTAGGATTGAATCAAAGTTCAAAGGTGAAAGACATCTATCCAACTGCACCAAACAAATTCAATAATATTTTAATGCAGTTTTAATTCATCAAATGATATAATATCTCATATATATAGTTCTATATGACTATAGATCTTTCCTGAAGTGAAAGTTTCACAGAATTGCCCACAATGCACTAAGTGAGACTTAACCAATTATTTAAATATTCTAACAATATTTTTTGTTTTCATATGTTATTCCACTATTTACAAAAAAAAAGCAACCCCTTTTTACAAAAAAACTTTAGGGTTATATGAACACCAAAATTTCTTTGCTCATTTACACTTTTCAAAATTGTGCCATTTCTCGTAAATTATCTCTCCATTTCCATCTTACCAATATTCGCCATTTAAACTTGGATACATTGGATTCCATCTGTCCTATTGCAAGTTTTGTATTGTCATGTCCAAAAAGGCATGAAGAGGTCTTAAATTGTTTATAAAAACAAAAACAGAAG
>NC_063348.1:23165397-23222323 GCF_021869965.1 Rhincodon typus | reverse complement strand
TTTTCTGATGAAGGGTCTAGGCCCGAAACGTCAGCCTCTCTGCTCCTATGATGCTGCTTGGCCTGCTGTGTTCATCCAGCCCTGCACCTTGTTGTCTCTTTTGAAATCTTGGTTTCCTGGAAGAATTCAATATCTCACCTAAAATGCGAACTAATTCCCCGTCACAAAAAAAGTTTTAATCTATATTCTCCAACAAGTATTATTTGTTTTCCTAATGAACCTGTTCATAGATGTTATTAAACAATTCTGAAGCAGGTGGGACATGAACCAATGTCTCCTGGCCCAGAGGTAGGACACTACTACAAGATGCGGTTCAACAGGAATTGATTTTTTAAGCTTTAATTTTTAAAAAATGTAACCTATTTTTATAATCAATTCGTTCAGAGATATTATTATACACATCTGGAAGGTGGGATTTGAACTGGGCCTTTTGGTCTAGGGACACTACCACTGTGACGAGTCCCTCAACACAAATTAATATCTTTAGTTGTGTTTTTATTCAACTAATTTATATAATCAACTTGTTCAGAGACGTTATTGCACATCTCTGGAGCAGGATGAGACTTGAACCCGGTCCTCCCAGTTCAGGGGCAAGGACACTACCACAGCACCACAAGACAGCACCAAACAGGAATTATTTTGCTGCATCTTCAACTGCATTCATTTGTGTCTGATAGCTACATAAATGAATTCTGCCAGACCAGCCAAGTGCAAAAAATCACTGCACATTGACTTTTTGGACTCTAATTTGTAAGAATGAAACTTTGAACCTGAAGTATTTGTAATTGTAAATTATTTCCTTTTCTTTTTCCTTTTGCTCTTTTTTGTATACTTGTGCTAGTATCAGTCACAATAATTAGCCTCCTTTGTTTTAACCGTTTTAAAATTGGACTTCACAAACCAGTTTTGGGGAAATGCATCACTGCATATTTCAAAACGTTAACAGCATAAGAATAAAAATCATATCTGTTATGCAAAAAGGAGGACAACTATAAAAAAATTCAATTGAACTCTTGTCTATGACACTTTCATCTGAAAATTTTATAGCTTTGATCCTTACATCAATAACTTACATTTATAAAATATTTAACATAATCAAATAGTCTAAAATCATTATCAATTTTAAAAAATGACATTTTGAGACTAAGCGTAGGAGGAGATCTCAGGAAAAGAATGATCAATCGCAGGATCAAAGAGGTAAATTTTTGGGAGCAATACATAGGAAGGCTGAGAGGTTTAGGGACACAAATTCAGAGCTTAGGGCCATTGCAACGAAAAGCACCACCACTAATGGGGCAAGTGATTAAAATAAAAAGTGTTCAAAAGTCTAAAATTGGAGTAGGATTTAGTAAAGGCAGTAGAGTTTTGGATGAGCAGTGTTTATTTAAGGTTGAAGGTGGTAAGCCAGCTGGTGGAGTATTGTGGTAGCCAAGTCTGGAAGGACCAATGGCATGGATGAATGCTTGGAATCAAGCAACGTTACTGAGGTGAAAGTAGGCTGTCTTGGTGTAGAACAGATAAGTTGGAAATTCAACTCTGGATCCAACACAAATGGTCTTACTCATGTTGAGGCAGTTACTAGGGATGAAAATGCTAAACAAGGAAGGGGCTTTGTGGTGAGTACCAATGAGAATGTTTTCAGCCATTCTAACATTTTTGTTGGAAGAAATTTCTGATCATCCTCGAACAGATATTAAGCCAGCAATATGACAAATCAGAAACAATGGAGGGGTTCACATATGTGATGATGAGATGGAGTATCCTTAACAATACCTGTGGAATCTGATGTTACATTTTTGGATGATATTGCTGAGGACCAGCATGAGGTGACAAATGGAAAGGGGTTAAGATTAGATCCTTGGGCAACTCCAGAGTTAATAGAACAAGAGTAGAAAAAATCATTGCAGATAATTCTCTGGTTATGATTAGGTACAGAAAATCAAACTAAGCTAGGCAAGTCCACCCTCCTGGATGTTGGAGCAGAGCTACTGGAGGTGTCAACTGTAGATTAATTGTGCTTAATTTGTGTAGATTGGGGCATAAATTGGGAATTTACATGAACAGCTATAGAAGGACTTGAATAGAACTGTTGTTCCATTAGAATGTTTGTAACTAAATAAATAGAAACATTTGCTGAGATTAGCCTTAGTTATACTCTTCACCAGCTGGGTCCTAGGATTAAAACAAGAGCAGATTGTTGCAGCCAACTGTGTTTAAGTCAGTAGATAGGTCCAGAAGGATGTTAAAGGATAGCTTAGAGTCACAAAGAATGCAACTTGTCTTAACGCAATTAATAGTGAACTGCGCTCAGTTGGTAATCTCACTCAAAAAGACCATAGAGTGGCTAGTTTTAGAAAGGGCACACTAGTTCAATTAAAATTTCTCTTTAGTTACGGGGTCTTACAGGTACTACAAGTTGTTGGGATAGACTTTAGGGAGCTTTGCTCCGCACTTCACCCTGCTTCACCCTACCAGTGAGAGATGGCTAATACAGGAGTTCCAGTTTCCCAGTGGCAGTAGCCTTCACCTTGATGTTATCAATAGGCTGGTTCTGTAATTTGAACTCTCTACACAACAGCATATTCAGTTCCTGATGGGAAGTTACCTGGATGCTACTCTGAAGTACTTCTGAATGAAGTAATAAGCCACAGCGAGAGGAGCTAAGGTAATAAGGAATACAGGGGTCACGTATGAGATCACAGCCAAGGCAGAGACACACAGAAGAGTTGATCGACTGAGACACTCCAGAGTGGCAGGAATGTGCTGAAAATAAACACACCAAAGCATCAAATCATTCAAAATTAATTAAATAAATTTAAAACTATATTAGAATTTCATAATCAGCCCCCGTTCTTCAAATCTATTGACCAAACCAAATTATCACTCAAACAGCTCTTCCAGTACTAGGGAGAATTCAAGGATTTGACTGTGTCAAGGAGGTGAAAATCAAGGAGGTGAACATACATGGTTTCCCTAATAACATCAGATTAGCTTTTTGAAAGCTTATAGCTTCACTTACTCAGTCTATAGCAGCTCTCCCATGATGTTACAAGTATTCAACATTTATCAAAAAGATTTTAGAAACAATAACACAGGCTACCAGTAGTCCCTGGGTTTTGAACAGTTTCGGTTCTGGAGTCTGTTTGCAAGTTGATTTGTATGCACGTTGGAACACATTGCAGGTGAATATAAAACAGCCTTTCGTAAGTATGAGGAAATATTCACGTTAGATCTTTAGAATTAAAATTAATACACCTTTGTATGGGACTGCATTCATAACTATGAGCATTTGTAAGTCGCATATTCATAAGTTGGGGACCCCTGTATTTAAAGACAGCCAGCAAAAGAGTGGTTTCTGATGAGGTGACAAAGGGTCTGGATGAGAATATTGCAGTTGATGTTGAGTATATAGATTTATAAAAGGTATTTGTTAATGTATCACTTGCTATATTACTGGTAAGATTAAAGTCTGAGAGATACAGGGGGCAGTAACAGCAGGGATACAAAATTAGTTAAGGGACAGGTACAAACAGATGTAGTGAATGGCCTTTAATCATACAAGAGGAAGGAATGCAGAGTTAGTCCCTAAGGCTCAGTATTCAGACCATTGCTGTTTTTGATAGACATGAGTGAATTTGATTGGAGGTTCTACGCACAGTCTCAAAATTTGAACATGACTTAAAACGTGCAAGTGTAATATACAGTAAGGAAGGCTTCAAAAGCTGTGGAATGGGTGACGCATGACAAATGAATTGTAACAGAAAACTGTGTGAAATGACATTATCAGGAAGAATAAGGCAAGACAATACAAACAAAAGACTATAATTTTCATGGAGGAACAAGAACAGACAGACATCTCGAGTGTTGTACACAAATCATTGAAGATTACCAAAACAGATAATGGAATATATGAAATCACGTACAAAAACCTGGAACTTATAGTAAACCTACAGTAAACACTACTTCTTATAAAGCTGATGTATTGTGTCTTGTTATGAAATCAAGTCGAAATGTTGCTTGTATTACTTTATGAAGAATATGAAGGCTTTGGGAAGGATGCAGAAGAGATTTCCCAGGGCTGAAGGATACAGTTAGGTAGTTAGACTGGAGAAGCCAGGGTTACTTTCCACAGAGCAAAGAAAATTAACAAGGGACTTAATAGAGATGTATAAAATCAAGGAGAGTTCGATGAAATCGTTGAACAGAAACTGTTTCCAATGGTTTAAGATTTGATGACCAGAAGACACAGACTTAAGTGAATGGTTAAAAATATAGGAGAAATTAAATTATTTTTAAGAAAATGAATGGTTAAGATTTGGAATGCCTGATAAGATAATGGATATAGATTAAAGAGTAGCCTTCAAAAGGGATTTGGGTAAACAGTTGAAGGAAAAGACAATTGCAAGAGTATGAACAAAAAGTGGGGATTTAATTTACAAAGGAGCTAGGACCGACTCACTGAGCTAAAGAGTGTCCTTTTGGTGTGCCTTACTATAATTCTATGAGTCTAATTATTGGAAACTAGACACCGAAAGGATGTTTATTGGCATTGATAAGCAGGTGGATGGGACATTTTATGATTTTCATATTAAAATTGCTCATGTCATGGGCATGCAAAGATAAGGCAGTGAAGCACATGTGCACGTACACACCTACAACAATGTAAAATGCTGGGGTCAGCAATATCTTCCAGGTTCTAGAACAGTAACTGAGCCCTAGTAATATCAATCCACAAGGTTCTGAAGCACCACAAAAACATTTGTTTTTCATTCTCAGAGGAGGAGAATGCCTAGTCTTCATCTTTTGCTATTATTCTTTCCTGCAGCTGCTGGATAATACAGAGGAAGGAATGAAGGATAGAGAGCCTTTACTTTTCTCCTTCATCATATAAGGAGGATGGTGATAAAGGTGATGAAGAGTAATACAAGCAACATTTCGACTTGACTCAATCTGGCCCATTCACCTCTGCCCCAAACATCCTATAGGTTATTGCCTACAGTGCTTGCTTCCTGTCTCCCAACTCAGAGAACTTACACCTGTAGATATTAGCTAGGGATAATGAGGAATTTACTGATGCTTGCAAATTCATCTATAATATCAAACCTGGTGCAGAGTGGGCAATGCTTCCTTCCCAGTTGAAGCTAATAAGAGTAAAAATGGCTTCATAATTGTGGAATCAAGCAGCAGGTATCTAAAGAGGAGGTTTCACTAACATCACAGCGAGGCGCAAGCTTTGAGGGCAATCTCACAGGATGTGCAGCAGCTGTCAGAAATGGCAGATTTCCTCTGTGGCAACATCTCATAGCTTTGTGCACTTGGCAGGCACTACTAAAACATCCTGCATCAGGCCCACATATAAGAAGCAGATAGAGATCTCGGCAGATATTGTTCAGTTACAATAATTGCAAAATCCATTATTATAATTGAGCACATACTTGAGGCTCCCTTTTTAATGTGAACTAATAGCAGGCTGTTGTACCTCAGGCAAGATCCTTCCAGTGAGTCAGCAACTCCACTGAACAATATCTGCTGAGATCTCAGTCTGCCTCTTATATTGGGGGCCTGATGCAGGATCATTGCAGTCTCATTTGTTGTATTCATAGAATCAGACAGAGATCTCGGTACATACTGTTCAGCTGTCCATGCTCAGAGATGTCTTAAATCTAAATACCCAGGAGAAAGCTGTGCCCCATTATTTGAATGTAAAAATGTCTGTCTCTATTTTACAGTTCACATCTATGCAGATCTCATTTACATCTTTGCAGTCATTTTAAGCTACCGTATTCCAATGCTGGGTGGTAACTACCTGACATTCTCATTGTTTCCTGTTACAGTTCATGAAGATTCTGCTATCATTCAAGAATATTTGCATACTGAAAGACTCCTGAACAATCAGGGAAGTATCTCACCTGGTCAATGATATTGGTGTCTGCAGAAAATCGATTTAGTATGTTTCCAAGAGGAGTGGTTTCAAAGAACCTGAAGGGAAACAAGCAGCAATAAGGAATTTGTACTGAATATTTAGAGATGATAGCTACTTTGTATTTTATGGTGTTCCGCTTTGATCCCTTGGCTTACACGAGATTTAGTTCTGCTGCAACATTCACTTTATAGTTACTGGTAGTAATTTCTGATGACTATTACAATTGTAATTAAGTACTCTTGATGATGCTTAAATTACATGTTGATAAACAGCTACTCACAACTCTAATGGTTGTCTACAAAGATTTCCTTTGTCACTTTTAGCTTCTAATTTCCTAAGTTTTGCCTTGTAATCTCTAGTTCAAATTAGTTGGGAGCAAATGGAAGCAAATTACTTTCATATATAAATTTTGTTAATTCCTTTCGGGATCACTGCTGCCATATCACCAGAAGCTACTTTTAATCAGCTAAGCCCTGTCCAATTTATTATTCTTTTAAGTGAGGAATGCTGAGAAAAGAATTACGAAATTTCTTCAATTTATTTGCCTACCAGCATTCTGCATCAAAGCAGACTGACATTAGGCTGTGGGCAGATCTAGAAATTTGCGAGCATGCCTAAGTTGCCAATTCCTTTGAAATTTTGACTTTCTCACTTTGATTGAAAAATAATTACAGTAAGATGAACACTCAAATGTGACAAGTTACCTTTTAAACTATAGGGGTAACTTAAACCTAATCAAATGGTGGGTGTTGCATTGGGCTTTGGTTACTACCACTAGTGGCTTGTGTTTGGGGTAATCAGCTGCATCAATGCTCCTTGTATCGCTGAGTATAATGGCCTGTTTAATTATCAGTGGAAAGGTATATACCACAAAAGAGTCTTAACAAGAAGAGGCACTCACCTTACATAACAAAGTGCAACTCATTGCATGATTACAATAGGTACAAATAACATTAACTAATTAGGTATAATTATAATTATTAGGAATCAGATATGACATATCAGTCTCCACTGGGCCCTATCAGTTCTGCATCCCAAGACTGTGGGACATTGTTAGAGTTGAACACAGGTTAAACATCAACTCTTTCAGAACCATTACTTTATAAATAGTGGGGAAATGAAGTTGATAAGAAATGAAACTCGGCAAATTGAGCTGTTGGTTGGAGTCTTGTCAGGTGGGTGAGGTTAAAAATACATCCTTATAATTTAAAGTTAATATCAATGAAAGATGATTTGAAAAGATGGTCCAATACCTCATGGGTGCCAGGATGACCTTGTTGAGCAAGCTCTTGTGTAGTTCCTTGGTCACTTTGAGACCTGTCCATTCCACAGCAATAGAGGTAACTAAACAGAGGACAATTCCCAGGCAGCACAGAATGCTGAACACTATTGTGTAGGAGGAATGATTGAAGCGACAGTCCTAGTGCAACAAATAAAATGAAAGCATTATGCAATGCTGACCACCAGAATAAAACAAGTAAGTCTGTTTCTTTAAAGTGAGTTTCATGTGTCAATGTCTGTACCTGGAAGTGCTCACCTGTAATGAAGGTTTCCAAATTTTCTTCACATTTAAATTAATAGAAAGAAAATTCAAAAAGCTTAGCTCCAGGTTGCAATCCTCCTTGCCTGATAATCCTGTTCATGATTTGTCCCGAGAATGCTTTATAATTAATTGTATCCCTATATTTCTAGGACACTATTTATCCCAATCAAAAATGCTCAGTCAGATAAGCATTACTTTTCAAAATATTCTTACAGTTTCTTTTCAATTTCTATAAATGGCATTGAACACTTCAATGACATTTCAGGTTTAATAGATCACGTGTAGTCTTTTGATTTAGAAAAAAAGAAATAATAATTTTTGATGTACCTCTTTGAACAGGAATTGTCTTTGATGCTTTTGTTAATGGCTATAATTTTATGCTTTGGATCCCAGTCAATGAATGATTTATATTTAGATTGGACCAATCCACCAATGGACTTAAGAAGCTGGGAGTTTGATTTCTATTGAATCAGCAGTGAAAGAGAAAAGTCACAGGCAGGTAATTCAGTAATCATCACTTTAAAATTTATATTTCATTTGGACATATAAGAACAGCATTGGATGTCAGAACGTACATTGGATGTAGTTAAGCACAGAGGTTTTCTCAGTTTCAATTATAACTTTTTTGAAAGGGATTTCATTCTAAATATAAATATGCTTAATTTGAATGACATTTCATAGACAGTGTGACATTTTTATACATTTTTAGTAGGATTATTGTACAAATCCCGCATAATTGCCTTTTTATTCCACAGACGTCTGTGTTTAGCCATTTGAAAAGACTGGATCACGATGCTGCCGTAGTTTCTATGTACATCGGTGACACAGGCAGAGAATAGATTCCTCCCTTCTGAAGGCAGGCTTAAGGTTTATTGTTATCATTGGTGAAGTCAACACAAATCCCAATTAAGTTGTGAAAACATTTACCTCTCCCAACACTGACACTGAAAATGATTTGGTACTAAAAAGGGTCACTTGAAAATGTTTTGGCTGAACTCAATACACAAACTGTGAGAACTGAATTTCTCTTCCCTGGAGGAGATGAGAAGGGGAAATAATTGGGTGAATTGGCCTTGGAAATATATTTGTCCCCACTCCACCATCCCCTCCTTGCTACATCATCAATTCAGTGCCAAACAAGGAGGTCTACTGGGAACATTCCCGATTCACCAGTAATTAATGCTCTTTAGTGGTCAATAAAATGGTCACTTAAGTGCCTTTACTCATCATTCTGATTTCCTGCCTTCCTGGCAGGTGAGAAAAATGGCTAACTTCCTGACTGGGAAACCAGGATGACCTGCCACTGGATTGGAGAGTTGGGCCTCCATTTGCCCTGGTTTGGGAAAATCAGAGACACAGGTTGGGTGGGTAAGTGAGTGGCCTCTGAGGCCCTGACTCCTAACTTCCTGCAATATCCACCCTGTGCAAAAGAAGGTCATCTACCTTCTTGCCGTTGGGTCCCTTGAAGACTAGACCATAACCAATGGTCCTTAGGACCCAGAATCTACTGGCCTTTGATTGTCGGGCTACATCTGGCTGGATGTGACTCTGCTGTGAAGGTTTGTGATGGGCTGAAGAGCTTGCCGGTCAGCTCTTAACAAGCTGATTAGCTCATGATCTGATAAACTGTGAAGATTGCAAGTCAATTGCCATGAACCTACCAGCACCCATACTCACCCAGCAAATGGGAGAATTGTAGCCTTACAGTAGGTTTGCGGGACAGATTGTAACAATTGTTATAACTGTGTGAGGAAATGGATGCAAAGGCTTCCTAGAATCTTGGACCAAGAATAGTTACAGCACAGAAAAATGCCATTCGGTCTGATGTATCAGCCCTGACTCTGCTCATTCCACTCTCGCACTTTTTTACTTAGCCCTGCAGATTATTTTTCTTCAGATTCTATCCAATTTCCTTTTGGAAGCTACGACTGACTTTGCCACCATTGTACTCTTGAGCACAGCATTCCTGATTCTATTCAGTTGTTGCATAAAACAGTTTTTCCTCATTTCACCTTTGCTTTTTTTATGAATGACGATTTGTTCCTCAACACACCTGTCAATGGGAACAGTGTTTCACTAAATCCACTCTCTCTAGACCCCTTATAATTTTGAACACTTTTATCAAATCATTTCTTAACTTTCCAATTCCTAACCCTCATCCTTGAAATCAATCTCATTAATCTTTTCCACACACTTGTTAAAACCTTCAGATTCTTCCTAAAGTGTAGTGTCCAGAATTTGAAATAATATGTCAATTGAGGCAAAGTCACTGTTTTATAAAGGAGT
Source organism: Rhincodon typus (assembly GCF_021869965.1). NCBI lineage: Eukaryota > Metazoa > Chordata > Chondrichthyes > Orectolobiformes > Rhincodontidae > Rhincodon > Rhincodon typus. The sequence goes on along the minus strand of NC_063348.1, from coordinate 23,212,571 downwards.
TGTAAATGTTTTTCGTGCTCTATAGTCTACTATAATTTGTACACAAATACCCTCGGGTGTCTCTGTTTTTGCAGGTTCTTTAGAATTATGTTTATATTTATGTTATATTGCGTCTCCTCATTCTACCTTCCAAAATATATCACTTCAACAGCACTCACCAATGCCATTAGATGATACACTGTACCTGACAACATTATAATAGGATTATTGTTAATCTATTTTCTTGAAATCATTAACGGTTACTCCTGTCAGAGAAAAAAAATACTTGCTCATGGTTTTAGACAGTTTCAAATTGCATTTATTCTGAGAACGATGGGAATTAAATGCAATGTTCTAGTGTATAGACATGAATTTATTCATGTGTGTTCTGCCCAAGGGTAGGTCCTTGACTCATTGTTTGCCGATCCTTCACTCTGGGTCATTTCCTTTGCAGCTTTTGTGAGGAAGTGGTTTGCTGTTTCTTGGGAGCAGGAGAAAGGAAAAGGTACAAAGTTGACCTCCTCTAGAACAGGAATTAAACCAGTGCTGCTGGTGAAACGCAGACTCACCTTGCACACACGCACACCATCTAGCTAATTGAGCTAATTGGCCCCTAATATAGTATACGTTTTTCTTTATTTGTTCTTAGGATGCAGATGTCACTGTCAAGGCCAGAAGTTATTGCCTGATCTAATTGCCCTTCAACTGTGCAGATTCCCCAGGCATTTTGGAGGCACTTAAGAGTCAAATACATTAATGCCATGTGCAGTAGAAGTAAGGGTGATGTGAGAAAAAAACAGTTTCAGTTAGTGAGCAGATAGTATACGGTATGGAATGCATTGCCTAGAAGTATGATGGATGCAGGGTCAATTAAAGCATTTCAGAGGGCATTGGATGAGTATGTGGATAGACATAGTGTGCAAAGGTATGGGAAAAAGGAGATTGGCACTTGGTAACAATGCTCATTTGAAGAGCTGGTGCAGGCACAATTCGCTATATGGACTCTTTCTAAACTGTGACTTGAGATCTGTGATAACTGTAGATTTGCAGTCACATGTAGGCTCGGCTCGGTAAAGACAGTAGAGGTGATGACGTAGTAATCCAGAGGCCTGGATGAATACCATGAAGATATGGTTCAAACCCCACCATGGCGGCTGGTGAAATTGAAATGAAATTAATCAATCTGAAATATAATGTTAGGGTCAGTAATGGTGACCATGAAATTATTATTGATTGTGCATTAATGTCCTTTAGGGAAAGAAATCTACAATGTGACTCTAGATGCACAGTAATGTAGTTGACACTTAACTGCTCTCTGAAATGGTCTAGCAGTCATTCAGTTCACAATGAAGGCTTTACCTGGATCAGAGTACAGTTTATTTTCTCTGCTTCAATTTTAAATTGAATAGCATCTGAGGTCCATTTTGCTAGCCAGTAATCAATTGCCACCATCACTGTGTGCTTGAAAAGTTGTGAGACGATCAAGAGAGGCAGTAAAAGACAACCCGCAGAGCTCAGGTACTTCCCACAAGCATGCCATGGCATCTTTGCTCTCTGGCGCAAGACAGATGAAAGGTTGTCCTCGTCATCACTTTCAATAATATCTTCTGTAATCAATGTACAAAGCAGGTCATAAGCCAGTGAACTAATACGTTAACTTTACTTTCACATTGACTGCAATGTCTGTAACTGAACAGTTAAGAGTGTGTAAGGGTTCTAAATTCCTCCCCCTGAAACAAATTCACAAACCCAGTTATTCCTCTGAAGCTTCCTTTCTTGTTCCTGTTTACACATATTCTTCTTATTTTCTACATCTTTATGTATTATAATCAAGATTCATCACATTATCTCTGAATTTCTCATGCTTTAGGAGAACTGCAACTTCTAAACAGCCCACTTATTCTCATGTTCATCTACAACCTTCAGCTTTTAAAACCCAACCCTGATGTCGTCTAGTGAAAATTCCACCAGTTTCATTTCTAGCTTGATGGCAATGCTGCATCTTAGCCTTGGCCCTGATTGAGGTTTCTCAATTCCAGAACACATTGAAGCTTTAGAAGCTTTGCATTAAAATGATTTTTTCATTGTCATTTACAAATTATATGCTGTAGTAGACAGTATTCCCTATTTTATTAAGTGATTGTGAAATTTCTCACTCTCTCTTTGGTGCTATGATCTCCTCAGAGTTTGGGCTGGATTTCACAACCCCTCACAGACTATGTTTTCAGTGAGGGAGCATGTAAGACGGGTTATGGGGCCAGCATCCAATCCTGAGTTCACCCACACGCTATGGAGGGTTTGCATCTTTCCCACCATATATAAATAAATAATTCAGGGTCAGTTTAATTGACCCTAATATTATCCTGTCCATGCAAATAATATGATTGTTGCGGGCAGTGGAACGAGCAGAATTTTTCAAAGACGGCTTTTAAAAATGCAGCGAGGAAGTGGGATACTATCTTTGGAGAACGCCTTTTGCCCCTTGGGGCACCCTTTTAGAATACAGTATCGTGGCCTCCCTTCCTACCTACTTGGACTTTAAAATTCACTCCTCTTTTATCCTCCCCACCCTCTCTAAGTTGCTAAACCCTCCCAGCTCAATATCCTTGATTTTCCTGGGTTCGCTGTTCTCAGTTGTCCAATGTGGGCCGGCCAGCAGGCAATGTTGGAGCTGCTGTCAGTCATATTGACCAACAGTTCCAGAGGGTTGTACCTCTTGCCACTGAGGAGCAGGAAACCCACTGTGTCTGGGGCAGGCTTATTCTGCTTCTTTTGGCTCAATTCCAGCTTTTCTTCCACTTTCCTACCTCAGGACATCAGCATGAATCTAATTCTCTGATGATTTTTGCACACTGTTCGTGAAAAATTAGATGAATACCTTCATCTTCACTCTCTTGCAACGTTTTGAGAAGGGCTTCCCGTGAATACATTGCTCTCCGCAGGTTTTTCCTTTCCATTGCTGTCTTGCTTTCAGCTATTGTCTCCTGTAGAACAAAATAATGATTTTCCCTATTCATACTCAACACGCACTGACAGAACAAAAAAATGTTACTTCAAGTAATGGCTAAGTGTATCATTGAAAACCAAATCCTGGAAAGAGAACTCAGTGTTATAAAGTATTGGACTTCCAGCATTTTGTGTTGGAAAAACCTATACATTGGATCACTGCTGATAAGGTACAAATTCATTTTTATTTGTGACACAAGGAAATAATTTTCTTTGTCTTCTTTTGACTTTGTTCATTTTTTTGCAAAAAAAATTAAAATCCAGTCAGTCACCAAAGTAAACTCAAACTTGTTTCAATATGATAATATAAGCAAACTGAGAAATTTGAAAAACCTTTTCTAGTTCCTGATCCTGCCTGTTCATTAGTGTTTTCCAAAGTTCGAATAGTTCCGGATCAGAATTCTGGATATCCTTGAGAGTTCCCTCTCTCTGAATTGTACCATCCTTCATTGCTATAATCTATGGAAATATAAAGTACATTGATGAAAATATTTAAACACACAATTTGTAACTAGTCTAAATGGTAAATATATTCAAGCATTAACATGTCTATGAAAACATCACGGTTTGAATTTGCAAAGCAATGGTGGGCAGTTTTGCTGGGGATGGGTGAAAAAGATTAGGGATGTTTTTATGTAACAGATCCTTAGTTAATGGAGGCAATTGCATATGTAAAAGTGAAGCTGCCTTCATACAGATCCAATTTTCATTAGTGGGGTGTCAAAACACAGCTTGTGGACTTTATCCTTTTTAAGAAAAGGTCTAAACTCACCAGAATTGTTTATTTTAAAACTTGGTGGCATTTAAATCTCCTGCACTTGAAATGTAGTTAAAAAACACTGCAGTTTAAAAATAAATGTGTTGTTATTGGCTGTTGACAATCATGTTAGGATTAATGCTGCATGACTGATTTCATATCATTATGGCAATGAAAAGTTGGTTGTTTTGTTTGAGAGTTCTGTTAAATTGACTCCTGCGTGGCCGAAAAGAATGTCTCAACCTGATTTTTTTTGTCCATGAAGTGCCCCTATTTGTTTATATTGGCTCCCTCTCTAATTGTGCTCACTCAACATTCTATTACAAGAAATGTCTACTTTGTAGAAAGATGATTTATAACTTGTGCTCAAAATTTTTATCCAACAGTGATTACTGCTGCAAGTTTCCAAGGTGCATATTTCATGAAGAACATGTTGTACCATCAATTTGAATCATTTTGAGTTAGTTCCTTGAACCTCAGGTTCACCTACCACCTGTCCCTCTCCCTCTCTCTCTGATGACAGAGCATCCATATAGGCTGGTAAGACTATGGCGACTGTACATTTACAATAAATAACAAAATTGCACAAAGACTCTACAGAAAAATGTGTCTGACAATGCTTTTGTTAAAGAGGCACTTAATCATTGGTATCCAGCTAATAATGCATGCTGATGCTTCACCCTGAGCTGTTTCCTTGGCAGTTTTGTCATTGGTGGTTTGCCATTGTCTTCCACTTTCAGACATAGGACAAGAAAGAACACTTCAAACAAAATGGAAATCAAATGCACATGTTAGTATTATTTTCAATCTTCCATTAGCCATCTAGCCCATTGATATCTCCAGCTCCAAAAATCATCATTTACAAAACCGGAAAAGAATTAAAAAATGTAAGCTGTCTCACCCAGTCTGCATGAGGCAGATACTGTAGCTTATGGGTAACCAGGACTACAGTCCGTTTCTCATCTTGCAGCAGCTTCAGGATTCCATCTTGCATAAGGTGATCACTCAAGTGAATGTCCAGCGCCGAGAATGGGTCATCCTAAAAAACAACATTTGATTAATATTTGATTTAGTCCTCTCTTTCAATTTCACTGAAGAATGCACAAAGTGACATACATATAACAAAAAATATTGTGAACTTATTAGTTCTGCCAAAAATTGAAAGCATGTTTTTGTGGCTTAATGCTTCTTGATTGTCTATTAGCAGAGCAGAGAAAATGTATAAATGTTTATATTTAAAGAGATCAATGCACAGTATCTCTTCCTTAAATTATTCAAAAATTCTCTTGTTCCCTACTCCGCCAGAAGTCCAATGTTAATCTTCATGTTGTGAAGAACTTGTCCTAAATTACATTCTATTTAGTTAAACCTCTTTCTCTAAGCTCATAGATTAAAGCGGTATTTAGAGTTTACCTTTTCTCTAATAGTTAATAGCATTAATTTCACTTTCAGCTGCCTATTTCAGCAGATTTCTCCAAAGGCTCGAATGTTTCCTCAGAACCCAATCTCTCTGAAATTTGGGGTAGCCCTCAGCACTTTTTCTGCATCACTATGGAAGTCTGATGATTACAAATTGAAGCTCTCAAAAGTCTTATTTCAAAACCTTTTGCACCTAAGTTGCTGGTAATGCAAGCACAGAATGGTGTGATGCAGGCTATGGGGTATCAAATGGCAATAATCTATTTTGCACAGTGACATGGATGTGTAGCAACCCAGATTTCCTATACAGGCTGCATGGAAGTCAATCCCTTTAAGTTACTGCCCTAAATTTCCGACATGAGTTTAATGGACAATTAATGTACAAATACAGCAAGTTCTTAAAAATACGAGGAGGCCAAAGACAAGGCATTGTTTGTATGAAATGGGGCCCTGTAAATTAAACAGTAAGTCTGAAGATTTGCAACTCACATTGTATCTCGAAATGAATTGAATGGCCAATATGTGGATTAATAACAGGGCTGATATTTATCTGTAGCAAGACAAGGAGTTAAAAATGGAAAACACCAAGTTCTGTTTTCAGTACACACTGGAGCTCTTTCACTACTGGATACCTTTTCCAGATATTGTGCATGTTTCATGTCTAACAGTCTTATTGGCAGGAAAGCCTGCAAAAGAGCAATGTTCCAAAGGGAGGTGGCAAGGCAGTGAGAGATTATTGTTGAAGTGGGAGGTGGTGGGATTTCAGCAAGTGTTGTGCTCTTCATATCACCCGAACTAATTGTGTGTGAGGGGCAAAAAGAAAGGGGAAGATGGTTTGGGGGTGTGGTCAGTCTGATTGTTGACCCTGGAAAAACACGACCTCTTCCTCAATTGGCTTTTGAATTGGATCTTTCTTTCGTGGTTTTCCAAGGGAAGCTAACAGATAAAAATGGATTTAAAGTGAAAACATACATCCGTCCTTAAAAAACTCTTTATCACCTGAATGCCTTCTGGGAAGGAACTGGTTGTTGATTTGCTGACCTGCCTCTGTTGAAACTGGCTTAAGTTTTTAAATTTTAACTTCTTGTTTGCCTGATCATAGTTATTTTTTGAGGGTTAACATTAGCCACAAATGGGAGGTGGAAAATTGGGGGGTTGGGGGGTGGGGGTCCGCATGTGGGTGCAAATCTGAAGGATGTGGCATGCATCCTGTGTATGTCAGTGCTTAGGTCCTGCGTGCACTCCAAACACATGGCTCTGTCAATGGAGGAACTCATGCACTATGTACCTCAAACCATGATGGTGCTTATGAGCTGGATGGATTCTTCCATTCTCTACCCATGACCCTGTTTCAGGGAACTTCAACATGAGGGAGCACATCTGTTACTGCTGAACCAGTTACAGCCTCCTTTGCTGTGACTCCTGCACTCCTGCATCGAAGCCCAGCCAAGCATGGCTGGATCTATCTGCTGTTCTTTGAAGTACTGCTCCGCATCTACCACACCTCCTCTCCAGCAAGTGTGCTCTTCATACCACTAATTGTTTGTGAGGGCCCACTGAGGTGAGTATATTTATGCTGGTGGAGGGTACATGCATGAAGCATGATGTTGTTGCTTCTTCTGAGCTTTGAGGTTGATGTTGGCGGAAGGATGGTGCGGGAGTTGGTCTCAGCATCTGTGGAAAACACGAGGAGATCATCAAAGCCACCTTGGAGATAGTAAGTCTCTGAGTGCTGAGGCTTGCAGCTGTAACTCAAAGCTGAAAATACAGGGTGATATGTTCCCAGATCCCTGACTGAAATGTCAGGCGAAAGTACACTCACAGATAACTGGCTGCCATTTTATGTTTGGCAGGGTGTCCATTGGCACAGATCAAGATGTCTTCCCCATGTGGGGAGAAAGTCCTACCTTAAGTGGCTGCTGGCTCAGGTTTGTGCAGTGGCCACTACTGAGTCAGTCCCTGAAGAAGAGGAGGTTATGAACACCATTTTGAAGGTAATTCAGTATCAACAAGTTGACAGATCTCAGTGAGAGTGGTGAGATTGTGGCCGAGTTTAAGAGATCAGGGTGTGAAGGTAGCAAGTGGAGCACAATGTGGGGAAATGTGAGGTTATTCATTTTGGTGAAAAGAGCAGATAAGCATTTTGTTTAAATGGTGAGAAACTATGAAACATCGATGTTCAGAAAAAAATCTTGTGCTCAGAATATCAAAGTTAAGATGCAAGTCAAGGAAGCAATTAGCAAGATGTGTTGGCCATTCTTGCAAGGGGACATGAGTTCAAGACTCAAGAATATTGGTGCAGTTATGTAGGGTTTTACTGAGATTATGGGGCTTGGTTTAGCTCATGGCTGAATGGTTGATTTGTGAAGCAGTGTGATGCCAACAGTGTGGGTGAAATCCCCACACTGGCTGAGATTACCATGAAGGACTCTCCTTCTCAACCTCTCTGTTGTCTGAGGTACAGTGGCCCTCAGGTTAAATCACCAGTAGTTGTCTCTCTCTAAAGATAGAGTAGCTCTATGGTCTGCAAAGACTTTGGTGGCATACTGATACTGAGATTACACTTGGAGTAATGCGTACGGTTTTCATTTCTGCACCTAAGGAAGGATATGCCAGATTGACTTTGTAGATGAAGGAAATATTGAGTGGAAAGGCCATTACTCTCTGAAATTTAGAAGCACGAGAGATACTCTCATTGAAACAGGCAAATTTTCAGAGGGTTTGACTGGTAAGTTATTGAAAGTCTATTTCCCCTCACTAAAGAGTCTACAATAAGGTACAGAATTCTCACAAAAAGCAGTTGGTCACTTAATACCCAGATGGAGAGAAATTTCTTCACTCAGAAGTTTGGAAATCTCGAGCCACACCCCAGAAGACTGCAGCTGCTCAGATGTTGATTGTGTTCAAAAAGGAGGTTCTGGATTTTTGCACTCTAAAAGAATTGAGGGATGTGGGGAATCAGGCAGGAAGTGGAGTTAGGTATAAGATCAGCCATGATTCTATTGAACAACAGAGCAGGCCATAGCAGTCATGTAGCCTATTTCTGCTATTTCTTATATTGTTACACCAAAAATCTTTTACACCATTGGTCTTTTAAAAATGAACAATTTTTAATGTTAGCAGAATGTAAAAAAAAGTATCTGAATATCTAATTACTGACTAGAAAATTCAAATTAGCAAGCTAACATGAAGAACTCAAGTACATACTGCATGCATTTTAAATAGAAACAAGCAAATAAATGAACCAACCAGAAATACCACATTAGTTTGCTGGTACAGGGATCTTGCAACACTAATACGTTGACGTTGTCCACCGCTTAAGTTAATTCCCTGGAGAACATCGGAAGAAGAAATAATCAAACCAAGTGAAATCCAATTTATTCACTAAACCAAAGCACAGAGAACAAATCTATACAGACACAAATTCATTCCCCAGAAACTCATTATCATTTAATTGGAATGAACTGAAGAGGCTCACATCCTTCAATATCAGTATGCCATTAAAGCTCTTCCTTAACCTGATGATATGCCAAATGGATTGCAGGATTTTAACAATACACTGGCCATTTCGTATCTCCCCATCTAGGTATATCCATTAAACCTCTGCAGGGAATAGCAAAGAACTTGCTATAGAACTGCTCCAGCAATTGTGACAGCATGTAAGAGGGTTTGGGAATCTGTAAAGTATTACAGTGCACAGCAGATATTTGTAATCAACCTATTCAGACATGTTTTGACATTCCTCTGGAACAGGTGGGACTTAAACCCACATTTTTCTGGCCTCAAGATAGGACACTAAGATTATACCACAACAGCCTTCCTAAGGAGATACTAAAGCATCTGAATGACAAACCACTAGGATAATTGGCAGGGGACAACTTCTTGGTATCCTGTGGGAGAACTTCCAATTATGGAGGACTTTGGCACCATGATGTGTTGAAAAGCATTCAAAAACAGTCAACAGGATGACTTAATGGTTTATGGGCCAAAGCAACTAAATTGGTTGACCACTTGAAAGCTACTGATATTTTTGGGGCGGCACAGTCGCTCAGTGGTTAGCACTGCAGCCTCACAGCACCAGGGACCCGGGTTCGATTCCAGCCTTGGGCAACTGTCTGTGTGGAGTTTGCACGTTCTCCCCGTGTCTGTGTGGGTTTCCTCCGGGTGCTCCGGTTTCCTCCCACAGTCCAAAGATGTGCAGGTTAGGTTGATTGGCCATGCTAAATTGCCCGTAGTGTTCAGGGATGTGTAGATTAGGTGGGTTACAAAGGGACGGGTCTAGGTGGGATTCGGTGTGGACTTGTTGGGCCGAAGGGCCTGTTTCCACACTATAGTGACTCTATGATTTCAAGCTGCAATCCCGGGTTTGAATATGCAATCCACATTGATAGTTGTGTACAATAATAGGAGCAGCAAAGCCTTTAATGATATAATAAACCAAGGCACTGTCTGTCTTTTCCAATGATTCAAATGGATGTTAGCAATGTCCTATTCTTGAAAGAGCAGCAATCTTTCTTGGTACCTTGCCCACATTCCTCCCTTAATCATGATCACCAAAAGAAAATTGCTCATTGAGCTGGGTCTATTGAGGTGAGAGATGTGTCGGGGACAATCTGATTTAAATGATGCATTTACACTGGCTGATTCTGACATTCTAGTGGATGGATTGAGGAGAATTACAAAGTTTCCTGATTTTAGCAACATGAGGCTTAGTGGATTATAACTTCTGGTTTATTTTCTGTGTGCAATTGGCAGGGTCACTGTGTGCAGGGTGATGGATCATTTACTAACACAGCAGTGATTGCATTTGAAAATAATTTACTGTTTAAAAACTATTTGGAAGGCTTTTCAGAAATCTGATAAAATATGTTAGAAATACAAGTTAATTTTTTTTAGGACATCATGAAAATCTCTTGAGGTTATATGTACAGGCAGACATTTGAGATGGTAAGTGGTCTGTAGTAAATAATGTGTTCAGTATTGGTGGCTCATGGTAGTGTTTCTGAAGTTTTAAATGGGCAATATATTCTGGAGTTAGTCTGATTATATTTGGGATTATTAAATTGTTATGTGAAACTTTTTCTGGTGGGATTAAACATGTAGAGTGCCAGTATTTGAGAGCACCGATTGAAAATTGAGGAATGGACTTGGTAGGAAATGCATTTTCTCATTCTACTTTTATTTTATCAGACATTGTAGATTTTTACAGCCCTCACAAAGAGTGAGCATTAAACATCTCATTCTATTAAATCCCCAATAACAAAGACATCTTGTATTTATATAGCAACTTGAAAAATCACAGGAACACTTTCATACAAAACGTGAGACTAAGCTACACAATGTGACCTTAGTTAAGGGAACATTCCCAAAAGCACGTTCAAAGGGGCAAGCTTTAAGGAGAGTCTTAAAGTAGGAAAATGTGGTTTAGTGTTTGAATTCCAGAGTTTAGAGCTTTAGCGGTTGAAGGCATGGCCATTAATGGTGAAGCTTAAAATCAGGGACATTCAGGGGGTCAGATATCTTGGAGGAGATTTGAAAGTAAAGGTCAGAATTTTAAAATGAGGTATTGCTTAACTAGGAACAGGTACAGGTCAGTGAGCAAGTTAGGAGAAGAGTGACAGAGTTTACTGAGGTGGAATGTGGGAGACAGCCAGGACTGCAATAGAATAATGATGCCTGAAGCTATCAAAAGTATTTCATTGGTTTCATTGAGTGAAGCAGAGATGAAGACAAACAATGGTAAGTGAATGGACACAGCTATGTGGGTAACAGCTCACCTTGAGGTTGAATATGATAAGCTTGCAAACAGACAGTTTGATTCAGCGCTTTGCCATGGAAATGGATGGAGTTTATGGTTCAGGAACAGGGTTGTGATGGAGTATACCAGTAAATAGAAATTGATTGATTGATTGTTTTCCAAGAGAAAGAATGGGACGGGATATTATTCGCCCCTTCCAGGTGTGGTTTCAGTGGTGGGGGCTGGAGGGGTGTGGTGTTGGGGAATGAAGAGGTTGGAGTGGTGGACGGGTTGGGGAGAAGGGGTGTTCATCCACACCACGTTATGACTGTAGAGCAGACTTCTCTGTCTGTTGGCTCTCTTCAATGATTTTTCTTCTGGGAATGCAGTGGCATGGGGTTGAGGGTTGGCCATCCAACTCCCCTTAAGTTCTGCCTATGGACAAGTATTTAATAGCTACCTGTACACCCTTTATAATGGCGAACTATATGGAAATATTGCTTATGCTGTGGGAACAGGTCTTTTACCAGCGAACTTCTGTTAGTAATAGCATCATACTACAGTGACCACCTGCCAAATATCATAACCTATACTGGCTATTACATACAGTAAGGGTGGATACTATTTCCTACAAAATCTATACCGATGTTACACTATTGTCGAACTCTTTGTTTATGATGGAAGTTTTGTTTTGAAAACAGAACTGGTTAAATTGCTGCTTAGAAAGGGGAAATGATCTTTCACAGAATATTATGACAACTGCATACTGTGCTTTGTAATAATAGAATGTTAAAGCCAGGATGTCGTGTCCTCTCTAGGTTGTGCTGTCACGAAGAGAGGGTGAATACTTCCACTCGAGGTGAAACTGGGGGAAAATGAGTATAAGTGACTTAAATACCCCTCATTAATGGTGATCTGCAAAGAGATTACCTGGGATGTGGGATCAGGTCTTTTGCCTGCTCTTAACATCACAGAATGATGTAAATATATCACCATGATCTATATGACAAATAGAAAAAAAAACACAAAAAAGAACCCTAAACTACAGTGGTTGCTTCTCATAGATATGTGTTATTTTGGAGGTTAGCAAGATTCCCATAACAATTGCCCTATCACTCTCTCAAATAGAAAGTCAGTGTTTGAGCAAACGTAAATGCAAATGGCTGATTCTATTCATTATCAGACATGGAAAAATAGAGTGAAACAAATTTTGGCTGAAACCCAAGTGATTGGTTTTGACAAAATCAGACCTTTTATTGAATGATAAAAAGCTTTTTTTTTAAAACAAACAAAAAAAATCAAACAAACATATGGTTACTGACCCTCTCACCAATCTGAGTCTGATCTCCCTGAGGAAGGATGTCAATATCTGGCTGAAGTGAACAAGCATCAATTACTGTTTTATATCTGTGAAGAAAGCAGCAAAGAGTCAATTGGCATGCATTTACTACATCTAACTAATTGATTCAAGGGAAATTAACACAGATTGTCCAGCTGGAAACTATTGATTTTATCTGAAAGCCTAATGGACCCTTGAGACATTGTGTAAGCAGCACACCTCTGCATTATTTTGCTGATTGTGGCAGTAATTTATTTTCCACAATCTTGCGTATTTCATCTGTGTAAAAGAAAAACAATGATTTAGACCAGGTGACCAATATATTTATTACTAGGCAGTGTGACATGAGATGCTATGATACATGCTAAAAATTCCTCATGCAGCCCATAAGGAAAATGAAGATGTATTTGAAATTGTAAAAGCTAAAAGAACTCTTTAAAAAATGACGCTTAGAAAGAGAAATGTCAGTTTTGCAGCTATTTGAGCAGAGCTGAATAGCTACAAAGTCTCTTCTGCATGGTTAAGTGGAGGGCAGCAGAGAGAAGAGTTGACCTAGGCATAGTTGGATGAGAGTTATCATTGAATGGTTGCACACAAGCTGTAGTGATTTTATGAAGATGGTACAAGACAGATGTATCACAAAGCAGATCTCCTGGCACAAGTGGCTGCAACTAGCAGCAGTGACTTCTTTTCTATGTTCTTGTTAAATCAATGGCTAATTATAAAGAAAAATCAAACCATAATCTACTTCTCAACCCAAGACTGTAGGAAGTTCTTTTATTGTTTCGTCACTCTCTGTATGTAATGGTTTTGCTCAGAATCACACTAACCCGAGAAACTAATCAGTTTATACAGAAATTAAAATCACATTTCACAGTGAATCTAACATTGCTTAACTATTACTCCTGATGGAATATAAAAGAATGCAGTATTAAATGACATTTTAAAAGTTTTTTTCTGAAGTTTCTTCTCAAATGTTGACAAAAATTGACTTACTGATTTTTTGATCCTTTCACATTAACATTTATCCATTGTAATCTTAACAAGAGGAGTTCTGCTTGCCCATCAACAAGGACAATGGTGGTAGCATGTGAATCTATAAATATTGCTAGTAATACTACTGAAATTCCCAAGCAGCGGAAATCTAGAGTTCCTATTTTAGCAACCCACATTGTTTGCAATGGCAAGCAAGTAGAAAAAAACTAAATGAGTATAACTGACTCAAAATAGCCAATCACCAAAATACAGCCTATTATTTAAAAGAAGAGAGATTCCCAAAAAAAAACAGTGCAGTGCACAGGGATCTGGATGTTCCTGTGTATGAAACATGAAAAATTAACGTGGAGATGCAGCAAATAATTAAGAAGACAAATGGTCTTTATTCATAGGGGGTTGGCATTTAAAAACTGGGAAATCTTGTTCCAACTATGCAGGGTGTTGGTGAGACTGCACCTAGAATACTGACTACAGTTTTGCTACTGTATTTAAGAAACAATATACTGGCATTAGAGTCAGTTCAGTGGAATTCTGGGTTGACTTATGAAGGACGGATAAACAAGTTAGGCTTGGAGTTTATAAGAACAGGGGGTGAACCACACAGGATTCTGAGGGGATTTGACAGAGTAGATATTGAGAAGATGTTTTTATTGGTGGGGAAATCTTGTACTGAAGGACATAGTTACAGAATAGGGGGACGCTCATTTAAAACTGAGATGTGAAGGATTTATTTTCTGAGGGTGGTCAATGTCCAATTGGATAGAACACTGAAAATGTTTAAAGAGGAGGTAGAAAAGGTTTCTTGAAATATCAGGTATGAGAAGGCAACAGGAAACAGGAGTTGAGGCCTGGGTCAGATGAGCCATGATTTAGTTGATCAGTGGATCAGTCTTGAGGGACTGAATGATCTAATCCTCCCTCTGTTTCTTCTGTTCTTGTGCAGTAGGATCTCAACAGCTGAATTAATACAAGACACTTGGGTTTTTTGTAGAATATGTTCTATGGATCTCTGGCCAATTATAAGAGGATTTTGGCAAGATTCAATTCAGAGAATTTGTCATTGAAGAGGAGAATTGTTTTTCCATCAATCTCGATTACATTAGAACTTGTGCCTTTTGAGGTGAAATGTACGATTTCTTTACCATGCTATTCACCATATTTAGTCTAAATTTGAATGATTGAATTCTTCCTTATTGTATGCTGTCAGTTTTATGATGGCTTTAGATAGAGAACTCCTCTCCAACCCATTGTGTCCTCAGCAAGAAATATATTGTTGTCAAATCATTGATCAAACTACCTAATAACAGCACCCTAAAGAAACACCATCTGTCATGCTTTGCAAAGCGTTGCTATTTTGGATAGATTTTTGCTTACTGAACCATTAATGCTGCAAATATTGACAAAGGCATTTACTATTTGATGTGACTGTACAACCTTCATTATGTTACTTATGCACCATGTGAGAATTATAGACCATCATTATGGCGCAAACTAAGTAAATATCATTAAAGCAGTATGTCATTACTGCCTTTTGGAAAGAGAAAAAATCCCAACCACAAGACCTGATCCCTTTCTCCTCCACCAGACTGAACCCCTAGGACTTGACACCTTCCATCCCTCCCCCATGCTGGTAGCATGCATTGCTTGCTGGCCCCAATAATCCCTTCCCACCTTTGTGTCACAACCCACCCCACCTTCTAGTTTCCCATAGTCCTGACACCACAGCCCCCATCTCATGCTGGTCCCATCAGTCACGTTCCTCTCAGCTTCAGGCAAACCTCTCCTGGCCACATGGACACACACCCACCACACTTGCTCCCAGATCAAACCCCTATCCCCAAACTACCTTAAGTACTCCATCAATCTACCTGGCACCCTAACTTCATATGTACCTTATATATTATCCTTTCACAGCAGTCAGAACATGGCACTGTGACTGCTACAAAAGAAGGTGTAGTCCGACTTCTCCCAATCATTCTTCACTATGGAGGAACTATTTGATTTCAGGTACACTCTGCATTTCCGAAGGAGCTGAGATTGGAATTCCTGGCTATAAAATGCAGCGTTCTGTTTTAACAAAAAAAGATACAAGCAGAATGGCAATCAATTGTGATTGCCACTCTTTGGAATATCCAAACTAATATTTCTCTCCAGTCAGCTAGAAAGTTTCTAGATCACTTATGCTGGATCTGACAGCTGTCTAACCATACAGTTCAGGCAGGCAATATCAAAGAGCTGAGAACTGATGGAGGAATGTGTCATTGTTTGTGTCAGTAATGTCTCTGTGCATGTGTTTCGCGTGTGTGTGTTTGTGTTTGGTACATGTGTACATGTGTGTTTGGTATATGTACATTGTGCAAGACGACACCAGTACTATGCTTAAATTCAACATCTAATAGCGTAGGTCTTGTCATTGTGTCATTGTATTAAATGGGTGACAGGGACTCAGTCTCTCCCTATTTTTATGCTCACTGATTTAAATATTTTGTATTAATTATTTACTGCTAAAAATGATCATGTATAAAATGGATTCAGTTTTTTTTAAAATTTGAATCAAACTCTGTTTCTGTAATACACAGAAGCAGCTTGTCTTGTTTATCTATTGTTATCTGTCTTAGTAAACTGTGTCAATTGTCCTGAATAAAACAATAAATAAAGAAAACAAAAACAGAAATAATTTGGAGAAATTCAGCAGGTGTGGTGGCATATTTGGAGAGACAGCACAGTTATTTCAGATCCAGAGACCCTTCTTGAGCTTTTATTTCATTTTCAAATGGGAAATAGCTAGCTTTATTTTGAATCCCCATTGTATGAACAATGCTTAATTTTTTAATCTCTAGATAGGAATGAAGGGCTGTAAAAAAAACTTGCAAAAGGTCATGAAAAGCAGCAACTTTTCTTTAACTTCTGTGGTCAAATTAGGAAAAGTATCAAACAGCTATGGATCTAGAATTATTTAATTATAACTGTTTAATATCCTTTCTTGAGAACAGATAGATATGCAGGTGTTGTTGTGTCAATAACAATGTAATAGATCGGTCACAGACCGCGCAAGTGAATATTTTCTTGGGTTAATCTACAGTTTAACTTCATAAAAGTAAAAGTAGAAAACACTAATGAGTACATATGAAACTTATTTTTCTTCTTTTTCTTAAATATCATCTACTGCTTTCTCATCAATGAGAGAAAAATGCAATGGCATAGGACACAACTGAACTATCAAATTACCTGAACTAAGTTGATTTTTTAATTCCTCTTGATGGCCTTCAGGAGATCATTATCTTGAATTGATTACCCTTTCTGATATGTACATTATAATCTGGAGAGAAGATCTTAAACTAGGGTTGGATACTTCTTTGGAGTGGCCCTGCTAACTTTGCCTATGCTTTCATGACATTTCAAGAAAAGCTATGAAGCAGAGTGGAACCATCTCTGTTATATTATCCTGACCCATTCCAATTTCTGCTATAGGCATCCCCTCACACCCCTTTCCAATTGTACCATTCCTGCTGTAATCAGCTCATTTCAATATCTCCTTCCACCAACGAGGTAATCAATCTGGCTAAATGCTAGGTGAGGTTCTGCAGAAGTTTATCCAAATGAGGACTCGCCTTTACAGTGGCAACGCCTTTGATTTAATCGTCTTGTAGAATGGATTGTCTGCAGCCAGTGTTCTCCCACTCTCAACAGTGTCCCCAATGAAACTCAAGCCATCTTCTCGACATTGATCCTATCAAGCCCCTTTATCATTTAAAAGATCGCTGGAAGTCTCTTATCAGTCTTCAATACAAAAGGTACCTGCCTGTCCAGTCCTTTCTGGCAGTTGTCAGTCTGGTAAGGAAGTCATTGTGATGTTTCTGTTCAGGCCCAAGGTGAAACACTATTGACTTGTCATGGATTAATGTGCCTTATTAAGTCAATAGGATCAATATTATTAATGTCAATATTAAGTCAATAGGATCAACTCTGCCTGCTTTAAATTGGTGCCTCTTCAGCCTATAGATTAAAATGGGAAATGGAACAAACATTTTGTGTGTAAGGAAGATAGTTGTTTTTTAATAGCCCTCTTATCCAGGCTAATGAGGTTAAAATCTTTCCTTGAAAAGGAATCTAAACAAAATCTGGAACATTTATAGAAACTTTGTGCAAGAATTCTGCTCCCTCCAAAACATTGTCACGGTAATGTCCTCTACCAAATTCTGATTTCAATATTTAATGACCCATATCAAATGCCCCACAGTCAAAATAAGACAGAAGTTCAATGCTTATACTACATGTCTATTCTACAAATTAAACTTTATATAACATTTATTACCTTTGTTTGTTAAATGGATTTCCAAAGGTGATGTTCTCTTCCACAGTAGTGTTCAATATCCAAGGTTTCTGTGCAGCATAGGCCACAGCACTCCTTCTCCTAGGGATAACAAACACACTAAATGCTGAGACACTGGGGTGCGCTTATTCTGAGAATCACATTAAACTATTCAGAACTTCCAAGATCCTGTCTTGAACGACCCTTGAGAATATTTTCATACTCTTTAGCATGTTGTACCTCATTGCATGGATGACATTCACAAAGACAACTATAATTCCACTGATTAGAAACTTAAAATATTTGAGAGGTATCAACCTTTTTCACTGACTATGTTTCAAACTTCCTTTGATAATTATTTAAACTGATTTACAAACATGTGGCAATTGTAGCAGGGTTTTTTGTTAAATCAGCATGGACAATGCTCCCTACCAGAGACAATATTGGAAATTAATTTTATTTGCCCTGCCAATGGATGTTGTTATGATCACTGCAGAAACCACTAACTTTTATAAAAAGAAATTCACATTTCTGGCTAATACCTGAGAGCGTGATTTAGAAGACTTCATGCTTTTACTGTAACAATCACACCAACCACGAGTGGATAAAAAAGCTATTGACTAAATGTGATTGTTGTATACAACTTCTTAAACAACAGAACTTTCCAACATTACTTTTAACATAACCATAAAACTCACTTCACCCGTATACGCTACACTATCCCTTAATAGTCATTCAAGTTTCCAAAACTCAGTCCAAAGTGATATTTGGTTCCCCAGGGTTTACTTCTATTCATTTCCAGCAAATTTTCCAGCCTTGTTTCAAATCCTCATGAATTTTGGTCTTTTCAATCTGAGCATGAGTTCCCAACCCCATGCTTGCCTTGTGAATCATAAAGATTTTAGGTCTCTTGTTGTCCCCTTTCTCTCGGATCTTGGCAAACTAACTTGTCCATAAGTTTCAGGAACATCTTCGAAACCAGTTCCCTTTCATACTTAGCTGCATGGGATGGTGACTAAGATGGATTGTAACCATGTAGAAATGCTAATTAGCTAATTTTTAGACTCCAAAGGTATTTCACTTTGGAATTAAACGAATAGTTTAAAGCACAACTATTTACAAACTGGCATTTTCAGCACATTCCTTGGACTTCTGGGATTCTGTCTGACCACTGTAAACATAGATGCTGCACCATTCCTGCTAATGTGGACACTTTACACATTCCTCATAAAATATCACACCTTTCTTTAAACTTCAAGGCCTGATCACCCAGGCCTGTGGTCAGACACTTCAGCACCCATCACCTGAATCCCTCATGTCTCCAAATTAAAGACACAGTCCAAAATATAACTTATAAATGTCATAACTGTAAAATGATCAAGGACTTTTATTCCGAGAATTGTCAAAGTTACATTCACCAACACAGGCTGACAACTAAATATAAACATTTATCCATGCTAGATACAAAAAAATCTCCAGGTATAATAAGCTATTTGACAATATTTTCACTGCTTGACACAATATCAAATGCAAAACTTGTGACATTTGTTTAATTATCTTTATCATGCAGGGACATCAGAAAAAAAAAATCTCAAAGGAACACTCTCAACATCTGAACTATAATTTAGGATTTTTCCATTCCAAAGGGTTTAGCTCAACGTTTCTTAAAAGGAAATGGAAGATATTAGTTTGTAGGAAGGAATCAGATTATTTTGAAAAATGTTTCATTGTTCTGCAATCATAACTCCTAAACGTAGTAACCTGTGTATCACAGAAGCTAAACTTCATAAATAACTTACAAGTATATTTGTTTAGTGCACCACAAAACACAGCAGTGTGACAAAAGAAATTAAAATAAATGTTAAGGTGTATCTTCAAACAGAGCATGTACAGATAAAGTCAGATAAAGTCTTCCATGAAAGGATTAATGATAGGTGGTGGTCAGAGGATGCAGGGACATCACCAGTGGAAAAGTATCGCCAAGGTAGGGTTGCCAATTCTGGTTACTTATATTCGTAGGAGATTTCACATATCCTCCTACCCGTCCTTGATCACCAACCTTGTCCATCTTTTCAGTGTACTTTTCTCCTTGGAAAGCAACATGCTCTTAATTATCCAAAAAAACCAAATGGTCTTTGGATCCCATATCTGAATGTTGATTAGTGGAAAAATATTAAAGAAAATTTAAACAAAAATCAATAGCTTACAAAAATATGATGTTACAAGTTTGCTTGTAGCAGTGCCATAGAGATTAATATTCAATGATTGCAAACTCTGAGATGATCCTGGAGATTTGGCAACCCTAAACTCAGGGGATACATCCAACAAAATCTGCTAATATTCACAACTGTGAAGCAACACCAGGAGGAATTTTGGTAAGAGAGCAGCTTTCCATTGATAGGAAAGAACAAGTTGATATACCTCACTTCAATATCAACAGTCGAGTCTTCCTCCGTACTGCTGCAACATGTTAAACAGAAAGAGTACAAAATATTATGTCTCTTTAGGACAATGAAATATATATTACTCCAGTTAATTCCTCCAAAATATACAAGTACAAGTATAAAATGTCAGAGATATACAGCTGTTCAGTCATCTGCATCTATACCCTTCAAGAGAATAAGATTAGCTTCTGTATGAGTTCTCGTCCATTATACAACTTTCCAATCCATTATTGCTTCTTTGTCAAAAAAGCAGACCACCTCCACCAACTGTTTCTTTTTTTCTCCACCAGTTTCTTTCTTGGGAAAAACAATTGATAAAAGATTCTATTCAGAATATTAAGCCTTATTTCTGTTTCAGATGCTCCTAATGTTTCTAATCCTGAGTCAAATCATTTATGTGTTTTGCTGTTACCCCTCAAAAATACAGCTCATACTGATGTGTCAAAGAGACAGGGTAGTGTTTTTTGTCATAATGTTTTATGGTGAAGGGGAGTCTGGCAGCAGGGGATTTGATGCTCCAGTTTTGAAATCTTAAAACGATGTTTGTTAAATTCACATAATATTGGACTGTTCATCAGACTAATTTTTTTTTTCACCTATCTTTGAGACCTGCCATTTTATTTTCAGGAAGGTTGGAGCCAGAGGATTTTTAACAGGTCCTGATCTCAAATTGAAATTTGATTGACCTGATTGGTCACTTGAGTTTTAGAAGGATGTTGGGTGGAACATATTACAGTGATTAGAGTGCCTGAGGCGGAATGTAGCAGAGAAATATACTGATAGTGTGTGCAAGAAATAAATTGAATAAAGTGAGGGTCATGAGGGGAGGCGATGGCCTAGTTGTATTACCGCTGGACTGTTAATCCAGACACCCAGATAATGTTCCGGGGACCCTGGTTCGAATCCCGCCACAGCAGATGGTGGAATTTGAATTCAATAAAATAACTGGCATTAGCAATCTAGTGATGACCGTGAATCTATTGTCGATTGTTTGAAAAACCCATCTGGTTCACTAATATTCTTTAGGGAAGGAAACTGTCATCCTTACCTGGTCTGGCCTACATGTGACTCCAGACCCACAGCAATGTGGTTGACTCGTAACTGTCCTCTGGGCAATTAGGGATGGGCAATAAATGCTGCCTGGCCAGCGACGCCCTCTTCCCGTGAATGAATAAAAAAAAGTGGAGGATAAACATTGGCGTAGAACAGTTAGGCTGAATATTCTTGTGCTGTAGATTCAATGGAATTCTTTGGAAAAACCCAAATTATTTTCCATTTTCATTGGAAACTACATCGCGTATTTAAAGTTATATCTGCTAATGGTCATCCAATATTATGTTCAATGCATGACCATATTGTTCTGCCCACCTCCATTCTCCCAATGATGCATGATCTCAATTTATGAATCGGGGTTAAGATTTCTGCATCTGCAATTTCAACATACACAAAGAGGACATACTGGAGATTTTCACACTCTGCTATGAGTTAGTAACAATTGTTTATTCCAACGAATGAAAATCACAAATGATGGAAACTTATACTTGTGCCTATTTTAATGTAAGCCTTATTTCACAAACTATTTTAGTTAACAGTGATATCTTGAGTCCACTGAAAATCCATCTAGATATATTTACTAAAAAATATACTTGACTGATCTATCCTAGAAAGTTACACTAACATTTTTAAATGGTCATCCGTTGCACCAAGATGCCAAAATAAAGGGAAGGCTGATAATTCTTTGCCTTTGGTAAGTTGTCCAAAAACTAGTCTCATTATTTGGTAGAATAACCTCAGTGTCACCTAAGTTGTACACTGCAAGCAACTGGTCCTCTTTTTATAACACCAAGGACACCAAACAATATAAAACTGCAGTGATAAATAATTCATAGAGTAAAAGTTATTAACCTGAACTGTTAAGTGTATTCCTCTGCTCATAGACGTTGCCTGATCTGCTCAGCATTTCCACCATTTTGTATTTTTATTTCAGATTTTCAAACTCTACAGTAGCTTGTTTTTGTATAAGGGACTCTGCCTGTTTATAGACCACCAATTGACGGAAATAAACAACATGTGGGATAAACAACCTCAAGTCTGATAAAGAGATGTTGCTGAAAATCATCAGCAGGGGCGAGCAACAACTATAGAGAAACAGAGTTAATGTTTCATCTGTTGAAAGAACTATGAACTGAAGTGTTAACTTTGTCTCTCTCTGCTCAGATGCTGAATGGCTTGCTGAGTATTTACAGCATTTTCTATAATATTGTTCAGATTTCCAGCATCCACAATATTTTGTTTGTGTCCAAAATCTTTTTTTAATCTTGTCCTTTAACTGCATACCTACAGCTGAAAGATTTTGGGGCAATATAGCGAACAGAATTGGAGACCATACCTGCTATTTCCCTCCATGCGCTCACTGTCAGTAGTACCCGAGGAGCATAAAGGAAACACGTCATAAAAACAGGGTGAAACTTATTTATGCAGAAATAGAAACAGAGAACAATGAACTTGCACATATATAGCACCATTTACAACTTCCGAATGTTCCAAAATGCATTTCAATTAATTAAATATTTTTGAAGTACAGTTGCTATGACAATGAAGGAAATGTGATAGCCAATTTACTCACACTAAAGTCTTACACTACATATGAAATATACAAATGATTCATATATTTTTAAGTGTTAAATGAGTGACAAATGTTGGACAAAACAGTGGGAAAATGTCCTCATTTATGAGTGCCCTGTGATCTTTTATGGTTCATCTGAGAAAGCAGGGAGGGACTCGATTTCACATTTCAACAAAAAGATAAAAAAATGAATGTAACAGTGCGGTGACCTTTAATCCACAAGCAGTGCAGCAAGGAAAATGTGTAATTATTTAAATTAATTCTTGGGAAGTGGACATTGCTGGCTAAACCAGTATTCATTGCTCATCCCTTCATTGACCTGAGGTGGTGGTGATAGTGGTCTTGAATTGTTATTGACCTAGAGATGTAGGTACATCCATAGCGCTGTTAGGGAGGGATTTCGAAGATTTTGACTGGGCAAGAATGAAGGAATAATGTCAGGTCAGGATGGTGTGTGCCTTGGAGGGGAACTTGCAGGTGATAGTGTTCCAATGTAATATCCACTACCTTTGTCCTTCTCGGTTGTAGAGGTTGCAGGTTTGGAAGGTCTGTTGAAGCAGCTCATGGAGTTACTGCAGTGCATCTTGGAGATGATGCGCACTGTTGCCACTGTAAATCAATGGTGAAAGGAATGAAAGTGGAAGGAGGTGGATGGGGTGCAAATCAAGCAGGATCCTCTGGCCCAGATGGCATTGAATTTCCTGAGTGTTGTTAGAACTCTACCTATCCATGCAAGTGGAGACTATTCCATCACAATACTGACTTGTACCTGATTTTCCAGCCTCTAACTTGGTCCATTGTGACCCCAAGGATATCAATACCAGGGGATTCAGTAACAGTATTGCCATTGAATGTCAAGAGGGCAATGATTAAATTCTGTTTTATTGGAGATGGCCATTGTTTGACATTTGTGTGGTGCAACTTAGAGTCATTGAGTCTTATGGAAACAGACCCTTTGGTCCAACTTCTCCCAACCAGCATTCCCAAACTAAACTTTTCCATTTGCCTGTGTTTGGTCAATATTCCTCTAAACCTTTCCTGTTCATGTACCTGTTCAAATGTCTTTTAAATGAGGTAACTGCCCAAGCCTGAATGTTGTTCAGGTTTTGCTGTACACGAACACGAGACCCTTCAGTTTCTGAGGATCATGAATTGTGTTGCACATTGTGTGATCATCAGAGTACATCCCCATTTCTGACTATATGACGGAGTGAAGGTCATTAGAGAGGTGGCTGGAAATGGTTGGGCCTGGGATGTTACCCCGAGGAAGTCCTGCAGTAATTTTGTGGAGCTGAGGTGACTGATTTTCAAAAGTCTCAACCATCCTCCCTTCTGCCTGGGACCTTTAGCAACAGATACCCTGATTCCCGTTGATTCCACTTTTGTGAGGGCTCCTTGATTCCATATTTGTTCAAATGCTGCCTTGACCTCAAAGGGAGTCACTCTCACCTCACCTCTGAGGTTTAGCTCATCTGTCCATGTTTGGACCTAGACTGTAATGAGATCAGGAGCTGAGTGGCCCTGGCAGGACCCAAACTGAGCGTCGGTGAGCAGGTTATTGGTGAGCACATGCAGCTTGATAGCACTGTGGATGGTGTCCACCACCATTCACAATTGAAAGTGGTCGGACTAGCAGAGCTTAGATCTGATATGTTGATTGTGAGATCACTTAGACCTATCTATTGCATGCTGCTTCTATTGCTTGGCATGCAAGCTGCCCTGTGTTCACCAAGTAAAGACCTAATTTTTTTGGTATGCCTATTGCTGCTCTTGGCATGCCCTCCATTCTTCATCGAACCAGGGCTGATCATCTGGCTGCTGGTAATGATCAATTGTGTAAAATGCCAAGTTATGAGGCTCTAGATTATGGTTGAATGTAATTCTGATGCTGCTTATTGCCCACAGTGCCTCAAGGATACTGAGTTTTGATCTGCTAGATCTGTTTGAAGTCTATTTGATATCCCATTTAGCATGTTGGGAGTGCAAGACAATACAAATGAAGGACACCTTCAACATGAATACAGGACCGCATCTCCTCAATGCCTACGCATCTATCACTCCTATGAATACTGTTGTGCATGGGACGTAATGGCCAAATGGTATTATCACTGGACTGCTAATACAGAGACCCAGGTAATGTTCTGGGGATCTGAGTTTGAATCCTGCCACTGCAGATGGTGGAATTTGACTTCAATAAATATCTGGAATTAAGAATCTAATGATGTCCATGAAACCATTGCTGATTGTCAGGAAAAACCCACCTGATTCACTAACTTCCTTTAGAGAAGGAAACTGCCATCATTACCTGGTCTGGCCTAAACGTGACTCCAGACCCACAGCAATGTGGTTGACTCTTAACTGCCCTCTAGGTAATTAGGGATGAGCAATAAATGCTGGCCCAGACAGCAATGTCCACATCCCATGAGTAAATAAATTTTAAAGAATGCATCTGTGACAGGTGGATTAGAGTGGACAAGGTCAAGGGAGGATTTCCTTCTTGTTGGTTCCTTCACACCAGTGAAGAGCCAGTGCACTAACTATGTTCTTTAGGACTCGGTCAACTCTGAGAGTAGCCGTGCTGCTGAGCCACTCTTGGTGATGGACATAAAAGTCTCCCATCTAGAGTAAATTTTGTGACCTTACTATGCCCAGTGCTTCGTCCAATTGGTATTCAACATGGAGAAGCACTGACGCATCGGCCAAGCAGCAAGGGTGTCAGGAGTGGTAAGTGGCAATAAGCAGGAGGTTTTCTTGCCCATGTTTATCTGATGCCATGAGACTTGATGTCAATCTTGAGGACTCAGGTCAACTCTGTCCTGACTGTATACCACTGTGTTGCCACCTGTGTTGGGTCTGCCCTGTCAGCAGGACAGGATGTACACAGGGCTGGTGATGGTGGTGTTTGGCACATTGTCTCTATAGTCCAATTTTGTGATTCTGACTACTTCAAACTCATACTTGGCCATTCTGTGGAACACCTCTTTTAATTTTGCAATGAACTCAATGTTAGTAAGAAGGATTTGCAAAGTTGACAGGATTGGGTTTGCTTGTTTCTGGAGCCTACATTGATGCTGGGTGGTCTATCCAGTTTTGTTGCTTTCTGTAGACTTTGCATTGATTTTGATACAACTAACTTGCTTGCTAGGCCATTTTAGAGGTCAGTTAAGAGTCAAACACATTACTGAGACTGGAGTCACATACCGGGGAGATCAGCATTCCTTCCCTAAAGGATATTAGTGAACGAAATCAGTCTTTATCACCATAGACTATGGTTACATGATTGGCATTAAACTACCTTTATAATTCCAAATATTTTATTAAATTTCAATTTCACATTATGCTGTTGTGGTATTCAAACCCATGGCCACATAACATGAGACTGGGGCTCTGATTACTGGTCCAATGTTAATGCCACTACATTTCCACTTTCCATTACAACATTGATGAAATCTATAATTGCTTTTAAGATTTTTTGAAAAGGAATTTTCAGAGTTTGGATCAATTGTGAAGGGATCCATTGTAATTGTCCTGAATAATAAGAAATACTGACCTATCTAAACTGGTGGTCCTTGACCTGGAAGCAGAAGAAACAGAAAGGAAGTAAGGAAGAGTCTGTCACTGACAGACATAGAATCAAATCCCCACAGTGTGAAGTCAGGCCATTTGGGCCATCAAGTCCAGACCAACCCTTTGAAGGGCATCCCACCCAGACCCACTCTATCCCTGTAAGCCTGAATTTCCCATGGCTAATCCACTTAGCCTGCACTTCCCTGGTCACTATGGACAAATTAGCATGGCTAATCCACCTAACCTGCATGTCTTTGGACTGTGCGAGGAAACTGCAGCACCCAGAAGAAACCCACACAGACATGGGGAGAATGTGCAAACTACACACAGACAGTCGCCTGAGGGTGGAATTGAACTTGGCTCCCTGGTGCTGTTGGGCAGCAGTGCTAACCACTGTGCCGCCCCTAAAAAAGAACAGTTGGAAAGGATAGCTTTATTCAGAGAAGCTGGAGGTTGTAGGAGATCGCACAAAGAGAACGTGCAGAGACAGAACAAGTAACACAGACATTATGTGACAGATGAAGAAGCACTTTCAGGAAGTGGTGAGTTTTTATTTGTTTCACTGAAAAGGAGTAAGAGGCTCTTGGATATACTGTGTGAGTAGTTGTAAAGATCAAAAACCTGGAGTGCTGTATGAGTAGCTTGGAGGTGCTAGGGTTGGTATTTTCTCAGAAGTGGCCAAACAATGAACCGGGGTGTTATTGTTATTGTTTAGTTGGTTGAAATGGAACATTGGAAAGCTACACCATCAGGACTTTCTTAACATGAGGGAGACGGGGTTGCAGAAGTGGGCCATGCTGATGCTAATTGTACCCGGGAAATTTTCAGGTGAAAGCTATTTTTGGATAGGACTCCTGGCCTCCCAAGTGAATCAAGAATAGGATATTGTAGAATTGTGTAGCTACATTATGCTATACACAATGAAGGGAAATGCTCATATCTTTGTTGTATTTTTTAAAGCTAAGTTTATGTTTTTATTTCAAGTATCATTTTCCTGTTAATTGATGTTTAATTGAACTTAGTTCTGATTGCTGTTAAAGAAGTGAAGTCTCGCTTGTCATTTCTTCATTTGGTGGACAGGTCATTTAGCAAATTTGGTTGTTTTCAAATTATGGTTCCTCCGTGGGGGTTGTAACAATAGTACTTGCTGTGAGGGCTGAGTGAACACTGGGTTGTGCAAATTGCTCATATGCTGAATTCCCAAATTCAGTACAATCTTTTCAAGATTATATTTGTTTTGTCGCTTTTTCGCAAAATTATGATCTCTGTAGGAAATCTGTGAATATCACTTAGTTTGCAGAACAAAGCAAAAGCGACTTTAGGATATAAAGATCTTCAGATCATTCATGAAGAACACAACTGTAAGTGATTGCAGTTGATTCAGCTATAATTAGAAAGTTTTAATAATTCAGGACACACTTTAATATCATTCAGTTGCTTCAGTACCTGTTCCAGTAGACATTTCCAGAATTTTTTTGCATTTCTCCAAGAATTGCCAAAAGTAAGGAGGATTTGCCACACCCGACCTGACCAACTATCATGGTGAGCTGTCCTAAGGAAAAGAGGGAAACCTTTCAACTGCATATTACTCATACATCAGATCAGCAATACATATGAATATAACTTGTATCAAAAAGGTGAATCGATAAAATTGCTATAAGACATTATTATCTCATCGTTGACTAGCCACACATATTGCTCCAAAGGAAATGTTTTGGCATTGTGCAATAAATTTAAAACAAAGTCTTACATATATTTGGGTACTTTCCGAACCAACCTGTTCAGAGATGTTATTACATGCCTCTGGAGTAGGTGTGACTTGAACCTAGGCCTACTGGCCTAGAGGTTGGGACATTTCTACTTTGTCACAAGAGCACCACTCACATAATCACACAATTTAGATAAATGCACTTTATATGTTTGTATTTACAATTAAAACATTAATGTTTCACTAGAATAGCCGCCACCAATCTACCAGACACAGCCATGTCTGCGCGACTTCTAGATTTTCCTCGAGCATCTACTAATGGTGCTTTAACTTCCTTAGACTAATTTATGAAAATGTTGACTTTCAGAACAAAATACAACAGACCTGCTCCTACTCTTCATTTGGAGCTGCTTGTCCATCACCATGTAGTTGCCAATTGAGGATACTGGAGTTTAAAGTCACCGTAGATTTAGAGAACCACGGGGACACTCTCTCATTAGAGAGAGACACTGGTGTTGGCTTAACCTAAGCGTCACCACACTTCAGGCAAGGGGAGAGGTTGCAAAGAAGAATTTTTCATGGTAACGTCAACCGGTGCAGGAAGTGAGCCCACACTGTTGGCATCACCCTAAATTGTAAACAACCATCCAACCAATTGAAGCTACACCACAGTACCAGAAGCATATTGAAAAGCTAATTCTAAGAATGCATTACAATCACTGAATACCCCGATATCCTGGCAATTAACACTGACCAGAAGCCCAACTGAAGCTGCTCCAAACATACTGCAACAATAGGTCAATTGGTGGGAATTCTACAGCAACTATTACATCTCCTGTCTGCCTGAGGCCTATTCACTACAAAGCACAAATCAGGAGTGCTTTAGAATACTCCACCTACCTGAGCGAGTACAGCTCTAACAACACTCCAGACCTTCAAAATCATCCAGGACCAATCAACCTGCTTGATCTGCGCCCCATCCACCACCTTCAACATTCACTCCCTCCAGCATTGTGGCAGCAAGGAGTGACTTTACAAGGTGAACTGCAACAACTTGTAAGGCTCCTTTGAAAAACCAGTGACCTTTAAAACTAGCGACTTCTACCACGGAGAAGAATAAAGCTAGCCAGTGTGTGAGGAAATTACCACCTACAGTTTTCCTCCTAGACACACATTGTCCTGACTTGAAATATATGTGTTCCTTCACTGTTACAGGATAGAAATCCTGGAATTTTCTCCTTAACAGCACTGTCTTTGTCCTAAGACCCAACGGACTGGAGCAGTTTCCCCATTAGCAATGGCAACCAGGGAATCACAGATTTAAAAAAAAAACATCCATTATACTTCAAACAGTAAGGGAAGGTGGTGGCTTAATGGCTATGTCACTAGACTTGTAATCCAGACTAGTATTCTGAGGAAGCAAAAACAGAAGTTGCTGGAAAAGCTCAGCAGGTCTGGCAGCATCTGTGAAGAAAAAATCAGAGTTAACATTTTGGGTCCGGTGACCCTTCCTCAGAACTAGTATTCTGGGGACATGGGTTTCAATCCCAACATGGCAAATGTTGAAATTTGAATTCAATCAACATGTGGAATAAAAAGCTAGTCTAATGGTGACCATCTTGTATCCATCTTGTTATTGTTGTAGGCCCTTCTGGTTCACTAATGCCATTTAGGGAATGAAATCTGTTGCCCTTATTTGGTCTGGCCTACATGTGACATCCACAGTTATGTGGTTGACTCTTAGCTATCCTTAGGGAAATTAGTTTAGTTAGTTTAGCAATTACATGTTTAGCTTTTTACTCTGGCCTTATTTACTTGGATATGTGGTTCATACACTGAAGTTTATTTGCTGTGCAACCATATCTGGTTACCTAACTTCAGAAAGCCTGCACATTTTTTATCACATAATTATCTTGACATTCATTTGAAAATTATAAGCTCATTCATCACTTATTAATGTCTCTGCATAATTTGTTGCATTCCTCCTCAGTGTTAACTAGACCTCTTAATTAGGTATCTTCATAAATTTAGAAATTGTGTTTTTGATTCCAAATTTCAAATACCAGTGATTGCAGCATTGTCCTTTATGGAACTCCACTTCCTGCCTTCTGCTGCTCTGAATAGCTACAGTGTCTACCATCCTGAAGGTACAAGTATTGTAACTTGTCCAGGCTTCATTAACAGCACCTTCTAAACTGTGATCTTTACTACCTAGCAGAATAAGAGCATGGGAACATCACCAACTCTCCCTCAACCATCCTGACTTGGAGATACCATGCTCTTCTTTCACTGTCACTGGCTCAAAATCCTAACTCCAGACCTCCTGGCAGTGTGGATACTTGTGCATCATGTGGCTGCAGAGATTGCAATAACTGTTTCTAGCTCTCTTCTCAAGGTCGATGAAAGATGGATAATAGATACTGACCTTTCCAGCAATGCAGACATCTCATAAATTAATAAGAAAAAGCCTAACTGCATGTTCTGACCTTGATCCGACCAAAGTATGCATAACAATAGGACACCTAATGACCATGACATCAGCAAATGCTTGGACTATTCTGAGCACATCTTGGATGTCCATCATAGAAGAGCCAACAACATCTAATACTAGTGCCAACTAAGGATGCAGCTTCTCTGCCTGCCACACACCCACACACCACCAATTAATGCCAGCAATGAAGGAAAATGCCGATTAGTTACTTTAGCCCCTAACTGAACCTGAATGAAGATTCTTTCATGTAAACTTTCATAAGAACATAGAAACAGGAGTAGGCTATTCAGCCCCTCGAGATTGTTCTGCACTTCATGGCTGATATGTGCCCTAACTCTATATTTCGATCCATATTCTTTTACAGCTTTGCTTAACAACAGCTTATCACAGATTTAAAATCAACAATCGATTCACTATAGTTTGTGGTAGAAAGTTCCAAATCTCTATCACCTTTCCTGTACAGAAGTGCTTCCTAACATGCTTCCTATCGTTTAGCCCTAATTCTTAGACTATGCCCTTAGTTCTAGAATCTCCTACCAGTGGAAATAATTTATCTACGCAGCCTTTTTCTGTTAATATCTTGAAGACTTGGATAGATCACTTGTTAACCATCTAAATTCTCGAGAATCCAGGCCTAATTTATATAATCTCTTTTCATAATGTAACCCCTGAAGTCCAGGGGGTATTATTCTTGTCTGTTAGCGCTGATGCTTTATTATTTCTCTTTTCCAATTTAACCAACACACTTTTTGAAGTTTTGCCATTAACTGCAGTACCTAAAATAAGATTCCTGATTATTTCCTTATTCTCTATCCTGTTACTTGATTTTGAAACTGTATTGACTTCCCCTGAGCCCTCCTTCCCATTTATTGCCTTAAAGTCCACATGACCATCCTATTTAGCCTTCCTGCTCAGATCTTGGTTCAGTGGAGTCTATCCCAGCACTACAGTTTCCTCTTGTCCCAATAATGATACCAGTGCCCCACAAAATGGAACCCCTTTTTCCTACATCATTTCTTTAGCAATGCATTTACTTTGTTAATTTTCTTATCTCTACGCCAATTTGCACATGGTTTGGGATAAAATACCAATACTCCCTTGAGGCCCTGTTCTTTAACTTTGTTCCTAATTCCTGATTTTCCCAAACAGGACATCTTGTCTACTCTTGCCTACGTTGTTAATGCCAACATGGACCACAACAACTCGATCCTCCCCCAATGTCCAATGTCCTTTCAAGCTAGTTTCAGATGTCCCTTAACTTGGCACCAAGCAGGCAATGGACAACGTGGCTCTCTCAATCCTGCTTACAAAGGTGTTTTCTGCGCCCCTAAATATAGAAGTCCCTCCCATTGCCACTTTTCTTTTCACTAGCCCCACCTGAATGGCCTCCTGTACACAGCACAATGGTTAGTTTGCCCATTCTCCCTATAATCTTTTTCTTCATCCACACAGGGAGCAAGTTTCTCATACTTGTTTGACAAGGTCAAGAGCTGAGGCTCCTTCAAAGATAAATTCAGAATCCCTCTAACTACGTCACTTGTAGTCACACCTTCCCTGTCCCTGACCAATGGCCAAATTTGAAGTACTTAACCTACAGGGTGTGATTGCTTTTTGAAACACAGTGTCCATGTAACTCTCCCCCTCCCTGATGTGTTACAGTGTTTTTTGCTTGGAACCCAGGCTCATTCCTTCAGCAATCAACACTTGCCACATGTGTATTTACTCTGAACCACAATGGGGTCCACCAGCTCCACATCATGCAGGTACAACACATTCACCTGGCCTTGCATCTCTACGTTATTTAGTTTAAAGTTTTAATTAATTTTACACATTTCCTAATGGTCTTTAGTTTTTAATCTGTAAAATATTTCCCCTATTAACCATTTTCAGATGTAACCCATTTCCATCCTTCAGGAAGACTCTGTTTTTCATGTTTTTCTAGACAAAGCCTCTTGGAAACTAACTGTAAGGATTTGAACCTATCATATTTGAATCTTGATTCATTTTTGATCCTTTTCTAGTGCTACTGCTATGTTGGGAGTTTGAAGTAACCATGCACTGATTTACGGACACAGATCCCACATTTATAGTGATAAAAATGATCAAAATCAGTTAACTATTTAATGCACAGAACTTAGCCCTCAGTTTAGAATCATGGTTATCTCTGTTTCCATTTCAGAATCCATAAACAAAAGGAGATCAAGAAGAATCATTAGCTGACCTTGATACTAACCAAAGGTAAAATGAACTTGAGAATTAACTGATTTCTGTCTGTCATAAATTTGCAAGAATTTATTGCACTTCACAACGTGAAAGTGGACATTTCTACAAATCCCTTTGAATAGTTGTACCATGTTCAACAGAACAGAAAACGCAACTACTGATTTCGGTAGCTGGAACTCTACGCTATCAACAGGTAACAAAAAGAATAGGAGCTGATTAATTCATGTTCCCAATCAATATAACAACATTTTTTATTTATCGAGGCATTATGCATTTATTGTTCATGTATTTCCTTCACTGTCCTACCATGAGGAATCTTGATTTCAATGTTAGACAAAGTAGGAGCTCCATCAGACGTCCAGGTAAAAAATCCATTGGTCACCTGCAGTTACATAGAAAAGTATTAGAAAAACCTGCAAAATATAAATAGTTCTGAAACATCAGGGATCAACTTTGTGGTGTATATAATGTGTGTATGTGAATTGCAGTCATTCTTATTAGCCCAAAAAACATTGACATAGGCCTGGATTGTACCATTTGCGCAGAAGTCCCGGTCTTGGGAGGAAATGACTGTCACTGGCACTGTCAGACAAGCAGCAGAACTTCAGAGCTTTATGGGCAGCAGCTAATTAAATTGCTTTCACAGTACTGCTTCTGGGCCGGATGTACTCGTATTTCATCCTGAATCATACAAATTTTGCCAATGTTGTATGGACATGACAGCTCACTACGCTGTATGAACTGCTGCACATGATGAAGATTATTGCTATCATCCTCCTGAAGTGCAAGAAACTACAGGACCTGCTAAGTCTAATCACTTCTTGGTCTAACCAGAAGAGATTCTTGGAGTTAACATGACATACTTATTGCATGTTAACAATTAGTTACCAGTTATATTAATATGACAGTGTTAACGTTATTACAGAGCTTTGAAGAAGACCTGGATGTTAGGACTTATTGAGGCCACACCCAGAGTACTGCAAGTAGTTTTTTTTTATTGAAGGAGAGATACACTTGCATTGGGGACAGTTCAATGAAGGTTTACTTGGCTGATTCCTGTGATGAAGGGGTTGTCCTATGGAGAAAGGCTTAGTAGGTTGGACCTATTCTCATTGGAGTTTAGAAAAATAAGAGGTGATCCTCTTGAAAATATTAAAATTTGGAGGGACTTTGATAGGGTCAATGTTGAAAGGATGTTTCCCTTTAGATTTTAGGGAAATCTAAAACCAGGGGGTACCATTTCAGAATAAGGGGTCTAGCATTTAAGGTGGAGATGAAGAGGAATTTCTTCTGGCCCAAGGTTGTTAATTTTTGGAATTTTCTTCCACAGGGAGCAGGGGAAGCTGAGTTGTTGGCATTTTGATCTCTGCTAGCAGGGCAGATGTCTCTGTGTTCTCCACAGTCAAAATACATTTTAGTTCTGAAGAAAAACTAAAGAAGAAAACCAGTTCATCTGTCCTTCAGCAGTTGTTGTAAGCTATGACTTTTAACTGATAAGTCAAAGACCCCTTACCAGTGAACCAGCCGCCTTGTGTCTCTCGCAAACCAACAGAATTATCCAAAGAAAAATGACTCAAAAGTGACATTCTAACCATCAAAAGAATCTGAACCACAGGACTACCTCCCAGTTTTCCTCTGCCCATAATTTGTCTTTCCCTGTGTGTTTGTGTCTGTGTGTGTGTGTGAGAGAGAGAGAAAAAGAGCGAGAGAGAAAGAGAGAGAGAGATTGTATGTGTGTGTGTGTTGAGGTGTATTAGTTCTAATTTGTTGTGTTATATTCAATGCTTTGTAACTACTAGCCCATAGTTAGAGGCTAATTACTTGTACTATATCGTAATTCTTGTTCATTAGCAAAACCTGGTTCTTGCTCTCTATCAACTTGTGTCCGAAAGTCATGTAAAATGGGGAATTTTGCATATTCATTTTAAAATCTTTAACTTTTGCGATGACCCCAGGAATAGTGAGGTTTGATTTCTGGCTTGCTATCCCAGTGAGTCATGACAATGTCCACTGTGAACTGTTTCCCATGCTGCCTAGATGCAAAGTGCTTCTGCAAAATGTCT
Organism: Rhincodon typus; assembly: GCF_021869965.1. Classification (NCBI taxonomy): domain Eukaryota; kingdom Metazoa; phylum Chordata; class Chondrichthyes; order Orectolobiformes; family Rhincodontidae; genus Rhincodon; species Rhincodon typus. The sequence goes on along the minus strand of NC_063348.1, from coordinate 23,177,904 downwards.
GGACCACACACAGGGTTGGTGCAGCAAGTGTCAGTTTGTAGGGCAAAAACACAGAATCCATATTTGCTGGACGTAATGACATTGTAACATCAGGTACAGCCATTTCCAGAGTCATGCTAGTTGCAATCATTTCACTGCCCACTTTCTATGAATGGACAGTGAAGGTGCTTAGAGATCAGATACTGGTCAAAGGCAATTTACAACATGCCATTAGTGCTTGAAAATTAAACTTGGGCATCTCAATGATGTTGAAGTTAGCACCGATGACATTACAAAGGATCATTGCTGTCCAAAATGGAATCATTCTTTGTGCAACCTTCAAGGGTCCTTTGTGTGCCACACATCATTGCTTCATTGGTTGCCATGTAAGTGTAATGATGGTCTGGACTGAAAGTTGTGAGAAATTGGTTTATTGATGTGGGGGCAGGCAGGGTGTCAGACTGCTGTAGGCACTTCCCTCATGATGAATTGGGGAGTCATTCAGCCAGTATGGCACCTTCACCTCATCACATTGCTGTGGATTTCACCAATAGGGTTCCATTCGATTCATCTGTGAAGTGTGTGCCTGCTATCCTGGAAGATGCCACAACATCTACATCCTAGAGCACTCTCATGTACTTGGTGAATTTGAGAGTCTGGTTGCCTGCAGAACAGATACCCACTGTTGCTTATGACACCATTAGACAGTCCTGACTGATACAGAGTGCAGGTTTTATGTCACCCTTGCCTCAAACAGGTCTGTCGTAGAGGAGATAATTGGGCTGTTGAAGATGTGGTTCCGTTGCTTGAACTGGGGGCCATCCAGTATAGTCTTAACAGACTGGTAGTCAATCTGTAATTAGGGTGAGAGAATGAGGTTTTGTGTGTGAGGGAGTGTTTGCCATGTCAACTATGTGCCATGGGTAGCATGGCTTCATAACTGCTGTGACAAGCTATAGGGATAATGCTGGATTGCCAAGTATGGTCCAAGTTGCACTGTGGCCTTTCAAAGGTGACACGGGTGCAATGGGTGCCAATCTCACAGCGATCCGGTGAGAGATGACTTGTTCTGGGTACGGTGTGTGGTAAGATGGGGTTGAAATTGGATGTAAGGGACACAATCCGGGTAGGCTAGGTAGTTAGTGAGGTGAGTTTGGTAAAATATGGAAGAAATATTGCTAAGCTTCATGGTGGAAATCCTGCCATAAAACACTATGCAACTTGGGCTTAGCCAAAAAAAAAGTAAAATTCAGCCCCAACTTTATTTTTCTGCTAAGGAAGGCCCTACAACATGGAATTCCAGTTTTAACATTGATTCCTGTTTCAAAGTACAATTTTCAGGATTGCAACTCTGGCTTTTCGTAAGAACGCCCTTTATTGCCGGAGCAGCTACAGTAGATGCCATATAGCAGGACACTTCTTGTTTCTTAAGTGGCTGCTACTCAGCATGTTTCTATGGCGTAAATTCCAGACTTGATTTATTTTAATTGTTCACTCACTGGAAGAAATTAAGAATAAGCTGGTTGCATTTCATTGTTTAAAAGTAATGCTCAAATATTTTGTTAATGAAATTTGGTAGAAGTTATTCATTTTAAATTTAAAATAAGCAGTCAGGCAATTTTTTTGAAAGACTTTGTTTTTTTTCCATTCATTCACAGGATGAGGGCATCACTGGCCAGGCAGCATTTTGCCCATCCCTAGTTGACCAGAGAGCACTTAAGGGCCAACCACATTGCTGTGGGACTGGAGTCGCATTTAGGCAGATTTCCTTCCCTAAAGGGCATTTGAGAACGAGATGGGTTTTTCCCCAGAAATTGACCATGGATTCATGATCATCATTAGATTCTTAGGTCCAGATATTTATTGAATTCAAATTCTACTGTCTGCCATTGCAGGATTCGAACCTGAGTCTCCATTACCGAGGTCTCTCAGTTAACAGTCCAGCAATAATAAAGGCCATTGTTTCCCCTATCTCAGCTTTACTATTTCCGCTTACACATCTGCCAGGTTTTTTTGGATCTTCACAGAACTGACATAGTTGCATGAAACATTTTAAGAAAAAGTGCAAGCCAAAAATAAATATACATACCTAAACCATAAAACTGACAATTCTCATCTTCATAAAATTTTTAAAAAAGCGATTGTAGCTATTGTGAAAATAGATATAATTGACAATTATTTCACCTTTATAGAAACATCATCTCCTTCTGTGATGCTTATCTGCTGTCTGGACTGAGGTTCGTAATTGTGCCATTCCTCTTTGCTGGGCCGTTTGCGGTTAATAACTTTAAGGGGCTGTGCAGGAGTGAGCGGAAAATGGAAGGGTAAGTGTTCATAGTATGATATGTGCTAATTAAATAATATAAACAAACACACACACATAGCTTGAATCCATATAAATACATTTTTAAAGATTGTGTATTACATAATAGATGCTGTTAATACAAGCGATTGATTGTGATGGACTTTCAGTTACAGGGTTATCCTATTGCATGGTAAATTGTGAACATGCAGGAATGATGGAAACAGGCCAATAGCACTGAGGAGCTGGCTGGGTGCTTTGCAGAAATGTTAATTTGTACTCACTACAGTCTGGTACTTGCTATTATTTTCGCTGTTCAGCTGGACCACAACCCTGCTGTGATCCTCTCCAATTTCTTCACTGGAGAAGAATTCGCTTAGTTTCTGCACACTGGAAGAAAAATACAGTGACTTGCAACATAGGAACAGATGCTTGCAGTGTCAGGAGACGATGTGATTGCATTTATTTATCTGTGCGTTGCTAACTGTTAAAAACAGCGTAATCTGGTGTAGGAAATATTTCAAACATTATTACAATTGTTGCCCTGTTTTGTCTTGAACACATCTTGTAGTAAAGCTCCACAGGCATTGACTGCATTCTATTATTTTATCAAAATGTATATTTTTGTTATATGTTGTGCATATTGATTGGTTGCTCAACCAGTTGGGTTGAGTGAGGAGGTTTTCAGATAGGCCTAATCCAGTTTTAAATCTGGAGTACATTTCTTTTCTTTTAAAACAAAACAAAACACATTTTACATCCATTCTGACTTTTTTGTGTAACACTAACATGTGAAGGAAAATATATCAGTTCATGTATGTATATTTTTCAGCAGCATTCAATACAAACTGGTCCAAAGTATAAGCATGCATCAATGTGTATTTTAGTAGCTGCGTATCAATTCAGTTGCCAGCCTGACTCAATAACTCCTTTAGATATTTCTCTCCACTCCCCAATGATGCTATTTTATGTCTTACATAGAAATAAGTGGAAAAGTTACATTGAGATTAATCCAAATTATTTCTGCTCCAAATAGAATTGATTTTCACCAAATTGTTCTCCTTTGCCTAGTAAGTATGATGTTTTGGGGGTGTTAATACTGGGTCAATCTATTTACTAATTAGGGGTCCATTGTTGTCTGGCACCATTTCTTCTTTGCTGCCTTTGAAGCCATCCAAAAATCTTTGCTACAATCAGCTAGGAAAATACTTAAATGTAGAAGTTGTGGCTCAAACACAGTGATGGATATGAATATAGGAGGTATGGTTAGTATGTTTGCAGATGACACCAATATAGGTGGTGTAGTGGATATTGAAGAAGGTAACCTCAGAGTACAACAGGACCTTGAACAGATGGCCAATGGACTAAGGAGTGGCAGATGGAGTTTAATTTAGATAAATGTGAGGTGTTGCATTTGGTAAGGCAAACCAGGGCAGGACTTATACAGTTAATGGTAGGGCCCTGGGGAGTGTTGTTAACAAAGAAACCTAGGGGTGCAAATGCATAGTTCCTTGAAACTGGAGTCACAGGTAGACAGGGTAGTGAAAAAAGGTGTTTGGCACGCTTGCCTGTATTAGTCAGTGCATTGAGTATAGAGGTTGGAGTGTCATGTTGTAGCTGTACAAGACACTGGTGAGGTCACTTTTAGACTACTGTGTACAATTTCGGTCGTCCTTCTATAGGAAAGATGTTGTTAAACTTGAGAGGGTTCAGAAAAGATTTACAAGGATTTTGCCAGGGTTGGTGGGTTTGAGCTATAGGGAGAGAATTTTACAGTGTGGAAACAGACCCTTTGGCCCAAAAAGTCCACACTGGCCTTCCAAACTGCATCCCACCCAGACCCATCTCCCTACCCTTTTCCTCTAATCCTCCATTTCCCATGGCTAACACACCTAATCAACACATCCCTGAACACTATGGGCAATTTAGCATGGCCAAATGACCTATTATTCTAAGCTGGGGCTTTCTTCCCTGGAGCATCGGAGGCTGTGGGGTGATCTAATAGAAGTTTCTAAAATCGTTAGGGGCATGGATAGGGTGAATAGCCAAGGTCTTTTTCTCAGGGTAGAGGAATCCAAAACTAAACGGCATAGGTTTAAGGTGAGAGGGGAAAAATTTTAAAGGGAGCTGAGGGACAACATTTTCATGCAGAGGGTGCTGCGTGTAGGGAATGAGCTGCAAGAGGAAGTGGTGGAGGCTGGTACAGTTACAACATTTAAAAGGCATCTGGGTACGTCAATAGGAAGGGTTTAGAGGGATACGGGCCAAATGCTGGCAAATGGGACTAGATCTGTTTAGGATGGCATGGGTGAGTTGGACCGAAGGATCTGTTACTATGCTGTATAACTCTATGACTCTCTAACCAGATGTGATTTTAACATTACGTTGGGAGAATCCTGATTTCTGTGGGACCTGAGGTTTCAGGTATGCCACTACAGGCTGAATGACTAGATAGGGCCAAAGTCAATTCTTTAAAAAGTTACAAGTTGATAAAATCTTTGTGGTGCAGGATTAATGAGAGTGCCCCCTGCTCCAACCCCCAACAAATAAATCCCAAAAGTCCTTGGGCCTCCCAAAACCCAGCTTTGCCTTGGCTCCTGGTATTAATTTAATCTTTTAAAGCTTTTAGCAGAGCTAAGGTAATGCTGAAGACAGTTCCTTCGGGGTCCTGGCATCTTAAGGTTCCGGAGTCAATTTCTAGTTTCCCCCTTGCACCACCCGTCCTTGTCCTAAAGAAGATAATGATAAGAAAGAATATGTGAGATAAGGATATAACTGATTGCATTATAAAACCAATCTCGTATCCACTATTTAAGTAACAACTATCAGTCTGTGCTTGCAGATTCAATTAACTTTTTGCAGAGTCAAGCTGAACCCGAAGGCCTTTATAAACAGTGGGCGTGACCTGATTCTAGATTCCCATTCGCATTCCAAGCACCAGTGCTTTTCTAGTCGATATGGTTCTACAGAGCAAAAATATTGGCTATAGGGCGTCAGTTTATATTGTCTGATGAGTTGGGAAATTTCTTGACTTGAGCTTCTTGCCTCATTGGAGAAAATCTGGCTCTTTGTACTTCAGCCGCCATATAAAAGCACTATTGCTCTTGTTGATGTCTCAGTTTTAGTTTCATGCATTATGACAGCATTCAGTGGATCAAAAGATCAAACATGGTCTTTGAACAGTATTTTACCTCACTAAAGCTTTGACAGTAGAACGAACCACACTGGAGAGCAGGAAGAGGGGTGTGACCAGGATGTGGAAGAGGGAGAGTGAAGCGAAGGCAACTGCTGGCGAGAGATCTGCATTCTCATACAGGTGGGTGTGAACCACAAACGTCTTTTGGAAAATTAGAAAAATAATTGAAATCAGCCCTTTGCGGGCAAATAAAAATACATTTGAAGTCAAAATTAGATGTGCAAAGCAATCACACTCAAAGAACTGACCAATCAAAATTCAGTCAATCCTGGAATCAGTTTTAGGTTTAAACACTTCAGTGGGAGATTCTGATTCTATCTGTCCAAAGTAAACCGGGCAAATGGGCAGTAAAATACCTACTTTACTTACTTGGCAGAAGACTGCTGGAATCAACATGATGTTAATAAATATTTCTTTACAAGCAGCTAAATGGCCAAAGCCAACAGGTTCACAAATCATGGAGATAAAGGTGTGGAGCTGGATGAACACAGCAGGCCAAGCAGCATCAGAGGAGCAGGAAAGCTGACGTTTCGGGTCTGGGCCCTTCTTCAGAAATGGGGGAGGGGAAGGGGATTCTGAAATAAATAGAGAGAGGGGGGAGGAGGATGGAAGGTGGATAAAGGAGCAGATAGGTGGAGAGGAGACGGACAGGTTAAGGAGGCGGGGATGGAGCCAGTAAAGGTGAGTGTAGGTGGGGAGTTAGGGTGGGGGTTGGTCAGTCCAAGGAAGACGGACAGGTCAAGGAGGCAGGGATGAGGCTAGTAGGTAGGAGATGGGGGTGGGGCTTGAGGTGGGAGGAGGGGATAGGTGGGAGAAAGGACAGACAGGTTAGGGAGGCAGGAACGAGCTGGGCTGGTTTTGGGATGTGGTTGGGGGAGGGGAGATTTTGAAGCTTGTGAAGTCCACATTGATACCATTGGGCTGCAGGGTTCCCAAGTGAAATATGAGGTGCGGTTCCTGCAACCTTCAGGTGGCATCGTTGTGGCACTGCAGGAGGCCCAGGATGGACGTGTCGTCCAAGGAGTGGGAGGGGGAGTTGAAGTGGTTTGCGACTGGGAGGTGCAGTCGTTTTTCACGAACTGAGTGTAGGTGTTCCACAAAGCGGTCTCCAAGCCTCCACTTGGTTTCCCCGATGTAGAGGAGGCCACATCAGGAACAGCGTATACAGTATACCACATTAGCAGATGTGCAGGTGAACATCTGTTTGTTGTGGAAGGTTTTCTTGAGGCCTGGGATGGGGGTGAGGGGGGAGGTGTAGGGGCAGGTGTAGCACTTCCTGCGGTTGCAGGGAAAGTGCCGGGCATAGTGGGGCTGGTGGGGAGTGTGGAGCGGACAAGGGAGTACAGAGAGAGTGATCCCTCCGGAAGGCAGATAAGGGTGGGGAGGGAAAAATGTCTTTGGTATGGGGTCAGATTGCAGATGGCGGAAATGCTGGAGGATGATGCGTTGGATCCGGAGGTTGGTGGGGTGGTACGTGAGGACGAGGGGGATTCTGTTTTGGTTGTTATTGCGGCGAGGGGGTGTGAGGGTTGAGTTGCAGGAAACGCGAGAGACGCAGTCGAGGGCGTTTTCAACCACTGTGGAGGGGAATTTGCAGTCCTTGAAAAACGAGGACATCTGGGATGTCCGGGAGTGGAATGCCTCATCTCGGGAGCAGATGCGGCAGAGGCGAAGGAATTAGGAATAGGGGATGGCATTTTTGCAGGAAGGTGGGTGAGATTAGGTGTATTCTAGGTAGCTGTGGGAGTCGGTAGGCTTGAAATGGATATCGGTTTCCAGGTGGTTGCCAGAGATGGAAACAGAGAGGTCCAGGAAGGAGAGAGAGGTATTGGAGATGGTCCAGGTGAACTTAAGGTTGGGGTGGAAGGTGTTAGTGAAGTGGATGAACTGTTCAAGCTCCTCGTGGGAGCACGAGGCAGCGCCGATATGGTCATCAATGTAACGGAGGAAGAGGTGGGGGATAGGGCCAGTGTAGCTTCGGAAGAGGGATTGTTCCACGTATTCTATAAAGAGGCAGGCATAGCTTGGGCCCATGCAGGTACCCATGGCCACCCCCTTTGTCTGTAGGAAGTGAGAGGAATTGAAGGAGAAGTTGTTAAGGGTGAGGACGAGTTCTGCTAAGCGGATAAGGGTGTCAGTGGAGGGAGACTGGTCGGGCCTGTGGGACAGGAAGAAGTGGAGGGCCTGGGGAATGCAAGTGTACAGGGACTGGACGTCCATGGATCCATTAATCATGGATGTTCATTAGGACCTTGTTATGACACAGTCTTTCTAACTGAACGTGAAGTGCATCTGGAAGCTGAAAAAGTCCTTTGGGTAAAAACTTTCCATTGCAGGGCTAGGAGCAACAGGAGTCTTGACAATGCAAGAAATGTTTGGATCTCCCTGGGCCTGACCACATTTCCTGGAGACTGGCAACCGCTGTCTGCTCTTTCTGAGTTGGGTGTGGCCATTATTAACCAGCATTTAAAAGTTCAAAAATTGAAGGGTGTCAATTTTAACTTTTGGGTTGCCAACCATCCCATACTCGCAAAAGAGTGTCTGAAACAATTTCAAGACCTGGGCCTCATTTACAGTATTTGCTGGACCATAAAAGGCACTGTACCACGAGATATATTAAAATTTTAAAACAAAATACTCTGGAAATATTTAGTGTAACATTCAGACTATAAGGCACAAGGCAATTTTAGGTGGCTTTTTTTCCAATAAAGAAAAGTATCTTATGTTCCAGACAATATGGTAAATGGCATGGATTTTTTGTCCAAACAGGGGTCACTGTGCAGCTTGTTTCTTACAGGTCGTCACAACATTGGACAGCCTGAAGGCTGCTCAACTGGTAGCTAGGCAAGACCGCATGAAAGAAGCCCAGGTTATTTTCATAAGGCTCAAAAAACCACTCCTGCCTAACAAAAATAATTAAAACATTCTGTTGCATGGCCTTATCAGCAGTCTTTCCATAAAAAAGTTGGAGAGGGGATAGTGTAGGTCTGTAACCTGTTCAGGCCAAAGCACATTATTAGAGAATGGGCACATTTTCTAAAACAGCTATCTTTGCACAATCCTCCACAATACTGGGTACTATGTGTTAACGTGGAACAAGGGTAGGAACACTGAATGGAGGTCAGATTTATTTCTTGGTGGGGGAAGGATAAATGGGAATGGACTAGCCTTATCCATTCTCATCATTTTCCAGAGGGATGTGCAGAGAGCTGCATGTGCATCATGGGCTAGAGAATTAAATAAAGGGAGTCACAGTCTCAGAACAAAGAATAGAAATCAATTACTTTGAAAGTTGGATCCTTTTTCCCCTCTATGTAGTTTTGAATTTGTAACATATCGATCATTTCAACTTATGTAATGCAAGGCTAATATCCATAAAATAAATATATACGGTGTCAGAGCAAATTAAATTCGGGCTACTTACTGTGAGGACTGCTGCAATGGGAATTGCTGCATTCATAAAAACTACAAATAAAGAGAAAACCTCGTGAAGATACGAAGCTAAAGCAGCTCAGTTCTAACAATACAACAGACAACTTAAATGCATTTCATTCTGGAAACATGGCTTGAATTTTAAAGGACACAAGACCCAACATTAATAGATTAGTTGCAGTTTGGCCATCTACATTTGTGTTGCACTTTAATATATGTTTGAATAACTTAGAAGTCTATTTGTTTCCCAGTCAGCTTTGTCCATTCAGCCTCCATTGTATGTTAAATTAAAAAGGGACCATATGAAAAGAAACCTGTTGCAAGATAACACTGAGATTGAAGTAAGGGGTATTGCAACTTAATTAAAAAGTACAGCAGTATCTTATTGGCAAAATTTTGAAAGAACAAACATAACTCCCCATAATAATACTTATGGTAAGTGGGGAGTCTTTTGTTTCACGTGAGGACAGAGTGTAAATTCCCATCTTTTTTCTTGCAAGGTAGAGGGGTACAGCTTTTTAGCTTTACTGGGTACAAAGCTGAAGAAAATATTAAATAAATTGTCTTCTTCATGAAGTACTACTTCAACAGTTCATTGTGTAATTAAAAGCTTGTTTTCTTAAATAATAATTTTTTGGGGGTACTATGCATCTATATAAGTTCTGAGTGTCACCTTCAGCTACATGCACATGAATTATGCCAGAAAACATATCGCGAAAGTTATTAGTGACAACACAGTGATATTTGAGTGAAGTGTGCAGAACAGATCAATTAGCAAGCAACACTGATTCAATGCCAGTGCTGCCACTTTGGGGTTCCACACTCAAGCTGTATTGTATTATTGTCATTTTCTGTTCTCAACATAAATGGGAAAATTCCTCACTGTCAGATAGACAATCTACGTTTCTCCATTTTCTTTCATCGACTTCTACACTTGCTCCTCTGAAGATAGGTTATTGATAAATATCCGCAATAAGCCTGCCAAACCTCCTCCCACACTTTTCCTTTGGGACTTTATTCTAATTTTTTAGTTTCCCCATCCTGTCAAATCTGTCCTAACAACACCACCTTCTATACAAATACTTTTGTATGTCTTCCATTTTCGTCAGTTGAAGATTTCTGTCTAGCATGTGACAGGACTTCCAACAGTGTCTATCCCATTTCCTCTACTTCTGCTCTTACCCTTTTTCCTGCCTGCCAACATCACACTAGGACTTGCTTTCTCCTCATCTTCCACTCACCAGCCTCCATTCTCAATGGATCAGTTTTCATCTTTCCCTTTACCTCCAGCTTAATACTAGCACTGAACACATCTTCACCTTTTCCTCTCTCACGTTTGAGCATCTTAAGGGACCATTCTTTCTATAATACTCTGATCCATTCCTCAATCACTCTAATACTCCCCCACTGTGCTTTTATCTACAGCACCTACCCATTCAAACACAGCAGATACAGCACATTACCTGTTATCTCATCTCTTCAATTCACTGCTCACAATGTGGTTTCTTCTTAACTAAGTAGATTCATTCACATGAATCACCCTGATTTTTCAGGTCATCTATCATTTTAATTCTCCATCCCACTCCCAACCCTGACTTCCCTGTCCTTGACTGCTCAACAACATTCATTAAATTTGGATAAATTCAATAAATAAGGAGGGTATCAACAAAAAGTTCAATGCAAGTTTGACATCTCGTTTTGATATAGACACTTCCCTGCCTTCTCAACGCAACATTGACTTCTACAAGTTCACTTCATGAACTCTGATCCCATTATTTTTGGACAACAGCTATTGATACTGTTGAGGCTTTACCTTATTTTAGAAATCTCTTCTAGGCACTTCTTCCATCTTTACTTGTCCAAATATTATCTGCTTTGGCCTTGCTCCATTATCTCTTTTGACATCTAATCTCTCCTATCTTCCACACTATCACAAACATTCACTTTTGTTGTTTTCTCCCTTTCCTGTTTATACTTGCTTAAGCTCCATTACATCTCTATGTATGCCTAATTCTGATGACATTTCTTCAACCTGAAATGCTGGACTGGATATTTCTGAGTCAGTAGCTGTGAGATTGGAGTTGAAAGTGGGGTTTGGGGTTGGCGGGGGTGGGATTGTTGGGCATTGTTCACAGAAAACAGGGGTCAACATGGTTAATATGCTTAATAAAAACCAAAAGAACTGCAGATGCTGTAAATCAGGAACAAAAACAAAGTTTCTGGAAAAGCTCAGCAGGTCTGGCAGCCTCTGTGAAGGAAAAAACAGAGTTAATGTTTCGGGTCCAGTGACCCTTCCTCAGAAGTTAATATGCCTTCCCAATACATTCTTGCTTACGGGGGACATTCCCAGGTTGTGCTAGGAACTTGGGTATCCCGGTTGTTCCATGGAGGCAAGCATCTAATAAGTTCAATAAAGATCCAACTTTTGGGCTGTTATGAGTCAGTACCTATATTTTGTTGACATCTCAGAGGCTTCCTGCTGGGTGTGAATGTTGACAGCTCACGCAAGGAAGCCTCCCAGTGCCAGGCAAGGGGAGCCACATACCTGAATGTTCTATACCTGGATGTTGCAGCCAGCAGTTATGATGGCAGGCCAGCAGTGAATAGGCCTGTACAGGAATCTTTCTTTCAGTATGACTTTCATGCTGGCTTGGTGCCTTTTAATTTATAATTTCAATGAAGACAGCACAGGGTGCCTCCACGCTATGGCAGTCCCCATCTTCCTGGGTTGTGCCCATCTCTGGAGATACTGGCTTGACATTGCACCCGGGTGTCTGATTGGGCCTAGAGCACCAGGTACCCATCTGTCATTTTAATAAGATGGCTTGAGGCCCCACAAAGGTCTGGTGATAGGCATACTAAAGCCTACTGGAAGTTGTAAACCCTTTGGGCAGAATCTTGTAAGTGTCTGAGTGACATGAGCTATGGTGAGGTTTGACTAGAGCATGGCAGGTTTCTCACTAGGCAGTGACAGGTTGCCAATTAAGGGGGATTTATTGCCCGACCCACCTCAGTAGTATTCAGCTTCCTAAAGCTTGGAATAAGAGTGGGTACCTGGTGAGTTAGCTCACTGCTTGTTCCGAAGGACCACTTTGTGAAGGTGCTGTATTGGCTATTTACAAAAGAGAGTGCATAATGTGTTGTAACCCCTTCTCATCCCAGACCTATATCAATTCTTCTATTTCTCATTGTATTCAGTACAGACCATTGTTAAACTGACATGACAGATAACAAAGCGATGGTCTCCAACTCCCACAGCAACTTTGGAAACCACACGATTAATGGGCAGCATTGACCACTTTTTACATCACTGCTGCAAACCTTGGCATCATTGAGATGCCCAAGCTCAATTTACAAGTACCAACAGCATGGTGCAATTTGCCTTTGATCTGCATCTGACCCCTAAGCACATTCTGTCTGCATACATAGAAAATGGGCAATGAAATGATTGTAAATTAATCCCTGGGGTATGAGATACCTGCTTCATGTTTTTTGCCCCTTCAATGTCTTAGCATCCAGCCAACATGCATCCTGCAAACACAGCAATTAGGAGTCTGGTCAGTCATGTCTCAGGGCTGCTCAAAGTCAGCCAGAAGTC
>NC_063348.1:23125527-23155397 GCF_021869965.1 Rhincodon typus | reverse complement strand
ACACAGCAGGCCAAGCAGCATCAGAGGAGCAGGAAAGCTGATGTTTCAGGTCTTCAGAAAAAGCCCTTCTGAAGAAGGGTTCAGACCCGAAACGTCAGCTTTCCTGCTCCTCTGATGCTGCTTGGCCTGCTTTGTTCATCCAGCTCTACACCTTGTTATAACTGATACCTACTCACTGTTTTCCAAATCTGTAGCTGCCTCACTTTTCACATTCGCCTCACACTCTGCAAGTTACCCCTGGACTCCACAGGTTCTGACCATAGGCTTGAGTTTATTATACAATTCTTACTAAAATCTTTTTGAAATGTCACAAGTGAAAACATCTCCCCTAAATCTACCCTGAGAGACTGAGTAGATTGGAATTATATTCACTGGAATTCAGAAGATTGAAGGGGGATCTTATAGAAACATATAAAATTATGAAGCGAATAGATAAGATAGAAGTAGAGAGGATGTTTCCACTGGCAGGTGAAGCTAGGACAAGAGGGCATAGCCTCAACATTGGAGGGAGCAGATTTAGGACTGAATTGAGAAGGAATTTCTTCACCCAGAGGGTTGTTAATCTATGGAATTCCTTGCCCAGTGAAGTAGTTGACGCTACTTCAGTAAACGTTTTTGAAGAAAAGGTAGATATTTTTTTGAACAATAAAGGAATTAAGGGTAACGGTGAGAACGCGGGTAAGTGGATCTGAGTCCACGAAAAGATCAGCCATGATCTTATTGAATGGCGGAGCAGGCTCGAAGGGCCAGATGGCCTACTCCTGCTCCTAGTTCTTATGTTCTAAAATGTTTCATTATGCTAAAGAACTCCTTCAGACAGCCTCCTAGTTAAATGTTTGTAGCTAAAATAGCTCCAATCTGTTCAGTCTTTGGACTACTGCATTATTCTTTATCTAGCCATTTTATTACCATGATCTTTTTTCAAATGCATGCTTTTCAGGATATTTTCAGTTTCTAGGATTTTTAAAACTAAAATCTTTGAATAAAGAATCTATCATATTTTGTACCAACAAATATAAGCTAATTTGCTGGATTTTTTCAATTTTTTGCTGTAAATATTGGCATGATATCTGTTTGCCAGTCCGGTGGCACTGGTACCTTTTAGAAAGATTTTTTATATGTAAGTCATAATATTTTGCTATCACGTAATTTATTTTAATATATATGAATGTAATCAATGTTTTATTTTTTATAAAGTTGTTTAGTTTTTCACTTATTTCCTTCAGTGAAAACCACTTGATTCCTTTGTTGTTCTTTTCTAATTGTTAAGTGATCTTGTCAAATAAATGGGAAGTCTGGAGTTTGAATCTCAGCAATGCTTTTTAGCTGTGTCTTTAATCAATGGCTTTAAACTAACCTGGCAAAGGGACGATGCAATTAAAGCAGGCGGAGAAAATTCTAAAATGTCATGCCCACCATGATAAATTCGAACTATTTTAGTTTTTAAACACTGAGTATTGGAAAAACTCAGCAAGTCTAGCAGCATCTGTGGATGCAACAGAGGTAACTTTCCAAAACTGATATGACTGCTCTTTCAACTAAATTTCTCCAGCATCCTCTGGCTGGAGATTTCTAAAAACAAGGGACACAATTTCAAAATCAGGAGGAAGCCACCAAGGAGAAATTGCTTTACTTAGAGGGTGCTGAATCATTCGAATTCTGTACCACAGAAGGCTATGGTGGTTCAGCGATTGGATGCCTGTGATGCTGGACATTATAATTGCATAATTTGATTTATTATTGTCACATGTACTGAACTACAGTGAAAAGTATTGTCTTGCATGCTAAACCAGACAAGTCATACCTTAAAAAAGTACATCATGGTAAGAGGACAGAATGCAGAATATGGCAACCACTGCTGTTCAAGACAGAAATCAATAGATTTCCATGTATTAAAAATACTAAGGAATACAGAGGTAATGAGGGAAAATGGCAATGAGGTAGATGATCAGCCATGAACAAGTCAAATGTGGAACAGCCTCAATGGGCTGAATGGTTGATTCTGGTTCTGATTTCCTATCTTTCTACAAGAGAATGGTGAATATTTTGGTAGATTTCTCAAGAGAACAGGGCATAAAGGGGAAAATGCCATCAAGAAGGCCAAATGGGATAGGGAAGGAGGTTTCACAGACACTGCTTCTATCTAATAAGTGCAAATTTACTCATTACCTGTGAGCATAACGATGCAAGCAGTACATGGACAGCCAGGGTATTAACCATGGTACCATGGAAAAGCGAGCAGTCAAAGGTGGGGAAGAACATATCAGAATAATTGTCATCACAGCAGATTAGATCATTTGGGATTATATTCTGCCCCCATCATTGCGACTGTGACTCCAACAGGATGTGTTTCCTTATCTGATAAAGTGAAAGGATATCTTTCAGCAACTGGAGAGGAACTTGATAAGAGGATGGGAAAAACCTAGGTGTGTGACCAATGCTGTAAGGGATAATAGGGAGCAATTCTTGCTACGGAACTGTCATAAACTGGGAACTAAAGTAAGAAACAGGACGTTATATGTGGAACAGGTATAGGCCATTCAGTCCATCGTGTCTTCTTCACCATTCAAAATGGTCATGGCTGATCATCCACCTGTATGCATTTTTCTCACACTATCCCTATTCCCCTTTAGGCCAATGGTAATCTAAAATCTGTCAATCGCTGTGTTAAGTATGATCAATGACTGAGCTTCCTGAGCCCTGCTCATCTCAGTTCTAAAATGGTCTACCTCTTATTCTGAGACTATGCACGTTGGTACTGGACCCCCAGCCAGGGTAGATATCCTTCAACTATACTCTTGAGCCTTATAGAAACATATTTACGGTCCAATGAGATCGCTTATCATTTTTCTAAACTCTAATAAATACAGGCCTTCTTTCTTCAATCTCTCCCAGTGATCAGTGTGGTGAGCCTTTGTTGTGCTTTCTCTATGACCAGTATATCCTTCCTCAGGAATTTTGGACAGGCTATGTTGCCACACATTGGAGTTTATAAGAATGGGAGTGATTGTATCGAAACATAAGATCCTGAGTGGATTTACAGGGTTGATGCTGAGAGCATTTTGTTCCCCTTGTGGGAGAACTGAGGGACACAATTTAAAAATAAGGTGTCTCCCATTTCAGGTGGAGATGCGGGGGAGATGTTTTTTCTCTCACAGCATCGTGAGTCTGTGGAGCTCTCTTCACATCAGTGGAGGCAGTGTCACCTACAATATAGTAGATAGTTTCTTGACTAAAAAAAGGCTATTTGGCATGGGTGGGAATGTGAAGTTGCGGTACAATCAGATTAGCAATGACCGTAATGAATGGCAGAGCAGGCTTGAGAGGCTGAACAGCCTTCTACCGCGCCTGATTTGCATGTTCCAGTTGCTAGCTAGTTTTGTGTTATTAGATTCTCCAGCATCGGCAGTTCCTACTATCTCTGAATCACCTTGTCTTCTCTCTTTTGTGATGCCACCTTACCATGGACAATTTAGCATGGCTAATCCACCTAACCTGCATAAGGAAACTGGAGCATCAGGTGGAAACCCACACAGACACAGGGAGAACGTGCAAACTCTACACAGACAGTAACTCAAGGATGGAATTCAATACAGGTCCCTGGTGCTGTGAAGCAGCAGTGCCAACCACTGTACCACTGTGCCACATGAAAGCCATGGCATCATTGCTTTCCTCAGCTAATGCCTGAAGCTAGTATATGGTTGCTCTCTGTTCCGTTTTGGGAAGGTGCTAAGTTGAGATTACAAACAATTAGAAAACATTTGACTCAACCCTCCCTCTGTAAGTCAGCACCTATGCTTTTTGAAGTAGAGCTCCATGATAATAAGAGATGCATCTGAATTAATCTTTAGTTATATTTGTTATAACTATTATTATCAGGAAAACAATAGTGAGATCCAATAAACTACTCTTTAAAATGTTTGATATTTTGTAAAGTGGCAAGATATTCTCAGCATCATGAGAAATGAGAAATGTTACAAGAAATATTCACCATAGGTTAACAAGTTTCATTAATCAGACACTGGACTGTGTGAAATAAGTCAAAAGGGATCTTGCTCTAAGTTCAAATGACCCACAATTTCTTTATTAGAGACAGGTTTATGTACAAGAAAGACAGGTACAATTAGTCATTAGTCATTTCAGTTATTTCCTTCTTACCTTCCAGAACCCAATCTGGCCCTTGTATCTAAATTGAAGGTCCTTTCAATAATTATAGAAAGAATGACTTCTCAACCATCTAATCTCCTCAGAAGAGAAGGGTCCAAACATTAAATTTTACTTAAACCTTAATATGTAGTTTAGCACCCTTTTGAGAAAAGCAGACCGATTATGATTCCATGACCTACCATGGTTTTTTTGAAGTGTAATGCAAACATCTTATATCCTACGAAAAAGCAAGAAAATGTATCATAAACAAACTGATATTGAACTTTCTATAATGAAATGTAAACTGATTCTTACTAGATATGGAAGTATAGAGGGCAAAGGACTTGAGACTTGTTAGCTCCTTGTGTCGAGTCTCTTCCACACTTTTATGGAAGATTTTCTCCCAAGCATAGAGTTTCAGTAACTTGATTCCTCGCAGCAGTTCATTCGTTTTCCTCAAACGCTCGTTTGAATAATTCTACAAGAGGAAGGACAATTAGCAGTTGGACTTGGAGAAGGACAAATTAATCTAACAGGTACTTCCAAGGACAAGAACAACTGTCTGTCAGCTTTAATGATTGCCTTAATCACTGTGTGTGTATTACAATCTTTTCTTTCAAATTCATTATTACCTCTTGCTCATGAAGGTTTGAAAAATCATCATTGGTAAATGTAGCATATTCCCACTTCAGTCAAAGGCATCAGCATTAAGCACTCCAGTGTTAAGCTCCGTAGGCTAGTGGAACGTAAAACTTCCCCTATTCTGTTCAAATATGTGCGTTACTGAGAAACATACTTCTGTCTCATAGTACCCACAATTGACACTCTAGCTATCTCTCTGAATGAGACTGAACTTCAAAAAAATACTGTTTCTGTGTAGCATTTTTTGAAGTTAGTCAGGAACCGAACTCAGATTGCCTCAACAACAACAACCTTCATTTATAGAGCACCTTTAGTATTGCAAGAAGTCCTCAGCCCCTTCAAAGGAGCACACCAGGCAAAAGTTGACAACGAGCCATAAAAGGAGACATTAGGATAGGTTACCAAATGTTTGCTGAAAGAGTTAAATTTTAAGGATTGTCGTAAAGCAGGTAGAGATCGTTGGCACAGTTGAAAGAGGGAACACTGGAGCCATTTATGTAGACAATTCAAAGTATGATCAATGTTGACGTGAAAGAAATCAGGACTGCACAAGGGATCAGAATTGGTTCAACACAGAGTCTTTCAAGTCTCTCATTTGGCAGGTTTTCTGAATCTACACTGAAAATATTCCTAATGCAACCCCAAAGACACTATAAAAATGTAGATACATGCTTGCTCTAGCTATGGCTAAAAGTACCTGATACTAATTGGGGAAAGGTAGGACGTGTCTGTAAGAACCAGCATCAACCTGAGCACAGATTGCTCTGTGAGAGGGATAAGTCATCTGTTCTTACTGAATTCTCTGAATAAACCCGTGGGCAAGACAGACTGGATCCTGTTTATTCCTTTGCCAGATGAATGTTTACTAATTAACTGCAAGAAAAACATGGGTGATCTTTTCATGCCAATTTGAGTTTACGCCAGCCATGATAATTACTCCATCCTGCTGTACTGTTGATATGAGAACTTTTAAAAATTCAAGTAGAAGGAGTTGTGTTAGAAAGAGATGTGAATCAATCAACCTTCCAGCAAGATAGTTGAAACAGGCACTCAGAGGAATGTTGAAGTTAACATGCATGCCAACATTCTGTGGCACAGCACATTGGAAGTAATTATGCTATACTGGTGCTATATAGCACATTGTGACAGTTCTAAACACCCTTCATGTTGGTTTAATATTATTGAAAACATGCATAACATCAATTTATATAGCTTTGCTGAGAAAACCTACAAGGAACATACAGAAGTAGGAAGTAGGAGCAGGAGTGGGCTATTTGTCCATCATACATTCCCCACCATTCAACTGATTTTCTACCTCAATGCTATTTTCCTGGCTATCCCTCAATATCTTTCATATCGAGAAAGATATCAAGCCCTGTCTTGAACATACTCAATAACTGAGCTTCCACAGCCCTCTCGCGTAGAGAACTCCAAAGATTCACCACCCTCTGAGTGAATAAATTCCTTCTCTCTCAGTGCCAAGTGGCCTACCTCTTATTCTGAGCTGTGTCTCTTCATTCTAGATACCCTTGTCCCATCCCACTCTTCCCACCAAGCCAGGAAGCATCCTTCCTATGTCTACTCATAAGAATTTTATATACAAGTATCCCTAAATCCCTTTGTGTTGCAGCTTTCTGAAGTTTATCTACATTTAACTAATACTGTTCTTTTGTTCTCCCTTCCAAAATGAACAACTTCACATTTTCCCACATTAAACTTCAATTGCCAACTTCTTACCCACTTACTTAATCTAACAATATTTCTCTGTAAATTTTGTTTCTAATCTGCCTTTCCATCTATATTTTGTCTTATCTGCAAATCTGGCTACTGTACATTTGCTTCCTTCTTCCAAGCCATTAATATTTATTGTAAGTCCAGTTGAACCATGTAAAAATCACCTCTTAATCTCTCAAACTTTGGGACTATAGGCATAGTCTTCTCAATCCCTCCACATAGGAAAATCCTGATATCCAAGGGATCAATCCAGTGAACCTTCTTTGCAGTTCCTCTACGGCAAGTGTATCATTCCCTAGGCAAGGAGACCAAAACTGTACACAATACTCCTAATGTGGTCTCACCAATGCACTATAAGATATCAGCAAGATGCCTTTATACTTGCACTCAAATGGCCTTGCAATAAAGGATAACATACCATTTATTTTCCTAGTCACTTGCTAAACCTCCGTGTTAGCTTTCTGTGCATTATGAAGGACACTCAGGTACCTTTACGTGTTGTCATTTTCCAGGCTCTTACTATTAAATAAAGACTCCTCATTTCTTTATTTCCTATAGATGAAATCAAACTTGTAGTTTTGGAGATTTAAGGATTTGACAGCCTTTGACATCATCATATTCTATACAATCCCTCAGAAATATAAGCACTAATCTATATACTTGGGATCTGTAAAACATCCCAGTTTAGCTCACTCAACAAAGCTCCATTCTTGTTTGCATTCTTAGAAGGGAAGTGGCAATTTGAAGATACTTTTTCAGAATGGACTGATTGTTGGACTAACCTCTACTATTCTCTTGTGCCCTGCTCAATAGTGGTTGGTAGAATAGCAAAGATATAACTTCATGACAACATCTCTTGGTTGCCGGCATTTTTGGTAAATATACCATATGAGAGCAGAACAGAAGAACAGAAACTATGCCCATTCACAAACCAGCATTTGTATAAGTGATACTCACCAATGTGCTTCGCTGGGCCTGAGAGAATTTCGTTGCTACAAAGTATTGGACTGGGGCCAGCACTGCAATTACAGTCGCTCCAATTAAGGCACTAATTCCAAGGAGGTAGTAGAGAAGAATCACACCTACAATTATCTGTAAGAAATTAAAATGTGCATTTAGACAGATATTCAATTGACTCTACTTAACTATTTGAACTACAGGTAATCCATATCCTGTTCACTTCATAACTATTATCTACATTATGTAGCAATTTTTTTTCAAGTTAGAATCCTCTCCTCATCAATAAGAAAATTACACAGGGCTCTGATTTTTTTTTCTGACAAATAACATCTACAACTCAACAAAATAGGTGCTAATTATTGTTGCATCAATCCTCAGAGCAATCAGAATCTTCAGCCTGCCTCATTTAAAATTTAAACAAGCTTAGCAATTAACTGTCAATAATTATGAACTGGTGCTTTCTTCACTGCAACATCTCTCTCAATCAGAGTCCACGTACCAGCCAGACAGTATAAATGATGTTTTATTTTTTCTGACACAGACATTCTTGTAAACTGTCCTGATGAGAGCAAGACAACAATGTTCAACAAAATGTGTCTTTTTTCAACAATATTCAAGAAAGTTATCATTGTGTAACAACCTTACAGACATCAGGACGCCACTGATTGCTTCCAAACGACATGGAACTGAGCTGTATGGACTAGTAAGGTCTTACGTTCCATTCCTAAGTATGCAATGAGTTTGCTCATCTCAGATACTAAGCAGCAATACTAAGACTACAATTTTGCACAATCCAATTAGTTTCAGTCTGATTGGTTTTGGGAACAGAAAACAAACCAGGCTGGATTCAGCTCTTAACTACTAACTAGTGAATCCTGGACATCTTCAATGACATGACTGATTTGATTGTGATACGGCCATCACTGTTGAATTGCTAACAAGACTCACTCCTCATGTTCAACATGAAACATGACTAGAGAGCTTTCCCAGGAACTGAATAATCACACATCATTAGGAATGACCTTCTATACCTTGCAGGCATCTCAAATAAATGTAGACCACTGGGGAGATAATGGTATAGTGGAAATATCACCGGACAGTAAGTAATACAGAGGTCCCAACTAATTCTTGAGGATATAGATTCATATTCTACCACACAGCTTGCAGAATTTGAGCTAATGAAATAAATCAGGAATTAAAAAGGCCAGTGTCAGTAAAGGTAGCAAAGTTTTATATCTAATAATTATTTAATATTGATTTTAAATTAAAAAATAATATTCAGTAACTATATTTTAAAAGTCATAAAAATCCATCTGGTTCACTAATGCCTATCAGGCTGGAAAATCTGCCATCCTTATCTGGCCTGGCCTACATTGGATGACTAGTTGACTCTGAAGTGCCCAAGCAGTTGAATCAACTCAGGGAAGTCAAGCAAAAGCCTGACATAATCAGATGGAATCACACTTACAGACCATGTTCCTGACATCACTGTTCCTGTATATGTCCTGACCTATACCAGCACGACAGACCCAGCAGAAGTGGAGGCACAGTGGTATACATCAGTGAGGGAACTGTCCTGGGAATCCTTAACATTAACTCCAGACTCCATGAAGTCTCATGGCATCAGATCAAATATGGGCAAGGAAATATCATTTTTTAATTACCACCAATGCACAGTTACAGCACTGCATGCCAGGTACAAGATGCGCTGCAGTAGTTCTTCATCAGCACCTTCCTAACCCATGACCTCTACCACACAGAAGGACAAGGACAGCAGACACAAACCAAGTGCACTGATGGTGAATGTTGAAGGTGATGGAATTCAATTCAAGTCAACATCAAGGGGGTTGCTTTGTCCCAAATGCTGGTGAGATTCTTCACTGTTGTTGGCATTGCATCCATCCAGACAAGTGGACCGTAATCAATCACAATCCTGACTGTGCTTTGTAGATGGTGGACAGGCTTTGGGGAGTGAGGAGGTGAGTAACTTGTCCCAAGATTCCCAGCCTCTAATCTGGTCTTGCAGCCACCTGCAAGTTGACTCCAAGCCACACATCATCCTGACTTGGAAATATATTGCCATTCGATCAATGTTGCTGCATTAAAATCCTGGAACTCTCTTCTGTACCGCACTGTGGGTCTACCTACACCATGGACTACAGCAGTTCAAAAAGGTGGCTTACTACCAACTTTTCCAGGGCAACTGGATGTGGAATCAATACTGGCTCCATCAGCGATATTTATATCACAGGAATGAATAACAAAATAAGGACACATTGCACTGGTACCAGCAAGTACAATAAATTAATATTCAATGGCTCTTTATATGGGTTAAACCGCGGAGGGATGTTTTGATTATGTTGTGATGGTAGCAGATGGGTAGTAACATATTGGCTGTACATTACACACTCAGCTCAATTTTCCTTTATACTGAAGTCAAGAGGGAACTGGGTGGGTTGTGTAAGTAGGGGACTAATGGTGTACTGCCTGAACTCTGCCAAGAGTTAGTCAGTCTTCTGATCTCAAATATGACCACAAGATAATGTTTCATAGCAGCTGCTTGCTGGGGCATGTCAATCATCGGAATCAGCTGATGCTGTGTTTCAGTCATTAACTTTATTATTGGTTTGAGTTCTTCATCAGCTGTTCTAAGGTCAATGATTTTTTGATTACTAGGTAAAATATAGATTCTGTTTTATCCCTCAGAGGCTCAATTACAATAAATCTTCTCATGAAATCCTATTCCTGACATAAATAATGCCCAGGATTATGTGAGGGTTTATCTGAAAGAATTATGAATGCCCAGTCACTATGTCATATAATACTGCAAGACTCAAAGGGTGAAAACATCTGGTGAGGCGGTGAAATTGGAATCGAGAAGGGTCCTTAATTATTCCCAATCCTATTCATTCCCAATTCCTAGAATCTTCTCACCTTGAAACAGGTGGAAGGCCTGTAATTGATTTTGTCATATTCTTTCCCCTCTGCCCGCTGCCAATTGAGGTGGCCAATTATGGGTCACTTAAAGGGCTCAGTCCACTATTGCAGGGATTAAGCCAGCTACAAATGGACCTGTCACCATACAGTGTACCAGACAAGGTCACCCTTTGTCACATTGGCATGGGTGGCATGGGTGGCATCCCTCCATTCAAGACAATCAGTGCCTGATTAGGAGAACTCAAGATTGGGCAGGCTGTCCCTCTGGGAGTCATACCCCTGCTTTTATTTTCAACACCTTTGCCTTATCTCTCCATGACGAAGGACAATCAGTCCCTCACAAATTACTTACCTTTGTCTTGGGTTCACTATGATCCTGGGACTCCCTGGCGGGTGGGGAGGGGGATGTGGGGTTGGGCAGGGGGTGTGGGTTTGGGGGGTGCTGCTCATCCACCTACATCCAGGACCTCCACCACGGGTCTCTGATTGCTCCGCAGCTCTCCTGGGTGACTAGGCCCTCAGAGTCATTTTTCCAGGTAAATGCCTTCCAGTGGTCTCACCGCTGCCTGATCGACATGAGCTTGAGCTGGCCTTCCCTCATAGAGGCAACATCGATTTCTCATCGACTAACCAGCTGGCTGACAAGAACCCTGCTGCTTCAAAAATACTCGGCCCATATTTTCCCAACACCTCAGACTTTCACTCAGACTGCAGTCATTTATTTTACAAAGTTGTACCTGGCTTTCTTTCTATCCAAGCTCTGCATTGATCTGCTTTTTCAAATACATTGTCATGCAGATCATCCGATATTTAGTCAGCGCTTATTTCTACTGCTCAGCAGTTCACAATTAATCATTCGGAGGGTTCACTGTATAACAACCGACATTATTAGCATCATGGTCTCAAGTAAGTTGACAATTCTGAGAAGCACAATTTAAATCTTAAGTCTTAAAATTTGCCAAAATGTGAGTATTAAAATAGCACGATTTTTACCGAATGTTTCCTTTACTGAAAAGGGCAAGATTATCCTGTTCGATTTAATGGTGACCAGAATCAGTGAATGAAAAGTCCACTAACATGACATCAAGTTGATGGTAGATGTTTGGTGTAAGAGTCGTCATTGTTTACAGATTGGATTTGGCAATGCAAAAGCAGATTTCCGATGGAGGTACATTTTAAACCATAGCATCTTCTCCCTGCTTGTGGCACACCCATGGACCCCTCTCATAATAATAAAGGTTTTCATTGCGTACTGCACTGCATGATGCTCAGTTGGACTGTATCATTCTCAGCAAGAAGCCCACAACATTACATTGGTGGAGTGGCGGGTGCTGATAGCTGCTGACTGCTATCTGTGCTGTTCAGCCCCCTCTATATCTACAGCACAGAGAACACAACCCAATTCTGGGGTCAATAAAATCAAAAGAAGAGGCTTGAACAACTGGGTAGTTCAGGAAATTCTCCTGTTGTTTGCAGAATTCAAACACAAATTCTCACCAGCTTCCAAACCTGCCTGCATCATTCATCAACTCCCATATTTTGACGTTTTAACAGCTGTGTGGATTCTTGATCTCTTTCTGGAAAGATATTCCTCAGTCTTCGGAGTCTTCAAGCACACTGTTCCACTACAAATTCTATGAGCTGTCAAATGCCTTGCAGTTTTGGTGAACTTAAGTCTCTGGCAGCTAGTCCATTCTGCCCATATAATATCAAAAATGAATCCTGGGGCGCTTTGCACAAGTAATTCTTACTGAAATTTAAGAAACCAGAAAGTGAAGTCAAGAGTTCTAAAAATCATCAACTTTTTCATCCTAGCATCAAATCATCTGGAGCACAAGTTAAACAGAGGAACAAGCTCCCATATGTCCCTTATCTCAAGTTAGAACAGCATCTTTGTATACCTCAAAGTGATCTTACATATCTCACAACTCAATCTTAAATTTGGGTTTATGATTGTAATGTAGAGATAGTGAACGAAGGGCTCGAAGCAAATAGGCAGAATGAAATCATTGGCCACTCCCAGTACAATGTTGAAGATGGTCTTAATGGAGATCTGGGAATATGTCATTCAAAGCTTTTATATTCAGGACTCCTGAGCCAAAGAAGAGGGTTAGGTAATTATTAAAGCAGCAAAACTGAGAATAACTGAACACTTCACAGGGTAGTTATACATAACTCATCATCTTAATTCATCAAGTTATTGCAGTTGAGCATTTGAAAAATATTGCTCTATGCAGAGGTTTTAACCTTTTTTCATGCCACTATAAAACTGGAGACACAACCTGGTGCTCCAGTATAGCACAACAGCATGGCAGTGCTGACATGGATAACTATGTTTGTCATTTGAGGTGCAAGGAATGAAACTTCAAACCATGAGCAGCAAATGTGTAAACATCTCACACATGCATCAGTCATTATCATTATCTTCAAGCTATTCTGCAAGGTTCCACATTGGTGCCAACCTCTCATTCTAACCTAAGTTAAGAAGGCATACCTGGCACTCAACGGGATTGCCATTGTTGTCAAGTTGAACATTTGTGATAATTCATCAGTGGTTAGAGTGAAGCAGATAAATTTCCACGACTAAGATCACAGAATCACAGAACTGTTGTGGTGCAGAAGAAGGTTATTTGGTCATTGTGAATGCACCAACTCTCTAAATGAACATTCTGACCTAGTGCAAATTCTTCTGCCTTTTCCTGTATTACTGCATGTTGTTTCATTCCAAATAGTTACTGAATGTCCTCTTGAATGTCTTGATTAAACCTGCCTCCCGTGCCCTTCCAGGCTCTGAATTCCAGACCCTAACTATGTGCTATGTGAAAATGTTTTTTTCCCATATAACATTTGCTTCTATAGCAAATGACTTTAAATATATGCCCTCTCATTATACATACATTTAAGAGTGGGGACACTTTCTCCCTGTCTATTCATCCAGATAGATCATACTTATGAACATTTCTGCCAGATCTCCTGTTGGCCTTCTCCTCTCCTAAGAAAACAGTCTCAACTTCTCCAATCTATCTTTGCAACTGAAGTTTCTCATCCATCAAACTATTCTTGTAAATTTCTTGCGCACTCTCTCCAATGTGTTTGCAGCCTTCCTGGAGAGTGGTGCCCAGAGCAGTACACAATATTCCAGCTGAGGTCTAACTAATATTTACAAATTCAGCATAACTTCTTTGCTCTTGTACTTCATACTTATTTCAATAAAAGCTAGGATACTGTTTGCTTTATTAACTGTTCTCCACCTGATCTGCTAGCTTTAAAGACTAATGCACAAACACGTCGGGGTCTCTCTACTTCTGCACAACCTTTACAGCAGTAGTCTTTATCTTGGACTGTCATTCTATGTTCTTTCTACCAAAATGTATCACCTCACACTTGTCCGAATTGAAATTGATCTGTGAGTCCAAACCTGGAGTATTGTGTGCAGTTTTGGTCTTTTTTTGTGGATGTTATGGCTATGGAGGAATTGTAACAGAGGTTTACCAGACTGACATATGTAGAGAGATTGGATTGGTTAGGACTATATTCATTGGAGTTTAGAAGAATGGGAGAGGGGTCGGATCTCATAAAAACCTATAAAATTCTAACAGGACTAGACAGCATAAATGCAAGGAGGATGTTCCTGACATGACCACTGAGTCCCCAGAACTAGGGATCACAGTTTAAGGATATGGGGAAGTCCATTAGGGGCTTTATGTCTCACTAACTTGATTGAGTTTTTTGAAGAAGTAACAAAGAGAATTGATGAGGGCAGAGTGGTGGACGTGATCTACATGGACTTCAGTAAGGCATTCGACAAGGTTCCTCATGGTTAGCAAGGTTAGATCACATGGATTACAAGGAAAAAGTGTCATTTGAATACAGAACTGGCTTGAAGGTAGAAGACAGAGGGGGGTGGTGGAGGGTTGCTTTTCAGACTGGAGGCCTGTGACCAGCGGTGTGCCACAAGGATCGGTGCTGGGCCCACTGATTTTTGTCATTTACATAAATTATTTGGATATGAACATAGGAAGTATGATTAGTACTTTTGCAGATGACACTAAAACTGGAGGTGTAGTGGACAGTGAAGAAAGTTAACTCAGAGTACAATGGGATCTTGATCAGATGGGCCAATTGGCTGAAGAATGGCAGATGTGAGGTGCTGCATTTTGGAAAAGCAAATCAGGCAGGACTTGTACACTTAATGGTAAGGTCCTGGGGAGTGTTGCTGAACAAAGAGACCTTGGAGTGTGGGTTCATAGTTCCTTGAAAGTGGAGTCGCAGGTACACAGGGTAGTGAAGAAGGCATTTAGTATGTTGGTCTGTATCGGTCAGTGCATTGAGTATATGAGTTGGGGGGTTATGTTACAACTGTACAGGACATTGGCTCGGCTACTTATGGAATACTGCATGTAATGCTGGTCTCCCTGCTATAGGAAGGATGTTGTGAAACTTGAAAGGATTCAGAAAAGATTTACAAGGATGTTGCCAGGGTTAGAGGGTTTGAGCTATAAGGAGAAGCTGAATAGGCTGGGGCTATTACCCTGTAGTGTTGCAGGCTGAGGGGTGCCCTTACAGAGGTTTATAAAATCATGAGGGGCATGGATTGGGTGAATAGACAAGGTCTTTTCCTTGGGTTGGGGGAGTCCAAAACTAGAGGACATAGGTTTAAGGTGAGAGGGGCAAGACTTAAAAAAGACCTAAGAAGCAACTTTTTCATGGTGATGCATGTATGGAATGAGCTGCCAGAGGAAGTGGTGGAGGCTGGTGCAATGACAACATTTAAAAGGCATCTGGACGGATACATGAATAGGAAGGGTTTAGAGGGATATGGGCCAAATGCTGGCAAATGGGACTAGATTTATTCAGGATATCTGGTCAGCATGGACGAATTGGACTGAAGAGTCTGTTTCCATGCTGTACAGCTCTACTACTTTCTGACTGAGATGAGGATAAATTTCTTCACTCAGACAGTGGTAATTCTCTGTCAAAGAAAGTGGTTGAGGCCAAAACATTTTGTGATTTCAAGAAGGAGTTAAATTCTTCAGCAAATGTGATCAAAAGTCTTGGGGAGAAAGAAGGAAATGAATTGGATAATAAGCCATGATCATATTGAATGACAGACTAGACTTGAAGGGTCTAATGTCCAAGCCTGCTCCTACTTTCTATGTTTCTATGACACCTATCTACCATTCCACCAACTTGTCAATGTCTCTTTTAAGCTCTACACTGTCCTCCTCATATTTAACAGTGCTTCCAAGTATTGTATGGTCTGTAAACTTTGAATTGTCCTGCACACCAAGATCTAAATCTAATATATATCAGGAAAAGTAAGAGAACCAACAAGAAAGAAAAATTATGGCCAGTTCTACTGCAATTTCGACTCTCACTTCTTTCATAGTCCTTGGATGCATCTCATTCAGTACCAATGCCTTGTCAAGTTTAAATATGGGGAGATTCTATCCAGTACCTCTTCCTGAACAATTTTGAACCCTCCCTGTGAGTGAATATTCTCCACTGTTACCATAGTCTGACAACAAAATAAGTAAAATAATCAGAAATAAATAGGGATTTGATTCTTGATTCCATTTTCAGCCAATATTGTATAGTCAAGGTGAGCATTAATTGGTTGCATCTGGGATACATTCTTTTAAAGTTTGGAAAATAAAACATTGCTCTACCTTTTTGTCTTGTTACCAATGATAGCTGAAAAGCCAGGATAGTATACATAATGGGGAAATCTGACGATTTCACTCTTGCCTTGTTATGTTAAGTGAATCTCCTATTTACTACAGGCAATAGCTACCTGTGGTCAGGAACTTGTTCATTGCGGGATGGCTTCTAGAAGTTATGCAAAAACACACAGCTGACCTATATCTGTAGAAGAGCATTTCTCAGGATAAAATTTTATACCAAAATGAACAGAAGTATTATCTTGTTTAGATTTCAGCACTGTAACCAATGACAGTGCTCTCTCACTTGCAATGGGACTGTGATATCAATTTACCAAAAGTATAGACCATTAGCTTGTATATGCTCAATCTCTTTACAAGTGATTGTGGGACAGCCTTTTGGATTCACTCTATGAATATCTTGTTAGCTTAATTATGGGAATTTTCTCAGTGGATTTGATGACAAGAAATGTATGGCATATACACAAATGTAAAATATTAAACATTTTATAGTACTGTAGTGCTATATGCAGAAAATGCAGAGAAAAATAAAGTCAATGGCACCCCACAGGATAACTCACACTCCTTACCTTCTTCTTCTGCCAATGTTGTCCAAGTCAGTAAAATAGCATTAGGTGTTCTAATTCACAAGTATGGATAATTTCCAACACATGTCCCCTTGGGGAGACATATAAATGTCCACTAAAATAACAGCTTCCAGCAAATTAAAACTTGTATATCAAGATGGAATACAATATTTTTTACATTATCAAGAAAGAAATTGTACCTTGTGGTGCCACAGGATCTCAAAAGACTTGAAGGGAGCACCAGGATATTGCATAATCCCATCCTAGAGCCATTTATGCTCAACCAAGCCTTAGAAGAGCTCAAGCAATGCAAGCCTTCTATCCTGCCCATCTTAAAACTGTGGTGGGGTACAGCTTAGCTTTGTCTGCCAATGACCCTTTCTTGTGGATCTCTGGATTAGTTATAAAAATACTTTTTTTATTGGAGTTCATTATTAAGATTTGAAAGACACAATGAGAACTTCAATTTTTATTGTTCATCTTTTGGTAACTCTGAGGTAATCATGGTCCTCCTCCTTAGACAAAAGCAGTCTTTATGCTAAAGATATGTCTGAATGGTATTACAGAATTCCAACAATTTAGCCTAACAATGATCAAGGACTATGAGGCACTACGCTGAGTTTAAGATATTGTGTGACTAGAAGGAAACTTGAAGGTAATCCCAGTCATTCACAACATAAAAAAAACCTGCTAAGAATTCAAATGAAAATGTGAGTGGTATACTGCTGTTGTTATGATAGCACTCCAGACTGTGTTGTGTAATAAGATAAAAACACTTGTAATTGTAGGAATTATGATTACAAGTATCCTATGTACACATTGCCATGACTGTGATCATAACTCCTGATCACCTATGGACATAGTGAACTTTTAAATTCCAATATGTGTTTTTCAAAGAGAATTTATTTAGCTGAAATTACTGCAGCTGTGAATCCAGTGGCTGTCTGTAAAGAAATTGTGACAAGTCACACCTGATAATGTCAAGGAAGCTTCAAGGGAAAAACAAGCTACGAACTGAATTGTAATCCCCTGTGAGTGTCTCAGACTGTGAACATGATGGTTAAAAATGACAGCAGTCTGATCAAGGGACATCTTCAGCTTTCAAGAATACACAGAGATAGGGTTAAAAGCAAGCTACAACTCTGGTCTGTGTGCGTTCTTGGCCTAACAGCCAACAACTGTTGAAAGGAACCAGGCCAAAGGAATTTCAATGAGCCCACAAAAGACAAAATTCTCAAAATCAACAGTTTGATTATCAATGTCAACACAATTGGTTACATTCACTGCAACAGTCATAACCTTCGAATATCTATTCTTTACGAATGGCTCAGAGATTTTTTCACATTGCTTTTATTTCACTTTGGTTTTTTTTGGACTCACTTCTTTCTCCTTACCAGTGTGTGTTTGTGCTGCACTATGATTTCTTCTTGCTTTTAGTAACTAATAAACTTACTCTTTTGTTAACTCCAGAAAGCCTGGTTAAATTGGCTCCTTTTAAAACACAATTCATTTGAGTGTGGAAGATATCGGCAAGGGAGGGCATTCTTCTTAAATTAACCTTGTTGTGATCAACTTAAGGGCCAGTGAATAATGAAGGGGAACCAGTTCATCCCTCCTCAGCCAGAAGCTTAAAAACTTGAAGTAGTCTGTCTGGAATGTCATCTGGGAACAGGTCGTAACATGAACCATATGCACAGCACCTACTGGTCCTGGGAATTACCATCGTAATAATAATTTTTCCTTAAATGAGCAGCAGCAGGCTGATCATAACACTTGACAAAAATCTGTGGAATTGATTTCATGTGCCTAAGAGCTACATGAAAGCTCTTAAAGAAAATTTGAACGTAAAGTACTCTATTTCAGGTTTTCCTTTCCAAGTAAATTAGAAAAGAGTCTGTGCTCACTTTGTCTCAATCACACAGATGTATAATTCTCTCTTACGTGTCCATCAGAGGCATGGTTATTCACAGGACCAAAGCTCAATAAAACATCCAGTACAGGTGAATATTTTGGAGCAACACACAGTCACAAAACATTACAAACTAAAACAAAGAACTGTGAACATCTGAAAAACCATTGAGTTAAATCATCAAAAAGAGCAAATATATGCAGCAGAAAAATTAGGAAAAGATGAAACCATAAAAATACTCTTCTTACACTTATTTGTGTACATGTAGGTATTGTAGAAATACCAACTGGAAATTTTCCCAAGTACTCAATCCAGCCTCAGTTGTTCTTCACACATTTCACACGGAGAGCAAGTCAGGTATCAGAACTTTAAAAGTTGGAATCTGACCCCAAATAGTGTCTCATCCCTCAACTGGGTTTAGTGGAGGTTGGACAATGGGCAGACAATCAATCTGCTCGCAGGAGGTAAGTTAGAAATTTAAAGATTGTTCCTAGACTTTGGAAAACTCCACAAATGGAAGGAAGTGAGGATAACTATGGGGAGAAAAGTAAGTGTCAATACAGTATCTCTTGGGGCTGGAAGGAAAGGAGTGCTTCCTTCTTGACACCCCCGACTCCCCAGTTACAGATTTCATCTACTTCCAAGGATTGGAATCATCGCTCCCCAAACACCAGATCCGGGAGCAGTCTGACCAATCCTTGCAGTCTGCTCCAGAGTCCTCATTTTCTGACTAGAGACCAAACCTTTCAATCAATCAGTCTGACTTCTAGGCAGTGAATCTGTCCAGCGCAAAAGATTTGTATTGAAATTAAACTCCACAACATGGGTGGAAACCCATAGTCCCCAGCTGAATCTCTTGAACCTTCCACCTGCCTATACAACTTTCCTATGTTTTCACAAGCTTTAGAATTACTCCAACATGTTTGTACTCATCACAAGAAGCAGAAATAATGTACTGCTAAAGCCATTTAATAACCAAAATTCAACTTTTGGATGAGCAAAATTAAACAAGTGGGAAAATTAATGAAAGGATTTACCTTTCCATGGTGTTCATATCATGTTGTTAGGACTGTGATGTTGTCCCAAAGCACAATAATTCTAATGCTATGAAGTACAGCTACTGTCATCAAGAAGCAGACATAATAACTGACTTACACACAATTTACGTGCACAGCCAGTTAATCTGGATGTTTGATGGGGCTATTTGAGAAAAGTATCAGGCAGGACATCTTGCAATTTGACTCTTGTTGAATCATGGCACAGGATTGTTTACCTATATCCGAAAAAGGCCTTGGTTGAACATCTCATGTTAAATATGAATCTTAACAATGAAGCACTAGTTCTGATGTTCTATTATTACTGAAATCATGAAGACGGCTTTATCTCATAATCCTCTACCTCAGAAGTGAGAATGTTACCATTTAAAGTACGCTTTTTCAAGAGCTCAAACTACTTTCAATTTGGAAATTTATGTCTGATCAAATGGAGAGATGCTAAACCTTCTCATTCTGAACGTGCTTCCAGCAACCCTGCTTTGTTAGTGCGCCATGTACAAACATGTTCTAAAAAATCAACAATCCGAGTCTGGATCTCCAGAGTTATTCTTCTGTAGTTAGGGACTGTTGTCTTCTTCAGACACACCATCAGCTGATCTCAGCTTCACTCACTGTGAGGATCGAGGTGTGAGAACTCTGACATAACTTGTTACTGTTCTGAGTCCCCACGTTTGGTCTCAGTGCTTCAAGGGAAATTGTTCAGCCCTTAAAAGATCACCTAGGAATTTCAATGTAGGACCGGGGCCTGGTATATTCATTCTGGTCTGATGTCTACTTCTAAGTTGGGAGGACACTGAAAAAGCTATCGCCTCTTGGCACCAGTAGACATGGTAGCAATGCCTAATTTATGCAAGTTATATTCAATTTCAAGGGATAAGTCTCTTATCTTTCCAATACTCTGATTGATGTTATATGTCTGCACTACGATCACTAAAGTTGTGATGGCTGTGATAATAGAGATTTAACAAACACATATAAAATGTGATTACCTGCACAGGCATGGCCCATAGATTTGGAGAGAGAAAGAAAAACCACATTAGCTGATTTGTATCTATGGCAATCAGATTGCAAATCTGTCCAACTGTCATCTCCCCCATGGACATGTTTGAGGTTGACAAACGAAGAATCTTGTTGTAGATCTTTGTCTGTAGTAAAAACAAAAATGAATTACAGTTACTGTGAGAAACCGTAAGGAAAATTCTCCACCAACAAGTCTTAATATATTTTTTACAAGATTTTGAATAGTGTAAAACTAAGTAATTGTGACTATATTAGTGCAGGACTTGAAGTGACAGCAAACCATTAATAAAATTAAATTGTATGAACTCAAATACTTTTTAATTCATTTAACAAACATAGGTCAGCTGTTCCAGCCTTACTAGAAATTTTGGTCTCCCTGATAGAGCATAATGGTTGGTAACTGATCAGGCTCACGAACTCATTTCTGTTCCACCTATGAATGACAGGTATCTCAGTGGTTCTGGAAGGACTAGAAATTCACCAATTAACAGCCCAACCATGTGATGGGCAATTATTCTTGGAATATCATCAGTAGTTCACTCCTGTTAATACTGGTATAGTTTTAAAAAAATCATTATTTCCTAGGTTATTTTCTGAATGGCCTTTAAGGGCACTTCAAAGACCACTGGATCGGCTGCCCACTACTCAATGCAAATGTGTAGACACCGTGGAGCGTATGTTCTGCTTAAGCGTACCTTGAAATTTTCACCAGGATCCTATACATGTCACAGTAGTTTGATTTGAAAAATCTAATGAGGCCCTCACCTGATCCAGCTGAGCAAATGGGTGAAATTGAAAAAGGCCCTGGTAATGTTGCGATGGGAGGAATTGAATTGGAACAGGGTATTAAGTGTAGAATACCAATGATGCTACTTTATTGTTGATGAACAAAGCTAAGATCAGTCTGACTGTTTCCCACACTCAAGGAAGATGTGGTCACTTCTCTCATCAGTGAATGGTCATTGGTTTTTAGCAGTGTTCCTTACATTTTGTATTTTCACCATCAAGTAGGGCAATATAATTCTGTTGGACTATGGCCACTAACAAATCTTCATCCAAATTTGAGATAAACACTCAGTAATGCTGAAACCATAATGTAATTGCATTTACGGCACTGCTAATGGACCTGGAGGATCAACAAGGTTTCTAGAAAACCAGCCTCTGACCCATTTCAAGTATACAACACCTTCACAACTATCTCCTCCTCACAGCCATCATCTGACTGCCCTCCCTAACCAACACATGCTTCCCTATCGTTTTTTGCCACCCATACTATAATTGAGGCCCAGCTTCACCCCCAATTGACACCCCTAGCGACCATCTCGGCCTCATCCCTCACTCCAATCTCATGGCTGGAATCCGCAGCCACTATTCTCCACAATCCCCAAAGGTCATTCCTGGTCAATATATTGGCCAAACGTGGGAAACCTACAGAAAGCGAAAAGTATTCAGCCCCTGATGAGAACCTGTGTGTGGAATCTTTTGAAGTGGAATGGGGATTGCATTGCAGCCACCATACATTTCTGCTTGACCTGGAAACTCTCCTACACTTAGTACTTGTCACATGTGTTTTGGAAGGTTTTGCAGGTTGGTAATCAACGTAGTTGGTCACATCACGAACACCATCCATAACCAGCAAGCCAATGAGTGGGAAGTGAACCAAGAATATGGTTCAGAGGTGGAGCTACCACCCACTGTGACAAAGTCTCTATCTGGCATATGGTCAGTCTGTACTTCCAGGTTTCCTGTTGTTAATTTCAAATTCAAGGTAAGATGGGGGCCACAGAAAGTAACAAATTTATACTCCTCTCATCTGATCATTATATCCTTCAACCAAGCAAAACTAATCTTCTTGATGGCCTCCTGTCTAAACTCACCCCAGATTAAACGACTGTTAATTGCTGCCTTGATTATCTCTGCAAATCTCTATTTCTGCTTAATTTACGCATAGTTTGTGACTCATTATGTTTTTGTAACTCAAAAAACAGCCTTTTTTTCATCCAAAATTAGTAATTAGTTGTGAGTCAAGATCTGCCCTGTAAGAATCAGTCTTTATTGACTTGATGGAAAATGAGGAAACTAGGTCATACGAAGTCAGCACGTTAACGTTTCAATCGGAAACATGTGTAGATGAAGCAGAGCATAGGGTTTACCCTTTAGTTGTTTGCTGAGTCTTCACTTCCAGCCATTTCACTAAGAGAGTTTCACACAGAGCAGTCATTTCCCTCAGAAGGTGAAAAGAAAGTCAGAACATTCTTGTGATAAAATTAGATCATTAATCCCCAGTTAACTTGATAGGGGTGAGGTTTGGACCTATACTTAACTCTGAATCTTTGACTTGAAATGTGACCACGGCATTCCCTTAGGAAGGGGCACAAGGACTGCCCATAATGCCCTGTTTCTCAGTGTAGCTTGGATTTGCTTGATTCATAAAAATGAGAGGGATTCAGTATGTTACCTACTTTATTAACATGGCTTCAAGCTCCCTTTGTCTATGGCAAACACAGGCCCAGCTTAAACCCCTCTCTCACCACCAACAAAGCTTTCTGAAATCGTAAAGCAGCATTAAAAGACTCCAGTTAAGTAATCTGTTAACATTTGCCTTGAGTTTTACCAATGAAGAAAATGGGCTTTGTGGCTGAAATGTTCAGCTGGATACATGTTTGACAGGTAAATGTAGTCTATCATTTTTTACTGAAAGACTGGAGAGAAGCTATAACCATAATGAGTAGAGAAATACTGTGGCCAGCATTTTAATTATGCCTGGCTCCATAACTATTATGGACTTTTGCATTAGATCTTGAGGCAATTTGAAA
This sequence comes from Rhincodon typus, assembly GCF_021869965.1. NCBI lineage: Eukaryota > Metazoa > Chordata > Chondrichthyes > Orectolobiformes > Rhincodontidae > Rhincodon > Rhincodon typus. Next base: position 23,131,931 of record NC_063348.1, on the reverse strand, counting down.
TCCACTCTAGCACAAAGGCCCCCACAGGGTATTTGGAACCTGTGTGAACATTGCAAACACCAGCAGTCAAATCAATGAATCAGACTGAAGAATCTTTACTCAGTTTGCAAAACCTGAGTCAGGAGGTGTGAGGCAGAACAGTGAAATCGTTGTAAAACCATGTAAGGAAGGTGACATAAAAACAGGAAAAAGAAAATTATACTATGTCATGTACGAGAGAGAAAACACAGACGTAAGAAAAAAAAAATTACTTATTTTTTAAGTAATTATTAAATATCCAAGAATAATTAAATCCAAAGGCATGTGACTACACACTTATCAAAGTAAATTTTCAGCGGAGTGCTAGCGTAGTAGTTTGGCAAAATTAAGGTGTAACATGGCATTAAAATTTCACTTATAGAGAAAGCTGTTGGCTTTTCTGGTGAGTTTAGTGGGTAAGTAAGGCCCATGTTCTGATGTTCCAACAATTCTACTCTGAGACCTTGGGTGAGGAACTGCTACAGCAAAGATTATGGAGAAGCAGGACAACTCAGAAAGTGACTCTATTCTCAGACATTCATCCCCATCATTGCCATCCTTTCCTCCATTGCCTGTCTCCTGTTAGCAATTTTGGCTATTCATTTTTACCTTGTCCCCTTTTCATTGCCACTGCTGCTCATTTTTACTTCAGTCCAATGGTGAATGCACTAGGACAGGCACTTGCCTTCTCACCATGCTGTTCCAAATGATAATAGCATTTGCAGACCTTTTACCGTGGAGAAAGAATCAGAATGATCTTACATGGCTAATCTAATATGTAAGGTTTGACTCATTGATAATCTATATTAACTAAAGCAAAAGCTCTCTGACTGAATCTTAAGATACACAACAACAGCTATTTATTTTTCTTCCTTTCTCCTTTAGAAAATGCATCAGTGGTTAAGCTTCCTTCCCATTTCTCTCCCAGTTAATCCTGACACTCAGCAATGTGGGAAAATTACAGGTGCAAAGTTATGCTCCACCAGTTGGTGGTACTGAACTCCAACATGTCACCCTTCCAGAATAATTTGTTTCCTATGGGATTTTCAGGGACTTTTAGCTTCTTTGCTTACTGACAAATACCTTCAGCTTGACACAGTAACATACTTCAGGAACTTTGTAACAGAATTCTGTTTAGGAAACATCAATTTTATCTTCAGGCATAAATTACTACAGAAATGCAGATGACCACCCTGAGCTGAGGTGGGTATAATAATAGGTCAAAAGATTTTTGTTTGGCTCCATATAAATGTTTCTAAACGCTAATAACATTTTTTGTTGAGGCCTCCAGCAGTCCCTTAAGGATATTTGGGTATGGCCTCAATGTCGAGTGAAACCAGATCTGAGAAGTACTACACATACATCACTCATTTTTCTATAAAAGTCGCAGCAAGCATAGAGCTGTCATTTGAATATTTATGCAGTTTTCCATCTGAATTTGAAATCATGATATGTGAAGAGAGAATTCTTACACACCACTCCAGAGGGCTGTATTTGAGAATCTACCATGTATTGACGTAAATCAAGGAGTTTTGCAACACATATGGAGTGGAAGTTCCTTTCTTAAATATAACAAGGTTACAGCTTCAGGGATAATGCCTTTGCAAGCACTCACAGCCCTGGACTTCAGACTGATATCTCACTGTGCAGGTAGCAAGCCTTGTACATAAGAACAAGCAGATGTCAATTTAATAACCTTCCTGATGATTGATTTAATTGGACAAATTGGTACACAAGACTCCTGGCACATTTTCAACTGCTGATCATATACTTCACAGATGAGAAACAGACAGTGAACAATTTAAAGATTCTGCCTTTAGCTCTATGAGGTTGACATACCATGAAAGTAGTTGAGGTATGCACAGTAAATTCAAAATATTACTCATAATCTGGCATAAAGTCACTTGGAAAGTGTTTTTATTTGCTGTTCACTTGCTGCCATCAGCAGAACTGTGAGAAAATCTTCTAAATTTTCAGTTGTTAGTTTAGATCTCCTTTTCTAAGTGGGTGAAATTTTTAAGAGAAACTATTGACGTAGTTTCCGAAACTGACATAAGAATTGTAATTTATTCTTGATTTCACATTTGTATGTCTTTAGGACGTTTATTAAGAATTGAACGCCAGGCATCTTTGGTTCATCAGAGTGCTTGATTTTCACACTTCCAATGACAATGAGATTGACAATATGATTAAGGGTTTGCAATGTAAGTAGGGCAATCCCTAAACAACATATCTTTGCTATAAAAACACCATTGCTTTCCTGTTGTCATAAATCACTTTTAAAGCATTCCCCATTCAGACTGACAATTTAAACGTGAAAAATCTTGTGGACTTTAGATTGTGCCAAGAGCAAATATGATGAAATTGTGCATCTCCCAACTTGGAAGTTTGGTGAAGAAGTTAAATCATGTACCACTACCTCTAGAGGTGTTACACAGGCTTGGTCAATTCCCTGGGGACAGGCAGCTTTACACGATTGGCCCATGCAAGATTCTTCATTGATATCAGTGAGGAGATCCATGTGTCGCACAGGAGTGTCCTGTAGTGATGCTGACCTTTAGGAAATTGATGTAGATTTGTGTAATTCTATCTCAAGCAGTGCTACGTGAATGATTTCTCCCTCATTATGTTTATAAGTGAGAAGTGAAGAGCAAGTCAGTATTAGGAATGAGGAAACCTGTGATATAAATTCCAGACACATGCCAGCAGCAAGCACATTGAATATATTAGTTTTTCAACAATGCGAGACTGCTTTTGTACGTTTTGTTGCTGCATGCTGCACGTACTAAATTTAGGTTTACCGACATTTAGTTTACATTCACAGAGGCAAAAAGAAGTTCACGTCATTGGTCATACTTAGATTTAACTTCAGGCTATACTGGAGAATGATCACTGTAATAACTCACCACATTGATCACTCAGTACAATTTATGGACAGAGAACCAATCGTTATTCTATCAAAGTAAATATATCTGGAATCTCATGTTAATGCATAATTGCATTATTATTTTAAGAACACTTGTTGGGAAGGAAATTTCTTTCAGTTTTAAATGAAGAATTAGCCTAATGGCAGAATGGATCTTCTAGATAAGAAGCACTTAAAACAATACCTGAATTGCTCCTCGTATGTTAATTCCAGTTTCTATAGCAACATAGTAAGATGCCTGAAGAAATGTCCTTTGCAAAAGAAGGGCAAGAAACAAAAGGACTGCGATAACATAAGCATTGGCCAAAAACTCCTGCGAGGAAACGAAGTAAACGCCCAGCAATTTGACCTATAAACAACAAAAAGAATCTGTAAATAGTCAGTAGCAATGTCTGTCATGAGCAGTTTCCAAAATATAATTTCCTTAGAACTTTCACGAATTGGTTTAATTCGGTAAAATCATCTGCAAAATGGAAATGGGAATTCTTACAAACAGGTGAGGAGGAGTGAACTAGCTTTCTTTTTTTCACCCTCGCCTCACTCAGCAGCAACAAAGATGATAATCCTTTTCAGTCTGCAGCAATATTATACTTCAATTAAAATGTAATACCAGTCAAAATTAAGGTGAAAATGCAACATTTTCTTGAGTAAAAGAAAAAGGAATCATATTATTTAGCAACTCCATTAAAATATAATAAAATGCAACATCAAATACATACACAAACACAGGCATAACATTTTAAAAAAGGGGAGCGTATTTAGCTCTATACGAATAATAAATATGCAGTTTAAAAAGCTCTTGGGGTCCTTTTATTGTCATAACTAAATCTGAGACCATGGCTGTTTAGTTTAAGTCTTATATCCTAAGCTGTGGTGAAATTTGAAAAACTATGAGTTCTGAGTGAATGGAAATTTCTTTGCCTTGTTATATCACCAGTGCTGTTTTTGACAACATTGAGAAGGAAACAGGAAAAGACAGAGTCTTCCATCCCTTGCTGATACCAATGTATGTTGCTTCTCTTTTACAGCTGCTCTGCTATGGTGCCTATGGGTATTCACAGCTTTGGCTCCGTGGTGATTGTTACAAGGTCAGCCAGGTGGATCTCATAGAATATGAGCTCCCTGCTTGGAACTGTTAGCGATCCGATCAGGGAGCCCTGGCTGACAGATAAAAACAGGAGTGTCAGACATCCTGAGAACTGGCTTTGAGGGAGCTGGATCAGTGTCAAGGACTTTCCACTGGTAAATAAAGGGTGACTTGGTGACAGGACAATGTCCTCCGTGGATTTATTCCAGGCTCCACTGTCTTTCTAAGCTGGATAGTTGCCAACAACCCTTCAATGCCCAATGTGTGCAACTTCTCATACAAGTGTGAATTAAAACAGAAGGTGTGAATTTATTACCTTTATCTTTAGACAAAATGGTAATGTCAGTTCAAATGATTTTGTTTACTCCACATAGTTTCCTGAACTCGCCTCAATCAATGGTCACATGGTTGCTGCACCATTATATGTCCATGTTTCTTCCTTTGAATTGACCATCTTGGTCTATGAAGGTCTTGGGTATTAATATCAGACCATACAGTTAAAAATTGATAGTCCATATGTTATTATCATCGTGTCAGGATATATTCAAAAGTGGGCTGGATTTTGTGTGAGCCCACTGAGTATGTTTTGGCGGAGGGATAAAATGGATTTGGGGCAAAATAGGTTAGACTCCAAGCTTACCACCATTCTATTCACCACCAGATCACCCCATAATAAGCCAGGCAACCCACCTGCTATATGTGAATAAATAAATGAATGTCTATAACACTTGTTGATAAGTCTATTGAACTAGACATTATACTGTTCGTGCCATTGTACACTCATCATGGTCAGCAGGTGGGAAATGGCCCTTTTACATGGCCAGGATGGGATAGGGCAGGATTGAAGGAAGTGGGGAAGGGCTCAGTCAGTGAGATGCCTTGCCTGCATTAGAGTGCCCAAAATGTCATTTCCCCCTTTGTCCCACACCACTCACTCTCCAAATCCTGGCTCCCAAACTATCTCTTTCCCTTCTCTGGGCTCTGGGATCTCTCTCCATCTTAAAACCCCAGGAGTTTCCTTTCTGGGGCAATCATGATCTCCTCTGGGGGCTCCCACCAGCAGTCCCATTGGCAACCACTGCTCAGCTCTAACACTCCAGACTCTCCTGTATTTGCCAGTCAAACAGATTGGCTGGCACCTCCTGAAGGTGGGATTTTCTCTCATTGAGGAGCAGAACTTTAGCCTGCCCCCATAGTGTTATGGCTGCAGCCTGAAGAGTCGGCTTCTTCTGGGTGGGTTCGCTTTCCCTCCAGGCGCACCCCCATATCCAGCTTCACATAACATCCAGCTGAGTGATTCAGTCTTAAACTAGACAATCTTGTGTTAATCACATCCATACATTTGGTGCTGAGGAGATCGTATATTATAGTATTTCATACTCCGACCTATCTTAATCCATGAAGTAGTTTCAACTCAGAATCGGCATTCAACTGTAGTATCGTTTTAAAAAAAACAAATTTAGTAACAATAAGCTGTAAAGAGATGGGTTTTTTTCTAACATACAATTGGAAATTTGAACATAAACCAAGTGAAAAAAAAAAGCACTGTATTGCCTTGAATTATTTTGTTGTCATTAATGAGCTTGCCCCAGGGCTGTGAGGTATAAGAGGTATCCATTCGTGCAGAATGGATGAATTGTACATAATGATTAAAAGCGAGATCCCTGGGACTTGTTTTAATTCAGACAAACTGCACACTTGATAGGGTGAACGTGTGACCTTGTGGTCTGAAATCTGACTTTTTAATAGTAAAATATGAACAGTTTGTTAAAAGAGAGATAAAAAGACAACACATGAAGAGGGACAACCAGTAACAGGAGGAAATGGCAGGCGATCAGCAGTTTATTAGGAATTAGGTGGCATTTAAGGATTTCGGCAGTGTTTAGTTTCACCCCCTTCTCTGGTCTTTGGTTCGCTGCTGGAAAAAATTTGAACCTGTAAGAGCGCATAGATTCGGGGGATTTAAAATGACTGAAATGGACAGCACATTGGGAATCTGGGTCCAAATTATCAATGTCCAATTTAACTGCAGCTAGTTTGGACAGATAGGAATCCCTCAGGAATAGCAGCTACAACAGCAACAACCTGTTCCTCGCAAACCTGCTGCTCCATAGATCAAGACAGGGTGAGCAAAGAGCTCCACGTGAGATTTATAATGAGGATGATTTTCCTCAACATGTCAGAAAACCAGCTTCTTAGGAAGTGCAGGGTCTCAAAGTAAGTAAGCATTGACATTTGCAACCTACTGGAACATGACCTGCTACTTGTTACTAGATCTTATGCCATGTTGTACCATCAGCTACTAAAGTCAACACCCTCTCAACTTTGAGACAACAAGGTGCAGGGCTGGATGAACACAGCAGGCCAAGCAGC
>NC_063348.1:23013248-23125127 GCF_021869965.1 Rhincodon typus | reverse complement strand
GCTGCTTGGCCTGCTGTGTTCATCCAGCCCTGCACCTTGTTGTCTCAGATTCTCCAGCATCTGCAGTTCCTACTATCCTCTCAACTTCTTTCTCTTTAGATCTGTCCTGAACTTTGCCAGAATCAATTTTGTAAGGTGATGCAAATGCTGACTCACGAATGCATAACACATGACTGATGATTTGTTTACCAGGAAAAGGAATTGCCTCAACTTTGGCACCAATAATGGCAGTCAAAGTGAGCAGGACTTGGATTTGTGGCTCTAGTTGGCTTCCCGTAGGTGTATAGCATCATCAGTGCAGTTATGTGGCTTTCAAGATCTGCAAGGAACCTGATCACCTGTACTGTCTTCCACTGCACACTGATGAGCAACCATAAAAACATGTTCACACAAGATTCCTGGACAGCTATCTGACTGCTATACTCAAAAACTTCTTTCCGTCAGAAAAGTAGTTCTGCTATAACCATGCCTCCTGACAAGTGAAATGGCCACTTGCAAAGTGAGCAACCACAAATCCGCAATGTGGGCAAGCGATGGAGAAAAAAGAATCAATGTATATGACTCAAAGATTAAACAGAAATGTAACATTCTAATATTATGCTAATACCCATGTACATAGCCTGTGTTACCACAAGTCTTTACACTTCTTGAAGGTAGTTTTTCCTAGAGATATCTGTATCTTCAACAGGGTAAGTTAGTGGTTTTTGTGCTTCGGTTGCTTGCATCATATCAAAAGTGGGGCGGCATGATGGATCAGTGGTTAGCATTACTGCCTCACAATGCCAGGGACCTGGGTTTGATTCCACCCTCAGGCGACTGTGTGTAGTTTGCATATTCTCCCTATGTCTGTGAGGGTTTCCTTTGGGTGCTCGGGTTTCTTCCCACTGTCAAAAGATGTACAAGTTAGGTGGATTTGCCATGCTAAATTGCCCATAGCGTCTAAAGATGTGCAGGCTAGGTGGATTAGCCATGGGAAATGCAAAGTTACAGGAAGGGTAGTGGGGTGGGTCTGGGTGGAATGCTCTTCAGAGGGTCAGTGTTAACTTGATGGGCCAAATGGCCTGCTTCCACACTGTCGGGATTCTGTGACTTTAAGTGGAGACAGAGTCTACAGTTGACAGTCTGTGCGACAAACAACAGGAGTCTTCCATCTCCGCTCAGCTGAGCCAACGAGAGGTGTATTTTACTATTCAGACTACTCGGATGTTCTGGAGCATGTGATGACCTACAAAAGATTGCACCACTGCAGGGACAGATTTGGCCTTTGAGATACAAGTCATCATGTGGAGTAAGGACTGAGTGAGCAGCAATAGTTGGGAAGAGGAAGAGTTTTCAGCCCTGCAACACTTCCATGTCCCTCTTCTTCATCATCATTATCTTTCTCATAGACCATTCACACTATCCTGGTAGCAATGAGCTGGAGTGCGCTATGTTGTGGATCAGTGTGGCAATTAGTATTTAAGGCTAGGATATCATTTCTAAGGTGGCTTTCACAGCACAATCCCATTGGTCAGGGGCTTTTTGTAATCATTTGTCATTTCATGCATAAGGACATCATCACAAATAGGTATTGTTCTACTCCTTATTCCATGCTTAGCCAATTACAGCCATGATGTCAAAAGCAGTTATTCTCACTTCACCCGTGGCTTGAGAAGGCAGAGTGAGAGAGCTGATGAGAGACATATGTCAGGACTGTGAGCATGGAGTTGAAAAAGCTAAGAATCAGATAAATGTATGAGAAGCAGTAGCAAGATGAGAAGGATATTTTCCCGACAAGCAGATGGGATATGTGGAGTAGAGTCCAGACATTGCAACAATTAGCAATGTTTTAAAAGAACTGTATGAATATTTTGGCTGGGAATGGCACCAAGAGTTATCAGAACAGTGAATGATACCACAGAATTAATGAATCCTAATATCTTCTGTGCTGTAAGGGCCATGGAAATATAATGCAGAAAGAAGAATTCCATCTTAACTGCATTATTCTGGATGATAGATTAGTAGAGCTTCGAGACATTTTACTGTTACTTGTAATAGTCCTATTTCTAAACAACTTAGAGGAACACACAATCTATTCCATTTGTTAATAAGACCAGAAACGACTGATCTTTTACACCATCACTCTTAGAACAAATTTGTATTACATATTTGCTTGCTGGATGCTACTCATTGAAGGTTGGAATTCACCATGTGAGTTGTATAAAACAGATTTTCCATTAGCCCGATGCTCAATCTGTGTTTTACAACAGTGATTAAATTGCTGTACCGGTGTACGAAAGGTCTTGTTTTCATTACTCAGGTGATGCACAATCCCAGAGATGCAGAGTGGACCTGCAAAGCCCAGCAAGTCTGCCAGAATGCGAAATGTACTGCTGAGGACAATGGGATGACCAAATGCTTGCCGTAGCACATGCCAGATCAGCTTTGAATCCTGAGGACTGACTGTGGTTTTATTCTGCAACGAAAAACACAATAAACATTTCTCACCAACAGAATGATGGTACCATTCTTCTGTATTGTAAGGAAGAACAAATTTCATTTACTTGTCAGTTACAATACCTATTCAAACTTTCTTTTTACCTAAACTGTAAATATTTCTCAATGTTGAAAAATAGATTCACATGAAGAAAAGTTTTACTATGATAACAATAAGGATGTGATATAAGAATACAATTGAAACATTTCAACCTAAACTATCTTGCGATGTCTTATTTTGCAACATTCATGAAATACATAATAATAGTTGCAGAAAGAGATTTCAGTCAAAGTAATCAAGTGGAAATACTGAGTAGAATTAGGAACAGTAAAGAATGGAGCACTCAAGTAGACGTTTTATATAGACACTACATCACTACTTTCAGGAGGTCTAAGATGTATAAATAGAGAGATCAGGAAAGCACACAGTAGAAGGAAATCACTCAGAGACAGCAAGAACTGCAGATGCTAGAGTCAGAGATAACACAGTGTGGAGCTGGAGGAACACAGCAGGCCAGGCAGCATCAGAGGAGCAGGAAAGTTGATGTTTTGGGTCGGGACCCAACTTCAGAAATGGGGAGGGGGAAGGGACCTCAGAAATAAATAGAGAGGAGGGGTGGGGCTGGGGAAGGTAAGTGGGATGGTGATAGGTGAGTGCAGGTAGGGAGTGGTGGGGATTGGTCAGTGAGGTGGGAGGAGTGGATAGGTGGGAGAGAAGATGGACAGGTTGTGTTAGGTCAAGGAGGCGGGAATGAGAGGGAGGGTTGGACATGGGATGAGGCTGGGGGGTGAGGAGATTTTAAAACAGGTAAAATACATGTTTAGGCCATCGGGCTGCAGGCTGCCAAGGCAGAATATGAGGTGCTGCTCCTCCAGTTTCCGGGTGGCGTCATTGTGACACTAGAGGAGATCCAGGATGGACATGTCACCCAGGGAGTGGGAGGGGAAGTTAAAAAAGAAACCTTCTGCCTTATTTGTTCTGTATCCGTCTATTCCTCCCATATTATATAACCATCCAGATGCCTCTTAAATGTCACCAACATGCTTGCTTCGACCACCTCTATTGGCAGTGCATTCCAGTTCCTACCCTTCTCTGCGTGAAAAACTTCTCTTGCACATCTCCCTTAAACTTTCCCCCTCTCACTTTGAACCTGTGCCCTCTTGTATGTGAAACTTCAACCCTGGGAAAAAGCCTCTGTCTATCCACCCTATCTATGCCTCTCAAAATTTTGTAGACTTCTATCAGGTCTCCTCTCAGCCTCTGTCTTTCCAGTGAAAACAATCCCAGTCTTTTTAACCTTTCCTCCTAGGCAATTCCCTCCAGACTGGGCAACATCCTGGTGAGTGTTCTCTGCACTCTTTCCAAAGCTTCCACGTCCTTCTGGTAGTGTGGTGACCAAACCTGCACACAATACTCCAAATGCGGCCTAACAAAGGTTTTCTATTGCTGCAACATGGTTTGCCAACTGCTGTACTCCACGCCCTGGCCAATGAAGGCAAGCACACCATTGCCTTCTTGATCACCATGGTTACCTGTGTTGCCATGTTTAGGGAAATGTTGACCTGCACACCAGGATCCATCTGAATGTTAACGTTCCTAAGGGTTCTGCCACTTACAGTATAATTCACACCTAAACTTGATCCTCCAAAATACATCACCTCGCATTTGTCTGGCTTAAACTCCATCTGCCATTTCTGTGCCCAAGCCGTCAATCTATCTATATCCAGTTGTATCCTTTCACAATCGTTGGCACTATCAGCAACTCCACCAATCTTCGTGTCATCTGTCAACTTACTAATCAGACCACCCACATTTTCCTGTAGATCATTTATATATACTACAAACAACAGAGGATCTAGGACTGGCCCCTGTGGAACACCACTAGTTACCGGTCTCCATCCTGAAAAACACCCTTCCACCGCTACCCTCTGTCTTCTAAAACTAAGCTAGTTTTGTATCCATCTAGCCAGCCCACCCCAAATCCCATGTGATTTTAGCTTTTCTACCAATCTGCCATGTAGGACTTTATCAAATGCCTTACTGAAGTGTGAAGTCTTCTACTTTGGATCCTATAAAGATAAATCTCAATTATGCCTTAATGAAAAGAGTCAAAACGCGAGGAAGAGCAAAATGGATTTAAGCATCAGAAAACCTGGTGCACTGTTGTAAAAAGTACTTAAAAAAGCTAATGGAATATTGGCATTTATGTCAATGGAGAGGAATTTAAAAGTTAGGCAATGATCCTTTTATTGTAAGGAACCCTGGTCAGACGGCATCTGGAAGAATGCTTTGAATTTTGGGTATCAATCTTTTGTAATACTCTGCTGATGAGACAGTACATGTGGAGAGAAAAATAGAGGTTGCATTTTAGGGTGCAGATCTTTCATCACAACTGGTGAAAGATCATCACCCTGAAACACTGAGCTGTCAGCCAGCTGGGTTTCTGCTGAGGGGATCTTTCTTCAGTATCTTTTCACCCCCCCATTCTGGGCTTACCCTCAGAACAGAGCGTGGGGAAAACACTGAAATCAGCAGCTCAACAACCACTCCTATTCTCCTTCAATTTAGCCCACCCTCAGCTCTGTATGATTGCGGGGAAGATTTGATATCAGCCTGTTTCCATTCTTCCAGTTCATCAGCATGTCTACCCAATCCACCATACAATACTTTTCTATCCATTGACTTAGAGTTGAAGTGAATTCATCACCTAAACAAAGGCTGGTTGCAAATTGATGAACTTTAAAATCGGCCACCTCAATAATATATTGTGGGTGGCCTCAATAAGTTGAAGGTCAGGGCTTTTGCCCCTCAGTGGAAGGAAGTCCTACTTTCCTACCCTTTTGAACTGCAGACAAACTTGATTGTCACAGCAGCACAAGAACAAAGTAGTGATATCACTGGGAATGCTAAGAGGTCCACAACGAAGTGTCCTTGACACTCGAGATAAGTAAGTTGGTCTTTTATAGATGGTGAAGAATTGGGCTCCATACTGAGGAGGGACAGAGTGCTTTGGAGGGCAGGTAGGGAGACAAAAAGTTGGGGTTTGGTCTTAGAGGAACTGCCCCTAATGTGCACAGGCACTTTCCCACACCCACCCCTCCTCCTAATTGATAAGAGTTTCTGCTTCCTTCGTACCTTTTCACCACTTTCCACTCTCATCCACTTTATTCTATCCAGCATATTATGGCAATGGAGTGGGATTGATGCTCTAAATTGTTATCTGATTTGGCACTTAAGGGCTTCAACAGGCCTATGTTTGAAGAACCAGCCTGTTTTTTTAAGAGGTGAATTCACTTGAACTCATTGTAGGATAGAGGTCAATATATTTCTAGAATCAGAAACGTTACCAAAGTTTAAGAGGCATTCAGACAGACACATGAGCTGGTAGGGAATAGAGGGATGTGGACCATATGCAGGCAGACAGGATTAGTTTTGAATGGCATCATGGCAGGGGCTGAGTCTGGAGTGTTATCTATATAATTACCACTGTATGTGCAAAGTCTTTTCTAACTTAATACATATTGAAATATTGGCTATGTTAAATGATGATATAAATATAATAATTATTGCTATTTATCAGATGTGAATTTAAACATACTCATTATAGTTTAAGTGCCCAATCACCCTGCACTGAAAACATTCCCAGGGGGGCAGTGGAAGGGCAGATGATTGAAAAATCCAGCCCTCCCACTTCTCCAGTACTTCTGTTTAGGATTTTGTTTCAGTAAAGCTATATTGACTTTGAATCGATTAGAGCACAGATTCACCAGAATGAAACAGAATTTGAAATACAAAACTTGACTTAAATTATTAATTTTTGAAACCCAAAGAATATACCAATGTAAAGTTTCCAAAATTATAAAGGTTCAATCAGGTCCATACAGATAAACAAGTTTCTTTGGAGGATAAATTCAGAATTCTTCTTTTCTTATTCATTCACAGGATGTGGGTGTTGCTGGCTAGGCCAGCATTTATAGCCAATCCTTAATTTTCCACAGGGCAGTTAATAGTCAACCACATTGCTGTGGGTCTGGAGTCACATGTAGGCCAGACCAGGTAAGGACAGCAGTTTCCTTCCCTAAAGGGCATTAATGAACCAGGTGGATTTTTCTGACAGTCGACAACTTTTGTGGTCATCATTAGATTCTTAATTCCAGATTTTTATTGAGTCCAAATTCCAACACTGGCCATGGCAGGTTTCAAACCCAGGTCCCAGAACCCTCAGAATAAGGCTATAATCTAAAAATTCCTGTAGGAGTGGTATCAGGGAGCATTTTCTCACAATAAGGATAGTGAAAACTTTGAACTCTTGCTCTCAAAGGCCAAGGGTGCTAGCTCAATTGAAATTTTCAAAATGGATACCACTTGAATTTTTTTTTTGTTAAGTAAAGCTATCAATGGAAATGGAGCAAAGACTGATCTTTGAACTTGAGTTTCAGCTCCATCATAATCTAAGCAAATTATCAAATGAACTAAAGGCCAGTCCTATTCCTATGCCAAATCAATATGTCTCTTGGTTTGTTCATTATAAGGAGATAAAAATTGATTGTATCACACTTTCAAACTTTACTGGATTGAGGATGATTGTGTGTGCGTGTGCATGTGTATTGATCTCAATGTAGTCCAAATTCTTATCATTTTTAGAGGGTGACTTCATCTTCAAATGTTGAAGTCAATGTTAACAAAACTACTCAGATATCTGAATGGCGCCAGACATGCTTGTAAAATTTCATATTACATAATTTTTGTTGAGAGGTTCTGAAATTTCATTTGAAATTCAACCAAAGAAGATATCAGAACCTTTAAAACTCAGCTAATCAATCCCCACTGAATATCAACTCTTAGCTTTTATAACACTCCTCACTGAATTCAGCAACATTTGGTACAAAAACATGAAGCATAACTTTGTGAAATATCAACAAAAAGCACAAAACACTGGTAATCTTGAAGTTTTGAGGAATTAATAGCCATTTCTCCAACCAAAATAGAGATCATATGCTTTGCTCTTGTCTCTCACATTTCCTTCATGACATCAAATATTGATGTGACTAGGCAAACCACAAGTAAAGAAAATAAACAATTGAACTAGACACAGTGAATCATTTGCCAGTTTAGGCTTGAATTATGTGTAATTAACTGGTGAGATAAACAAAAAGATGACAAGGACATTGCTCCACTCTCCAGAAAGATGGAGCCAAAACAGAAAAAAATTTGAAAAGACATTGAAACTGATCCAATTTTTATTTTACTGAATTTAGTTTACTGTCATATCTGACAAATAGCAATAACACTTGAATTTATATCAAAACCAGTCAAATTCAATAGTTCAATTTGCTTTACCTCAAATAATACTTTGCAAGTGTAGTGGTACATGTATAAATAAAAATATAGAGAGATCAGGAAGTAGAATTTGCACAGGAATTCCCTGACGTCACACCATAGCCCAGGAGAAAACATCAATCTCTACTACACTGTTTCTCCAGGGTTTCCAACTACATTTCAATGGAGGTCAGAAAGTCCCCTGTCCAATTTTTACTCATTGTATGATTGACAGGATGATAGAAAATACTGATCTATGTTTAATTGCTATATAGACCACATGATACCCATTAGTTTTACCAAATCATTCCTGCTAATAGAGCACAAAATCTGAAATGGGGATGAAATACCAAGACTCAAGAAGTCAAAGTTAACTTGTGTAATGATTATCTGTAACTTGATGGGGTATCTTTTTAAAAAGATTGCTGACAATTTGTGTTTGTTAACAGACCATGAAGTACACTGAAAACTATGTACTGTCTGCTTTGCAATAAAAAGAAAACTTACAGCTTCCTGGGTGTCTTTTAGGGATATCTGACGGATGATTAAAATAAAACAAATCTTTTTATGATACTTTTGTTGAATATCAACTCTTTACGGTATCTGGCTTAGCAAATGTTGGATTTCTACATGTCATTCCAGAGAGTATAGATGGCACAGAAAATAAAATTGTAGCAAATGCCCAAACAGATGTTTGGCTGCTTTTCAAACAACTGAACGCCAGCCTACTACAATAGATAGCAATCTGGAATGTCTGGTAAAATATCATACATAACCTGATTGTAAAAAATGAATCACCTTTCTTTATAGGACCAGAACCTCTTCTATTCTGATTTCAGGTGACATGGAATGGCACTGTTCCAAATAGCCAGCGAGAAAATAGAAGTATGCAAATGTATTTAATGTCTTTCATTCTTAAGCTCCTTTTATTTGGCTACTATGAATATGAATAATCAAATTTGATCACAGGAGGAAGAAGATTTGCAGCTGTTAAGGTATTTACATATGCTGCCAATGATTAGGGTCAAGCAGTGTGGTACAAATGAATTTCCCTCAAAAAAATCCTGATGAAAAATGAGAAAGGCAATGATACACAACTCATCACAGTTGTCAGCATAAGACTACAAGGGATTGTTCCTGTGTTATTGCTAGTCACCTTGTGGAATAAAGTTTTGTTATATTTATATCATAGCTTCCAGAACTTATGAAATTTATCATTAAACTTTAAGATTTTGGCTACGTTGTAACTGATAGAATGAAAATAATGTCCATGTGTTCTTACAGTGAACTCCCTGATCTTGGGAAATGGTGACAGAAATTATATTCATCATTTATCCAGCTGAAACAGTGGATGCTTTGATAAAAGCTTTCACAATGATTACTTGCCTTTGAAAGCAATAGAAATCAAAGAACTTTCAGACTCACTTTTTAATAATAGAAGTTCAAAGTCACAGATAAATTGGGGATTGGTTTCCAATGAACACTGATTTACTAGTAACAAGTCAATTGTCCCTGACAAATTGGGTTTCACAAAGTCGTCATTTAGCTTGTTTGAACAACAGGACATTATATAAGAATACTTTCCATTTGCAGTCTTAGTCCTGAGAGTCCTGCTTACATTTTGGAAGAATGAATGGATGATCATCCAGCAATAAGGTATAGTTGAAAAATCAAACTTTTGACCCTAACACAAAGTCAAAAGCCTCACAAATAGTGTCTTTTATGATCAAAATCTGCTAATCATATTACCAAGCAGTTTCTAGAATGTGTGGAGATCATGTACATATGAGTAACCTATACATTTTCACACTGATTGCTATTTTATCAAGTTTATTGACAGAATGATCGACTAGCATTAATGTCTCTGCTATCACTTCATCTTTTTCTCTTCAGGTTTTTAACTTCTCTGAGAATGGTGGCTCATGCTGATTTATAAGTGCTAGCACGTCTGCTCCTCTGATGCTGCCTGGCCTGCTGTGTTCATCCAGCTCCACACCTTGTTATCTTAAACTCAATGGCAACTGTTCTGGTGTGAAAATGGTGAGTGTCAATAGGCTGCTTAACCATTGCGGAACTTAACACTTCAGCTATACCTAGTTGTTACCCATTTGTACACAAATGCCTCATAGCAAGTATCACTTGCTTGTGATCAGAAGCAGGGAATTAAAATGGAAATTTTCCTCCCTAGCTTGGCAACACTGAGGCGAACTTTTCCTCAGTAAAGTTGGCTCGCAGAACATAGACCTGCAACTAAATCCTGGAAATTCCTGATGTGCCCATGAAAGTATCAAGGCAGTTTTACCCAGAATAACCAATGGATCCTAATACACAGCCATAAATGTTTAGGTAAAATGCAAAGAATGCACTAAACTAAACAAAATATTTTCAAATATTTGAGTGCTCTACCTTTTGTGCTTCATACGCATCCTTTAGGTGCATATAATTGGTCGCAGCTCTCATAGCAAAAGGCAGTTTGCCAATGGCTTTAAGGTCAATCGGTCTTTTATGTGCTGTTGTGATGAAGGTGTTCATCCACCAGTACGTGCCTTTCGAGAGTAGGTTCACAAATGGTTGCAAGAATCTGACACCTAAATCCTGCAGGTCTTCAGGAGGTTTCACTTCTCGTGAATGTTTGTAGAAGATATAACGCTAAGTCAGGAACAATAAATTCTGGAGTTAATGATTTCTGCAGAAAACAGTGATGCAGTTGAAAGTTTACAGTATTTATTAATTATAGCAAATTAAGAATCATGACTGTTCTCTTGTTAACATAACATTAGCGTGCACAGACTGTGCTTTTTGCCCCATTTTTACTGTCACCTTTTCTGAAGGTGTTGAATCTAAGGAGAAAGGAAGGAGTTCAATGCTATTTGAAAACCTAGTTAGTGTCTCACATTGATAACCACTCACCATTCCCATAGTTTCAGACAGAAAGTTTCAATCAGTTTTTTGATTGTGTGGCAGCATCAGAAGCTATTTCTGTTCCCTCCCGTGCACACAGACACATGCGTACATACATCATTTACTAAGTGTATCAGACAGCAAACATCAATAGAAGAGCAGGTTAATTTATTCCCCTTCCTGTTGAGCACGCTGAAACCAAATATAATGCCACTAACTCCACTTTGGTTGAGTTGAACTTTATCCTTCTGCTTAAATAGACATAATAAAATTCTGCAATGGATTCTTAAAGTGAACATTTAGGTAAGGCTCACAAATAATGGAAACCACGCCCAAGTCAACCTATGGGAAAGAAGAATTTTGACAACAGCATCAATTACAAAATGTATGATATGAATTATATCTCTCATATTTACTACAGCTAGATCTATCTCACACGTTCATTTTATATCTACTATGTAGATCATATCCAATGAATCCAGCCTGAATATTCAATGTTACATAGTTTTTACAGTACAAAAACTTAGATTGGCAATGGCGAGCAATTTGAGAGAATACAATGAGAATGAAAAAATTAAAACCTTGATGTTGTGAAAAAAATCCAATTTTCTCTTTAAGGTTTCAATAACCAGATGAGATCCTTGCCAGTAAACAGTGAGAATCCTATTTCTGTACATTTGCATCTCATTATTAGCAAATCATGCCTCATTTATATGCTAAACACGATTCTTGCAGATACTAATGAGAAACTAGGCAACACCAATTCTTGCGTTGCAGGTTTGAGTGATTATCCCGTAACTATACAACTTGCAGATGTTTTCTCCGGGCCACCATATTCATCATCATTTTCTAACATCTCTTTGCACGCTCAATGACCTGTGCCCATCTCCACCCTTCATTTACAGAAGTCAGCATTGGCAAAACACTACCCTCATCACACCATCATGGCTGATCTCAGACCACTGCAGTACACACAATAGCATGGCACCACTGTACTTTGGAGCTCTCCAACACCTTACATTGCAATGCTCTTGTCAGGTTGCTCTACATGCAGGGGCACACATTTTTCACGTATATCTGCTGCACAGGAGGGAACTCAAGGCTCTGAGCTTGCTTTCTTCATGCTCACTCATTTGTGTTTACTTGGACACACAGCATCTCCAATTTGCTTTTTAGCACAGACAGAAACCAGACACCCTTTCATGTTTACTCACACTGAACAGTCAAAGGGATGGGCATGCTGCTGCACAGCACTGTGCTACACCAACGTCACACCTTACAGTATGTGCCAGCATCTCCTGTGACAAAGACATTGTGTGTGTTTTAACCAAATGGCTATGCCTGTAATTCTAAAGGAGGTGGTCTTTAGTGGAGTGAAGGGAGATTATGATGGGTCAGGAGGTCCTGACACATTTAGTCAAGAGTACATCCAATCTCGGTCTAGGGTATAATCCATGGTCAATTAGATGTTTGATGTGCTTAGGATCCAGGGATTTACATTCTTCCAGACTGGAGATTGGGTCACAGTCAGTCCTGCAGGTCAAATCTGATTTGTGCGGGGATAACAAAAAAGGCAGAAAACAATCATGACTGAAAAGTTGACATAACAAGGTGTAGAGCTGGATGAACACAGCAGGCCAAGAACATCAGAGGAGCAGGAAGGTTGATGTTTCGGGCCTAGACCCCGAAACGTCAGCCTTCCTGCTCCTCTGATGCTGCTTGGCCTGCTGTATTCATCCAGCTCTACACCTTGTTAGCTCAGATTCTCCAGCATCTGCAGTTCCTACTATTACTGAAAAGTTGCTCAGTTTTTTAATTCCCTACAAAGGTTCATTGTACCCATCCAAATGGATGAGGTAACAGGAGATGCTTTCATTGTGGTCATACAAAGACGGCGCAGATGAACTGACAATATTCAATGGCAGTAGCATCAGCAAGCCCAGAGTCTGCCAAACAGCTTCCACTTGGAGAAGCCGAAGCAAAGGTTCCCACTAGCCAGTTACATACCATTCTTCCAGATGACTAATGGTCAGTGTAGACACAGATGGAGGATGTTGTGGGGGAACCATTATGGAACTAAGTTACCTGCTGGAGCAGGACTTGTGCTCTGAAGGAGTGGGTGGGCATCCTATCCCAGTGGCTGTCAAACTGACAGCAGCGCAATTTTTTTCTGACCGTTAACTTCCAAGGATCTACTGGGGACCTGTGTGGGATCTCAACCTCCAAATGTATTTAAGATGTTATGTGTGGAATTTGTGCAAGACTACACCACTTCATCTCTTTTGCCTGTGATGCCATTACAGCCCAGACAGCGAGAGTTTTCATTATGGTCATGGTCTCTGTTCAGAATCGTAAGGAAATAGGACAGCTTCCATTCTACCACCTTGTCCACCAGGACCTCCATGTAGTTACTGGTGAACTGGTGGGTCAGCTAATAGCTTTCTCAGCTATTTGTGGCAACCAGCACACTTTGAACAGTAATTCCTGGCTTGTAGTGATCTACATTTGGGATTTTTACATGGCTCTTGTAGCGTGAATGACAGAAGGTCCCACGGTGGATGAACTTCTGCCTCTAGGAATGGCCACTCAGAGGCTCATTAAAAAGTTGATTGTTACTTTAAATCCCTCCTATTGTTTATTAAAGTAGTTGCATGGCAAATGTTTCAAATAACATCATCACCTTACAGTTTCTGGCTGTTTGGGAATAAACATAGCATTGATATCGACTTCAAGCATTAATTAAAAG
Organism: Rhincodon typus; assembly: GCF_021869965.1. Lineage (NCBI taxonomy): Eukaryota > Metazoa > Chordata > Chondrichthyes > Orectolobiformes > Rhincodontidae > Rhincodon > Rhincodon typus. The sequence goes on along the minus strand of NC_063348.1, from coordinate 23,111,685 downwards.
GATACTCACCAGTTCATGTTTATTTCTTCCCATCCCTCAACTATAGGACATACCTCCTCCTTAGCAAGAAGACCACCTACACTGCTTCCAACCAATAGTTAGTGCTAAACTTGCAGATGAGTAGTTTATCACCTCCAGGCAAATACAAATTAAGGCAATTAGCTATTACCACAGTCCCAATATAGCACTTGGTTTCACTCACCCTCTCTTTGAATTGCTTCCTCCCACCCCAAGCAGCCATATTCATGTAAAAACTGAAAAAACTGCGGATGCTGGAAATCAGAAACAGAAACGGAAATCACTGGATAGGCAGCATTGGTGGAGAGAAATCAGAGTTAACGTTTCGGGTCTGGGGACCCTTCTTCAGAACTTCGCTGTTGCTCCTGGATATTAATATGTCACATTTACATCTTTGTGCTGAATTTTTATACTCTTCAAAGGGTTACGCTGAGCAGGATATAACGGTTCAGCAAAGGATGTCTGTGGCAAGTGCACAATCACAGCAAAGGCAGAAATAGTGTTACCTCCTGTGGTGATAAATAATGAAATGGAAGTGACTCTGGGTTAAAGGATACCTGCATGAAATATTTCTCACCCTGAATTATTCAAATGTTTAGAACTTTGCAATATCACTTATTGCAACACAGAGTTTCAGGTGGTTTGAATGAAAATCTGGGTGTCTGTGCTATTTTAAACAGTTCTGAAGTGCTCAGCAAGGACAAATAAAAATCACACCCACGCACTTTTGTACAAAAGTGCAGTTGTTTTGTTGCTTCTGTTCATTATTCAATGTCAGTTGGTGTTTCTAAGGTGAAGCACAAAAATTATGTTTTAAGGTTATTAATGCACTCAAAAAGTTAGTAAAAATAGATTGTTTTTATTTGTCTACTGGACCTCACCTGCAATGATACATGAGCAGCAATATATATGGATTGAATGTCGTCACGGGATGTTCCAACATTAATTAAAAATGATCAAAACAAGTTAATTCTGGGGAACACAAAGAATGAGTTATCAACCAGGATAGAAAGATGACAGCAATGGAAAGCAATGGATCAGGCACAGAAAGGGCTTATGAATGGAATAGCAAATATTCTGCAATAAAGTCAGGGACCAGAATTCTGAAGGCTCCACTGTGCAATCAGGCTGCCCAAATTAAACCCATCCCTTTATACAGAGGTGGGATAATTAAAATGGTTTTGATATGCAGGTTGCAAATTGCAAAGGTACATCAGAGACACCTAGCTTGATCCGTTGGAAAGCTGAGCTATTTTATGAATTTGACATCAATGCTAGAGGTCTGAGAGCTTCACAACTTCAATGGGAGCCATGAACGTTTAAGTTCAGGTCAGCAATCTGGTCCAGCATTTATTGAGTGCTTGGACCACTGTACAGCAGCTCAGCAAATATCTCCTTCATGTCTCCTTCTGGTGTGTGTGTGTGTGCGTGTGTGTGTGTATGTATGTATGTGTAGGTCTAGCTATGCCAGAACAGAAAACATGGAATAGTATTGCATTGCATGCACTGTCCTACTTTCTACTTCCCCTTGGAATATTCCTCTGCCCAGCACTCCAACTTCAGGTTTGGGTCCTAGGATGTCATCGGATTTTCATGAATTATTTATCAAGTAACTCATGAATTATCCAATTCAGTCTAGTCACATTAATGAACTGTTGTTAATTTTTCTGTAATTTTATTTAAACATATATTTTTCATTGAGTCAAGTGTTGTGGGCCTGACATTTGATGTGTCGAACACTGAGCTAAGGCTTTCCAGTTGGAATCCTTTTTACACGTAGATTTTGAATAGTAGATATAGTGGAGCCATGTCAAACAGGTCAGCAGAGGTAATCACTACTAACTTGTTGGTATCTTCCCATCTGCATTTAGAGGAAGATACCTAGAGGTAACTATGTGAATTTACTATACAAAAGTTAATTTAAGGCACTTGCTGAAACTCATTAAGCTACCCATTTTATATCCCATCTGTTTTTACATTCCATTAAAGTCATTCCATTAAAGTGAATCATGTGGAGTGTGGAATGGTTGGCCAACTTGGTCCGGTACATCTTTGCTGGGCAGATTAAATTATCTCAAGACACAAGGGCACGTGCACCTAAGAAGCATAACATTGCTGACACTGCCAGTCACTATAATAACATGCAACCAAGATGCACTATACACCTAATATCCAGTCACAGCCTCTCAAATACATTTCAGTTAAAGACCAAAAGTACTTGCAAAATTTGCCCTACATATTACAGTTTCTAGGAATTACAGAATTTATTAAATGCAAATATACATGGATATGTGCTTGTGACACAAGCGGAGACAGTGGTAGAAGCCCATGATTTAAGTTCTGAGCTTGCAGATCTGAGGTGCATATGACAATTATGCTGCTTCTCCCAGAGGTCGGGGGAGAAACATGTTAATCTGCATTTATTAGTGAAATACAGAAACATTTCAAAATATAGAATCCCTACAGTGTGGAAACAGGCCATTCAGCCCAGTAAGTCCACCCTGACTGTCTGAAGAGACTCCCATCCAGACTCACAACCACCATCCCGTCCCATCCTATTCATGTAACCCCGTATTTTCCATGGCTAATCCAGCTAACCTATACAGCCCTGGACACTTTGGGCACCTAACTTGCACATCTTTGGACTGTGGTAGGAAACCAGTGCACCCAGAGGGAATGATGCAGACACAGGGAGAATGTGCAAACTCCACACAGACAGTTGCCAAGGCTGGAATTGAACCTGGGTCACTGGCACTGTGAAGCAGCAGTGCTAACCACTGTGCCAACGTACTGTCCCACTATATTTAATAAAATGCCATATATTGTCTTCAAGAAAACTTACATATATTTTAATGATCATACATCTTTCTCAGTAGCAATTAGATGGCAGTCCACAATAAAGAGAAGTAATCTGTACTGATATTATCCTTCTCATATCCTCCAGATACTAATTGTTCACATCACTCTGCAACAAATAGTATTGAGATTGATGGACCACTTTCCCTATGCTGCTATTGCCAAAGAGAAAGGAAAAATAAGTTGCATTTACACTGCAAAATTTGTGTAAATAAATTGTAAATAATGATGCACTTTTGAAGTGGAGTCACTGTTGTAATGGAAGAAGTATTGCATCCAATTTACAGCAGAATCAAGATATTTTTCCAGATAATATGTTTTAGTGATGTTGGTTTTAGGATATTGACCATGAATATTCTAAGTTAGATAAACAATTTACTGCCCGTTAGTGCTCAATTAGAGACTGGAGTTGGTTATCTCAGTTGGCTGGCTGTCTGGCTTCTAATGCATAGTGAAGCCAACAGCATAGGTTCAATTCCTACACTGATTGAGGTTACCATAAAGGATTCTGCTTCTCAACTTCTCCCTTCAGCTAAGGGTTTGTGACCCTCAGGTTAAATCACTCCCCCCCATCTAATGAGGGAGTAGACCTATGGTCTGGTAAGACTAAGGCATAGGGATTAATTATACAGTGTTGAAAGCAGCACAGCAAAACATTCATCCTATAGGCATTGGCCGTTTTTAAAATCAGGTGGTCACAGTGAGGTATGTAGTCCCACATTTGAGACAGTTCTGATGCTATTGACAGAAATAGGGGGAGTGTTGTTCAAAAGTCCTGATTTCCTTTTAAAAAAGCTCAACCATTCATTGGAGATAAAATGTGTAGAGCTGGATGAACATAGCAGGCCAAGCAGGATCAGAGGAGCAGGAAAGTTGATGTTTCGGGTCTGGGCCCTTCTTCAGAGAAAGGGTTTTTCTTTTTGTGGAGATATGGAGGCGTTGGAAAAGGTGCAGAGGAGATTTACCAGGATGTTGCCTGGAATGGAGGGAAGGTCTTATGAGGAAAGGTTGAGAGAGCTAGGGCTTTTCTCTTTAGAACGACAAAGAATGAGAGGTGACTTGATAGAGGTGTACAAAATGATTAGAGGTGTAGATAGATTAGACAGCCAGAGACTTTTTCCTAGGGTGGAGGTAGCTATTACAGGGGGCATAGTTTTAAAGTGAGTGGAGATAGATATAGGGGAGACGTCAGAGATAGGTTCTTTACTCAGAGAGTGGTCGGGGTGTGGAATGCATTGCCGGAGAGGGTAGTGGAGTCAGCCTCATTAGGGGTATTTAAGCAGCTATTAGATAGACATATGGATAATAGTATAAGGTAGGGATGGAGGTCAGATAGACCTTAGGATTAGGGTAAAAGTTTGGCACAACATTGTGGGCCGAAGGGCCTGTACTGTGCTGTACTGTTCTATGTTCTATGTTCTTTTTCTGAAGAAGGGTCCAGACCCGAAACGTCAACTTTCCTGCTCCTCTGATGCTGCTTGGCCTGCTGTGTTCATCCAGCTCTACACCTTGTTATCTCAGATTCTCCAGCATCGGCAGTTCCTACTATCTCTGAACCATTCATTGGATACACATCAATTGGAAAGTCACTGTAATAAGGGGTTGGGATTTCTTGTAGAAGTGGTAGCCACAGATTACAAGCCCAGCTCTGTCTTCCCAGAAACTGATAGCCTTATTTTATGTGTTTCATCAATTAGTCAGTGGAAGTCATGGCCCCTCCTGTCTGATGCTGGATTCCTTAACTCCAATACTCCTAGTTCATCAGAAGGCAGGCAGCTCTTCATCCCAGAAGAAGCACTGGGAGTGGTGGCCACTGCAAAGATGGCAACAGTTCCCAGAGCAGTGACCCTGGAGACAGATCAGAGTTTAGATAAGTAGGGTTGGGTAACGCAGAGCCAATCAGGATGGGTGGAGGCCACTCGCAAAGGAAGGAGCAGATAGTCCTGTGAGCATTACCCATACTTCTATGATCTACAGGGTGCCTGATCGAAATGAACACTCCACCAGATCCCATAGGGAAGTGACCAGGTTTAACCACCTCCTAGATGGAAAAGTGCCCTTTCCCCCACTATCCTAATGAAATTGGGAGTAAGTCTTAAGTACTATTAATTAGCCACTTAACAGGGTCAATTGGTCTGATTACCAGTACTTTCCCGTTGTGGAGGCAAGAAAGTGTCGGGCATGTCACCCACACCATAATTCCATTTTACACTCCATATTCTTCTAATATGCCAATTGCAGGTATTAAGAGTAGGAAAGCTTCCTGGTCAAGCAAAACTGTGCGGAGAGCTGCAGGACAACAGTCTTGCTACGTTACAATACAACGTGTGCAGGTCCTTATCATCATCATTTTGGAGGAATGATACTAAAATATGGACACATACAGAAGTGCACACAGAAAAATTGATTTAACTTAGTTTGTCACAAGCTATGCTGGGAAAAGGAATACAATACTAAGGAAAAAGGAACTTATAAACACGAGAAAGTTGGGGCTCTAAATGGTCATTGAGCCCACAAACCTGCTTCTTTCACAAATTTTCTATCTTATTTCAGTTCAATTCATATAATGTCATGAGGTAAACTTAATCAGAGTTTCTGCCAGTGCCTTCCCATATCCTTACCCCGACACGAATCAACACACCAAATTCTTGTATAATTTTGCATCCCATTTTAGGCAATCTTCATGGATTGTCTGTTGTTGTAGTATGATAGCTCAAGATTATCTCTGTAGGTTCTAAACCTTCTCACTAGCATTTTGATCATCTTACACCTCATAATACATTGAGTGACAGGTTCATGTTTCATGCTGAAGGGGATTCCCATATTTCAGCAGATGACCACAAATAGGAGCATAACTATGTTAATTGAATCATTGTTGATGTTCTTCTTCATTCATGCCATATCAATTCTCACAAGCTGCTAACTGTTCTTTGGTCAAAGTCATGGAACAGTGGAACAGTGAAATGCCAGTGTTAATACACACACAAAATGGCATGGAACAACAGTCATAGGTTTGCCAATTGGTGTAACTATAATATGAATAAAATATACAGAATGGAATCTACAGAAATGTGTAAAACATCAGAAATATTAAAGCTCAAAGATTATTTTTTTAACCAAAGAACAATAAAGGTTTACAGCACAAAGAAGGTCATTTATTTCATTGTTATTACAGGCCCTATGTCTAAACTATGATACACTTGGGACATGGCCATGCGAGATTTTGGGTTTTTCTGGATTTTGGATGTGATCTGCCAAACTGCATATGCCTGCTCAGTATTCCAAGAAAGCTTGACAAACACTCTTTTATTTTCAGGCTTTACCTTAGATTCTGAAACAGTAATGTGGGTTGCTGTACCTTGATGATAAAGCATGTTATTTGCTTCTCCCACTTTCTCCTCCACATAACACCCTCATCAGAGGTTGGGAAAGGCAACATAAATGAAACTGCAAAGATGAACTTCTCTATTTTAATTAATATTAATTTATATCATGTATTATTTTTATCACACTCTTTAACATTATTTTTAATGCCTAACTGTGCTATTACACGCTGTAATTAATCTGTTTATTTTGATGTCATAATCACTGCACTAAAATAGCTGAAACTAGAATTTAACATAAATGTATTAACTTGTGTGGAAGAAATTAAGCACCAGTATTTTAGTATTCAAATCGGCACAGGAGTTATTGGCCAATCTTTAGAAAGGCATGTCGGTTTTAAATGAGTTGTGTTTAATTAAACATCTAGTGAGCTCAAAAAGGATTTGCAGCACTGTTTAAAATGAAAATCAATTGGGCTCAAAAGTATAGTTAGCAAAGTATTTAAGATTGTTAGGATAGTAGAAAAGCACAGTGAACATTACTCATTTCAATATCACTGATGGCTAATTGGACAGTGGGGAGATTACACTATTTTCCCGAAAAAAAAGTCAAAAGAACAGAGAGAATGTTTCTCTGAATTGCTCTCATGTAAATCCCGCAGAGCAGCAGTGCAAATATCCTAGACGCTGACGCTCACCTTCTGAGCACTGTTTGGAGAAACACAGGATAGGAATGTTTACAGAGCAAAAGAAGGTCAACTACACAGTCTATCTATACTGACTCTCACGGAAGCACTAAAGCTAGTCCTGATCTAAAGCCTTTTCACTAAAATCCTGCAATTTCTCTCTCTTTGGCTGTTTATCCACTTCAGCTTTGAATGTCATTAGTGAACCCGGCTCCACCATACTGTCAAGTGGTTCATTTCAGATTCAAATCACTCACTGTGTAAAAAGGCTTCTCCTCATATCACTGTTCGTTCTTTGTTCATTCACCTTATATTGATGTCCATTGGTTCTTCTGCCAATGGGATCAGTTTTTCTCTAGCAACTCTATCCAGATTAGTCATGATTTTGGATGCCTAGAATAAATCTCCTCTCAAACTTCTCTTGACTAAGAAGAACACCTGAACTTTTAAAATGTAACTGAAACCACTAATTCCTGGAGCCACTATTGTAAATCTTTGCTAGATGACTTCTAAATAAAAAAATCACATCCTTCCTAAAGCATAGGGTCCAGAATGGCACATCTTGGGTTGAGATTGTCGTGCTATTTTTCACATTCGGTATTCTCTTAAAAGACACATTCATGGTATTATCACTGTATCACAGCATCTGACCTGAGGGTATAAAGGTCTCATACCATCTTATCCTGGGATCTCTTGAAGTATGACGTATTACTGGAAGCATGCTGTTCACTGTTACTCTGTTGTAACCTATTAAATAAATGTTAGCCCTGATATGTAGGTGTCTGAAAAATGTAATGTTCGTATATAATAGATAGTCATAATAAATGTGTGTGGTTTTCTTCATGACCATAAGATCCACACCCAGTTTCATATATTACAAGGAAAGAATAAGCATCACTGCATCAGGTGAAATGTACTGGTGGATCCAAAATCACATCAGAGGCTGGACCACTGTCTTATAAGGACTCATCGCAATTTCCTCCCTTTTGAGTTTTTTGCCTCTGTTTATAAAGCCCAGGATTCTATATGCCGCCAACAGTAGTTTATGTACCAATGATGGCAAATTACTCCGTTCCTGTGACCCCCTTTATAATTATACCTTTTATTTTATATTGTGTCTCCTCACTTATCCTACCAATATGTATCGTTTCGCAAACAGAAATATCGGCAACTTGTCTCATATTTTAAAAACAATATTTGGTTAATTAGGTGACGAATTGAAGAGTAAGCTTGGAACAAACAGTAGTTCCTGTCCTTCATGTCGACGGTTTTAGATACTAGCTTCATTCCAGGACTAAAGCACAGGAAGTCTTCCAACTGAATGTATCCCCAAGGAAAAGTGGAATTGAAGATTTGGCTGATACTTATCAAAGGACAAATGAGATTTTCAGTATACTGGGATACAAGTTGAGCTTGCCTGCACATGTACTGAACTGCTCTTTTATCAGACTAATTCAATACAACTTAATGCATTACCCCCAACTCTGAGCAGCATTTGAGAGGAGAGTGGGGTTGGGGATGTATAATTGTCTGGAAAGGACCAGCTTGGAGTGCCTGTCAGCTTCACAACTCCTCACCCCATATCAAGGATTAAGCCAGGGCCAAGGAAGGTTGAGGTCAGCCTTCAACCTGCCGGCCCATAAACAGACTCATTTTGTTGCTACTGGTCATGGGTCAAGTTACCAGGCAGGCTCCCAGACATATTCTGGTGGCCTCTCTAAAGGCTCTGGGAAGGGTGGAGTGCACTGAATGCTTTACCCTTTTTTAAAAATCCACTCGTGGGGCATGGGGCACTGCTGGTGGTGAGCATTTATTACCCAACCCTAGCTACCCGTGAGAAAGTGGTGGTGAACTGCCTTCTTGAACTGCTGCAGTCCACGTGCTGTAGATTAACCCACAATGCCCTTGGGGAGGGAATTCCAGGAATTTTACACAGCGACAGTGAAGCAATGGTGATACATTTCCAAGTCAGGATGGTGAGTGACTTGGAGGGGAACTTGCAAGTGGCGGTGTTCCCATGTATTTGTTGCCCTTGTCCTTCTGGATGGATGTGGTCCTTGGTTTGGAAGGTGCTGTCTAAGGATCTTTGGTAAATTTCTGCAGAGCTTCTTGTAGATAGTACACACTGCTTAGCAATGAATTGGACATGGTGCCAATCAAGCGTGCTGCTGTGTCCTGGATGGTGTCAAGCTTCTAGAGTGTTGTTGGAGCTGCACCCATTCAGGCAAGTTGGGGGTATACCATCACACTCCTGACTTGTGCCAGGTTGATGGTGGACAGGTTTTGGGGAGTCAGGAGGTGAGTTACTTGCTGCAGTATTCCTAGCCTCTGACCTGCTCTTGTAGCCACTGTGTTTATGTGGTGAGTGCAGTTGAGTTTCTGATCAATGATAACCCTCAAAATGTTGACAACGGTGGATTCAGTGATGGTAATACTGCTGAACATCAAGGAGCTGAGATTAGATGGTCTATTATTGGAGATTATCATTGCTTGGCAATCGTGTGGCGCAACTTGTTAAGTTGCTACGTGTCAGCACAAGCCTGGACACTGTCCTGATCTTACTGCATTTGAACATGGATTGCTTCAGTATCTAAGGAGCCTAATGACGCTGAACATTGTGCAATAATCGGCGAACATCCCCACTTCTGACCTTATGATGGAGGGAAGGTTACTGATGAAACATCTGAAGATGGGTCTAGGACACTACCCTGAGGAACTCCTGCAGCAATGTCCTGGAGCTGAGATGACTGACCTCCAACAACCACAACTATCTTCCTATGTGCCAGGTATCACTTTAACCAGTGGAGAGTTTTGCTCCTGATACCCACTGACTCCAGTTTTGCTCGGGCTCCTTGAAGCCAGCTTCCCAATGGACAGGGTAATCCCTATGAAAAAGTCCCCAGGCCTTCCCCAGTGAGCACCAGGTACATGGTCCCAGCAATCTGGCACTACTCATTTTCTTCTAGGGCCTGCATCACTTTCTGCTGCTTTTGGTCACCTGTAGCTTCAGTACTAGTCCCAGTAGTACTGCTGGGCATGAAGATCTACCAGTTATTTGACTGGCCAGAATCTTGAGGGTGTAGAATCTTTGCTATTAAAACATGGGCACCCTGACAGCAAGTTAGGCCTTAGATCTTGTCGAGTCTGTCAGAAATGGCCAGGGCAGGGTTTCCATCCAATGAATGAGGCGTCTGTTGCAGTCATCAAATTCAGCTCATTGTGTGCAAATCAGCTGCATTACAAATTAGTTAAAGCAATAACCTTCAAGGCAATTAATTGGTTGTGAAGCAGCTTGGGACATTGAGGATTTGAAATACTGCAACTTGTTTCTATTTTAATACCATTTCTACACAGATTTCAAACAATTTTGTAACCACATAATTTATGCATTTAAGAAGCATAGGTGGTTATCTTGCAAATTTTTCCACATCGATAAACAACATGTGATTTTCTCACTTTAAGTGGGTTGTATCAGTAATTACATTTACATTACTTGCCAGGCGAATTGTCACGTTAGTAGTCATGACACTGTCCAGATGAAGTATGCTGTTGGACTCTAGTGCCAGGTTGAAGAGGTTCTGAAGGAAAGTCCTTGACTTGAAACATCAACACTATTTTTTTTCTCTGCAAAAATGCTGCAAGAGCTGTTGCGTATTTTCAGCAATTCCATTTTTGGTTATGATTGAAGAGGTTAGACTTTGCTGACATTATTTTAAAAACAATAAGTTACTTGGAGCTGTATTTTCCCATTTGCAGTTAAGGTCTAGTGGCAAGCCAGTTTCATAGCATCAGTCAGCCATGAACTAGGGCAAATTTTCTCATGCAATCTTCCGCTTTTCATCTCATTATTAACGCAAATGAGATACTGAGATAGTCTGTGAAATGTGTGGCACTTATGATGGAAATGCTCGCCACTAATGGGATCTATCGGCTTCCATGCCTCTGACACCACATTTAACACCCAGCTGCACACCAATTCACATGCTGCAAGCTAGGAGCAACCCCTCATACTAAAATGGTCAACAGTGAAAATATCACTGAGGAAAGGCATGCTAGCTCCCCACTTCCAGGATAGATATCTGGAAGTAGTAGTGGATGAGCTATGGAGAGGATGGAGCCCTTTTCTTTCAGGATACCAAAGGAGGCCACACTAATTTGCACCACTAGCCTAGACAGAAATTACAGCATGGGACAGTGCTGTGTCATGCATCAAAAAGGAATAGCCAGCAGTGCAGCAAGAAGGTCAATGATCTTCCATACTTTGGAATGATAAGGGTCGCTGCCTTCTCTCTTCTATTTCACACTCAAGGGGCAGTAATCAATTTAACTTGGCCACTGCATGTACATATCACCAAAGCTGTGTATCACAACCCTCAGTATCATGCTGACTCAAGAGCTCACACTTACCACTTCCAAATTGCAAATCCTTCTGCCTTCCGTACCTCCTACTCATTCAATGAGGACATCTTACCACCTAAGCTGCTCACTGCTCTTCCATCTACTTCCATCATATTCAATCCCTCCCTTTGCGTAACTATAAGCAGGAAAAGCTGTCATCGTTCACCAAATGCCGTCTCAACAGCGCCTTGAGTGATATAACTATGATCTGTTGACTGCTTACTCGTGAACTGCAATATTGACTGTGGTCAAACCTTTGTAGTGTAAATAGGCAACTTCTTGATTGAGTGTAATCTCCCCTCACTACATCAAAGACTTTTCCTCTGACTTGCACACATCACCATTTGCTTGGAGCACATGCAGAATCTTTGTCACATATGTTACTAACACATGCTGCAGCTCTGACACTGATGTAGCACAGTACCATAAAGGTACATGTCCATCCCCCATCTGACTGATTGACTGAATGTTTAATGCTCCCCTCCTGTCACAAGCTGCCTGCCTTTCTGCACTAAAAATAGAGACAAAATGCAAAGGCTGGCAGCCTGTAATTCAAAGCTAAATTTAGTAAGCACTCAGAAAGCAAGGTAAGAGCCAGAATGTGTGTGTGTGTGTGTGTGTCTGTGTGTGTGTGTGTGTGTGTGTGTGTGTGCACGTGTGTGTGTGTGTGTGTGTGTGTGTGTGTGTGTGTGTGTGTGTGTGTGTGTGTCTATAATACTGCAAAAACATCCAATGTAGATGTGCATATCAGCCTAGGAGGAGGATACATATCATCATTGTGCATTGGCTCCAAAGTAAAATGTTGAGGGGCAGAAGTTATGCCTGAGTTAGTCTGAGAGCAGACAGGATGATGTGGGGAAGTTAGAGATTTATGGATGCAGAGCTGTAACAATGAAGGATTGTGGAGATTGTGGCCAAGATGTATGCAGGGACAGTGTACACAAGAAGCAGTTTCTTGATGGCTGGGACAGGCATATGGTGAGCTGCAGCCAACAAGTGCTAGCTTTGTTTTACCAGTCAGTTGCTGTCTAGGTTTGAAGGAGAGGAGAATTGGAAGTGTGATGTAAATAATGTGAGTTGGGGCTTTAATGAGATACAAATGCATAGAAATAAGGGAGTCACCACTCAAAAATGAGATTCTGATAGAAGGGTCACTTGACCTGAAACGTTAACTCTGATTTCTCTCCACAGATGCTGCCAGACTTGCTGCGCTTTGCCAGCAATTTCTGTTTTTGTTTTTGATGATGCTATTTAAGGGGAAAATCAGGAGAACTTTTTTTGACTTTGTGAAATTTTGAATCTGATCTTATTTGGTCACCATATTCTCCATGTTAAGTAAGAGTCAAGCCACCCCACATTCTGACAACGTAAACTGCAAGACAGATGCTAAGTTTCAGAAAAATAGGTTTAAAAAAGTCAATTCCCATTAACTTGCGGTGCAGTCATGAGTGGACCCTCATTATTCCTCTGGTGGATTAATGTACTGGTGATTGATTTGGTGTGAGACTGAATCAAACATAGCAAAATAAAAAGTTCAATGTTAGATTCCTTATAGATTAAGCTACTAGATTTAGACATAATGAAAATCCTATGGAAAGCTAGATGGGTAGATTGGCTCGACTACTGGTGAGTATCTGCCCATTGTGTTTCTATGATTTGTACTAATTAAGTTGTTCCTAGTTGAAATGGTTCCAGCATTGTTAGAATTGCTTTTGCATTCCAGTCTAGGCAGAGTGAGTAAACAAAAATATCTTTAATTGACATACATTAGGATTAAACAATTACTTTCTTATCTGCATTCGTAGTGGGACAGTCTTGGATCAGGGGACATATGTTTAGAATTAGAGATAACAAGGTATGGAGCTGGATGAATGCAGCAGGCCAAGCAGCATCAGAGGAGCAGGAAAGCTGATGTTTCGGGTCTGGACCCTTCTTCAGAAATGGGGGAGGGGAAGGGCATTCTGAAATAAATAGAGAGAGAGGGGGAGGCGGATGGAAGATGGATAAAGGAGCAGATAGGTGGAGAGGAGACAGACAGGTCAAAGAGGTGGGGATGGAGCCAGTAAAGGTGAGTGTAGGTGGGGAGTTAGGGTGGGGATAGGTCAGTCCAGGGAGGACGGACAGGTCAAGGTGGCGGGATGAGGTTAGTAGGTAGGAGATGGGGGTGGGGCTTGAGGTGGAAAGAGTGGACAGACAGGTTAGGGAGGCGGGGACGAGCTGGGCTGGTTTTGGGATGTGGTAGGGGGTGGGGAGATTTTGAAGCTTGTGAAGTCCACATTGATACCATAGGGCTGCAGGGTTCCCAAGCGGAATATGAGGTGCTGTTCCTGCAACCTTCGGGTGGCATCGTTGTGGCATTGGAGGAGGCCCAGGATGGACATGTCGTCCAAGGAGTGGGAGGGGGAGTTGAAATGGTTCGCGACTGGAAGGTGCAGTTGTTTGTCGCGAACCGAACGTAGGTGTTCCACAAAGCGGTCTCCAAGCCTCTGCAGACATGTCCCTCCTGGGCCTCCTGCAGTGCCACAACGATGTCACCCGAAGGTTGCAGGAACAGCACCTCGCATTTTGCTTGGGATACCTGCAGCCCTATGGTATCAATGTGGACTTCACAAGCTTCAAAATCTCCCCTCCCCCTACCACATCCCTAAACCAGCCCAGCTTGTCCCCGCCTCCCTAACCTGTCCATCCACTCCTCCCACCTCAAGCCCCACCCCTATCTCCTACCTTCTAACCTCATTCCGCCTCCTTGACCTGTCCGTCCTCCCTGGACTGACCTATCCCCTCCCTAACTCCCCACCTACACTCACCTTTACTGGCTCCATCCCCACCTCTTTGACCTGTCTGTCTTCTCTCCACCAATCTTCTCCTTTACCCATCTTCTATCCGCCTCCCCCTCTCTCCCTATTTATTTCAGAACCCCCTTCCCCTCCCCCATTTCTGAAGAAGGGTCCAGACCCGAAACGTCAGCCTTCCTGCTCCTCTGATGCTGCTTGGCCTGTTGTGTTCATCCAGCTCTACACTTTGTTATCTCAGATTCTCCAGCATCTGTCGTTCCCACTATCTCTGTTTAGAATTAGAGTTGTGCACTCAAGAGGCAAGTGAGGAAAACAGTTATTCACACAAAGTATGGTAGAATCATGGAACTCTCTCCCACAAATTAGGTGATAATTTGGCTAATAATTTTAAATCTGAGATTAATGGTCTTTCAGTAGTCAAGGATGCAGAGCCAATGTGATGGATGGAGTTAAGATCTAGTTCCATAATGATCTCACTGAATGGCATCTAAAATGGACTCGATTAGCTAAATAGTCTAATCTTGTTATTATGTTTCCATGTCTAATTGTGACTCTGCAGTAATAACTCATTTGTATAAATGGCAGACAAGGACAGGACATGGTTGATATGAGCTGCCCTGGAATCAACTAACGTACTGATCCTCAGTCTTTGGCATTGTGCATGCATTATGGCTGTTGCATTATGGATGAGCTTGTGAAGGTTGGTTGCCATACTCATAGAATCCCTACAGTGTGCAAACAGGCCATTCGGCCCAACAAGTCCACACCATCCCTCCGAAGAGCATCCCAACCAGACCCTTTCCCTTACCCCTGCATTTTCCCATGTCTAACCCACCTAACCTAAACATCCCTGGGTACTGTGGGCAATTTAGCATGGCCAATCCACCTAACCTGCACATCTTTGGACTGTGGGAGGAAACCGGAGCACCCGGAGGAAACCCACACAGACACGGGGAGAATGTGCAAACTCCACACAGACAGTCGCCTGAGGGGGAACTGTACCTGGGTCCCTGGCACTATGAGGCAGCAGTGCTAACCACTGAGCCACCGTACTTCCTTACAAAATTGAGAAGAAAAGGTGAAAGGGTGGCTGCTCACTTACCCGTACTCTGATGACGTTGACTTCCACAGCCAACAACATCCCATACAATATGACCAACAGTGCAGCAATACAGAACCGGAGTTGACTTAGACCAATGCCATGTTCATAAAACTTGGCAAACTTGACGGTTTTTGTAATGAATGCTAAAGTCCAATAGACCAGCAAAGCTGCAAAACAAACACACATTACTGCTATCAACATTTTAGAAAGTTATAACAAAAATGCAAATTGTATGAAGCTATCAATTCCACACATAAAACAATTAATATTTTGTGAACAAATAAGCTCATAACTCAAGTCTTGTGCCTGTGGAAACCAGAAGTTTTAAAGAAAAGGTTTTAAGTGCTAACAATTGCTTTACTGTTTATAAATCTGTGCTGTCAAAACCATCATCATTTTAACCTATTACTGTGTTAAATAATTCTGAAACAGAAACATAAGAACAGGAGTAGGAACTCCATAAAACCCGTGTTTTCCTGTTGTTAGCCAATGGATTTAATGATCTTTTTAATTCAAACCTTTTCCCTATTAATCTTGAACTAATCTGATTTTCCATCTGTGACTAATATCTGTGGAGTCTTATGAGAAAACCTTTTGCCAGATTTCCTTCTAAATGATTTCATATCTTAGTTTTTTAAAAAAAAACAAATAACATCTTAAGACCATAAGTCCATAAGATATTGGAGCAGAATTTGGCCATTTGGCCCATCATGTCTCTCTTTTATTTGATCATGGCTGACAATGTAATTCAACCCCAATCTACTGCCTTTTCCCCATAAGCCTTGATTCCCTTACTAGTCAAGAACCTATTTCTTTCTGTCTTAAATACACTCAATGATTTGGCTCCAATGCCCTCTGTGGAAATGAGTTCCACAGTTTAACTGCCCTTTGGCTGAAAAAATTCCACGTCATCTCAGTTCTAATGGGTTGTTCCTTCACTCTGAGGCTGTGCCCTCAGGTACTACTTGTGGAAACATCTCCACACCTACTCTATCCGGGCCTCTCAGTATTCTGTAAGTCTCAATCAAATTCCCCCTCATCCTTCTAAATTCAATAGAGTACAGACCCAGAATCCTCAACCACTCCTCAGATGACAGGTCTTCATCCCCAGGATTATTCTTGTAAAACTCTTCTGGACCTTCTCCAACATCAGCACATCTTTCCTTCGAGATAGGCCCCAAAACTGCTCACAATATTCCAAATGCAGTCTGACCAGAGCCTTGTACAGCCTCAGAAGTATATCCCTGCTCTTGTATTCTAGCTCTCTGGAAATGAATGCCAACATTGCATTTGCCTTCCTAACTGCCAACTGGGCCTGCGCATTAACCTTAAGAGCAGAGGCTGATAGCCAGTTTGGTATCCTGGATCTTGGGCTCATGTCGCACTACAGGTGACCCCACACTCGTGCACATGCATACATACACACACACACTCACTTGCACATACACATACTCTCTCTCTCCCACCCACCCCTCCCACTCCAACAGAAAAAACATACACACTGTCTCTCTCTCTCCCCCACGCACAAACCCACATCCCCCCCCCACACACACACACACTCACACACTCTTTCTCTCTCTCTCTCCCTCACCCCCCATCCCCAACACACACATATATCTATGGGGTGAATTTGTATTTGCAGATACATTATGTTTTATTCAAAAAGCACGCAATATATAGGCAGTCAGTCAATGTGGTGTTTTATAAATTCCTACTTTAGAAATTTACAGCCAGTCTGACTCCAAACCAAAACACAGATTCTAAACAAGGCCTCACACTTAACATGCATTGTCTGATCTAAAATGTCACCTCTTCTTTACACTGATAAAACCTTTAGTTCTCTCAGGACAGTGACTTCAAAGGAATTCAGGGATTTACATATACATATTAATCAGTTAAAGCCTTCTAACTGATTAAAGATTTAACAGCATCTTAGGTTTGTTTAATACATCCTCATCAGTGGTGTGACCCTTTGATCTTTTACTTATAAATTCTGTGTCTGATACTACCGCTCTCACTAACACCTGAAGAAGGAGTAAAACTTTGAAAGCTTGTGTTCTCAAATAAACCTGTTGGATGATAACCTGGTGTCGTCTGACTTCTGACCTTGTCCACCCCCAGGCCAACACTGGCACTTCCACATCATAAGAGAATCCTGAACTAGGACTCCCAAGTCCCTTTTGCTTCTAACTGACTTTCCGAATTCCCATAGTGGGAGGTGTGTTATGATTTCTTGTTCCCAGAATTCAAAACAATTACACTTTTTAAACTCAGAATGCTTAGATCCATGTGGGATGGTGGCTCAGTGATTAGCACTGCTGCCTCACAGATCCAGGGAGCCAGGTTTGATTCCAGCCTCACGTGACTGTCTGTTTGGAGTTTGCACATTGTCCCTCTGTCTGCATGGGTTTGCTCTGGTTTCCTCCCACAGTCCAAAGATGTGCAGTTTAGATGGATTAGCCATGGTAAATGTGGGGTTATGGAGATAGAGTAGGGGTTTGGCTGGGGTGCTTTTCAAAGGGTCAGGACAGACTCGGTCAGCTGAATGGCCTTTTCTCTGCACTGTAGGGATTTTATCAATCTTTGGGCGCATGGGGTATTTCTTGTAACTCTCTGTGTGGCTAGTGGATGGATACATTGTTGCTTGATACCTGACTGGAGTGCAACTGTAAATGCGACTAGATGTACATTCGCATAATAATTAGTTGCTAGCTCCTTACAAGTAATAGAAGAAAATATCAGAAGCAGCAAACCTTTATCGCTGACCTTGCCAATTCTCTCATTGTATTAAAAACTCAATTCATCCCCTTAACCTTGGTACTGAATTATGCACAGAGATAATAACCTTGTAGATTTATTTTAAGCCAAGATATCCTTTTGGAAAGATATGATGCATTTTTAGATCTTGGCCGAGGACAACCGAGGTGCTGTTTGGGAGTGTTAAAGTAGACTCGCTTTTGCATAAAATTATTTGGACCGTCAAGCTATCAAAGCTGCCAAAAGAGATGTCAAAGATGTCAGAGCACTGTTGAGAGTAAATATTAAGAATGCCCCTTGTGTACAAAGTACAATGCTGAAAGAATTGCACAGTTCATGTAAAGACCAACTTTAATGGAATTATAAACATAGGAAGACTAATGCCCAAGCATTAATTCTCCAGCAGCTGATTACAAATTAAATGTGGATAAAAGTATGCTGCCAAATTATTGCTACTTAAGTTATGAATATTGACATGGGAATAAGTTCCATATTTATATAAGATCCTTAGTTGAATTTTTAAATGGGCTTTTACAATTGGATCCTAAGTTCTATTTTGCTTCTGACGCTGATATGTCAGCATGAAAATTAGATAGCCCAGAGATCCCTCTCTAACACTCAAAGAAAATGCCTCTCGTCAAGTAAGTAAGAGAGGAATGGTGAAGGAAGGGGTGTAAGGGATGTTGGGGAGATCTTGCGGCTGGGACAGCACAGGGATTGATTATTTTAATGGAGCCCTGAGAAGTAATCCTGCTCCTCTGAGCTTCACAAATGAAAGGTCTGTGAAACTACCTCTGTGGTTCCATTGGCTACACTTGTTTGTACAGCTGCAACAGATGCCCATAAGCCGATAAGATAAAGGAGCAGAATTGGGCCATTCAGCCCACTGGGATTGCTCTGTCATTCAATTATAGCTGATAAAACTTTTATTCCCATTCTCCTGCCTTCTCCCCATGACCCTTGATCCCCTTTTTAATCAAGAACCAACATATCTCTATCTTAAGTACTCTCAGTGACATGGCCTTCACAGTTCTCTGCAGCAATGAAGTCAACAGATTAACCACCCTCTGGCAGAGGAAATTCCTCCTTATCTCAGTTCTAAAGGGTCGACCCTTCACTCTAAGTGCCCTCAGGTTCCAGACTTTCCGACTACTGGAAGGATCTTATCCACATCCACGTTATCCAGGCCTCCCAGTATTCTGTGAGTTTCAATCAGATCTCCCCTCACCCTTTTAAACTTCATTGAGTACAGACCCAGAGTCCTCACCCACTCCTCATATGACAAGCGCGGGATCATTCTTCTAAATCTCCTCTGGAACCCCTCCAAGGCCAGCACATCTTTCCTTAAGACATGGGTGCCCCAAAACTGTTCACAATATTCCAAATGTGGACGGATCAGAGCCTTTGCAGCCTCAGCAGTACGTCCTGCTCTTGTATTCTAGCCTTCTTGAAATGAATGCTAACATTATATTTGCCTTCCGAACTGCTTGCTGAACCTACATATTAACTTTGAGAATCCTGAAATAGGATTCCTAATGTGCCTTTGTGTTTCAGATTTCTGTTACCTTTTGTGTTTAGAAAATAGTTTATGCCTCTATTTTCCTGACTAAAGTACAAGATCTTACACTTTCCCACATTGTATTCCATCTGCCACTTCTCTGCCCATTCTCTGAGCCTGTCCAAATCATTCTGCAGCTTCCCCACTTCCTCAACACTACCTGTCCCTCCACCTATCTTTGTATCATCTGCAAACTTAGCAACGATGCCCTCAGTTCTCTTGTCCAGATTGTAAATGTGTAATGTGAATAGTTGTGGTCCCACACTGAACCCTGTGGAAATCCATGAGTCATTAGCTGCCATCTTGGAAAAGATTCCTTTATCCCCACTGTTTGCCTCCTGTCAGTCAGCTAATGCTGTAAGCATGCCTGTACCTTGCCCCTAACACCATGCAATTTTATCATATTTAGCAATCCCTGTGTGGGTCCTTGTCATAGACAGGTTAAAATGCATCTGTATCCCACATACATTACAACTTAAATATACTGAAATTGCAGATCAACAAAACAAAAAAATAGCATGTATCCACTTTTGGTGCTACCCTTCTCCTTTAATGTCAATCACAGACATTAAAATTCCCTTCCGTAGTTTGTTACTTAAAAAGAAATGAAGACAAGGTCTTAACTTAGAGTTCTGATAGACTCCTCAATCAATTCAGTCTCTGCTTTTGTAAAGGAAAATTTGCAGGATTTGGCTCACAGTATAGAACCTCAGTAACAGTGAGTACGTCAGTGGAGTTTAGGCCACAATATTGTAACCCTAGTGTTGTAACATCACAACAATTGAACTATACCCAGCTAAATGTCCCTATGAAATCATCCAGATGATACCTGGGGTAATTCATAATCAGAATATTTCTTCCATACATTAGAGACTTACCAAACTAGACTGGCTAATCATAATTCTACTTACATTTCAAAGTTTGTTTTGATCTGATTGGAATTCAATTTAATGTTTTAAAAGTAAAGTTTAGAAAGAACACAATCACAATAACTGTGTAAAATTGCCTATCTTATCGTACTAGAATTTAAATTAAATTCATACTGCATGGGTTGTTTATAACAGGAAAGGCTCTTCAGACTTCTTTAATAATGTTGTGATCAACTGTGCTGTCGAGTATGGTCCTATATCATAAAGACAATGGATGGAATTTTAATTCAGTAACGTGCCTGAGCAAGGTAGAATATGGGGAACCCAAAGGTTTCTGCAGCTTATTTGTCATAATCTATTTAAACCAGCCACCGTATTAGCATCTGGCTTCTGGGATTCCCAACAAATTAGCTCAAGCAGGCATGACCTGTATAAATCTATGTCAGTGGAATTATTTACTGAGACACTGCACAGATGACAATTGCAGAATTCTCCAGTGGCTTGAGCTACAGAAATGATTACCAATGTGGCAATGTACACTTTCATTCACTGACTTCTTCATAGAGCTGATTCAGTGGTCATGAGACTGTGGGCAAATTCTCTTCCCTGCCAACAGAAGGAAGAAGCCTGCCTCAGAAAATTCCAATGTTTTCCTGAAGATTACAGAGGAGACTAATAGGAGTGTCACTTGCTGTCTGGTACAGTGTCAGTTCAGGAAAGGGTATAACATAAAATACATAAGAAATAAGAATCTGCTTCGTTAAGGCTACTTTGACTGTGGCCTCAACTACTGCTCGTACCCCATAATCGCTGACTCTCATCTAATTCAAAAATGTGTCTTGAATATCTGTCTCAGTCTTTAATGGTATTCAATTACATAGTCTCCACAGCTATCTGAGGTAGGGAATTCTAACTCAAAGAGAGAAATCTGTCCTCATCTCAATATTCAATGGTTGACCTTTACTCTGAAGGTACACCCTAATTCGAGCTTCTGTCATGATGCCTAGCATTCTTTAGCACGTATCCTGTCATCCTCATATTCATGCATATACCAGTAAATCATTCTTCTGAGCTTTAAAGAACAAAGGCCCAAACTGCTCAACATTTCTCCATAAGCCAACCCCTTCATCTCAGGATTCAGTGTCATCAATCTTCTTTGAACTGTCTCCAATACAAAAAAAACGCTCCTAAAATGAGGCTAAAACTGTATGCAATGTTAGAGGTGTACTCTCACCAATGCCCTGCACTGTTGAAACAATGCTCCCCTATTTTTTACATTCCATTCCCCAAAACAACATTGCAGTTGCCTCTCTAATTATTTGCTGCATCTGCATTCCAGTGTTTCATGGATGTTCCATGGATGAGGACATCCGGACCTGCAGTGGCACAACATTCTGAAGTCTCTCTCCATTTAATAAAATGTTGCTTTTCTATCCCTTTTATTGAAGTAGTTGACCTCATGTTTTCCATATCTGCTAAATTTTGTACCTGCTCATTCAACCTGTCTAAATCTTTATAAAATGCTGATCCAGCTGTGAAAATATAGAACACCAGCATGCAAGATGATTCAGTTATACTTCTTTGCAAATGGTTAAGATGTTGGATCACTTGCTGTTACTGTTTTCCTCAGCATATTTATCTTGTCATGATTCCCAACGACCTATTCTATTCAATACTCGCACAGCTCCTTCAACACTTCCTGGTACGCACTCAGATTGTATTGAAAGGTTAATTACATTGAAAATAAGTAAGCCATTCAACCCATCAATTCTATTCTGCCAATTAATCCTAACTCATTGCAGGATTCCTCAGTTGAAGTATTGTCAATTCAATATTATTGAAAAGAAACAACGTATGATGCCAATCAATAATAATAATCAATAAACAAATAAATCGACTGTTTTATTAAAATGGATCCTAGGATTTTAAAGCTACTTAGGTGATTGTTTTTCACAATTTTATCCAGTTTTCCATTGTGTTTGGACAATGTTGCAAATACCATAGCAATTAAATAATGCAAACTTTTAAAGCTGTAAGCAGAACATTCATCCACAGTAATGGGGTAAGTCCGCGACTGGGTAAATTGACAGAAAATAAGTGGAAGCTATCCAATAAGACTTTAACATGATACCCAATCCATTTATACTGCTGAGGGGAAACAGCACTACTGGCCAAAGAACAGCCATGAATGGCAAGAAAGGAAACAAAAAAACTAAAAGGAACAGTTCACAAAAATGCAAAAGAAAGTGCACCCATCTTGATTACATGGAGACAGTAAGTAACAGGGACAGTAAGCAGACAGTAAGAGCTACAAAAAGAAATATGAAAATAAACTTCCAAGGAATATTAATACCACCACACATAATTTTAAATTGATTTTAGGAAAAAACAGACTGGTCAAGAGCATGGTGAAGGTGTTAAAAATTGATAATTGTATGTTATGCTCAATGGAGGTATGTCCTATTCATAACTTTCAACATGGACTGTGTTCCTTTGGAAGCTTACAGAGCTGCCTTTATATTTTTTAAATGGACGCTGATGAACTGTTAAAAAGGCGACTAAAAGTCAACTGACCTGTGCTTATTGAACATGGACTAATAAAAATGTCCGGGGAGTTCCTGGGTGAATAATCATGTATGGGAGCCATCCTCAAATGGACACACTCAGATGAAACCTATCTGAAATTTAGACTTGCTGTTGTTTGAAGATTCATTTTCAACATGAGCCCAGAAACACTGACTGAGTTGGAACCCTAACAACAAGAGGTGGATAGTGGGGGTGGCATGGTGGCTCAGTGGTTAGCAAGGCTGCCTCACAACGCCAGGGACTTGGGCTTGATTCCAGCCTTGGGTGACTGTCTTTGTGGAGTTTGCACATTCTCATGATGTCTGTGTGGGTTTCTTCTGGGTACTCTGGTTTCCTCCCACAGTCCAAAGATGTGCGGGTTAGGTGGATTGGCCATGCTCAATTACCCATGGTGTGTAGAGGATGTGCAGGCTGGGTGGGTTAGCCATGGGAAATACAGGGTTACAGGGATAAGGTAACTTGATAAGGACCTGCTCTTTGGCAGGTCAGTGTGGACGCAATGGGCAGAAGGCCTGATCTACACTGTAGGGTTTCTATGATTCTATGAAAAGCACACCTAACCACCCTGTTTTGTACAGCTTAATCTCCCTCTCAGTGTCAGCAGAAACTGATATCACATGAAGGGTAAACAGGACGCTAAATACAAGAGTGAAACCTCACCTTTAACCCTTTTGTGTTCACTGTCAATTTTCACTTGTTAAACAATACATTTTCTGGCAGTGGGAACCTTTATTTATACTCATTTGCTACAGATTTGTCATGTTGAACATGGTTCTGCCATATGTCGGGTACTGGACTATAATCCAGGGAAAGTGAGTTTGTTTTTGAAAAATTCAAAATTTTGGAAAAGAAAATCTGGGAATAATGCTTCCTACGTAAATGTGCATAGCAATAGCCTTCAGATAAGCCCTTTGGTCAAAAATATGACTATTGTTCACGTATACACAACCAGATGTGGTTACTAGTTTTGATCTGGGAACCCAGAACAGATCTGAGTAGTCTTTAACAGTTCATTGAAAACTTCAAGAATATCAGCAGCAACAAAGCTGTGCCATATTTGTTTTTTAAGAAACAGAAGCTGTAAAGTATTTCTCAAGTTTATCAGCCTGATTCCAAAACTCCAAATCCATCAGCAAAGAAAATGAAAACCGAAAGAACTGTGGATGCTGTAAATCAGGAACAAAAACAGAAGTTGCTGGAAAAGCTCAGCAGGTCTGGCAGCAACTGTGAAGAAAAAAATCAGAGTTAACGTTTCGGGTCCAGTGACCCTTCCTCATATGAAACCAGATGTGCCTAACTTCATAATCAGCTGAACATTAATCTAAACAAAGGAATCCTATAGAAATCCTGATACTTGACTCCAACCATCAGAACTAGAATTCAGGAATAGAAAAGACTTCCTTTGTCACTGCAGCACAAGGACTGGTTGATGCTACAATGAGCTAAGCATGTGTACTGTTAACTATTCTTCTGGTTTAAGTATAATAGAAGTGTAGTGCTAATGTCCATGCCTCTGAACCAGGATGCCCAGGTACAAGTCTCATCTGCTTTGGAGGTGCTCTTTAACTATATCTTTCATCACTGCATGGTGTGTAACTGATGATTTTGCAGAGAGTATGAAAATAAATACCCTCCTTATAAAAACCCATGAAAGTTTGCTGTTGTTATTAAAATTGACCACATACTCAGGAGGCCAAAAAGCACATGCAACTATCTTTTGAAAATAACTTGCTGACTATGCACAGCAAGAGAAGGGAATTGGTTGTTTCAGTTTACGTCTCCTTACCTACCTATATTTTGTGTTACTGCATGATCAATGATTTCAAAAGAAAATTCAATAGGATCTTAAGGGAAAGAAACTGAAATAAAGCCAAGAGGCCAGTATCCCATCACCAAGTCACCCTTTACTTACATATGGAAAGTTCTTGACGCCGATCCAGCTCACAGAGTGTCAGGACGTCTGGCACTCCCCTTTTTTATCTGTAAGCCAGGGCTTCTTGATTAGACCAGATTAACAGCCCCAATCAGGGAACTCATATTCTATGAGATCCACCTGGTTCACCTCATTCCAATCATTACATCCCTCCCCCTCTGAGTCCAAGGACATAGCCTGGTTCATTTTTCTGTAGCTCCTCCTGGGACGTTTTATCACCAGGTCAGGTTCCTCTGACGCTGACTTGGATATGGGCAGGGTATAAAGCATAGTAGCTCGCCTATTGCCCAGAGCATCTCAGGAAAAATTCATTCTCTTCTTCAGGTGGCAAAGGCATTGAAGCGGTGACATCTGCCGTGTCCACCTCAGATTCTGATTTCTCTTCAATGCTTGATGGTGAAGGAGAACCCATGGGATCTTCCAGCCTACCTGTCTGTTCTGAAGAGCTGGGCACCACACCGTTTGCGAGTTTACAGATCTTATATGGTCCAAATTCTTATTCAGGACAATCTCACCTACCCAAACCTTATATGTCACTGGACCCAACCTCGTGTCACCATGCCTTTTACCCATGCAAGGCCATTTCTATGGTTCCTACACCAAACTTTGCCTCCTTAAGTAAACTGTCACTCTGGCTTAGCAGAGTCTTGTGTCTGGCATTGGCATTCCTGATGCAATTTCACCCTCTCCTCCAGGTTTGGGAAGATCAGATTTAACCTGGTGCAGAGTCTTCTCCCCATTAGCAACTCTGCTGGTGCTCTCCCTATAGTTGCATTAAGGATGGTCCTATAATCAAACAGGAACCAGGACAGTTTGGTATTTAGTGAAGCTATTGGCTGTTTTTTTAAGCCTGTCTTCAAAGGTTGGACTGCTTTTTCTGCAAGAGTATTGGATGATGGATAGTATTTAAAACTGACTTTACACTCAAATTCCCTGCTGGTAAACAATAGTCCATTATCTGGGACCAATACTTCTGACAGTCAGTGTATTGCAAAAGATGTGTGCAGTTTTTTGAACATTGTCCCGGTGTTAGACAAATGAACTTTATGCATGTCTAGTCACTTTGAGTGGGCTTCCACAATGACTAAGAGCATTGAGCCCAAGAAAGGACTTGCAGAGTTGACATTTCGAGTCCATGGTTTACCTGGCCATTTCTAAGGCGGTAATTTTTGTCCTTGTTGGCATTCTGGACATGGCTATGTCGGCATCCAATCCACCAGACATAACTTCTCGCCAACATCTTCGTTTTGGAAATCCCTGGATGACACTGGTGGAATTCAGCCAGTATCTAGTGGTGACCTTTGCTCAGGACAACGATTCTTGCCGTCCTCCACTGTGATCCGGTCTCCCTGGGTCCAAAAATGTTTCAATTCCAGTTGTGACTGCCTTTTTAGTTTCCCCCGTCACCACCAGCTGTTTCAGTTTTGCGAGGACCGGATCTTTCTGCGTCCAAAGTCTGATATTGTCAGCTATAACTGGATGTGTGTCCAGGAAATTTACGAGCATTTTGGACTTTTCCAGTGGTGGTACCACCGGTAGTGTATGGGCCAGCAGGAGGTAGCTCAATGCATCTGCATTTGCTGCTTGGCTTCTGGGATGGCGTTCCAACTTATAATTATACACAGTGTTAGAGCCCACCACTGAATTCAGCCTGAATCTATGTGTGGCACTGCCTTGTCCTCTTTAAGTAGACAATACAGGGGTTTGTAGTCCATTATTATTGGAAATTTATGTCTGAAAAGGTATTGGTGGAGGTTCCTGACTCCAAAAATGACCAAAAAACCTTCCTTCTCTATATGGGTGCATTTACGCTCTGCATTAGCCAAAGTCCTGGATGCATACACTGTTGGGTGTCCCTCTCCACTGGGTCACCTATGAGTTAATACTACCCCAATGCCATTTGGGGAGGCATCCGCATGTCAATATCAAATCTTGCTTGGGATCATAGTGTGTCAACACCTTGGAGGATCATAGTGTTTCTTCACTTCCCTGAAAGCTATGGCTTGGCTACACGACCATTTCCAAGGCTGACATTTTTAGGAGTCGATGCAAAGGTGCCAGAATGGATGATATTATGTCAGGTTATATATGAACAATCAGACATATTTCACTAGCCCAAGGAAAGACCTAAGCTCCGCTACACATGTGGGTGCCGGGATACCTTTGAGTGCTCTCACTTTATCTTCCAATGGGTGTAACCAATCTTGCTCACTCCATAGCCCAAGTAGGTCACTTGAGGTGTCTGAAACACACAATTTCCCTTCTAAGGCATATGCCCACCTGGGAGAAACATCTTAAGGAATATGTCCAAGTTCTCTAAGCTCTCCTTATTGGTCTTCCCTGTTATTAGCACATCATCGAAATAAATGGTGACCTGGGGTAGACCTTGTAAAATGTTCTCCATTGTCCACTGAAAAAGTACACAGGCTGATGATGCCCCAAAAGGCAGTCTTGTGTATTGGTACAAACCTTTATGTGTATTAATTTTAGCATTCTTCTGGGAATCGTCAACTAACCACAACTGCAATTATGCATGGCCTATGTCCAGCTTTGGAAAGGACAACCCTCCTACCAGCTTTGTGTGTAAATTCTCTATGCAAGGGATTGGGTATTTATCCAGCTGTGAAAAGCAGTTTACCATTTATTTAAAATAGTTGCAATGACAAACTGACTTGTCAGCCTTCACAATTGGTACGACTGGTGCTCCCCATTCTGTAAGCTTTACTGGTTTGGTGATTCCTTCATATTCCAGCCTTCTGATTTCTGCCTCTACTTTCGCCCGTAAGGCAAATGGCATTGGTCAGGCCTTGCACAACTGTTGAATTGCTTCCTGGTCAACATGCAAGGTGGCCTTTGCTCCTTTGACAATCCTTAGGCCTTCCTGAAAAACGTCCAGGTATTGAATTAGGAATTCATTCTAATCATTTTCTAATCAAAAATCGTTGAGCCAATCCATAAGAATTTTTCTCAACCTCAAGGATCTGTTTTGGAGCCACTGCTGTTTGTCATTTTTATAAATGACCTGGATGAGGGCGTAGAAGGATGGGTTAGTAAATTTGCGGATGACACCAAAGTTGGTGGAGTTGTGGATAGTGCGGAAGGATGTTGCAGGTTACAGAGGGACATAGATAAGCTGCAGAGCTGGGCTGGGAGGTGGCAAATGGAGTTTAATGCGGAAAAGTGTGAGGTGATTCACTTTGGAAGGAATAACAGGAATACAGAGTACTGGGCTAATGGTAAGATTCTTGGTAGTGTGGATGAGCAGAAAGATCTCGGTGTCCATGTGCATAGATCACTGAAAGCTGCCACCCAGGTTGATAGCGTTGTTAAGAAGGCGTACAGTATGTTAGGTTTTATTGGTAGAGGGATTGAGTTTCGGAGCCATGAGGTCATGTTGCAGCTGTACAAAACTCTGGTGCGGCCGCACTTGGAGTATTGCGTACAGTTCTGGTCACCGCATTATAGGAAGGATGTGGAAGCATTGGAAAGGGTGCAGAGGAGATTTACCAGGATGTTGCCTGGTATGGAGGAAAGGTCTTATGAGGAAAGGCTGAGGGTCTTGAGGCTGATTTCGTTAGAGAGAAGAAGGTTAAGAGGTGAGTTGATAGAGACATACAAGATGATCAGAGGATTAGATAGGGTGGACAGTGGGAGCCTTTTTCCTCGGATGGTGATGGCTAGCACGAGGGGACATAGCTTTAAATTGAGGGGTGATAGATATAGGACAGATGTCAGAGGTAGGTTCTTTACTCAGAGAGTAGTAAGGGCGTGGAATGCCCTGCCTGCAAAAATAGTAGACTCGCCCACTTTAAGGGCATTTAAATGGTCATTGGATAAACATATCGATGATAATGGAATAGTTTAGGTTAGATGGGCTTCAGATTGGTTTCACAGGTCGGCGCAACATCGAGGGCCGAAGGGCCTGTACTGCGCTGTAATGTTCTATGTTCTATGTTCTATGTTCAATTTCACCCCAACAAGCTTGGGCCTGAAACTTTTACCACAATCAGTGATAACTGAATCAGCTGCATTACATTAAGAGTTAAACTAAAGTCACATGCCTCTGCCAGTCATCTTAAAACTCGTCAAAAATCCTGACATGGATTCCCTGGCTCTCAACATGCTGGGTAAAAAGGATAGCGACTCAGAATTAGAGAAGATTGGCACGGGATCATAATATTCCCTAACTTAATCCATCAACTCTTGAAAGATTTCAGTATCTGGTGCCTCAGGGAAAGTTACGTTCCTAATAACAGAAAAAGCTGCGGGTCCACAAGCTGTCAGGAAAATTACTCATTGCTTTACATCTGCCCAAATGGCATTTGCCCATAAAAAAGAATAAGGTGTTCTATCCACATACTGGGCCCATTCTTCAAAAGAGTTAAGCTTCCAAAATAACTACATGATGCCAAAAATGCTTACCCCAACCCAAAGATGAGTGTTGCATGTGAATTTCTTCAGGAGCGTGCTTTGCTCTCATCGCCACTGAAATAACTCCCACAAAGGCCAGTATCCCATTGCTAAGTCATCTTTTATTTACACATGCAATGTCCATTGTTCTTATCCAGCTCCCTCAGAGTCAGTTCTCAGAGTGTCAGGATGTCTCACACTCCTGTTTATATCTGTCAGCCAGAGCTCACTGACTGGACCAGATTAACAGCCCCAGTCAAGGAACTCATATTCAATGACATCTACCTGGCTGACCTCATTACAATCACGACATAAACTTAGTGTTACAGAGATAGAGCAGGGCAATGAGTCTGACTGGATTGCTCTACAGACAGCGTATTATAATTAATTAGTTATTGGATTTAATGGCTTCCTCCTGTGTCATAATGACTCCATATTGATTCTTTGCAAACTCCTTGACTCCTCATAATGACCTTTCTTTCAACCTTTATTTGCTTCATCAGCAAATTTGAATAGCACACACTTGATCCTTTTATACAAATCATTATTATTGATTGAAATAGGAGGTCCAAGCAGTCAACCATGCTACATTCCCATTAGTTACAGTTTGCCAACTTGAAAATAACCTATTTTTCCAATGCACTATTTTCTGTGAATTAGAAAATTCTCTACACTATGCCATGAACTCTTATATTGTAGTGCCATCTGTGTGGGACTTTTCAGAAATCGAAGCCACTACATCTAATGGTTCCCCTTTATTCACACTACTAAATATATCATGAAACTAATAATTTTATTTCCCTTTCACAAAACCGTGTTGATTCTATGTGATTGAAGCATGATTTTCCAGTACCATTTTACTGCAATTCCAATCGCAGATTCCAACATTTTCCAAATGAGACATGTTAGGCTGACTGGACTATAATTTCCTCATTTCTATGTCTCATGTTTCCTGGACAATGGTGTTACATTTGCAATTTTCCAGCCCACTGGGGCTTTCTGAGAACCTAGGGAACTTTGGGAAATTATAACATAAGAACATAAGAACATAAGAACTAGGAGCAGGAGTAAGCCATCTGGCCCCTTGAGCCTGCCCCGCCATTTAATGAGACTGTGGCTGATCTTTTTGAGACTCAGCTCCACTTACCCGCCCGCTCACCATAACCCTTAATTCCTTTACTGTTCAAAAATGTATCTAGCCTTGCCTTAAAAAACATTCAGCGAGGTAGACTCAACCGCTTCACTGGGCAGGGAATTCCACAGATTCACAACCCTTTGGGTGAAGAAGTTCCTCCTGACCTCAGTCCTACATCTGCTTCCCTTTATTTTGAGGCTATGCCCTCTATTCCTAGTTTCACCTGCTAGCGGAAACAACCTCCCTGCCTCCACCTTATCTATTCCCTTCATAATCTTATATGTTTCTATAAGATCTGCCCTCATTCTTCTGAATTCCAATGAGTATAATCCCAGTCTACTCAGTCTCTCCTCATAATCCAACCCTCTCAACTCTGGAATCAACCGAATGAATCTCCTCTGCACCCCCTCCAGTGCTAGTATATCTCTTCTCAAGTAAGGAGACCAAAACTGCACACAGTATTCCAGGTGTGGCCTCACCAGGACCCTATACAGCTGCAGCATAGCCTCCCTGTTTTTTAAACTCCATCCCTCTAGCAATGGCAGACAAAATTCCATTTGCCTTTTTAATTACCTGCTGCACCTGCAATCCTACTTTTAGCGATTCATGCACAAGGACACCCAAGTCTCTCTGCATAGCAGCGTGCTGCAATATTTTACCATTTAAAACATAGTCCATTTTACTGTTATTCCTACCAAAATGGATGACCTCGCACTTATTAACATTGTACTCCATCTGCCAGACCTTTGCCCACTCACTTAGACTATCTATATCCCTCTGCAGACTTTCAGTGTCTTCTGCACACTTTGCTCTACCACTCATCTTAGTGTCATCTGCAAATTTTGACATACCACACATAGTCCCCAACTCCAAATCATCTATGTAAATTGTAAACAATTGCGGTCCCAACACGGATCCCTGAGGCACACCACTAGCCACTGACCGCCAACCAGAAAAACACCCATTTACCCCTACTCTTTGCTTTCTACTGGTCAACCAATCCTCTATCCATGCCAATACATTACCTGTAATACCGTGCAACTTTATCTTATGTAGCAGCCTTTGCTGTGGCACCTTGTCAAATGCCTTCTGGAAATCCAGATACAATACATCCACAGGTTCCCCATTGTCCACCATGCAAGTAATGTCCTCAAAGAATACTACCAAATTAGTTAAAAATGACCTACCCTTCATGAACCCATGCTGGGTATTCCCAATGGGACAATTTATATCCAGATGTCTTGCTATTTCTTCCTTAATGATAGGTTCAAGCATTTTCCCCACTACCGAAGTTAAGTAACTGGCCTATAGTTACCTGCTTTTTGTCTACTTCCTTTTTTAAACAGTGGCATCACATTGGCTGTTTTCCAATCTGCGGGAACCACCCCAGAGTCCAGTGAATTTTAGTAAATAATTACTAGTGCATTTGCTATTTTCCCCCATCACCTCTTTTAGTACCCTGGGATGCATTTCATCAGGGCCAGGAGACTTGTCTACCTTTAGCCCCATTAACTTGCCCAGCACTGCCTCCTTAGTGATAATGATAGTTTCTAGGTCCTCACCTGCTATAACCTTCTTGCCATTAGTTTTTGGCATGTTATTTGTGTCTTCCACAGTGAAGACCGACACGAAATAACTGTTTAATGTCTCGGCTATTTCCTCATTCCCAGTTATTAAATTGGCCTTCTCATCCTCTAAAGGACCAATGTTTACCTTCGCCACTCTTTTACAATTTACATATTTATAGAAACTTTTGCTGTCTGTTTTTATATTCTGAGCTAGTTTACTCTCATAATCTATCTTACTTTTCTTTATAACTTTTTTTGTGGCTTTCTGTTGGCCTTTAAAGATTTCCCAGTCTACTAGTTTACCACTAATCTTTGCTTTTTTGTATGTGTTTTTTTTCAATCTGATACTTTCCTTTATTTCCTTAGACATCCATGGCTGGCTCTCTCTTTTCCTACAGTTCTTCCTTATCACTGGAATATACTTCTGCTGAGCACTGTGAAAAATCGTTTTGAAAGTCCTCCACTGTTCCTCAATTGACCCACCATAAAGTTTTTGCTTCCATTCTACCTTAGCTAACTCCTCCCTCATTCTTGCATAGTCTTCTTTGTTTAAGCACAGGACATAGTTACTGGATTTAACCTTCTCACACTCCATCTGTATTTTAAATTCGATCATACTGTGATCGCTCCTTCCGAGAGGATCCCTAACCAATGCACACACTGTTTCTTTTAAGACCCAAGGATCAGGTCCCAGGGACTTGTCAGCCTTTAATCCCATTTGTTTACCTATTTCTTCTTCAGCAATAATGATTGATTTCAGCTCCTTCACCTAAAGTCTATTTCCTACATTTCACACTTAGTTTTTTTTTAAATTCACTTGTTCAAACACACCTCTGGAACAGGTGGGATTTGAATCTAGGCCTCCTAGCTCAGAGGTAAGACACTGCACTGAGAGCCATTTCCAACTACACCTTACTTATTTTGAATTTTTATAGGTGTCGCCAGCTATATCCTCAGTTGTAAGTCTTTATCTCCAAGAAGCCTGATACTAATGCTTGCATGTACTTTTTCTTCTTTGGCTGCACATGGCTGGCTATTGATGGAGTGAAGTTAATGATGGCTTCAGTATGATAGGATGGTGCCCCATATGCCAGTCAAAGAGCAGAAAAGTGTGCATAATATTCTGTGCTCCCAAGCACACTTTCGGCCACTTTTATAATTCAATCGCGCTTCTTGGTAGCAAATTCCACAATGATGTAGATACCTCCAGGAGATACCTGGACATTTCAGAGGCAAAAGAAGTTGAGGTCACTTTGAGAGTCACTTGGAAAGCCATCAGCTCCACTTAGCGACTGGTCTTTGTTTAGCTGGCAAATGTCGGTGATCATCTGACATGATGCCACAAGTCACCTGAGACATTGGTTTTCAGACACATCCAGGAAGCTTGGGCCAATATGTCCTCAGTTGGGTGTATCACCTCTGTGAACCGATCCATTTTATCCTCAATGATGCCAGTCAGAGTGAGTAGGCGTTGCAGCTCTAGTTGGCTTCCCATAAATCCATGGAGTCACTCTGCTCACATGGGGCAATCAGTGCACCGTCACATCATACTGGAGTCTTTGCTAACTGCTCCCCATCAATATTCAGTTTGTGTGCATCCATAAAGATTATGCATTGTGGACAAGTATTAGAATCTGCTCCTATACAGAGCATGTCAGTGAGGCTACTGTTGCTTCTGCTGGTACAGTGCCTGTTGCTTATCTTGAATATAATCTGAAGCTCAAGGTTAGGCAAATCATGCTAATTGGATATTTGACAGATGGAAAATGTAGATTAGTTGCACCAAACTCCAAAGTAGTAAAAGCAATCTCCATAATATTGGAAAACACTTCCAAGGTAGTGAAGGTGCACTTATACAAGAAAGCATCTTTGAGATCTCAGCCCTTTCAGGATTTTTACTTATCATTTGTTCAGCTCCCCTCAAATCCCCATTGTCCTGTTGTCTCACTTTCACTGGTCAGTTCCCGGATGCCTGAGAAACCTTTGCACCCACTGCGAAAATAGTTAATTCCAGTTAAAACAACTGTTAATTACCCCTTAAGATATTGGAATTGGCAACCCACATCGCCTAGGTTGTGTCTTTTTTTACCTGCAAAGCACAGTACAATTAAAAGTAGAAGAAGTAGTGAGTTCAAATCAAACTCGTACCATGCTGGTCATTTACCTGCTCATTCCAAAACTCACCCACTCTGCTAGGTTGCAATTACCCTAAGGTGTCCAGATTAATCCCAAATCTGTTCTACCAAGAGACCCGAGTTCAAGTCCCACCTGTTCCAGAGGTGTGTAATAACATCTCTGAACAGGTTCTTTAGTAATATAGGTTAAATTTTAAAAAAGAATAAATTTCACCTGGAATTGGGACATCAGAGAGTTGATCCTATGGAAGTATGCTTTTAAAAAAAATCATCTGGAAGCTACTTTCATTTAAACTTTGGGAAAAGGACAACAAAGCACATTTTAAAGCTAGTTAACTTAGCTTTAAAACAATGTTAAAGGGTTCTTCTACAAACCAAAAGTGAGCAATGTTTGGATTATACTCCCACAGCGGGTAATGGAGGCAAAAGCCTTAGAACCATTTCAGAAATAAGTAGAAAGCAACTGGATCAAAGTGCAATTATTCTAATGGATAAATTAGGATAAACACCAGTCTTCATCAGAAAACATGTTTTGGTCTCAGCTCCAACAGCAATTGAGGGATTACAATTGACTATAATGTCCATAGGACTTGGAATGGATGAACAAAAAGCCAGGATTCACATATCTGATTCTAACTCCTGTGGGAAAGTATAAATTCCAGAGAAGTCTCACTAGGTTGATTCAGGTATGCAGGGATTTTCTTCTGAGGAGAAGTTGAGTAGATTGGGCCTGTACTCATTGGAGTTTAGAAGAATGAGAAGGGAAGTTATTGAAACATACAAGATTCTTAGAGGACTTGGCAGGATAGACGTGAAGAGATTCTTTCACCTCATGGGACAGTCTAGGACCAGAGGGAACAAATCTTGGAGTAAGGGGTTACCCATTTAGGACAGAAATGAAGAGGAATTTCTTTTCTCAGAGGGCAGTGAAACTCTGGAACTCTTTATTGCAGAAAGCTGTCGAGGCTGGTCATTAAGAATATTCAAATGGACAGATTTTTTTATCAGTGAGGAAATCAAGGGGGATGGGGAAAAGGTAGAAAAGTGGAGTTCAGGATTATCAGAAATCACTGAATGGCAGAAAAGATTTGATGGGCCAAATGGCATAATTTTGTCTTCTGTCTTCTAGTCTTGTGGTCTTATACATTAGATGTTGAAGAGCAATGGTACACAACAGCTACGGTACTGATCATTTGTCCTGATGTGATAATGCTCCTCTTGTATAAAGCGTTCTTTATACTACAAAACTATCATTTAAAGTCCAAATGTTTACCAAACAATTGCGCTATTCAGGTAATTATCCTTACGATTACACATTTAATTGACACATTCACATTACAATTCCATCAAGTTACAGCTGAACAACTTTAATAATGCCCAAGGGAGTGCTTTTGGTAATTAATTTCCACAAATTGGCCTCATTAATCCAATAAATTATGTCATTTTCATCCAAATGCCAAGTAGGAAGATTTACATTGGCATACTTTTTATTATATAATCTATAGCTTCCTGCATTCTGAATGATCAGGACGAAACTACCGCACAAATATTGACACAATATTATAAATTCAACTCATTTCTCTGTGTTAACTTGATCACTAGGATTATAGCTGTAATGATAATCTCAAATAATGAAGAGAAATTTACCAAACAGGGAGTAGAATAAGGTTTATTTTTTACGAGTATTATGCATTTAAAAAAGGTTAGTGAAGAGATAGATGCTCCTAGTTGAGAAGTTAATGTCAAAAAGTTATCGCTTTAAAACTGTCACAATGGGCGAATGTTTTTGGTCCCCAGTCAATGGGTTTGCAGGTGCCTATAAAATTCCGTGGATGGCCCCCCACTGGCCTCCAGCCTGCCTTGATCTCTCCACAATTTTAGAGTGGAACAGTGAGATCCCCAACTGAGGTCCTTAAAAGGCCAAACAATGACAAAGTAAAGGCAATTTCCAACACCACCTCCACTTTTCGGGCTGTCAGGGAAAGTTCAGCAATAGGTGGAAAGTCAGGAAAATGACCCTGCTCAGGCTTCAGGGATGGAATGGGCTAGTCACCTCCAATAATCACCTTCTTTCAAAATTGGGGCACTCCCTCTTGGGTCTTCACCCTAGAGATGTTCTCTATATGACCCACCACCTCCTTCATTCCTCTCCACCAGTGTGATTTGGACATGCTGCCTGAGTGGGCAAACGCATGGCAGATGCAGTATCATATGTATAAATGTGGGGTTTTCCACTTTGAGTGCAAAAACAGGAAGGCAGATTATTATCTGAATGGCTATAAATTGAGAGATGGAAATATACAACAAGACCTGGTGTCCTTGCACACCAGTCACTGAAGATAAGCATGCAAGTGCAGCAGTCGGTCAAGAAGACAATGGTATGTTGCCTTCATAGTGAGGGGATTCGAGTACAGGAGCAGGGATGTCTTGCTGCAAATGTACAGGACCTTAGTGAGATCACACCTGGAGTACTGTGTGCAATTTTGGTCTCCTTGTCTGAGGAAAGATGTTCTACCTGTAGAGCAAGTACAGCAAAGGTTTACCAGACTGATTCCTGGGATAGCAGGACTGACGCATAAGGAGTGATTGAATGAGATAGAATTATGTTCACCAGAATTCAGAAGAATGAGGGGCAATTACAAAGAAGCCTATAAAATTCTAAAAGGACTAGACAGTGTAATTGCAGAAAGGCTGCTCCTGATGATAGGCGAGTGCGGAACCAGTCCAGTTACAGCTTAAAGATACAGCATAAAACATTTAGAGTTGAGATGATGAGAAATTTCTTCACCTGAAGAGAGGTGAACCTATGGAACTCACAAGCACAGAAAGCAGTCAAGGTGAAAACTTTATATGATTTCAAAAAGGAGTTGGATATAACACTTGGGGCTAAAGAGATCAAAGGGGGGAAACCAGGAACAAGCTATTAAGTTGCATGATAAGCCATGATCATAATGAATGGATAAGCAGGCTTGGAGGACTAAATAGTCTACTCCTGCTCTGATTTTTTATGTTTTTATGTTAATACCTCACCACTAGGCCTTACCACCCAAACCCAAACCCCAACCCCTACCCTGAGACCCAACACTTCTTTGCACTTTGGGGTTTGGACTCTAGGGACTGGTTGTGGTCCCAATCCTCTTCACTGCAGCTTGTATCAATGCCTGAGACTACAGACATGTCAATCATTCAGATTGAGTAGCAGCTCACTGAAATGGGACTTCCACCCAAATGAGGGGTAAGAGTCCCATCTCCAATCAGTAATGCTCCTTGGAATATTAAATGGTTGACTTTTCAGGTGGGGACCAGGAAGCCCTGCCATCTGAAAAAGCCTGGCCTAAGAGGGGGAGGAGAAAATTAGAGAGGAACGTCTTATGCATGAAAAGTTTTGTAAAAGTGTACTGCTATGTCTCAGACTGGGGAATAATTCAAGGAAAAGTTGGATAAGTTATAGGAAAGGATGACATAGTTCTAAAGAGAGAGAATAGAGCAGCTGCATTACATAATTACACAACTGTTACGGTGTATAACGAGGCCATTTTGGTTTTACTCTGGCAAAGAGCTCGCAATAGACATGATGAACTGAATGGCTTCCACTTGTTTTGTACGTTTTCGTACTTGAACTGATGGGCTTAAGTGTATTGAATTTATTTTGAATTAGAAGTTCTAATTTGGGCAAATAAACTCAATCTATACATAGACCATTTTACATTAATATAAATCATCAGGTTGGAATCTTATAAGCCAGTCGTTCCTTTTCAGCGCACTGGTCTACACAGTAGATTACTAATGGCTTAAATAAGAACACCAACAATTGCCAAATTTGAAGATAAAAACTTCATCAAAATTGCAACAATGTTACCGTTAACTCTGAAAGGACATCTTGTTTATGTCAAGCAACTTTTATGACCCGTTATGCAAAGAAACAATGCCATAGACTTTCTGATCATTTTGCAGTACCACGTTTCAAAACCTACCGAGCAATAGTTTGGGAAAGTTTGATGTTTCAATGTTGTGGTAATAAATAATGGATGTTATTGCAGCGAAGAAGCCCATGCCAGCTGGCATATAGAGATGCAAGTGCCGTGTGTCAGTAAACCTAAAACATAAGACAAAAATAAATAACAAATATTAATTTGACAAAATGCCAATACAATACGAGCAAAAGAATCAGGATATATCATTATTTTAAAAGTTCTTAACACATTATACTTCTGTTCACATATATTTTTGGAAATGTCTCCCAACCAACTGTTGTAACTACAAGACAGGAGCAAAAACCAGGAGATTGGGTTTCTGTGAAGTTTCAGTTACCAATGAAGATGTATGTTTTGTTATACCTTTGGCATTGAGATGTATACTGATGGGAATGGTCCTGATTTTGTTGTCAGCAGAGTAGCAATAAAAGCTGCAGGCCTTGAAGATCAGAGCAGTGGGAGATCTAGCAATCTCTGTAATGAGGACTTTACCTTCATCAGCATGCAAAAGTAGTGCAAGGAATGATTAGGCTGAAAGCTAATAGAATAAATTACTATTTATCCTATGTAATTGATTTCACATTGTTTCTTGGCGGTTCCCTGTGCGGAGCCACAGTGACGTCATCAAGTTGTCAATCGCACAAAAAGAATGTTCATTGATGTCTAACCAAGAATAAAGGCACTAATATTCAAAAGACTTTTGACAAAATTTAGGGAGAAATAAATATTGGAACATACACAGGAAGCTAAAGTATGAGCTGTCATATCGTGAATAAATATTTAAAAGATTTTTAAAAATCCAACAATTGATCATAAAGGAGAAATTTAGTAGCATCCCATAATTTTTTTTTAAGAACCAAATCAATTGTTCACTAGTAGTATCACCCAGATCATCATGAAAAGTCCACCTGCATCTTACTGAGCAAGGTTTGAACTTCTTATGGAGTTTCTAACAACAATGTGAAATTGGAACAGAGGAAATCCATTGCTTTTGATAATTCTCATCCCAGGGTGGTGGGCTCAGTGGGTAGAGTTTCAAAGCACTGTCTGTAACAAAGTTGTGAATGATGTGTCACACCTTCAGGACTTCTGTGTTGATTTACGCGCATGCTAAATCCTGAAATAGCTGTCAGATTCAGAGGGCCAATGATGACAAATGCTGACAGCTGACCAACAAATAGTGCATACATTCAATACTATTACACTACTGCAAAAATTTGAAAATTCCTTGCTTATTTTATATCATGGCATTTTTCAATGGTAACACATTTAATTTAATTTAATTAGCATACTATAATTCTTGAAGACTGTCTTCTAAATTCT
This sequence comes from Rhincodon typus, assembly GCF_021869965.1. Classification (NCBI taxonomy): domain Eukaryota; kingdom Metazoa; phylum Chordata; class Chondrichthyes; order Orectolobiformes; family Rhincodontidae; genus Rhincodon; species Rhincodon typus. Next base: position 23,072,259 of record NC_063348.1, on the reverse strand, counting down.
GTATAAATGGGCAAATATAAAATACTACTTATTCTCTCCGATAACTGCAGTTTCAATTTACTGAAGCTGAAGAAGAGCAATTGAGCTTTCTAACAGACATGAATCTATAATGCAAATAGTCAAAGCAGTCTTACTCTCAGAGTCAAAGGTATGTTGCAGTGGAATGTGTAGGCATGATTGTATTGCAAAATAAGGATTGCTGAGGCAGTATCAATTAAACATTATTAGGCACCTAAGGTTTCAATATTTAGTAACTTATTCTTTGATCTCTTTCCCACTCTAGCTAATATACCATTCAAGTCAGATTCACTAGTCCTACGAATGGTTGATATAATATGTATCTCTGGCATGCTAATTGCAAATCTTCCAGGATATTGGGCATATTACAAAAAATGAATAATTATTTAGTTTCATTGGAACATATAGAACAGGAAATAGGACAAATGGTCCCTTGAGCCTGCTCCATCACTCAATAAGATCATGGAAATTCCATCAGCTCTACTTTTCTGCTCCTTCCCTAGATATCTCAGTTGCCTTCATATACAAAAATTCTGTTGGTCTCATTTTAGAATATTTTCAATGATAAATCATACACAGCCCTCCATACAGAGAATTTCTGCTCTTTACTATTTATATTATGTTCTTTTAACTCCCATTTTGGAAACATTTTGGAGAATATTTCTTTGGATTACATTTTTTTCCTTGGACCTACACTTATTGTCTATATGTAGCGCGATAGTTTGAAGAACTTTTTTTTTTACTATTTCGTGATTTTCCAGTAACCTTGCTGATGATGTGTCAATTAAGCAAAAAATCATCACCTTATGATAACCAGTTATAGATTCATGTATTAGTAGATATGGAAGTCATCACTTCAACTAGTGCTAGTTCTTTGAAAGAGCTACACAATTAATTCATTTCTTGCTCTTTACCCACCTTTTGGTTTATACTGTTTCTATTCTGTGAATGCTATTCAGATCACTTATAACAATCAAAACCTAAAAATGTTTGCTAATTGATGAGTAGATTATGTGACATTTGAATCAAAACTATTGGTCCCCAACTTCATACATTGAGTGATGTTGCAAACATATTTGAAGAAATGATTATCTCCAATAAAATAGTGGCAAAGGAATATAATACACCTGGTACACTCACTAATATTGTCAGCATAATTTCTAAACTCAGATCAAAGTATCACCTGGCTTCAGGTGTAGCACTTTAATCATAAGGTTGAAGGTTAAAGCTCTATTGAAGGATTTAAGCAATAATCTAGATTGATAATTTAGGGATGGCAACGATAGCGTAGACGCAGACCTTCAGATAATACATAAATTTGAGCTCCAATCTGCCAATTAAGTGGATGTAAAATTATTTAACACTTTTTTGAAGGAGGTTGTTTTCTTAGTGTGCTTGACTCTTTTTAGCTCTCAATCAATACCTTCAAATAAAATTAAATGGCCATTATATTTCAAAAACAATGCTGAAAACACTTGTCAGGTGGGTCAAAATTCATTAATATAATAAATGAGTTAACTATCCATTTTTTTGGTGTTGGCTGTTTCACCAGAACTAGTATTTTATCTCATTGGCCATGAGACCATGCTGCATACAAATTTGCTGCCTACAAAAAGTTCAGTTGCCATCCACAAAAAAAACTGGTTATAAAGACCTTGCAGGCAACAAAAGCAAGCCTTTACTTATAACATCTGGATTCTAACTCTAATCTTACAGTACAAACATTTCTGGTTGTTCAAAACCTAAGTTTTGCAAAAACTTGAGGAAGACAGATTGGAGAAGTTGGAGCTGTTTTCCTTGGAGAGGAGAACTCTAAGAGGAGACATGTAGTACTTTTCAAAGTCATGAGGGTCTGGACAAGGTAGGTAGGAAGAAATTGTTCCCACTTGTAACGGGTTGAGAATGAGAGAGCGCTGATTTGAAGTAATTTTCAAAAGAAGCAAATGCAATGTGTGAAAAAAAAACCTTTATCATGCAGTAAGTAGTTAGCGTCTAGAATGCACTGTCTGGAGGTTTGGTGAAAGCTGGTTCAGTCAAGGCTTTTAAGAGGTTATCAGATGATGGAAACAACATGAAGGGATATAGAAAAAAGGCAGAAGATTGGCACTAAATCATAATACTCATTTGGAGAGCCTGTACGGTAATAATGAGCTGAATGGCCTCTGTTTGCATTGTAACAATTCAGCGATTCTCTGAAGTGACCTGTTCTGATGTCTGCTCTGAGAATGAACCTGGGTATTTGATAGATCAAAGGAAAATTTAGATTATTTTACTGGGAATCATGTTCAAGGTATTCATTCTTGGAGACATGAGTTTGCAATTGGTAGATTTTGAGGGCAAATTCTCCCTGTTTCAGACCAATGGAGGAGTTTGCACAAGAGAAACCAGCAGCCTTCCTCCCAGGAAGGATCATCCATGGGAAAGGGTGTTGTTTTCTTTTTGTGAGAGGTCTCAGGGGCTCAGGAGAGTAAGAAGCAAGAGCAGTGGTATGACTCCCAGCAGCCATTCTGCTACTGGAAATCCAGTTTCTCGATCTTGCAAGATGCAGTGCTGATTGAGGGACAATGCAAACTCCACAGGATTATTACCTGTTTGCATTAGTTAAACAAGTGGGTAAACCAATTCTGTTTTTATCCTGCCTGAAGTTTATGAAGTTCCAGCCTAAAACCTAATTTGGATACGGGGTGGGGAAGGTGTCAAGGCTCTGGTCTGCTGCCATCCTGCCCAATTAAGTGCACATCCTGCCTTGTGGCTCAGAGGATTCCCCCTCCCAAAACCTCAGGAAGGAGTAGCAACAATTGATTTGTGCACAGTTGTGCCACACTGTCCATTTACTTCTAAGGTAAAAGAGCTGGGAGAGGGGATTCAAGGATAGCAAATGAACATTTCCACCTGAATGTAAAGTTGTAGTTGATTTCATGTTGTAATGGAGAAGAGGATGGACGAAGCTATTTTGAGATAAGATTATGAGCTTCCCTACAAATCAATGACTATTACAGACAGACAGCAGTTTTGCATGCAGTCAGTCAGAAAGGTCGTTTGGCTTTGTCAATGACTACAACCAAATATGGAAAGGAAGTAATCTTTAGTCAAAGAGACACATCTGGCAGAATCATTGGAACTGACTTTATTGCTGGTGATAGTTTTAAGAAACTCTCCAAAGCTAATGGTCACTTAAAGTTACGACACAGCAAAACAGAGAAATTGGAACCACTAGAAGCTGCAAACTGAGGCCTGTTTGATAAAAGGATTGTAATTCTATGGAAAGCGTGATGAGGCTATGTATTGAAGGGAAAAGTCATTTCCTGTATTTTAATGTATAGGTTTGAAATAAAAAGAACATAAGTCACATTTTCCCTTTCCTGGAGGGGAACGGAAAGTGGTAAGAGGGCAAACAATTGGGTGAGTTGGTCCTGGGGAGACAGGCACCCTTGGTGATCACTGTAGCAATTAAACATTGGCAAGAAATTCCACTGGGAATTTTTTTGATTTGCCGACAGTTCAGACCCTTAGGTAGTCAGTTAATGGCCACTTAAGCACCTCAACATACCACTGACCTGATTATCTGTATCTCTGTCTCTGATCTAGGAGGTTGTAAATCACACCTAAACCAGAGGTGTGTCATAGCACATCTGTCCAGGTTAATTAAAAATATCCATCAGCCTTATCAGCAGACAAGAAAAAAATAGCTACTCTGCAGACTAGGAAACCTGGGCAACCTGTCTGCTGAGTTCAGGGGCAAGGACCTCCATTTACTCCATCCTGGGGTTGAGAGGAAAGTGGGGAGGGGGTGGTCACTTAAGCTGGCAGCTTCTGATGTTGTGGAACTGCATTGTTGAGGCCTGCGATCCACCAAGAAGTATACCAATCAGCTCAAACAAGTGAATTGCAGCTTGATTCAATGCGCTTTCTCAAATAGCGAGTCAGTTGCCACTGAACATGCCTGCCCTCGCACTTCGGCAATAAATCAAAGATTCACAGCTGTGGTGTGTGGCAGTAGTGTTTTTTGTTATGAATCCAGTAAATATTTTAAAATGTGAAATATTTTTGGATCGTACTTTCAACTAATACCTGAAAAGTCAAATCTTTTTAAATATTATCAGACTCAAAAACCTAGTGTGCAATAATTTTATAATCGTTCCCTGTGATCATTGCTGGCTAGGACAGCAGCTATTGCCCTGGAGAAGGTAGCGGTGAGCTGCCTTCTTGACGTACAGCTAGTTCTGGAGCTCGAGTCTTCAGTACTATTGCCAGACTGTTGCCAGGGCAAGTATCCACTGCCTTCAGCCATTCCTTGCTATCACTTGGAGTAAATCAAATTGCTTGAAGACTGACATTTGCGTTGCTGGGGACCTCCAAAGAAACCCTGGCTGAAGATGGATGCAAATACTTGCACTGATGTGTAGGCTCCACCTTCATTGGGGATGTGGATATTTATGAAGCCTCCACTGCCCGTTAGTTGTTTAATTGTCTGCTACCATTCATGACGGGATGAAGCAAGGCTGTAGAACTTACAATCTAATTTACCTTTGGTCTAGACAACTTCAAGTAACGCTTGTTGTTAATTTCCAATTAATCAGCTGCTAAGTCTCTCTTTTTGATATATGCTATTTTAATATAAACTATTCTTAACATTACCGCTGTTCCTATTGCATTCTTCAGTTCCAAACCAACACTGAGCAAAATGCTTTGTGACAATAACCCAGACATTGAAACAGATGCCGACTGACAACTGATTTTTAAAAGTTGTGACATTCAGAACATCTGAACTTAACAATTGATATCAGAAAAGCCAATTAGCAGATAATTAATCATTTGTACCAGTGAGCACAAAGTAATATTCCATAGTATTTCAAATTAAGTAGTGATCATACTGATCTTTTGGCTCGCGTGATGATTTGTACTCTTAGGTAAAGCTACCATAGGAATCAAATTTTACGACATTTGTGTTACATTGCATGCTAGATTTTATGTGGAGTAAAGCAATGAGGTGAACAGTGCATTGCGTCAGACGGTAAATTCCAGTATCGGCTTGTACATTGTTAAAACAGAATTCCAAAAGCTGCCATCAGCTATGCTGCACTGTTCCACAAGATAACTGTTACAGTGTTCATCAATAGACAGAATGCAGAAATAAATGTAATAGCATGAACTTTGGGAAATTTCCTACTAGTTTGATGCAAAACAGGCCAGAAAATGTTAAGGCTGTTGCATTCAGCAGCAAGAAGATTTTAACATTGTGATAAGTGACAATCACAGCAGAACCACCTCTCCGGCTGTGAAAATATAATTTTATACATGTGTAGTATCATTACATCACGAGTTAATTTTGGTTTGAAATTTAAAACTAGTTTTTCTATGTTTATTATATCCCTCTCTCCTAATTCTACTCTTTCTCAATATCTAGCCCACTTTATTAACATGAGTTATATCTAATTCATTCTTCCTGCTGTGAACTTTATATGACTCAGTGAGGATTATTCAATCTGTATGGTTGAAGAAGGTTGCTGTTTCCTGACCATTTCTCAAAGATCAAAGATGCCCTGAAGAAGGTGCCATGTCGAATCTGATGCCAGATTGGAGTAGTCCTGTTCTAAACCCAGAGACTTTGTGGGAAACTGTCAATAAAATGAATGGTGAACAGTATTCCTTCACCATTGATAGAAAACTTTGGCCATATATATCATTCTAACTATTCTTGTACCTCACTGATCAGTCACATGACATAACTGCCAATAGTAAATATTTTCAGACCAACTCTGGATAGCAATGAAAGAGCAAAAAGTGAAGATGTAACATATAAAATAATAGGATGTTGCAAACTAAAACACAAATTTAGTCCTCAGTTTACACACAAAAACCTCCCTGGTTTAATTCTTGCAGTCTGAAATCATATCGAATCCTGCATTTGCTACTTTCTGAAGGTCACACAATTAAAATTGATATTGAGAGACCAAAAGAAGCAATTTATAATGGTGCATGTGCAGTATTTATTTGCAGCAATACAATTTCAAGTACTGTATACGTGGCACTAAACTCACTGATCAGAGTTTATTTCTCACTCTGCCCATAACAATGTCCAACTGCATCTGCTCAACAAAATACTCCCAAGCATTTTTTAAACACACCATTGATAGCAAAGATTTGACTGTACTGTTAGCTTTTTATTAGCATTAGAATGTAATGTTACCCTGACCAGCAGGGAATGGAGTGGCAGCATGAACAACTTCAGCATTGTCAGTTCACTCTGTTTTAAAGCAAGTACTGCTGTCTTTTTGTCCATGACAAATACACCAAAACCTGAGTATCTGTAAAGGTCAATACTGACATGTTCTCCTCTACATGCTGAAATCAGAAAGTTTTAGCAATGTCCAACCACACAATTACTGTTTGTTTTTGCGTGCATAACCAATACATTGGAAGTATTGAGATGTAGTACTAATACCTTCTGGACACCTTCAAGACCTTTTATTTAATTATTTCAATCATCTTTGTCTTGTTGTGAATTGTGCTTAGATCTATGAATGTAACCTGATAGCAGAAATCTTTCACAGCTTCCAATAAAAAAGTTATTGTTTCTCCCCATTTTGGAGTGGTTTTGTCCTCACTATTCCATAGTCTTTAATAAGTAACTAATATTACAAGCAAAGAGAATTGTTTAATAAACAATTATACAGAACAAATCATATTTGGTTGGTCCTGTTCAGTCTTATTTTCCCTAGGTTTTCCTTTTCAAAGCGACGGGAAGGATTTGAAACTTTATAAAAAAAATCAAGTTGTAAGTTGGGAAGAATTCAGAATTTAAACATTGAAGAACCCTGTGTTGTAAAAGTGGGGGAAGCATTTTACATGCTATTTATTTGTTCATGGAAAGGAACACTACAGCGGTTATGCCTGAGTCTATGGAGAGAACACACACTTCATCAGGTATGTCCCAGAGTTTCTATCATTAAAATCCCGACTCTGTCTTCCCGCTGTGGGTTAACACAGATTGACATGTCCCTCCCTCTGATACTGAAGTGAACATTGCGAGAGGACAACTGGTGCAAGCAATGAAGCGCAAAACGCGCGCCGAGCTCGATCAGTAAAAATAGCCCTAGACGATATGGAAAACACATGCGGCCACTTACTTACCCGTCTGAAACGATCCCCTCTGCTATTTCACACACCAGGACAAACAGGAGGATAAACGTGAGGATCCATCGCAAATTATGTCCGGGAAAATGCAGCCACGTGCTGTGATGAATGTGGACTTTGGAACTCTGACTTCCCCAACCTCGAATCCAAAACAACGACAGATTTTATGCAGTTTTGTTTTTCTACATTATTACAGCACTGTAAATATGTAAACATAATTCAACCGAAACGCTGTGGTCTCCCTATTCCGGGAGCTTACCTATGAATAATATCGGGAAGGTGATGAAAAGCAGCAACACATGGGGGACAACATTCAAGGCGTCCACGAAACAGCCGTTGTTGAGTACTCCGTTGTCCACATTGTAGGCAGCCGTGTCGTTGTCATTGCCGCAAAAAGACAAGGACATGGTCGAACTGGGGCTCTGGTCAAATCGAAGAGGGGCAAAGCTTTAGCACATTTTCAGAGAAGTAATGCCAAAACGATCCAAAGTGGAAAAGAAAGGAAAGCGCGAGAATGCCGTGCTTTCAATGAGCTGTCAGCGTTCCCGATTCCTGACTGTCCAGATCCATCTCTCCCATTACATCAGGACTTCTCGCTGCTAAAACGAGAATAGGATCCAACTTCAGCGACTGCAGCAGCGGCTCACTTCTGCAATCCTAAGCAAATCTGCAACTGCTCAGAGTTGGGCACAGGCACACAGACAAAACAGCGCTATCTAGAAAGACATTTAATCACAGTGTGTGAAGTTTCAAGCGTTTAATGACTTGAATTGAAAGTTGAAGCCGAATACATAGACTTTCATACCCAAAGACAAGTATTTCATAAAATTCCTTTTGAACACGAGCTGTAGTAGGCAATTACTAAATACTGACTGACAACTTGGGTTATTTCCTTTTCTCTGAAGAAAGGTCACGTGTTTTACAAGGGTGTTACCATCACTGAATAATAGTGGGCAGTTTTGTCGCCACGGAAAGTGAGGGGGAATTCATGCTGAAAAATTGTCACAATATAGCTACACAATACAGTTCAAGAACAGTGAATGAGCATTCGATCTAAACAAAACCTTTCCAGGGATCTGTTCCACCTACTTGTTTTCTGGATCTCCATAAGAAAGCTTGCATATATATAGTGCCTTTAACCCATAAAACACTGTCTAATGCCTCACAATATTACAACGAGACTGGCATTAATGTAATTTTTAAAAAACAAATAAGCCATATTTAATGACGCTACTAAGGTATAGGGTTTTGTTTACTATAGAATTTTGAGTACAAAGTTAAAAAGCCGGCAATCCAATTAGCACTGAGGGTGTGCTGCACTGTTGGAGATAACCCCTGTCATTGGGGACTTTAAATTGAAGTCCAACTGCTAGCTACAGTTGACATTCCTGGAGAAGTGGTGGACCAGGGCACAGTTATAATATTTAAAAGACATTTAGACAAGGTGTTGTTCTTCAAATTTGCATTCCGAGTCACACCTTATCTTCCAGCTGGGCACCCTACAGCTGGGAGGACTCAACATTGAGTTCTCCAATTTCAAATAACCTTACCACTCATTCCAGGCCTCCCTTTCCAGCCCCACCTCCTCCCTTCCATTCCATTTTCTAGCCTTTCCTTCCAGCCACCAACCGATTCATTTCTCCCATCGACCAACCCGGTCATACCTACTACCAGTGTCCACCTATCACCACCATTCCATCTCCACCATTTGCCCCACATTTATCTGCAGCTCCCCCTACACCCACATCCAGTCCTGAAGAAGGGTAATACCCGAAACGTTGACTTCTCTCCTCCAGATGCTGCCTGGCTTGCTGGGACTAGTTTAGTTTGAAATTATGTTCAGTATGTACTGGTTGGACCGAAAGGTCTGTTTTCATGCTGTATGACTGTATTAAAGATTCCAAAATGCTATTTAGAAGAGGAGTAGGAGAGTTGTCCCTGGTGTGCTGATTAATACAAACATCACATAAAGAACCAATTGTCTGGTCATTATTATATAGTTTATAGATATCTTTCATGCTCTTTGCAAAGTGGCTATTGCAATTCCTATATTGTAGCAATGACTACACATCAAGTAGTTACTTGGCCATAAGTGCTTTAAGATGTTCTCTGGTCATGATGGGTATATACATTTCTTTATTTTGTTTCTGGCTAGCAATTAATGACTATCCCCAATTGCCCTTGACAAAGTGGTGGTTAGTTGTCTTCTTGAACCATTGAAGTCCTTGGAGTGTTGGTACTCCCATGATGCTATTAAAAAGGGAGTTCCAAGAATTTGACCTCGAGACAATGAAACATGACAATATAGTTCCAAATCAAGTTGGTGTTGGCTAAAACAGGACCAAACCAGCCAAAGAGATGGCCTTTAATGTGGGTTGTAAAAAATGAATGAGTATGAGCCAGAGTTGGAGAAACACAGAATTCTCAGTGATTTCTAGACCTGGAGGAGATTCCAGAGATAGGGAGGGGTGAGAGTAAGAAAATTAAGGTCAAGGCATTCATGGGTCAGGGGTCAATATGGTGGAATGAGAACAGGACAGTGAATATAAGATTCTTAAAATGAGTTAAAATATGGTAAAGCAGAGCTTCAAGTAGGTTTAATTTTCAGGAGGGTGTAGATGAAAGGTAAGTTGTCAGAACATTGGAATAACTGAATTTGAAAATAATGCAGAGTTTCAGCAGTTGGTGAACTGAACGAGGGGCAGAAATAGGTAGTATTTTACAAAAGTTAAGATGGAAGGACTTAGTAAAGGGGAGGACACAAAGGTAGAAGTTCAGTTCAAGGTGAAATATAATTGAAGATGATGTGTAGCCTGTGTTTCCAGACAATTGGTCAGTATGTAGATAGATTAAGCGGCAGTTTCAAAAAGACAACAGTTTTGCTTTTCCCAATTAAGGTTAACTAGAGGCAATTTTATCTTATCCGGGTCTTGATGTCAGACAGATTGACATCACAAAGCATTAGAGGGGTTGAGAAGGAGGTGGTGGTGTAGAACAGGGCATGCACATGGGACCCATTGCATGTCATTGAGTGATGTTGCCAAGGGGCAATATGCAAATGAGAAATAGGAAAGATATCTATAGTAGATGCTTGAAGTCTCCAAAGGCATTGGTGGATGGAAGCAGAAACCATCTAATTGCCTCTGGTACTCATTCAGTTGTCCATTCCAATAGCTTACCATAATCAATAACTTTTAAATTAAATATGTTTACCTTTTTTTAGAATCTTTTTGTTCCTAACTACCCAAGCTCTGTCCATTGATATTAAGACCAACCACCACAATGAAAAATTTGCTTCAATCAGTTTTGTTAATTCATTTCATAATCCTGAAAATGCCATTGCATCACTTGTGTATTACATTATCACTATATTTTGGGCATGTTTATTTTGTTTGTGTTTTCACTACAAATTAACAATTAATGGCCCATCAAATATTGCATTTTTTGTTCAAGATAATCAGATAGTTACATTTTTCTCCTCTTTTCATTAAATTGAGAAACACAACTAAAGGATGATTGAATTGCAAAATATTGCTAAGATTGAACACAATGGAAAATAATGCAATAAGTCAGCAACTTGTGATTAGTTGTCAAGCTTGGGTTTTTAAAGTCTGCACATTACAGAAGACAGAATAAATTGCAGAGTATAATGCTTAATAATTGTCAATATCAGATCTCTTCAAAACATTCCAAATGTTACATTATGTCATGTTGAATTGAAGATTTTCACCAATTTCATGTGAACATTTTGTTGCTTTTGTTAGCAGGCAACTATTTTGTTCTACTTCTCACTACTTCAAGATTATTGCCCAAGGGTGTAAATTATCTGGAATCATTGAGTTCTTCTTAAACTAATCATTGTACAGCTTCAGCTGATAGAGATAAGGTAAAGTCTCAAATTTATTGACTAGCAGCTGGATTTTCATTAATTAGAAACTACTATTGAAATTAAAGTGAGACAGAACCCAGAGGAGGGTGCAAGGACTGAGAGTTAAATACATTCTCCTGAGACGAGTAAGCTGTTGAAGTCCAATTTGTTGTCTCATGTATAAAACTGTTGATACATTTCAATTATTAACCATGTCTAAAAGAATGTTGATTCAATCTAAAATCAAAACTACATCAGCAGGATGACAATCGTATTAATAGGCATGATTATTCTAACGTCCTTCATGGAAATTAAATCCCATCACCATACACTGAAGACAACTTCTATGATATTATGTGATATTACCATTATGCTAAATTGTACAGATTCAGAACACATCTAGGAATTGAAATCTTGCATCCATGAACAAGTGTAGCCATCTGCAGCAGCAGAACTGTATTCAGTTGCAATGATAGCCTCATCACTTGGCATTGCCCCCTCTCTATCATCAGAATGGGATCAACTCTGGTTCAACAAAGAGTGCTGAAGAGCGTGCCAGGAGCAGCACAAAGCATATCTAAAAATGCTCAAAATGAGGTGCCAACCTAGAGAAGTTACAGCATAGGACATGACAAGCAGTAGAAACAGCATGCAACAAACAGGGCTGAACAATGTCACAACCAGCTCAAAGTTTTGCAATCCAGTCACATCCAGTCATAAATGGTGCTGGACAATGAAACAACTAGTCAAAAAACTAGTTCTACAAACATCTCCATCTGCAACGATGGCAGAGTCCAGCACATTAGTGCTATCATCTCAGCCAGAAATACTGGGTGGATAATTCATCTTGCAACTTGGTCTTCTCCTCAGTTGCCCATCATCTTCAGCCAATTTGATTCACTCCACAAGCAATAGTCGAAGGTTTGGTGCAGCAATAGCTATGGGTCACAGTAGTAGTGCTGATGACTTGCTTCAGATTAGACGCACCTCTAGCAAAGCCATTGTGGTAGTTCAAAACTGGCATTTACCCAAATGGGAAAATTTCCCCAGTTCGTAAAAAGCAGAACAAATCTAACTCAGTCAATTTCTACCCCATTAATCTACTTTCAATCATAACGTGATGGAAGGTGTCATTACAATGTTATGACGCAGCATTTACAAAGCAATAACCTACTCGCTAATGCTTAGTTTGTGTATTGCTACAGCCACATAGCTCCAAACCCGTCTACAACCTTGGTACAAACATGAATAAAAGTGATGAACTCAAGAGGTGAGGTAAGAGTGACTGGTCTTGACATCGAGGTAGCATTCGACCGAGTATGGCATTAAGGAGTCTGAGCAAAACTAAAGCCAATGGGAATCAGGTGAAAACCTTTCCACTGGTTGAAGTCATACTTAGAACAAAGGAAGACAGTTGTGGTTGTTGGATATCACTCACCTCAGTCCCAGGGCATCACTCAGGATAGTGTCCTCGGCCCAATAACTTTGGCTGCTTAACAATGAACGTCAAGCTATATTAAAGTCGGTTATACAGATTATTGCTAATAATTGTACAGTTTATCACCACTCATGACTCCTCAGATTCTAAAGTGATCCTTGTTCACATGCAGCAAATCCTGCATAACATTCAGTCATGGGCTTATAAGTGGCAAGTAATATTCCTAGCACACAAAAGTCAGGTAATGACCATCTCCAAAAAGAAAGAATCAACCATCTTCCTTGACATTCAACAGCATTACCAGCCCTGAAATCCTCACCATCAATACCCGGGGATTACCATTCACAGAATCGTATTTCATCAAGCCATATAAATACTGTGGCTTCAAGAACAAGTCAAAATTATGTGGCCAGTAACACAACTCCAGCTCCCGAAAGCCTGCCTACCATTACAAGGCATAAGTCAAGAGTGTGATGGAATAATCTCCACTTTCCTACTTAAGAGTCCCTCCAAGAATGTGCCTGAAGCTTAACACATTTAAGGACACAATAACCCATTTGATCAGTAACTCTTCTACCACAGCAAAAGAAAACTGTGTGCTTCCACTAATGATGTATAGTGGTGGCAATGAGAAACATGCACAAGATGCATTGCAGCAACTCTTCAAAGCTCTTTCAACAGTACCTTCCAAATCTGGAATTTCTTTCACCAAGGAGAACAGGAAAGCAAATGCATGGGAACATCATCAACTGTTTCCCTTCTAAATCATACGTCATTCTGATTGAAACTCTTTATCCAAAGTGGTGGGCCAACATCCCAAACTCCCTTCATAACAACACTATGGGTATCTACACCAGTTAATCTGAATTAATTCAAGAAGAGAGCTCACCACTATAATGTTCACATACCCAAAAAAAGAAATAATAGTAAAAACAACTCCTACTTCTTTGTACATGTGATGCATACATTTAGTACATCAATATGTACTATGCAATACTATTTCTAAGCAATGTAAAATTAACTTGTATTCTTTAAGTTGCTGGATTAATGCAAAAATTCAATAATAATTAGGAAGTTAATTTACAGCACTATTAAATTTTCCCAGCCTTGTGACTCCTGGTCTATAGCTTATATCTATAGCTGCAAAGTCAATATCTGACTATTTACCAGTAGGTTTATTTGTATAATAGATACAAATGTTTGCAACAGCTGATGGAAAACTAGCTAACATCAAAACAGAAGTGAACGCAAAGACCTAATGCAAAAATATGTATTTAAGGTGATAAGGGAAGAAACCAAAATAGCTAGGAACAATGGCTACAAATGTTATTGCAAATTCATTTCTGTATCTTAACAGTTTGCTTTCTAGTCTCTACAGGAAATAATTACTTTATTCTGGCTACTGATTCAAAACATTTATTTGTAATGGAAATCTACTTTATTTTAAATTCAGTCATGGGATGTTGATGTTGCTGGCTTCGTCAATATTCATTGGTTATTCCTGGTAGTTCTTGAGCAGCTATTGGTGAGCTATCTTCTTGAACTGTTTCATTCCATTTGGTACATCCACAATAGCATTAAGGAGGGAGCTCCAGGATTCTGACCCATTAAATCGGGAGGAAAGGCAATATATTTGCAAGTCAGAATGGTGACCAGCTTGGATGGGAACTTACAGGCGGAGCAGTAACTTTTTTTTTACATGATAATCTAAGCTTCCTACCAATAGACAGTAGTTTCTGTTTTTCATTTCTAACATCACTCATTGGATATATGTGCTCCACAATGCTGATTGGAAACCATCTTCCTTACATTGGTGTTCATTAGATTGATAATAATAATTTGCTAGTAATCAATAGGATGTATAAACATTTGGTTTGGTGAATTGTTATGGCTTGTAGGTTGGGGATAGTAATGTTATGCTTTACTAAATTTATTAAAACAAATGATTCTGTATTTCTTGCCCCTTTATATTGACTAAATGGGAAACAATTTGCCAACTGAAATCCATGAGCTAATTGTAACTATAATGTGACCCATTTCTGTGAATGCTATTGAAAATTATAACCTGAAATTCTATAATATTGACAGATATTGCCTTTTTCAGCTAGTGGTAATGACACTCAAGACAACTACCCAATAGATTCAAATACCCTAAAATTAATTGGGATTTGACAGTTGTATTGTTCCAGTTTTCAGTAAATGCCTAACAGATACATATCTACCTCATAAAAGTTTAACGTGCTTTGGGGTCAATCATAGATTCTGCATTTAAGCTACTTGGCTGATAGAATGATTGTTCATTATGGTGTTACCCTTCTTTCTCAAATTGGAAAGGAAAACCTGCAAGGGGATCTTAAGTATTGATTTTCAAGGCAGTGAATTACACTGTTACAATTATGTAACATTATGTTATATGTTGGCAGTGCCCACACCCAATGAACGAATAAACTAAAACAGCTGGATACATCTGTCTAAACCACCAATGGGAATATGACCAGGATAAAGGACCCTGCCATCGGCCAAGGTAACAAATATTAGCTGATGGCTGATGCTGCTGCTATTGCTGGGAGCATGTGAGGTCTCACCATCTTTTCAAGGGCTCGTTGTTTTACGTAAAATGCTTGCCAAGATTTGAGCTGCTTAGCCAGACAGTAAGGTGAAGTATAGTATAAGAATTTTTTTAAAAAATCGTTAGGATTTATTTACAGCCACATCGCATTACACATCTGAAGTCGTGATTCCAAGCATTGCACTAGCAGAAATAGAGGGGATTAGTTCGTACTTTGTTCCTAGCAGGGGACTCCTTGTCATGTGATATAATCGAGACCAAACACAGCTCGAAGCAAAATCAAGACTGCAGTTGTGTAACAAAGCAAAATCCCTGGCAGCGAGCCACCTAGCGTATACAAATTCATGGTGCTGGATGTGTGTATTATGCTGATGTTGGGATTAACCCCCGTATCTAATTTACACCAAATTGGCTGACACACTACATTCTTATGAGCATAAATTTGAGGATGTGACCAAATATGTCGTAAAATCTACCTAAATATAACCAGATGATACAAAGAATACAACCGAAAGAAATAAGTACTTCCCATAGTGTTCATATCCAGTGTCTTTCTTTTACTGGAAGAATGTGAATTTGGAAGTACATCGATATGTCATATTGACAGAATGAAATAAAAACAATAACGATAGAAGATGAAAACAAAAATGACCCCGAGCTCGAGAGAAATGAAATACTGCGGTGCACTTGCCCAACGCAATTAGTTGTGCTCGTTTCAAACTAAGAGGGTTTGTAGTCGTTGGAGTCAGTATTTCATTGAAAAGGGATAACTTCGTCCCATTACCTGACCTTCCCTCAGCCGCAGATGCAGTATTCCTGTCCCGCCTCTATCCCTTCACTCATTGGTTCAACTACTCCGGTGGCGTCTGCATAGCAAACGTCATTTTGAGAAAAATGCCCCACTTTGAGCTGACACCTCTTCAGCGTTTCAATTTGGGTCCCTCTTCTATTGCAGTGCAGTGATCACTTCAAACGTGTAGGCTAAAACAAAAACAAAACCCCGAACGTTCACCTTAAAAGGGAGCTGAGCACATTCTGACGGATACAGTGCCTACAGCAGCTGCTCTGGACCCTGGATGAAGGAACCCTGATCTGGTTACTCCGACAAGCTTCTAAACCCCACAGCAGGCAGCACTTACTGAAGGGAGATACAATGCAGGTTCCCATGGTGCGATAATCACGACATTTAGATGTGCTTTAAGCTTACCTCTTTATACCTGGTTATCATTTTTTAGCTCCGACTTTAAGCTGTGAACAGTGTGCCATTGAGAATTACAAAGAGGTTCACGCACATTCAACACAGCAGGTCGTGGAAATTGAAACAGGTCAGGAGCGCGTGGCGGTAAAACCTATCACCGGAATCTCTCCTGCTTTGTTATGCTTCAAACTCCATCTCTTTCTCCAGAAGTAGGTCGACACTGTCATTGCTTCATCCCGATAATATTTTCCGCCTCTCAGGTTCTGTCGCCATCGCTCTGCTTGGCTGAGCGCAGGTTGATTACTGGAGTGCCGTTGCTACACAAACACCCGGAAAGAAAACGGCTAGTGGGGGAGGGAGGGACACACACACACACACACACACACAGAGCTCAGTAATAGGAGGGAAGCTGCATTTAGGGTTCAGCGGCAGCTGCTTGAAGCGAGAGCAGCGCGGGATGTGTTGTAGATAAGGCAGCGGAGTGTGGTTGAGCGCTCTCCGTGGTACCTGGAGTCATTTGCTGGAAGCTTTCGGCGAGGTAAAGGCGGAAAGCCGACTGTGCAATCTGATGTCATACTTGTTTGCCGAATGTGTATTTCTTTCGCTTCAGTGCAGGTGAAAGGCCAACATTGTGCCAATCAAGAGATGGATAACATCTCGAAATCTAGTCTCACACCGACTCCGCCGGACAGGTACAATGACAGCATTCGCAACCTGAGTCCAGCAGTGACGGTTCGAGAGGCTCATCACCCAAACCTACAGCTATCCCCTGGGTCAATTATTTGGAACGTTTTCCAACTTCATAATCACAGAAACATCTGTAAGGGGTTAGACAACAACGACTTAATGTGTGTAAGCCTTATGCGTGTTTCCTTTTTCTTGAAGCATTTTATTCTTCATGATTTCAACAGCTAACGAAATGAGATAATAGTTGAGAATGTAGAAATACATTAGATGTACAATTACTATAAAGAATATACCTTACAGAACAAAGATCAATTCAACCTCACACTGAAAGTGGCGCCTAACAAATTCTTCAAAAGAATTTTTGTTTGCGATACTAAGTTTCAAGCACCCCAGTCATTCATTGGTCATTGGCACAACATATTTTCCGTGGCTACGTCATTGCTTATTTCCCACTTGATATTTGTGCTGCTTTCCCTCTGTTTTCCAGTTTTCCCCCACCCCCACCTATCCCCATTAAATGGTGAAAATATATTTTTCTCATTTTTATGTGCCTTTATTTCAACCTTATTTTCCGTTGTTAAAATGAAAAAAAAACTTCCTTACTCCCTTTGGCATATCTCCTACATTGCTTTGAGTAACACCTTCCTATCTCACTCTCCCTTGAGTAACCCTTCTCTTTTGTTTCTGTCCAATGTCTCAATATGGATGCTTGTTTTTTTTCCCAGCTGGGACTGGGAGTGGCATAGAAATGTTGGCATTAGGAAAGGCCAGGTTGTTGTTTATGATCTGGAAATATTTTGATAGTGCCATGGCTTCCAGTGCACTAATATGGTGTGCATGGTGAGAGTGGTCAGCTATGGGAATATTGTAAGGATCACATAGGAGGCCTCAATGGAAAGTGTAAATGGAGTTGGAGCTCCTGTAAACATTCAAAGATTGAGATTCTTTAAGGGTGGATTTGAAGACAAAGGGGATCTGGTGAGCTGGGGGACAGAGAAAATTAGGAAGCATTGACGAGTATAATCGATTAGAGATGGGAATACATGAATTTGAAGTGTTAGAGCCAGAGAGATGGAGATATGAGGCAGGTTGAACCATCTGAGTATGATATAGCATAGAATATGATCAATGCAATGATGGTCTCTAGCCTGGGAGTGTGAAGAAAAGAAGTGGGCAACGCTAAGAGAAAATGCAATCTGAATAAGTCTCAGTGTTGTGAAGAAAAAAGGCACATTCTAGGAGCAATAAATAGGAGATTGGGAGCATTGGGAGGTGGGAGGGGTGAAGAGGAAGGACGAACAGTGTTGCACCATGGCTGGGCTTCAGGATATGTACAGGACAAATGCACTGTTCCTGATTTGCCAGAAAATCTGGGAACAGAACTGAGGCATGTTCAAGTAGCTCAGTAGTAGGAATACAATCAAGCAGAAGCAGACAGAAGTGGACAAGACACTATGGACTGTTCAGAGTTGAAGAAGTTTTGAAGATGGGGCAGGACTACAGAGATGTCAGAGGGAATTAATTGAACTGCGCTCCTCTATATATTGACAGGGTCTTGGGTTAGACCTCTAATTCTGCTGACATGAAATCCTGGCAGTCTAAAATGAAATAATATGTGCTTATATTTTTAAACCTACCTTTTCCTTTTGCAATCAGGATATTTGCCTTGCTTCTTTGTGACTGGCTTTAGAGTAGGATTTGCATCATCTTAGTATTAGTTTTTATGTTACAGGAAATGGATAAACACAGCTGAATCAAAAAAATTCCATTTTACAAATAAATTTGTTTATCACAGTCTTCATTAATGCTGCATTGAGTTTTATGATGTGGTAGAGCAGAATGTTTGTGCACATGAAGAATAATACATCATGAAGATAATTTATCAGTTACAAGAAATTCTTATCTTTCAAGGCTTTTGAAAACACCAACTATTTAAAACATCATTATAATTTTTCCTTTTCCTTAAACAATGGCTTCCCTGAAAGTGATGCACTGGTTGGGACAGAGAGAAAGAATTAAACCTGGCAAAAATGTACCCAAACAGGCAAATTTTGTTCAAATACAAACTCTAGGATTAGGTGCTGAAACTTTGTAATCATATTTTTCACAGCATAACATGCAGTTGTTGCCGAATTGATAATACGTCCTCATAGTATCATGCAGGTAAAATAGCACAGGTGATTCATTTAGTTTTTACAAATCCCAGTAAGTTTTGCACATTTTGATTGGTTACAACAATAGGCAATATTTGCAAAGTATTTAATATAATTCAGAAAAACACTCCTGTCAATGCCACAATCAATTTCATACCCATTATTTAAATGTTCTGCAGTCAGATAAGCACACTTTGAATAGTCACCTTGCCTACATTTTAGAATTAGCCTGGACTATCTGGGAATTGAAGATTACTTTCCAGGACACTATTGAAGTCAATGTCAAAGACAAGCCAAAGGAAGATATAAGGAAGTTGTACTCATTTTTTCATTTTTAAAATCTTTTTATTAGAAGACTACGGAAGATGAAAGAAGGATTACTTGAATGAAAATCATGTGTAATTCATTTGAATCAAAATTGGTTTACTTTCAGTTGCAAGGTGAATGCAAGGGAGATCCAGGTGGATGACACTTCAGCATAAAGAACAGAAGGTAATATTCAATGGTCACAAGAGCTCCAACTGCTGCAGCAATTTTTTGTTCTGATGGTATTTTCTAGAGTTGAGGCTTTCTGCTGGAAAATGGAACATCAACTGAAGATCAACATTGTGCCCTATGCTCCAGTGAAAACATTTGTGACCATTCCTTCATAGATCTCAGCCCTAATATTGAAATCACGGAGCTGAGAAATGACAGTGGAAAGCAAGGAAATGGGCCCAGAATATGAGTTTCATCATGTTAGCCATTGTGGTAGAGGTGGGAGGACAAGCAAAGTCAGAGTCAGGACTGCAGCCCAAGGATATACTTCGATCGTGTAGTTGTGAAATTAAGAAGACTTTTCCTTATGGATTGTTATGGCTTGGATCCAAAACAATCAGGTATCAGATGGTAAACATATCAATTAGTTGTGGTCGCTGTTCCATTTGCTTTCTGGGTCCTTACTGTGGTACACTGATAAAAGAATGGTCCTTAGTTCTGTGACACACTATCTCATTTGATGTCATGCATAACATTACAGAGTTCTGTTCATTGGAGACTTAGTTTGCTCATGGGTGAAATAACTCCACAGAGGCTAGTATCCCATCACCAAGTCATCCTTTGTTGAAATGTGCATAGTACTTGACACTGATCTGGCTTCCTCAGAGCCAGCTTTCAGAGTGAACAGGATTTCTGACACTCCTGTTTATATCTGTCAGCCAGGGCTCCCTGACTTGACCAGATTAATAGCCCCAATCAGGAAACTCATTCTATGAGATCCACCTGACTGACCTGGTTACAATCATTATATCCCTCCCCCTGTCAATGCCACGATCAATTTCATACCAATCATCTTAAATGTTCTGTCCGAGCACGTAGACCTGCTCTTTCTCTCGCAGCCTCTCCAGGAGTGTTTTCACACTGGGTCCAGTTCTGCTGACTCCACCTCAGATACAGCGGCCTGTACCAGACTGTAACCTGCCTCTTGCACCCAGAGTGTCTCACAAGAAATTCATCTTCAGGCAGTAAAGGTGTTGAGGCCGCGACATCCACTGTATCCATCTCAGACTCCGAGGTTTCTTTGACACTGGACCAAGGGAGAGAACCCATGGGTTCTGATAGCCTTTCTGGATGTTCTGAGGAGCTGGATATGTTTTGCTCCTGCCCTGTTTGCCAGTTTGCTGCTTTCATGTGGCCCATGTGCTTGTTCAAGTCCAGGTCACTCCCAAGCCAAATTTAGGTGGACTTTCCAGGGTGTGTACTCTCCTGGATACTGGGCTTATGAGTTTTCTTACTCCAGTTAGATCTAGTGGGACTCTTTTGCTGTCTTGAGTCAGCATACCAGCAGCAACCACAATGGGTTGCCGTTTGGCTGAGGCTTGGCTTTGTTTTGGGGTTTTTGTTGTGGGCTGACCTGGGGTCCCGAATGAGGCTATGCAATTGCTTTCATTCAAGTGGTGCTCCCCAAGCTCAGTCAGCCTGCAAGGATGCCCACTCCATTGGCACACCCTGTAACTCATATGCTACACTTGCTGCATTTTCTAATGACAAAGCCAGTTGGAGTGCGTGGTTGCAGTCCAGTTGGACTTGAGCTAGTAGGTGCTTTTGCATGGTCACACCATTAATCCCACATACCAAATAGTCTCTCAGCTTCTTATTAAGGGTTAAACCAAAGTCACATGCTTCTGCCAGGCATCTTATTCTCATCAAAAATCCCAACACGGATCCCCCTGGTCCTTGAACTGTCGAGTAAAACCGATAGCATCTTAAAATTAGAGGAAGCTGGATTCATAAAATTCCTGAACTAAATCCATCAACTCTTGAAAGGTTTAACTATCTGGTGTCGCATGAAATATTAGGTTCCTCATAACTAAAAAAGCTGTGGGTCCACAATACTCATTGCTTTTCATCTGGCCTAATGTCATTTGCTTGGAAAAAATAACACATTCTTTCCATATACTGGTAAACATCCTCAGTGCAGCCTCCGATGAAGCATCGGTGTGTTTTCCCGCCTGGTTTTTAAACTCTGGAGTCAAAAACCAGGCGGGAAAACACACTGACGCTTCATCGGAGGCTGCACTGAGGATGTTACCAAGCATGGTAACGAAACGTCTGCGATACAGGAAACCAGCTTGACGAGCCAACCAACCTCAACACCCACAACCCGAGCTACAAATCTACTACAAAACCAGTAAAACTGACACAATGTATTATTTGAGAGCAACAGCCTTCAAGTAATAGCAATTTTGTTAAACTAGATAAACATTGGTACTCATCACATTTTATATCCTGATCTGAGACTGTGAGCACACTTATCTGGAAGTCTGAGAGGCACACCAGTTAGCTCTTTTCAATCGACCCATGCTGAATTTGCAAAGGGATATAAAATGTGACAAAACAGACAATCTGTAAAGTAATTGGTTGCCAAGAAACTGCTATTAGGGACTGTGTTTAAATTGCTGTAAAATAACAATGCATTTTTTCCTCAAAGAGTTAGCTATATTTTATTCATTCATGGGATGTGGGTATCACTGGCTGGGCTAGCATTTAATCCCCATCCTTAGCAGCCCTGGAGAAAGTGGTGGTGAGCTGCCTTCTTGAACCTCTGCACTCCATTTGGTGTAAATACATCCACCGTGCGTCCTGACCGACCAACATGGAAGGAATGGCGATATAGCTCCAAGTCAGGTTGGTAGGTGGTTTGGCAAAGAACTTGCACATGGTGGTGTTCCCAAGTACTTGCTGCCTTTGTGCTTATAGATGGAAATGGTCATGGGTTTGGAAGGATGAAGGAAACGAGAAACATCAGGAGAAAAGCACATTCAGGGCCAACACAATAATGTAATGCAGGTAATCCAAGATAAAGTTAATATAAGGGAAGTCATTTCATAACATTTAGATTTAAATTTAGATTTTTTTGTCACATGTTCTCGAATATACAGATGCAGGAGTACAGTGAAAAGAGCACAAATTCACTATTCTCTGGCGCCAACTTAATATACAAGACAGAATTATAGAGGTTTATAAAATCATGACGGGTATAGTTAGGGTTAATGGTAGGTGTCTTTTCTCTAGAATGGAGGATTTCAAGACTACAGGGCATATTTTTAAGGTGAAAGGAGATTTTAAAAAAGACATGAGGGGCAAGTTTTTTTTTTACCAGAGAGTAGTTTGTGTGAGGACTGAACTTCATGAGGAAGTGGTGGACGTGGTAAGTTCATGAATTGGAAAGGTTTCGAGGGTATGGGCCAGGAGGAGGCAGGTGGCACTGGTTTAGTTTGAGATCATGTTCGGCATGAACTGGTTGGATGGAAGGGTCTGTTTCCATGCTGTATGACTCTATGACTTTATAAATAAAAAGAACCAGCCAAGAGAAAGGGAAATGTCCAGATCACTCCCCACCTCCGGCATGAGTCCTCACTGCCACATCCCTCAGTCTGTGAACACTCAGCTGCCCTCAGTCCCTGCACACCACTGCAGCTGGAACATCAGCGCCTCCACAGTCAGGACCCCGGGCCCAGCCATTGCTGCTAGAACCATTGCCATTGTTCAGTGCCATCTTGCCTCCACCAATGTTGTCACTGCCATGAGTCTGTGCTGAGCTGATCTCAGTAATGCAGCTGCCGTTAAAGCTGCCGAGGCCTGAACTGGGCTCAGACTCAAACCTGGGCATGCTGCCACCGGCACTCTGGGAACGGGATGGCTTCTGCTGCTGAAGGAAACACTCCTGCCAATAAAGGATAAAAAAGAAAACAAAAAGGAAAAAAAAAAGCAAAAGTAAAAGAAAGAGAGAGAAAAAAAGAAATGTAGATGGAAGCGGATGAGCCCTGGGTTCAGGACCTGGGCACGAATTCTACTACTCTGCTACGGCCATCTTTTCTGCCATGGCAGTGCAGCTCAGTCAAATTAAATATTGGCCTGTAATATTTGGAAAATTATAGTCCCTATTGATTTCCTCAATAACTATGTGTGCACAAGTTATTGTCAGTGGCAGAAACTTGAATCATGGTTTTCACAACTCGGTGGTGGCTATAGTCACTGTGGGACATCATGACTGGCTTTGGGGAAGACGATATCTGTACAAGCCAGGTGGGTTCCACTTGACCAGAGCTGGTATTGAGTTCCTTGTGGGGCCCTTTGCTAATACTGTTGGGAGGGCTTTAAACTAATTCTGCAGGGGTGTAAGAACTGAATGGCACTATGAGAGAGGAAACTAGGGATGCACAAAATGTTTGCAGAGACCGATAACATGAGTATAGAAAATATAAAGGTGAAGTTGGAATGAAGGAGAAAGTAATTAAGTTTAAATCAGGATTACTGTGCATGTTTGTGAATGCACAGGATATAGTAAATTAGATGGGGGAAATGCAGGTGCAGATTGCCATCTGGAAATATGATGATGTGACGATGACAGAGACCTGGGTCATGGAAGAGCAAGAATGGGGGTTAAATATTATAGAGTAAATGCTGTTCTAAAAAGATAGGAAAGGAAAGAATGGATGAAGGATGATGGTGGTGGTTAAGGAATTTTGGAACAGAAAGAGGCAAAAAAGCTCATTAGAAACCAAGGCATTGTGAGAAAAGACTGGTCGCCAATGTAAAGGGGAATCCCAAAGTCTTCAACAGGCACATCAATAGTAGAGGGTGGTGAATGGAGGTGTAGGGATGATTAAAGACCAAAGTAGGGATTTACACATGGAGAGAAAGAGGCATGTCCAACATCTTTCCTGCCGCTGGTAAGATGGCATTTTGATGGGAAGATGACATGCCTTCCATGTCCCAGCCCATTATATGAGAGTAGTAAAATTGGTCACAATCTCAGCATGGTAACAAAGGTTCTTTGCTATGAGGCACTGAACAACAGATGTTCCTACATATGCCATCCACTCCAAACAAATCTCTTTTTTGTGTTGGACAGCAAGACACCACATATGTAGGGTATATACTTCCCCAAAATCAATTGCATATATTGGAAAAGGTATTGGAAAACCAACAGGAGTTGAAGCACTGCTATCATTGTGTTTATTGCTGATCGCAAATTATCAATCTCCATTCTAAATTCCTCTAATCATGAAGAAGCCAAGCCAGCCTGCATCAGATCTCAGACAATAACTGAATTTCGAAGAAAATCGGTATTTATTAAGAATGGATCACTTTCGAACCCTAAATTCTCAACCACTTGTAAGGCTGAATAATGAGAGCTGTTCTAAGATTCAATTTCCTGAGAACACTAACTTTAGCTGGATAATGAAGATAATTGACACAATTTTGGGAATTTAAATAGGTATTCTCCATAGGTTTCGGTCACTGATTACTCTATTTAACAAGTCTCATGTGTTTTACAGACAACAATTCTGCCCTTGTCTGCCAATATATATGTATATATCCCATAACCCAGAGTCAAATGTCTGTCCTCCAGGTTAACATACGCAATAATTATAAATGATTATTTTCAGGCAGCTAATAACACTGATGTGTGCTACTGGACCTGATGTGCTGAATTACTACCATTAAACCTCTGGTTAACTTTGGCAAAATATTTCACTGGAGCTGATCCAGCTCCATGACTATAAATTAATAGTATTTTTATGTGCTTTCTGTGAATTTATGGCAGTTGAGCACAAGCTGCATTGAGAAAATCCCTGGCATTTTTGTTTTTAAGGTCTCAAGCTGACTGCTGTCTAGGAAATGTCAGCCTTCATTCGATCATTCGAACTCCTTTGATGATACATGAAATGAAAGTGCAATATGCCAGATTCCTCATAAAAATTATGTAATACAGTATAAGTAGTCCCCAACACTAATTTCTACTTGGAAATTATCCAGTTTCTTGAAACAACAATTCTTTCTGCTAGAGTAGACTGAGTTGGTATTGGTCCAGGCCATGAATTGTGATAGCAGAACCAAAAGAACCATTCATTTCTCACTTCAAGGACACTCAAAATTCCCCTCAACTTGTATTAGAAGACATCATTCAACAGAAGGAAGAAATCCCTGACTTACTCAATGATGCTAATGCTTCATAAAAATAAAGTAACTGGAAAAAGCAGGGAGATGTTGAGAAAGATGCCCCAAAGTTGTTCAGAATCCTGATTGATATATTAAAATAAAAGTGCCAGAGAAAGATAACACAGAAGCTGTCAATCTTACCACTGATGCACCGAAAACTTGATATTTGTTTTTGAAATTCCATAGCCTTAGGAAAGCTCATGTGAAGTAATTTATTGACCCATGTAATGCAAAAGGTATCAATTTTTTTGGTTGCTTACCCAAGATTAAATTTATGATGGTATTACATAGTCAAATATAATAGCATTTTGCAATAGAGAGTTCTTGGCTAAGGCATATTAATTCATTGACTGTACTTAAATGTTCTTCATATACAACTTTCCTATGCCATTTTGGGTTGGGAGAAATAGTCAAAGGTGTATTTGGAACGTAGAAACAGGAGTAGACCATTCAGCCCCTTGAGCCTGTTCCACCATTCAATGAGATCATGGCTGATCTGTCCTCTAACTCCAAATATCTGCCTTTGGCTCATAGCCCTTAACACCTTTGATTAACAAAACAAAATCTCAGATTTAAAATTAACAATTTATGATAGAGGTAAAAATCCCCCATTCCTGATATAACAACAGTCTGTCCCTTTGAAGGACAGTTACTTCCCAGCATTAAGCAACCAATGTTAAAATATTTGGTGAACTTATTGAACATAAAAAGTGTGGAACAGAATGAAACCATTTAGCTGAATGTATCACACCAACACAGTTCCTCGAGGTAACCAACCCGGCAAGATAAAAAAAAGCTTTATCAAAGGTGGCTCATTAAGCTGGTAAGTGTTGCAGAAGGTAGAGTTATGAACCACAAATCTTGGAGTCCATTTCCTATCATCCACATACATCACAGTATGGATATTGTAAACAGCTACAACCTTAATTTTTACAGTTTTTATTGAGAACTTCTGAGCAGCAGAACTGAATTAGTGGTCTTGCCACCTTGAGGGTTTGTGAATGGTGATAGTTTTCTTAAAGATTTTGTGGTTAAAACTATCTCAGGATGGACTAGAAAAGTATGTATTTAAACAGATGCATGACAAAGTTTGACTTCTATGGTTTCCCTTGAAAACAATAATGACCAAAAATTTGGATCAATTACAGATTTGAAAACAACAATCACAGTGTGAAGAACAATAAATAATTAAATTTATTAACTATTTGTGTAGTCATAAACTGGTTTTTAATTTAAGATTTCTTGAACAACACAGGCATTCTTAGCAATATACCTATTTAATTATTGTATGCAGGTGATTCAACAGTCATCACTATATTTAAATAAATATATTATGATCTCCACTCTATATGTGTGGCTACAACTAATTTTCCATGTTACATATTAATTGTACAAAAATGTACAAACTGTAAGTGATCAAAAATCCCAACATCACGTCACATCAATTGGTGGATGTGTTTTTAGCAATTCCAATAGCCACCCTGGTAAATATGGTTCACATCTAACAAATTTCACTTTGGCATGAAACCATGCAATTTGTGAAAGGGGGTTAGAGAATCAGTCTCAGTGGGTGTGAAATTTATTTCTGGGCATGGGATCTGCAAAGTGTGGTGTGCAAACACATGTTCTGATGGAAATGGGTAAGACATCAAATTTACCTGCACGCCTCATCTGAATGAGTGCCTGGTGCCTCCAACATTGGTCTTTTCATCTGTACACTGCCAGTCAGCTCTTCACATACCTCGCTACACAACTTGTTACACTGGCAGCATGCTTGTTCTTAAAGTTCAACTGCCTTTTGAAGGAATGATAGGGAATAAGACCGCCACAATGGAAATTCTACACATAGACCACAAGGGCACATGGAATGATTGAAAGTTGCACGATGTTACACTGGAGACATTAAAGGCTATGGGTAGTGGGGAGAGAGCTTTAAGAAGACTTTCCAGTGAAGGAATGGAAGCAGCCAGTGAACAATCTGAACTCGTGGAGTCTGAACTGAAGGGCCTTACAGCAGTACCACAAGAACTCGAGACAGGGAGTACATATGACATCCCCTATCCACCACAACATCAATGTCTCATACTCTTTACTACACAACACCCCATTGACTCACTCAGAAACACACCCCAGCCTTCAGGAATCACATCTACCATCAAGAAAGTCTACCCATAAATGCTGTCAGCCTCATATCTACCTGTCACTAACTCCACAGATACTTACCTATGGTGGGTACATCACCCAAATACACTCATAGAATCCCTACAGTGTGGAAAGAGGCTATTCATCCCATTGAGCTACATCAACCTGCTGAAGGGCATCCCACCCAGATCCATTCCCCCCATGTTATGGCTAATCCACCTAACCTGCACATCCCTGGATACTATGGGGCAATTTAGCAGGCTAATCCACCTAACCTGCACAGCTTTGTGGCAGGAAACTGGAGCAACCAGAGGAAACCCCCACAGACATGGGGAGAATGTGCAAACTCCACACAGACAGTTGCTTGAGGGTAGAATCGAACCCGGGTCCCAAGTGCTGTGAGGCAGCAGTGCTAGTCACTGAGCCACTGTGCTGCATTCTTACACAGCCAGTGACATACTGTCTTTTCTTTTGCAGTAGATGGTGGCACACAATAGGAGGAAGCAAACCTCATGACCAACCAATCAGATATCCAGTTTGTAGTCCTGTCACATCCAGTAATGATCTTGGATGATTAAACAATGAACCCTAAGAGGCAGCTCCACAAATATTACCATCTTTCTTAATGGGGGATCCCAGCACACTAATGTAACAGCCAAGACCAAAATATTGCCAACTACCTTCAACTCGAAGTTTTGATTTCCTCCTCCTGATGTGCCCAACATTACAGATGCCAATCGTTAACCAATTCGATTTATGCCATGTGATATCAAGAAACAGCTGAAAGCACTAGATACAGGAAACGCTAAGGGCCCTGATAACATTTCAGCAATATTATAGAAAACTTGTGGTCCAGAACCAGCCACACCCAGAGCTAAGCTGTTCCAGTATAGCTACAACACTGGAATCTGTCCAAAAATGTGGATGATTTCTCAGATATGAGCAATGCACAATAAAAAGACAAATCCAACCTGGTGAATTAATGCACGATCAGTCTACTCTCAATCATCAGAAAATATTTAGAAGGTATCATTGACTGAGCTATTCAGCAATATCCTGCTCACTGACTCTCAGTTTGGGTTCTGCAAAGTCCTCTCAGCTCCTGACTTCATCACAGCCTAGGTCTAATATGGACTAAAGAGCTGAATTCCCGAGGAGAAGTGCGAGTGACTAGCCTAGACATCGAGGGTCATGTTTGACTGACTATGGCATCAAGGACTATAGTAAAATTAAAGTTGATAGAAATCAGTGGAAAACTCTCCACTGGTTGGAGTCATACCTAACACAAAGAATTTTTGTGAAGGTTGTTGAATGTCAATCGTCTCAGTTCCAGGATATCACAGCTGTGTTCCTCAAGGTATTGCTCTAGGTCCAACTGTTCCCATGTGTTTCATTTCTCCATAATGTCAGAAGTGGGGATGTTTGGCAATGATTGCACAATATTCAGCACCATTCATGTCTCCTCAGACACTCCCAAAACAACTTAAGCCCTTATGCAGTGAGACCCGGACAACCTTGAGGCTTGAGCTGATTAGAGTCAAGTAACATTCGCAACATACAAGGGCCAGGCAATGATCATCTTCAACCAGAGAGAATCTATCCATTGTTTCTTGACAATTAATGTCTTAATCATTGCTGAATCTTTCTGTAACAAAACCCTGCCAGTTACTATTGATCAGAAACTGAACTGGAGTAACCATATAAATACAGTGGCTAAAAGAGAAGGTCACACACTTGGAATTCTGCAGTGAATAATCTGCCACTGACTCCCTAAAACCTGCTTAACATCCACAAGGCATATGTCAGGAGCATCATGACATACTCTCCACTTGTTTGGCTTGCTGCAGTTTCAATAGGAAGCAGGAAGCTCAACACCAGCAAGGCTGAAGCAAGCCCATTTGACTGGCACCACATCATCTCCATTAGTAATGCAGCGTGGAATCAGTGTGTACCATCCACAAGGTACATTACAGCAACTCACTAGGGCTCCTTAGTCAGTATGCTCCAAACCTGCAACTTCTTGGATCTAGAAGTACAAGGGCAGCATTAACTCTAAGTTCTCCCCTCATTCCAGTTCCCTACTTGGGGCTATATCAAAATCTCCTCACTATTTTTGGGTCAAAGCCCTGGCTCTCTCCTCCTAACAACATTATAGGCTGTAGCTAGATCACATGGACTGCAACATTTCAAGAAGACAGCTCAACATCACCTCCTCAAACACAACAATTGCTGACCTAGCCAGTGGCACCTACAACCTGTGAAGAACAATAAAAAGAAAGCAGAGCCAGTAGAGGACAAGGATGCCTGTGTCTCCTGGTCCCGAGAGAGAAGATAGTTTTCTGCTTGATGGGACAGGCTGTAATTGGCCTTGCAGCATTTAATGCTATTGAGGTAAATGAAGACGATGGCAGCTTCCTGCCTTATGGTCCTTCATTTAATTATTCTGGCATGATGAGCAGGTGCCAGGTGGTATCACCATGAAACTCTTACTTTCCTCCTGAAGCTTTGTCTCATAAAAACCTTCCCCTTCTAATTTCTTGTTTTCAGTTTGTCCATTAATTATCTTCAACAATAGCAGCTGAAAGTTTTCATGATTCCACTTGTAAAGGCTCTCAGGTCATTGCAGTTTCATTGTATTTAACAGCAGTAGCTTTACTGTTCCGCCTTTGAGATGAGGTTTAATTCCTGGTTCTTGACTGTGCTTTTCTTACCTAGCACATTTGCTATCTGTAAAAGCAGATAGCTCATCTGGTGTAAGTGCTATCTCCAATTCAATTAATTAAGCATAGAATTAGAAAGATAAATTGTGTCAGCAGAACAATATCAGACACATACAGATCTGGAACAGCTTCGTGAACCTACAGCCAAACCTTATTAGGATAGGCTTATGAAGGTGAAGTACGTTTCTGCTCATCATTGATCATGTGACTCAGATTAAATCTCCTTTGTACATTATAGGGTTATTTGAAAATATGGTTGTAAGAAGATAATTTTTGCCAAACCTTCCAATATGATCTCAATTGAAAACTAATTTGACACAGGTACATGAAAAAAATTATAACACTTCAACTAAATGCTTCTGTTACATTCACTTAAAAAAAAGTTTGGTTTTTGTTTACTACTTGTAGCAATATGCATCACCTGCATCTTTTGTCATTATCATTACTTTCTGAATAAGATGAATCAATTTGATTTTCTTCCTTCTTTCGCATTTTCATAATTCTAATATTGGCCAATACGGAGATAATTTGATTCTGGAGAGGAATTGTCCCTCTGATGCTTTTGTTTCTTCACTGTCAAAAGAATGTCCTGTAAAAAGAGGAAAAAAAGTGTTTATTTACTTTAATTTTTTTATGCATTTCAAATGCATTTGCTTCCCTTTGACAGGTTTCCCTGGGCAATTTACCATGTCTCTCAGAATCTCAGAAGCTGGCCTGTTTCAGGGCCACATCCAATGCCACATTTTGACAACCATTTGAAACCAATTTCTATTTGAAACCATTTCCATTTGAAACCATAAATAGATTGGGATATGTATCTTTTCAACCCTTTGAAACTGGAGGTGCATGGGTTTTCAATTTTCATGCATTTTAACCTCTAACATAACCCCAAGTTACTCATTTCTCTTAAAATTAACCCCTTTAATCTGCACCAACATGCTGCCTGTAATTATCATTGATAGATGAGGTACCAATCAATATTAACATATAAACCTAAAATTTTAAAATTAATTCCAAAGTTACCAGTAGATCAGAGACAACAATTATCAATGAGGCCAAAAATGTTAAATTGTAACCAGTTAGAAATAATTTTTAGAGAATTAAATGCTTTACCTCAAACATGTTGCACACAAAGATTTGATATCAACAAAGGAACAGAATATTCTAATATTAGGGACTAGAATAGTTAGCTGATTGTTTTTGACTGGCGCAGTCTCAAAGGGTAGAAGGGACTTTTTTCTCTAACACTCTAAAATACACAGAGTTCTGGATTCTAAAGCAGACGCTTCAATTAACATTTGCAGCAAAAATAGGTGCAAGGATTGTGATGTGTGATTAACCCAATGCTGTTGTTTCCCACAAAGCCAAAATTAAATGTGCTGTAAGTGGCCAAGAGTTCAAGTTAGTTTACATAACCTAAAGCCCAGTGCTGGAAATCATTCCAGACGCTGGGTTAATCCAAGAAAGACACAGGAGTGGCCGAGAGTGGGCTCCAAGATTTACTAATAAAGCACTGTAGGCCTTGATGCTGCAGGAGGACATTGGGAGAGACTTAATCTTCTCTCAAGAACCTAGAAACTCACCAAGCAAACTTTGAGAAGGTGGTTGGATGAGATAGCTAAATAGCAAGTAAAAAGGTGAAGTCACCACAGTCCAATTGGAGCAAAGAGCTGCTCCCTAATTACAGAGAAACAACTGGTGGTGGTTTAACCTGAGGGTCACTACTCCTCAGGCAAGGTGAGAAGTTGAGGAGGAGGGTCCTCCAGCGGTAACGTCAACTAGTGCAGGAGTTGAACCCGTGCTGCATTGCGAACCAGCTGTCCGGCTAACTGAGCTTATCAACCCACAGAGCCAAGTAGCAGGTATATCTTAAGGATTGGGATAAGTGGCATAAGAACATTAATGATCTCATGCAAGTGGTCAGGGCTGGCAAATGCATCTTCAAATATCATATTCCACCACAACTATGAAGGAGAAAACAGAGTTAACGTTTTGGGTCCAGTGACCCTTTCAGGAAGGGTCACCGGACCCGAAATGTTAACTCCGTCTGCTCCTTCACAGATGCTGCCAGACCTGCTGAGCTTTTCCAGCAACTTTGTTTTTGTTCCTGATTTACAGCATCTGCAGTTCTTTTGGTTTTTATCATATTCTACCAACTGTGTCAGCAGCTCCACAGAGTACTCAATGCATCACACCCCCATCACTTACCTACTAACAATTGATACAAATCCCAAACCATTCTTCACATTCATCGTTTACCTCAACTTCACAAATTTAGCACTGCTGCAAGCCTCACACCTACAACACACAGCTTGCACACGTGGCCAACCATTCAATTACCTCAGGGATGCCATTCACAATAAATATACTGCATCACACTCACTGGTACATATCCGCTGTTCCTGCAGGACAACTGCACAGCTGCATATCCTCACCCAATCTAGGCCATGAAAGTGTTGATTCAGTCAGATTGATGACATTATGGCCCCCCTAATACAGGGCTGACTATTATCCTGGCAAATTCACATGCATACTGTGGTTAGCTCTCTGGAAAAATAAAACAGCAATACTTTTCCCTGTCTTTGCATCCAGAGTTTCAATCTCACACAACAGTGGACAGGGAATTGCAGAATATTGGAGAAGGCTCTTGCTGTAGCTTAGAAGAAGCACAGGACAAAGAAGCTCACGGTTGTAATCATCCTCACTACCATTGACAGTGTCATCTTTGCCCTGCTTTGAGGCTACAGATTTGCCTGGAGATGGGCAGCAAGATTGTTAGTGAAATGGAGGCACTGAACACATTGCTTCTCATAGATACAAGTTACAGAACTCATGATAGAGCAAGTGGTCTAAGCAGAATCTGGGAAGTCAGAACCAAGGGCTTCACCATGTCAGCTCATTCTCTTTAACATCACCAATTTGAAATGCCAGTACAAACCAGCCAATTCTTTGACAAACAGAACAACAACTATTAGAAATTAATGACTAACATGGGAGAGGTTAATGATCTCTTTAAATTGTGTTGGTGGAGTCTTTCCTTTTGCTACATGCACTTTTAGGTGAGCAATATTAAATGAGGGCATTGGTTTGATTGGTGCAGCAAAAAAATGGTGCTGCAAGAATCAAATCAGCATTGTAATGGATGGAAATCACAATCTGTCCACCTTGCACATTTCCAGTACTCCGGGAACTGGTAATCCTGATCTATTTGAAATGGATCCAGCAAGGCCCACATCTAGAGTGTGGGTGCATGGCATTTTGGGATGCAGTAGTATGTGCAGCATTAAAATTGTGTACACTATTGCAGCAAATTTTTCTGATCATTACTCCAGCACTGATAGAATAGCACATGCGATTTTTCAGTTCCACAGTTGAATGCAGCAACAATCGCCAGCTAATGTTAGGTTAGCTGTAACATCAGTGACGTGGGGCATGGAAAACATAACATGTGCACCTTTCTAAGAACAAATGATGCCAAACATCAGAACATCAGACCTACTGCAAACAAATTAACTACTTTACTTCACTGATGTCTCACTTTTTTCAAAGTCAATTATCGTCGATACACTATAAACAAGAAATTAAGTCTTTCTGTCCTTGACTTTAATGATAACGATCTTCTAATATCTGTAGTGGATGTCATAGGTGTCGACAGCAATGTCATCCTCTGTTGATTAAGAAGTCACTAAAGCCTTCCTCTCAGTCCTCTGCCACGCCTCCCCACATTTGTTTGAGCAACAGCAGATTTGCACTTAAATAATAATGATGTTCGACAACCTCTGCCAAAACCCGCATGATTCCTGAAGCCAAGGTGACAGATGTGCAAATTTTCATTGCTAATTTAGCGCCAAGCTTTGAAATTATCCACAATATAGGGCTCAATTCATGCAATGTGTTTGTTTGTTTACTCGCAGTGTTTATGATTTGCTTGCAATACCTATCCACACAATGGAATCAGTTGTTAATGTTCATTTGAGGTTTACAGATTTTTAGAAAGAACTTCTTCACCTGTGAGGTACAAGTATCAAAGTCAAGAACAGCACTTATTACCCATCTCTAGTAGCCCTAAAATGGTTGTGTCATCTTTATTTGGAATCACTGAGCAGTTTGCTTGGCCACTTTAGAGAGCAGCTAAGTGACAAATACAATGCATTGCCCACTGTGGTCCGTACCCTCCAAATCTCTCGCCAACCCAGGCTGTAGGACACTTTTCACTGGCTTCCTATACTAGAAAATAAAGGTACAGCCCTTGAAAAAATATCTTTTCATTTGAAGATCAGTAACATTGAAAAGAGAGAAAAGATTTTAAAGATGCATATAGATATCTGAATGGTAATTCACATAATACTGCATGCAGAGATGGAAATTAACCAACAATTAGCTGTAAATTTAGACTTACACTTCATCTTCATATTCCTTTGGTGGGGACACAGCAATAACAAGGTCTATCCAATCCTGTAAGAAAAATACAATACTTCTACATTTTGTAATAAAAAGATTTAAGTTATTGTTTAAAAAAATGCTTTTGGTGGCTATTTAATAAGCAAAAGGAGCCATATAGAGATCGGAAAGAAAGAGATTTTAACAGGCATTACTGATCTCAGTCAAGCAATGAAAATGGTGCAAAAATTAAAGTAAATCTCCTAAGAGTTAGGAATGGGAAAAATCTGCTGGTTGTTACCATAGATTGCTATCCAGTTAATTTCTGGAAGCCCATTAATCATGGCGATCAAGTGATGATATGATCCAGCTTCCCATGATGGTTGGTCAAATACTTTATCACACATCATATAGAAGCACAGAATGAGCTCAAAATTCAAGGATCTTCAATGGTACTTTAGAAGTTCTAATTCCCTTCTGACAGATTTATGGCACTACGGAACTATACTAAACAAAATACTGTTCAAACAGAGAAAAATATGGTCAGCACTAGATTTAGGGTGAAAGGTTATCTTTGTGCATTCGATCTTTATATTTGGTGCCTAGCACATACCCGAGCCATGAAGTCTATCCTTTCTGGAAACAACTGGGATATTGCTGCAATCAACCAAAGCAGCATATAGCACAAATTAATCCGAGATATTTTTGGCCAATGGACCTTAGCTAATTTTTACATGTCTTTGAGCTAACATACTGATAATTATTGGCATAATAATTAATTTTTTCATTCGAGAGCTGATTTTGCCTTCTATTTCAAAGCTCCAAATTTCAATTTGAAATCAATGGGCATGAGAATTGAGTGGATTTGAAGTATCTGCTTTATCATTAGCGAATAGATTCAAAATCCATTTCAATTTCTTTCCTGCTTGTGTTGAAATCCACCTGATTTGGATAAGAGACAACAATGAATAGCTATAGAGGTTATCAGCCAAATTAATATAAACCAGTGTGTACTCTTCCGATACTTTGTATCATGGAAGTTTCTATGGAATTGCTCAAGATCTAATGCAGGTGGGCTATACTCTTTCATTTTAAATTAGAAGCATTTCAATAAATAATCAAAGAGGGTAGATGATTTGATGTCAGTAATGACGAAAATGATAATAAATCAGAAGAAGGAATCAAAAATTGTAGAGATAGGAGTCATACAGATTTTTTTGATGTTTTTAAATGTTGAGACAATAAAGGAGGTATTTTCATGATAAAATCATTATTCATGAACTTTGGTTGTTAAGGGTTTCATTGTGTATTACCCAATAATGGATGTTGTTCAGGTCTTACTGCATATGGATGTTGACTATTTCAGAATCCAAGGTGTCATGAATGGTGCTGCATTTTGTGCAATCATCAGTAAACATTCCCATTTCTGACATTATATTGTAAGGAAGGCCATTGATGAAGCATCTGAAGATGGCCAGTTTTGAAGTCTGACCCATTTAGCTCAATAGTAGTGCCATACAACTAGCCATTGATTGGAGGAGTAGCTCCTTACCATTCCTTCCGTTCTATTTATTGGGATTATATTTCTCTGGCTGGTTGTCCCCATGAGTTTCCAGGTGATTTGGCAACATTCAAGGGCAGATTTATACACTGCCCTGTAATTTGAACACTGAATTTTCCTAGCTGAAAGCACTATTTAAATACAAGTTATTTTATCTCGCAGATAAAGCTGTTGTTTATTGTAGGTATGTTATCACCTGGACATTTAAAGCAACCAATCATTGGAGATTTTGAAAGCTCGGATTCAATAAAACCCATTAGTCAGAGAAACAGTTTTATTCTTTCACCATCTGTAACTTTTTCCACCACATTGTGTTCCACCTCACAAAAAACAGGCTGAAATCAATGTTCTTGTAGTCATTGGGAAAGTAGAACAAAAATACCCTCAGACCAATAATTTTTGCTGTCAGTAATGAGAATAAAAATGATTATAGATATTTCTGACTTGCTGCATGTTGCCTCTCATCTTTCTGCAAACACAATTGATCTTTTAAAAAGACAAGTGATTGATATTCAGTATGTAAATACAAGAATGTGTGTGAGATCCATACATAGGTGGAAATATATAGACTAGGGGACACATGGTCTCAGGAATGGAATGGGGAAGGTGGAAAGAAAGAATAAATGAGGTGGAAACAGTGAAAGACAAAAATCATCAGAATGATACAGCTATGAGAGTGGTGACTGACAAGCAGAGAAAGAAAAGGTGGAAAAATGAGACCAACTTAGGAGCTCAAGAAAGAATTAATGTGTGTAAGAAAAAAATTTGGAAGTATACAGTCTATTACGTACTATTATGCTTCTGACAATTTTACACATCTTACTCAATACAGGCAATGCTAAAGAAGAACTGCTAAGTATTGTGACAGACCTGCAAACAACATGTTGATCTAGACCTAGTGGTTAGTAGCAAAAGAATAACACTATCATTCATTATCTGTATTGTTGCCCAAAAGCCTCTCATTGGCTTTTGGCTGGTGATGTGATCACTAGGAATGTAATGCAGCACAGAATAATCTCCTAAAGATTGGGGTCTGTGAGAATCGGGTAAGCAATTAGTGTTTAACTAATCAGATCAAAGAGTTTTATTGAGTCACTCAAAGTCTAAACCAGGACATCCAGGAATATTAAAATCACTGTTAAGTCACATAAATGACACAAAATGAAGAAGGGAAAGAAAAATAATATTGAAAGTGAGATAGTGGGGACAAGGAAAGAGTTAATGAAACTACTTGTTTTAATGTGTTCCACAATAATCAGAATCTGAAGGAATGGGATTCCACACTTCTAAAAGTCAACCTTCGGTAGCATTTACATTTGAATGGGCTTGCCCTAACCTTCTCTTGTATGTTTAGTGGATATCTACTGGGTAATTTGAGAAATCACATACCGTTTTTTGTGCTTGACTGTCATGTCACTTCGTGAGATACCAACACTGCAAAGGCTGTGCAGCAAACGCAGGCTCAATCAGTAAAATATTACCTGTGTTAACTGTGGACACTAGAGGTTGCTGTCCAATTTATTTCTTAATAATCGGGAGCACTGATTGTCTAACTGTTACTTCTACCACAAAACAGGATAATAATAATTTGCATGCCTATGGCACCATAGCACAGAAAACATAATAAAACACATATTAATAATAAACAGACAATATAGCAAAAACCTGAGTATCCTACCACCCACTTCTTAACATCCCATCTTCCCCACCCGAAGGCAGGTTGTGTGAATCCAGCACTGGACAGTTTCACCACCTCAGGACACATATTTTACTTGATTTCATTTATTATTGTCATGTACCTGGGTACAGCGAAAAGTTTTGTTTTGCATGCAGTATAGGCAGATCATACCACACAAAGTACATAGGGTAATAGAACAGAACGAAGAATACAATGTTACCGCTGCAAAGAAGGTGCACAGAGAGCGAGATCAACATAAAATTTAAAATCTGAGAGGTCCATTCAGATGTCTAATAGTAGCGGGGAAGAAGTTGTTCTTGAATCTGTTCACACGTGTATCCAAACTTTTATATCTTCTGCCTGATGGAAGAGGGTGGGAGAGAGTATAACCAGAGTGGGAGGGGCCTTTGGTTATGGAATACTGGAGTGGAAGAAGGTTATTACTCAATCCTGAGGGACTACCTGAGAAGGTATATTTAAGCATGGAGAGAATATGCAGTATTAAATTTTTTAACATGCTTCACTGAAATGTAAAAGTAAAGACAGCTAAAGAAGATGTTAAGAAGAGTCACAAAGTTTTGGTAAAGAAATGCATGTTAATGGATGCTGGCGGTTATAAGCTAATGCAGGTCAGCAAGCTTGGAGGAGAAGGATGTTCAGGACAAAATAAAATATGGGAAATACTGTTTGGGAAACAGAGTGGGCACAGTTCGTGATTAAGAAAGGTATAGGTTTAGAAGCTCAATATATGTTGAGGATGTTTAAGTTGCAAATCATCTGGTTCAGTCTAAAACAATACCAATGCAGGAGTTTGAGTCATTCCTTGAATATGGAGCTTGTGGCAGGTTGCTAATAAAATGGCAATTGTTCTTCCCAATTTTCTGGTGCAGTTCCTCCATAACTCAATAATGAAGAAGCAATGTCGTTGTACAGACAGTGAAAAGATCACAAGGGCTGCACAGTGGTTAGCACTGCTACCTCACAGCACCAGGGACCCACGTTCAATTCCACCCTTGGGAGACTGTGTCTGTGGTTTGCACATTCTCCCCGTGTCTGCATGGGTTTCCTCTGGATGTCAGGTTTCTTCCCACAGTCCAAAGATGTGCAGGTTAAGTGGATTGGCCTTGTTAAATTGCTCACAGTGTCAAGGGATGTGCAGGTTATGTGGATTAGCCATGAGAAATGCAGAGTTATGGGGTAGGGTAGTGGGGTGGGCTGCTCTTCGATGGGTTGGTGTGGACTGAATGGCCTGCTTCCACACTGCAGGGATTCTATAATTCTAAGATGTGATGGTCAATTGGACATCAATGGTGTAAAATCAACTATATCTGAGGACAATGTGGGTAATTAGAGGTTTCTCAGGAGGATGTAAATAGTGATTGTTTTGCCTGAGGTCGATTAAAATTAGTTCTATTTTGGTCTTCCATTGAAAAATAGTACTGGATCACTTAATGGTCATACCCTAAAAAGTCTATTATGAGGGACATGCATACTTACACCACCACTATTCCAAGACTTTGCCAGTGTTGTCTGAGCTTCATGTAAGTTGGCATCCGTGAGTATCTTTCCATTGACAGCCATTATTTGATCTCCCTTCACTATTCCACCTGATGGAGACAGTTGGAAACATAACAAAGATAAGATTGAAGGAGAAAAAGCATAATCTATATCACTGCCATCACTGAATTTTTGCACCAGGTGAACAACACCTCTGCTCCGATTGTGTTTAACTAAGGTTTAAATTTAAATTGCACTCATAAGACACTGGCAGTTTAAGCAAGAAAGGAAACTATATGTCTTTTTTCTCCCATTGCCCTCTTGTACCATTCAATGAGATCATGGCCTCTCTGAGGTTTAACTTGTTAAAACTACTTTTACCTGATATCACTATATACCACTGGTTAACAAAAAAAAATCAATTTCAGTTTTAAATTTAGTTATGGATCGTTTGCTACATAAGAGAATTCCAAGCTTCTACCATCTTTTGCTTGTAGCAATTAACTTCTGATGTGTGTGGCTCTAACCTTTAGATTACCAATGTGCCTTCGAGACATGGGTTCCCAAGTAGTGGCAATAGTTTCTTTCTACTTAGTTGAAACTTAAAAATCAGCAATCAAATGACCCTTTAACCTTCTAAATTCTCAGGAATACTTGTATAATCTCTCCTAGTAATTTAACTCTTGAAGACTAGGAATCATTCTGAGAAAACTACTTAATCTTGTTCCAATAAATTTTTATACATTTAAGGGATATGGGCATCACTGGAGGGGCCAGCATTTGTTGGCCATCCTTAACTACCTTGCAGGCAGTCAAGAGTCAACCATGCTGCTGTGGGTCTAGAATCACATGTAGGCCAGACCAGGCAAGGACAGCAGTTTCCTCCCTAAAATGTGATGTGCAGAGCTTCTTATAGTACTCAAGAGGGTAAATTTTACAGGAGGACAGATTATCATCCTCCTGTCAGATTGCACCTTAATGATCTGATAGTTGGCTGCACCACAGCAATACTACATTAGGAGTGCCGTAATTAGAGTGTGTTTGTGTGTGTGTGTGCGCGCGGGGTGGGGGGGTAACTTCTGTTTCTCAGGCATTGGAAGTCCTGCTGTAGAAATCCGATAGCTAATCTGATTAGTCAGAAGCTCTGTAGTTTCAAAAGACATTTATGGCCACTACAAGGAGTCCCCACAAAAAAGTGAAGGTGTCTCAAGACTATGGGGAAGTTTGGGGATTTTGGCACATGTGATTGCAGACCCTCACATGGGAGGATAGAGCTGTGGAGGTGCAGTCAAGAGAGGAAATGGGGGAAGAAGGGATTAAAGGGGGAATATCATCATGGAAAAGTAGGCACAAGAGATATCCCCAGAGGAGGTATCCCCCCATCCTTGTACCCAACAACAGCCCACATTGTCAAACTCCTGGGCTGTCTGCTGTGTTTCCACCTTCCCCCACAGACAGAGAAATTCCAGCAAAGGAAGAATGAGGCCCTTAAGTAGCAGTTAATTACATAGTGTGGAGCTGGGAGGAACACAGCAGGCCAGAAGGTATCAGAGTAGCAGGAAAGTTAACGTTTCAGGTTGGGACCTTTCTTCAAAAACGGGGACAGGGGAAGGGAGCTCAGAAATAAATAGAGAGAGGAGGGGTGGGGCTGGGGAAGGTCGGTGGGATGCTGATAGGTGAGTGCAGGTAGGCAGTGGTGGGGATTGGTCAGTGAGGTAGGAAGAGCAGATAGGTGGGAGAGAAGATGGACAGGTTGTGTCAGGTCCAGGAGATGGGGATGAGAGGGAGGGTTGGACATGGGATGAGGCCGGGGGCGAGGAGATTTTAAAACTGGTGAATTCCATGTTTAGGCCATCAGGCTGTAGGCTACCGAGATGGAATATGAGATGTTGCTCCTTCAGTTTGCGGGTGGTGTCATTATGACACTGGAGGCCGCCCAGGATGGTGGAGAAAGCTGTGCTGGATGAGAGGTTGGTGGGGTGATATGTGAGGACAAGGGGGATTCTGTCTTTATTTTTGTTGGGGGGAGGGGTTTGAGGGTAGAAGGGCAGGAAATGCAAGAGATGCGGCTGAGGGCATTTTTTGATCACCAGAGGGGGGACGTTGCGGTCCTTGAAACAGAAGACATTTGGGATGTCCAGGAGTGGAACGCTCCATCTTGGGAAGAGATGTGTTGGAAGCGGAGGAATTGGGAATAGGGGATCACATTCTTGCAGGAGGATGGATGAGAGGATTTGCATTTCCCTTGCATTTCCTACACTTCTGCCCTCAAACCCCTCCCCCCACCAAAAATAAAGACAGAATCCCCCTTGTCCTCACATATCACCCCACCAACCTCTGCATCCAGCGTATCATTCTCCGCCACTTCTGCCACCTGCAATCTGACCCCACAACCAAAGATATATTTCCCTCCCCATCCCTATGTGCCTTTCGTAGGGACTGCTCACTCCCCACTAACCCCACTACACCCTCAGCACCTTTCCCTGCAACTGCAGGAAGTGCTACACCTGCCCCGACACCTCCCCTCTCACCTCCATCCAAAGCCCAAAGCAGGCCTTTCATATCAAATAAGGGTTCACCTGTACATCCATCAACTTGGTCTACTGCATTCTCTACATCGGTGAGACTAAGTGGAGACTCAGAGGCCTTTTTGTAGAGCATCTGCGCTCTGCATGCGACAAACGACAACACCTTCCGGTCGAGAACCATTTTAAATCCCCTTCCCATTCCCACTCCCACTCCCTGGGTGACATGTCCATCCTGGGTCTCCTTCAGTGTCACAATGACACCACCCACAAACTGAAGGAGCAACACCTCATATTCTGCTTCGGGAGGCTACAGCCTGATGGCCTAAACATAGAATTCACCAGTTCTAAAATCTCCCTACCCCCAGCTTCATCCCATGTCCAACCCTCTCTCTCATCCCCGCCTCCTTGACCTGACACAATCTGTCCACCTTCTCTCCCATCTATCCACTCCTCCCGCCTCACTGACCAATTCCCACCACTCCCTACCTGCACTCACCTATCACCATCCCACTTAGCTCTCCCAGCCCCATCCCTGCTCCCTATTTATTTCCCAGCTCCCTTCCTGCTCCCCATTTCTGAACAAGGGTCCCGACCCGAAACATCAACTTTCCTGCTCCTCTGATGCTGCCTGGCCTCAGCTCCACACTGTGTTGTCTCTGACTCCAGCATCTGTAGTTCTAGCTATCTCTAAGTAGCAGTTAATTGTTCACTTCTTGGTCTCAATTGCCCCAAGGGCAGCAGGGCTATCTGAAACCTTACCCATCCCTCATAACATGACCATAGGTAAGGGATTTTTGTTTTTAAAATTTTCCATGGGATTTGGGCATTGGTAGCAAGGCCAGGATTTGTTACCCATTCCTATTGATTTTGAACTGAGTAGCTTGCCAGACCATTACAGAGGGCAGTTAAGAATCAAACACAATGTGGATCTGAAGTGGATATATGGCATAGACCAGGAAAACAAGAATTCAAACTGATCAGGGAGTGGTGGAAGAGCAAAAGCTGGCCAGCAGCAGGAAGACATTAGTAAAGGAGTATGTTATCTCACTCTCATACTTGCAGCCAAAGCTTAGAAACAAACTCTATGCATATTTAGGACAATTGTTTAGAGGAGGGATCAGCATGTAGTGTGAGACACAGATCAAGTTGCCTGCAACCAGGGGAAGTGATAAAGATAACAAATACCAGCCCAACACTGGAGGACGTAGTCACTCGAATTATGCTGCATAGGACTCAGAAGAGACTTTGATAGAAGAAGGCTGATGGGACTGCACAGTTAAATTCTTAGTGTAAAAGGCCCTCTTGTGGTGTGGTAGTAGTGATCCCACTCCTGAACCGACAAACCTGGATTCAAATCCCACCTGCTCCAGAGGTGTGTAATAAGATCTCTGAACAGGTTGATTAGAAAAATAGATAAAACGCTCAGTGCGTTGGCTTACCAGAAAGACTACAGTCAATGCCATAGAACATGGAGAAATCTGGCACTTACTTGATACAGGATTTTGAGCAGAGC
Organism: Rhincodon typus; assembly: GCF_021869965.1. Lineage (NCBI taxonomy): Eukaryota > Metazoa > Chordata > Chondrichthyes > Orectolobiformes > Rhincodontidae > Rhincodon > Rhincodon typus. The sequence continues at coordinate 23,028,686 of NC_063348.1, read as the reverse complement.
CTGGAGCCCATTTATTTTAGATGATATTGGAAACTAACTCTTGATGTGATGGTTGGTGTCTCAGTTTCTATTGCAGCACAAGTGAAGCTAATCAACATCTCATTGTTGAGGTTGAGATTCAGGCTGCGATATTGCAAGGCCAGCTTGCTGTCCCAGAAACCCATAGCCGTTTATTGTAGCTAAGGATACAAATACTCAAAATGGTCTGCAGTGTGGAAAGCAGCTCAGGAATCTGTCCTCCAATGCCTCACTAGGATTGCTACTGCTACACCTTGGAATGAGCAGTGGCTTCATGGAGCATGAACCTTCTCAGGATGATAGCATTCATGTTTCCATCACTGTCATTCTACCAAAGCCTTTGCAGATTCTCCTCAGCTAGCTAGCCTAGCCTGCTGCCAATCCTGCCAAGGTGACACAATCTAAAGCTCAGCTTCTCCTTTAATAGCTACATAAGATTGTCTTGCAAAGTCATCTGTAGCTTCATGAATGGAGTCTTCAGCCTTCTACTAACTATGTTGGAGCCACTAGCATAACTTTACACTGGGACTACAAGGGAGGTAAAAGCACCTTCACTTTGGCAGCATAAATAGGAAGGCATATTATTATTTGAATGGCTGAAAATTGAAGGAAGGGAATATTCAACAAGACCTGGGTGACCTCATGCACTAGTGGCTGACAGTCTGCATACACAGACAGCAGGCAGTGAAGAAGGTAAACTGTATGTTGACTTTCACAGGGAGACAATTTGAGCACAAAAACAAGGGTGTCTTCTGCAATTATACAGGGCACTGGTGAAGCCACACCTGGAATAGTGTGTGCAGTTTTGGTCTCCTTATCTAAGGGAAGATGTTTTTTGCTGTGGGGCAAGAAGGTTTATCAATTTGATTGCTGGGATGGCAGGATTGACATATGAGAAGGTGGGACGGTTAGGACTCTATTTGCTGCAGTTTAGAAGAATGAGAGGAGAGGGGAACGGGGGTTTAAGGAAACCTATAAAATTCCAACAGGACTAGACAGGTTATATACAGAAAGGAAGGATGGTCTTGATGGTGGGAGAGTCCAGAACCAGGGGTCATAGTTTAAGGATAATGGGTAAACCTTTTTGGACTGAGATGAGGAGACACTTCTTCAGCCAAAGAGTGGTGAGTATGTGGAATCCACTGCCACAGAAAGTGGTTCAGGCCAAAGCATTGTATGATTTCACAAAAGAGATAGATATAGCTGATATGTTAAAGGGATCAAAGGATATGGGAGGAGGATTGAGCTCAATGATCAGCCATGATGATAATTAATGGCAGAGCAGGCTTGAGGGTGCAAATGGCCTATTCCTAGTTCTATCTTCCATGTTTCCATGTGAATGCTGTGATGATCAGTAACAGAGGGGAGACAAGATGTGGGATTGTTGGTAAATGGGTAATAGGATCCTGCTTACCACAGCTGAGTGTATGTTTATTGTGGATGGTCTCACCAGGCATGGTACATCTTAGAGTTGTCATGCTACATGCATAAAACAACCTGTGTATATTCAAAAGCATCATGGGGAGCCTGCAATCCTTGTGAAGCATTCTGCTGACTTGACTTAAACACCTTTAGCAAGCAGGCTTGGAAGAAGGAAGGTGCATAAATGTTGATGAGCACAATCACTTTCATAACTGTTGCCAGTTCCATGCTCACCCTGCTTTGAGGTTGAAGTTGTGCCTACAGCAGGTAGCAAATTTCAGTGAGGCCACCCATAGTGTAGTAATGCCATGTGACTTTGTTATTTATTGAACAATAATTGCTGTTTAAATAAGTCTGAGTTGCACTGGCTTCCTGCTGAGAGGTCTTCTCCATTCCCTGGATCTCTGCCTCTTCTCACAGCTTTACTGTTTGTGTCACCTCTGTTCATTCTTTCTATTACCCTGTAGTCCATGGTTAATGACTACAATTGTACCCGTGTCCAGGAGCAGGTAGACTGTCTTTCCATTTAGTCTTATTCAGATTGGACCAGGGTTGGCATGTTTGGTGTTTTCTAAAATTGTTTAAACTTGAAGACAATAGGACAAAACTTCACAAAGTGGGGGGCTGGGATCCCAAAGTGGGCTCATGAGCTGAAATTTGCGGCACCAACTCTGAGGCAACAATAGGGGTCAGCACTTGTCACACCATGTTCCCACTGTGACCTTATTTAGAAATGATAATTGTGATTATCGTGATTGTAATGAGTTCAGCCAGGTGGACCTCATAGAATATAAGTTCCCTGATTGGGGCTGTTAATCTGGTCCAATCAGGGAGTGGTGGCTGACAGATAGGAATAGGAGTGTCAGACATCCTATCCACTGAGAGCTGGCTCTGAGGGAGCTGGATCACTGTCAAGGACACTCCATGTGTAAATAAACAGTGATTTGGTGATGCAATATTGGCCTCTGTGCAGTTATTTCAGTGATGATGGCTCAGTTAGAACATAGAGAGCAGTTGGGCTATTAGAGAGGGGGGCACAGCTGTTTATAACTCTGTCAAAGTTCCACCACATTGTTTCTTCAGAGTTGGTGACACAAATTTCAGCTCATGACGTCACTTTGGGATCCCAACCACCCACTTTTTGAAGCCTCGTCCTATAGTATTCAAGTTTAAACAATTTTGGAAGACACCAAACAAGCCAACACTGTTTCAATCCGAGTAAGAGTTGATGGAAATCAAGCAGCAAGTAATTTTCCTGTGGTTGATAACTCCCTTTAAATATGTATGTTCAACACAGAGGACAAAGGCTTCAAAATGGCAGTGTGACCTCAATTTCACCTGTGCACTATGGATGCCATTTTGGAAGTCACTCATAATGCTAAAACTATTGGGTGCTAATGAACTGAAGTTCACAGCAGTGAGGTCTGCAACTAAGAGATGAATGAGGAACTGGAAACAGGAGGGGAGAGTAGAATTGAAAATTTAGCCACATGCCCTTTCTTAATCTTGACCAGTAATGCTAGAAGCTCTTTCTTCCATTAGGCTACAGTATTCAAATGTTAGCCTTGGCTGTGAAGAGTTAGTGATGGCTGCTAAAATATTTTGTATAAAAGGGAAATTGAACAGGAGATATTGACATTCCACCTCAAACTAGTCCACTTACATGCTTCATTTTCACTTATTTTCTCTTGTGACTTCTAAGTAGTTCTCTATCCCAGCCTGTCCAGTGGAATGCATGTTAATTTGTAATGTTTCTTTCAACTAATGTCAAATTGTGATAAATTGTTTAATGAGGATTGCACTTATTTCTGCTGTTCTTACTCCACTTTATTGAGCTTGCGGTGAAGATTTTAAATTAGCAAAATCAGTGTCAATAGGGCAGTAGATTTAACATGATTTAACAGGGATCTGCTGAAGACTGGCTGTCGTGCCCATCTACTTTGGACAGTAGTTGCCTTTTCATATATTGGACTGTTCCAGAATTTTGGAACTTGACAAACTATTTCCACAGCCTTCTTCTTCAGTATCATATGATGTAGATTATCCGGAGTTGGGAAGTTAGTAACTTTCAGTCCCATTAACTTGCCCAGCACTTTTTTTTTCCTGATACTAATTTCCTTCAATTCCTCCTCCTCAATTAACCCTTGCTTTCCAGCATTTGTGTCTTCTTTTGTGAATGCAGAGCTTCAGTGGTTTTGTAACAGCTCTGCCATTTGCTTGTTCTCCATTGTCAAATCTCCCATTTCAGAATGTGTGTATATTTGTTTTCACAAAACCTTTTCTTTTTATATATTTATAGAAGTTCTTACATTTTGTTTCTAAGTCCCTTGCAGGTTTACTTTTATACTCTATTTTAATCCTCTTAATCAACCTCCTAGTCCTTCTTTGCAGAATTCTAAATTACTCCCAATTCTCATGCTTGCTACTTTTACTAGCAACTTTATATGACTCCTGTTTGGATCTAATCCTATCCTCAATTTATTTTGTTAGCCACGGTTGGGCCTATTTCCCTGTTGTATTTTTGAACGAGAAAGGAATAAATAACTTTTGCAATGTATGCATTCATTCTTTACAAATTTGCAAATGCCTATCCACCAACATGTTTTTCAATGAATGTACCGAATCCATCACGGTCAACTCATACTGAACACCTTTGCAGTTTTTGTGTTATAGATTTAAGACCCTAGTTTCAGATTGGATTACTTTACTTTCTGTCACAATGAAGAATTGTTTGACGTTATGGTCACTCTTTCCAAAAGGACCTCACACAAGATTAATTAACCTATTCCTGACATACAATACGAAATCTAGGACAGCCTGCTCTCTAATTGATTCCTCAAATGTTAGTCTAAAAAGCCTTCTTATACTTACTTAAGGAATTCATCTGCCACTGAATTATTGCAGATGTGGCTTGCACAGGCTAAATGTAGACTAAATTCACCCTTGGTTACTGCAGCACTCTTATTACAAGCACTTTTAACTTCTTGTTTAATATAGTCACCAACAGAACAGTGTTAACTGACAAATTGGAAATTAGTAACATCCAGGTGCACAGCAAACACTTGAAAGATGTGTTTGGTGCCGTGCAAATACAAGTGGCAATACAGCTTGAATCAATATTGGCCATCAATTGGGTAGAGCTTGAGCTGCAATTCTCCTCCTACTTATGTTGTTCTAGGTCTTCAATGGCTTAATTAGCAGACCTTAATGGGACTACTGGAGATAGGCACAAGGCAGCAGTTTTTCCTTAAAGTTTATAAAAACAAGGAAGAGCACAGCCTATCTGGGGTATATCTGCTCTGTTTTGGCTCTCTGCCCAGGGCAAGTGGATCAATCTGCCATTGAGGCCAATTGAAACTCTTGAGACCTGACTGGCACAATGCTTTGGCATACTTGCATGTCATGTGTGGCTGGATGAATTCACTAAGATGATTCCCAAAGTCCATACTGGTGATGGTGTTGGCCATTTTGTGCAAGAAACCAGTGCTATGAGAATGTTTTCTACATTATCTCCAAATAAAAGCATCCATTTCATCATGTTTATTAAGATGAAAGCTGGGAGATTACACAATACAGGGTCAATATAGATCCTAAACCAACAGATATTTTCCATCCCAATATCCTCTATTGCATGGTAAAGTGGCAATAATAACTTGACCATAAATGATGAAAACCTTTAATTTCAGGACTAATATTAGGTTTGTTTCAGAGGGAAGCAATGTCACAAACTAAAATCAGACCTAGAGATCAACATCCGTTACTACCATGGTGACCACAATCCACACAAATACTTCATTGACCTTCAAGCAGCCTCTTTGCTGCTCATCATAGCCTTGCTCTTTTCTGTTTGGACTGTTGCCAGGCCTCAGTGAATGACCTCAACCTTTCTTCTGCATAACATGATCATTGGTATAGCTATCACATCTTATTATATAAATTTATACAACACATTCATAAATTCTGATTTTCGAGATTGAAATAATATTATACTGACTTTATTAATGAATTGTTAACTTTATTAACAGTTATTTCAATGAAGTTGCGATTTAACAAATTCATTTTAACTAGTGTAGTTTAAACTAGATTGAAACAACAGCCAATCTTTGTGGAACTGTATTTCAATTTTTAAAACAAATGCCTTTATGATTTCATTGATTAAAATTGAGCAATTTAAAGAAGGTTGTTTGTAAAGATTCAGCTCTTTCTTCACATTCTGACATAAATGTCGCAAATGGAGACTTCTCAAATAAAAGCATTCCATGCTACAAACTCAAAGCCCTTTGGGAAGCATATGGTGTGCATTGGAACTTGCTTCATTTCTCATCTCATCAGGTTATCAGCAAGTAGTGACAACTGCACCAGTAGACTTGAGTGTATTGAGACTATCATCACGTACACGAACGTGAGCATTTGGAAAATATATTATTTAAGAGAATGCAGACTTCCCGAACACACAACCTATGCACTATATTTTTTTACAAAACAATTAATTATGTATAAATATAATTACCACCATTACTATTCACTAAATATGCAATTGATATATTGTGTATTGCTCTGACACTTTATACAAACCTGGTTACATTACTTGTAATACTATATGTCCCAGCTGTTCCTCTGTCATCAAAAGAAATTAGAAGCTGATAATACCATGACATATTCTGAAGATTCGAAGATTGTCTCTAACAGCCTAACTTTTCAACTCTGCTGCCCTCTTGATGCAATATTTCACAATTCAGGACTTTTATTAGTTTCATTCTAGGGAAAATTATCCTCATACATGAAGAGAGTTCAATATCCATTATTCAGACCTTAGCACCATTCTCTCAGTGGAAATTTCTCAATTTAATGCCTACTGAAATTGCACGGCTACCAGCACCCCAGGAACCGAGCAAAATCCTGAGACAGTTATGAGCGAGCTCTTCAAGTGGGTTATAGCATTATCATCACATTTGCAGCTATTTTAAAGCCTGTCCTCTGCTGTCACAGCAACAGAGACTGTTCACTGTTGGCAAAAAACATTGGTCAAACTATCAGGCTTGAAGCAAAACACACTTTGTTCATACATTGTAGTTAAAATACAAAGTAAAAAAGGATTGGAATAATTTACTCCATTGGAAAACATAACAGAATTATAGATTATTTAACTACTAAACAGCAACTGTTCCAATATAGTAACATACCATAAGCACACCCTTGGCAAAGGCAAAATCAGTAAAATAGATTATCTCTCATGCAAGTCTAGCAGCAGAAAGAGAACCCAAACTTTTAACTGTAGCAAAGAGAGAGAGAGATGTAGCAGTTTTCACAATCCCAACAGCTACTGAAAGCTAAAACTAAAAATCTTGGTTCTGTGCGAGCTTGAGCCCACCCATTCTGGCTGTTTCTATTGTTCCAACTTCTTTAAAAAAAAACTAAGGCTTCACAAGCTGTTTACAGGTATTTCTGCAATAATTAACATTTCATTAATGTGAATTGGCTGTAACGTGATTGGTGAATAGTAGACACTATTGGATAACACGAGCTTTCTACTAGCGATTTCCCCATAATGCGATTTTCTGTTGTGCAAAAATACATAAGAATGCAGTTATTGTATTATAGGAGAACTATCTGTACCTTATTGGCTTTGAGCTCACCGCTCAGCACCTCTGTCTCAACCTCTCTTCATAAAAAGAAGACAGAATACACCTCTTAAAACCATAGTATCGTCACAAGGTTCTCAAACTCATAACATTTTTATCATTACTGAAAAAAATCCCAAAACTCCAAGGGAATTTCAGAGTATCAGGGCAGACTAGCACCCATTGCCACGCTAACAATAACAGAGATCTGTCAGGTGGCCCAATTACTGAGTAGTGGCAATGGAGAGTTAGCAATGGTCCAGAGACCTGGTGACACTTCGAACTTAACTAGCAATCATGTAGAATACACATACCCTATAAGTGAGCTGTAATGATTTGCACTAAGTTGAATTTGTGTCCCCTCTCAACGTCAGTGCTAACTCATGTCTTTGATGTCTCATAATACTTTCAGCTGCTGAGGAGATCTAGGAAAGGGTGAGCATTTATCACATAGAAAGGTGTACTTCACATTTGAGTTGGAGCAGTTGGACATTAGCAATAGTGGAGGGTCTGTTTTGAAGGGCATCATCCCTCCAAGCATTGCTCAGATGGAGATAGTAGGAACTGCAGATGCTGGAGAATCCGAGACAACGAGGTGCAGGGCTGGATGAACGCAGCAGGCCAAGCAGCATCATAGGAGCAGAAAGGCTGACGTTTCGGGCCTAGACCCTTCATCAGAAAAGGGGGAGGGGAAGGGGGTTCTGAAATAAATAGGGAGAGAGTGGGAGGCAGATAGAAGATGGATAGAGGAGAGGATAGGTGGAGAGGAAACAAACAGGTCGAAGAGGCGGGGATGGGGCCAGTAAAGGTGAGTGTAGGTGGGGAGTTGGGGAGGGGATAGGTCAGTCCAGGGAGGACGGACAGGTCAAGGGGGCGAGATGAGGTTAGTCGGTAGGAGATGGGGGTGCAGCTTGAGGTGGGAGGAGGGGATAGGTGGGAGGAAGAACAGGTTAGGGAGGCGGGGACGAGCTGGACTGGTTTTGGGCTGCGGTAGGGGGAGGGGAGATTTTGAAGCTTGTGAAATCCACATTGATACCATTGGGCTGCAGGGTTCCCAAGCGGAATATGAGTTGCTGTTCCTGCAACCTTCGGGTGGCATCGTTGTGGCACTGTAGGAGGCCCAGGATGGACATGTCGTCTGAGGAATGGGAGGGGGAGTTGAAATGGTTCGCGACTGGGAGGTGCAGTTGTTTATTGCGAACCGAGCGTAGGTGTTCTGCAAAACGGTCCCCGAGCCTCCGCTTGGTTTCCCCGATGTAGAGGAAGCCACACCGTGTACAGCGGATGCAGTATACCACATTGGCAGATGTGCAGGTGAACATCTGCTTGATGTGGAAAGTCTTCTTGGGGCCTGGGATGGGGGTGAGGGAGGAGGTATGGGGGCAGGTGTAGCACTTCCTGCGGTTGCAGGGAAAAGTGCCGGGTGTGGTGGAGCTGGAGGGGAGTGTTTGAGCGGACAAGGGAGTCACGGAGAGAGTTGTCCCTCCGGAAAGCAGATAAGGGTGGGGAGGGAAAGATGTCTTTGGTGGTGGGGTCGGATTGCAGATGGTGGAAGTGTCGGAGGATGATGCATTGGATCCGGAGGTTGGTAGGGTGGTACGTGAGGGGTATTCTTTTTTGGCTCTTATTGCTTGGACGGGGTGAGAGGGATGAGTTGCGGGAGATGTGGGAGACACGGTTGAGGGTGTTCTCGACCACTGAGGGGGGGACGTTACGGTCCTTGAAAAACGAGGACAACTGAGATGTACGGGAGTGGAATGCCTCATCCTGGGAGCAGATGTGGCGGAGGCGAAGGAATTGGGAATAGGGGATAGCATTTTTGCAGGAAGGTGGGTGGGAGGAGGAGTATTCTAGGTAGGCCATGGGTACCCGCATGGACCCAAGCTACGCCTGCCTCTTTCTAGGTTACGTGGAACAATCCCTCTTCCGTACCTACACCGGCCCTAAACCCTACCTCTTCCTCCGTTACATTGATGACTGTATCGGCACCGCCTCGTGCTCCCACGAGGAGCTCGAACAGTTCATCCAGTTCTCTAACACCTTCCACCCCAACCTTAAGTTTACCTGGACCATCTCTAACACCTCTCTCACCTTCCTGGACCTCTCTGTCTCCATATCGGGCAACCACCTAGAAACCGATATTCATTTCAAGCCCACCGACTCCCACAGCTACCTAGAATACTCCTCCTCCCACCCACCTTCCTGCAAAAATGCTATTCCCTATTCCCAATTCCTTCGCCTCTGGTTTTAGGGCCAGTGTAGGTACGGAAGAGGGATTGTTCCACGTAACCTACAAAGCTTCAAAATCTCCCCTCCCCCAACTCATATTCCACTTGGGAACCCTGCAGCCCAATGGTATCAATGTGGATTTCACAAGCTTCAAAATCTCCCCTCCCCCTACCGCATCCCAAAACCAGCCCAGCTCGTCCCCGCCTCCCTAAGCTGTTCTTCCTCCCACCTATCCCCTCCTCCCACCTCAAGCCGCACCCCCATTTCCTACCTACTAACCTCATCCCGCCCCCTTGACCTGTCCGTCCTCCCTGGACTGACCTATCTCCTCCCTACCTCCCCACCTACACTCACCTTTACTGGCCCCATCCCCGCCTCTTCGACCTGTTTGTATCCTCTCCACCTATCCTCTCCTCTATCCATCTTCTATCCGCCTCCCCCTCTCTCCCTATTTATTTCAGAACCCCCTTCCCCTCCCCCATTTCTGGTGAAGGGTCTCGGCCTGTTTAGCTTTGCTGAAGCCACAGTGGCATCACTACACAGAAGTGACAGAAAAGGGAAGAGAAAAACTTATGATTTCTTTATTACACAAAAAGATTTTCATTTGATTATAACTGTGTGAATAATATTTCATTTTTGAAAAGTAAATAAGATTTTCTACAGGTTACCCTCTACGTTGGTGCTTGCATTTTTACATAACCATGTGTAAAGAGAAAAGATATGCAGAACCATCACCAGACATCCAAAATTACTTGCAGCCAAATAAAATTCATGTATAAAACTGTTTTTGCTGTAGTAATGCATGAATGAACAGATATTCTGTTTATTGCGATGTTGATTGAGGGATAAGCATCACTGAGGACATGGGGAATAACTCTCCCACTTTTCTTCAAATCAGCGTGATGGATCATTTACATCTACCCAAACAGGCTGGTAGAATCTTGGTTTATTCTCTTATTCAAAAGAAGATACCTCTAACATTGGAATGCTCCCTGAGTACTGCGCTGGATAGTCAGCTTTGCATTTTATACTTAAGCCCTCAAGTGGAACTTGTTTGACTTAAACATGACTCAGATTCTGGAATTAGATTCATATGTCAAACAAAAGTATTGAACTTCAGAGACAGAAGGATGTCAGAGTCACTGTGGTAGCTTCCAAGTTGAAACATATCTCGCTGGCAAGTTACTCACAAATTCCATCAATCTATTCTGTAACCTAATAATATTTTCTCAATTTAACAAACATAGCAAGGATTCTGCATTGGTATTAGAACGAAACTCAAACTGAATTAGAAACTAAACCTTATCTAAAGTTGGACAAGGACATGTTTCCAACAAAGTTAGTAAAACTTGATACTTCACTGACTCAGTTAGGACTGCTCTTTCCACCTTTCATCTCCTTAAAAGGCTGGAGCTTATCTGTGCAGGGAATTGTACAGTAGAGTCAAGAGCTTTGCAACTTTGAAAATAAAATGAAGAAGTCTCAGAAAAAAGTTGAAATGTTTAAGTTGGTTTCAGTCCAACACCAAGGACATTTGAGAGAAATATTATTACACATCACAAAGGATTCTTTTATAATTTTAAGATTGTTGGTTAGACACTTCCTCAAGGGTACAAACTCAACTCAATAAGTACTAGAATAGGAAAGTGGTCTCAAAAGTAGAAGTCAATTTTTTTCAAATCAAGAGAACATCAGGATACAAGAGAAATAACTGTACCATGCTTATCTGCAGCGCCTCCATCGTAGATTGCAGATACAACAATCTTCCCAAGTGGGGAATTGATACCCCCCTCAACTGCAAGATCTAATGGTCCTTCCTACATAACAGAACAGATAATGATAACACTTGGTAGCTCAATTATAGAATTCTAACGACTTTCATTATCAATGCAGTTTTTATGCTATATTTACAGACCAGATCTTTCATCACTAACAATCCCATCCCCAGCAGTAGCAATGCACTGTGAATGATACGATACTGCTGATACTGGCAGCAGTTTGATAGGCTGCATGGAACATTTTTCAGAGATCATAAAAAGACTGGCAAAAAGTAAATGGAAATCACATTTGAAACTATTGAACACCTGCCATTATGCAAGTGCTGTAAGTGATACAACATTTTGAAATTTTACATTGGTAATTTCAAATGCTCAAACAGCTACCGGAGTGCATTTGACAACGCAATAAATGACATCGCTATAAACTAAATGACCAGGGACTCTACAAATGTCAATAACAGCCTGAGAGACTGTAGTATTTCAATTTTGCATTGCTAAATCTAGGATCAAAACAACTACAACAGCTGTATTTTCACATTTAGAAGAAAATCTGAAAGAAACAACTATCGAGTTAAGGCTAGTTGAAGATAATGAAGAGCAGTTTTAAAATATTTTTACTTACTCCCTTTTCTTTCTAAATACCACTATCAATGAGTATTCCTATGGAAATTTACTTGGCAGAAAATTACTGAGACTGAGGGAGTAAATGAAAAGCTGCAGTAGGCAGCCTGGTACTCCAACCAATCAGCTGGAGGTTAAAATTGAGCCTTACAATTTTATGAACTTTAAGAAATTCATGAACATTTTGTTATTAGTGTTGTAATATGGCTGGTGATATACTCGCAGAATAAAGTCAAGCCACATCAGGTACTGTTACATCCATTTTAGGTCACTGTGTTGTGGGTCCTTGGCATGTGACCAGAGGGGAATGGAAATCTATTGTTGTCATTGACACAATAGAACCACATCTCCAACATTAGATTACAAGAAGTAGGAGTAAGAATAGACAACATGGCCCCTTAAGCAGGCTCCATCATTCAGTATGATCACATTTGATCTTCTGTCTTAACTCAATTTTCCCTGCTCCTCTGATGCTGCCTGGCCTGCTGTGTTCCTCCAGCTCCACACTGTTATCTCTGACTCCAGCATCTACAACTTTTGCTATCTCCGAGAACGTATCTATCTCTGTTTTTAAGACATTCAATGACTTAGGCTCCACAGCCTTCTGCAGCAATGAGTTCCTCAGCTTCACCACTCTCTGGATGAAGAAATTCTTCTTCATCTCAGTTCTAATGGGTCATCCCTTCATTCTGTGAATATGCCTTTGGGTCTTAATCTCTCCTTCGATTGGAAACATCTTCTCCATGCCCACTCTATCCAGGCCTCTCAGTATCCTGCAAGTTTCAATCAGATTCCTCCCCATCCTTCTAAACTCTATCAAGTACAGACTCAGAGTCCTCAATAGTTCCTGGTATGACAAGCCTTTCATCCCCAGGACATTATTGTAAAATTTCTCTGGACTCCCTCCAAAGCCAATACAACCTTCCTTAGATACACAGCCAAAATTGCTCACAGTATTCCAAATGCAGTCTGACCAGAGCCTTACACAGCTGTAGCAGTACATCCCTGCTCTTGTAATCTAGCTCCCTCAAAATGAATGCTAACATTACATTTGTCTTCCAAACTGCCAAATGAACCTGCACGTTAACCTTAACAGAATCCTGAACTAGCCATAAATAACTGTAACAGGACTTGTTTATTCTGTTCTCCAGTTTATTTGCAATGAAAAACAATGTCATTTTCCTGTTTTCCTTTGTTTAATGCAAAACTGAATAATCAATAAACTTCCCAGCATTATTCTCCATATTCCAACTTGTTATTTATTCACTTAATCTGGTTACATCTCTTTGTTGCCCCTTTGTGTCTTCCTCATAGCATATATTCCCATTTGGGTTGGAGCCATTAGCAAACTTGGAGACATTGCTCCCAGTCTTTTTTCCAAGTCATTAAAATGGATTATGAATAGTTGAGGCCTCAGCACTGATCTTTGTGTCACTCCCTTATTTACAGCCTACCGACTTGAAAATGCCTCATTTATCCCTACTCTGCTCTCTGTCCATGAATAAATCTTCCACCCATACAAATATATCATCCCCCAGCTGCACGAGCTGTCATCTTGCATATTAACCTTTTGTGGAGTACCTGTTCAAATGTTCAATAAGAGTTTATGATTTGAGCTTAAATCAATCACTTTTTTGAGGAATGTACAGATATAATGTGGATCACAAAGCTGTTTATATAAATGCCCTTCACCAGTGTTGCCAAGATTCAAAGAGATTAATGCAGAAATTAATGCAATATAATTTACGGGCTGACAGAGAGCAGCCATATACGTGAAACATGACTATTAAAAAAAAACTATTTTAATTCCTTATGAAAAATCATCTAAATATCTGCAAATGTTAACTGTTCTTAAAAACAGAAAATAACTGATTATTTTAAAACTGCAAATTAAACTTGCAGTCTACAAATTTCTAGTAACACCTTGCTGATTTATCACTGCTTTTTCATTTCCTCATTGAACATTTAAACTCCATTGAGACTTCCACATGCTGACACCTGGCCAAAAACTGACAAATTCATCCTCCAAATGGAGTGACAACCCCAATACATGAACGTGAAATCTTGCAGTTTGAGGCCAAGTATTCCATCTGCTCTCACTACCAAGATGACATTTCAGGGATATTATTTATCAAATGCCTCATGGACAAAATGCTGCATCAACTGTACAGTAAAATTAATTCTGTGCAAAAACTGCAATGCAGAGTAGCCTCCTGAAAATATTTTGATCAAACTTGCAGATGAGGTTTATGTACAGAAGGAATAGAATGGGAGTAAAGCATATAAAATAGGCATGTTTCTACTTCAGAATTTGAATATAAATTCTGCTGGAGAAATAATTCTTGTTACCTTTTTAATTTTCAAGAGACGAACATCCTTTCCTGCAATCTGGTCTGATGTGAACTAGAATAAAATTACATTTTGATTAATGTTATGCCAATCACGGCTATATCAATATGATCTCAGCATCTATAATTCATCACACAAAGACATGACTTAGTTGTTAAATAGGTCAACATGAGCAAACAATGACATACTGTGGGGGGAAAAGTGAAGCATTAAACTCCTTTGAATCTAGACATTAGAATAAATAATAATTTGATATTCATTCTACGTATGACTGGTGGATAATGTGCTTCATAAGGTGAGGCAATATTTTAACTTAATTATCACTGTTGTTTTATTCACTAATGATAACATAATTTATAGTCTTTTATTATTTGCACTATTTACTTGCAGGAAAATAGCGTGGTACATTTAAGTTGACTCAATAACAGCATTGAATGAATTTTATATTATAGGCCTCATTGCTCAATTAAATGTGACAATGGCATCACCTTTCTTGTATTATACTGGTGTCAAAACTCTACCTACAAACAGTGTGGTGGTGTAGACCAAGGGATGGATTTTATAGGAGGATAAATTATCCATGCGTCTCACCCTCAGCCCCATAGCTAAAAGCTGACTGAAATGCCAATGATGTAAAATCTGACCACTCCATAGCAATAATTGGAGCAGATTGGATTCTTCAACACCTCAGGGTTAGAAAGAGTTGGTGCCCAATTTGACTGGTTGGCAGTTCTATAGTCCAATCAGTGCTTGAAGACAGTAGTGCCTACTCCTGGGACTACAAGCAATGCTGAGGATTGGTGTATGCAGAATCATCCCATGTGGGCACCCAGCTCAAAAGGACATTACACACCACCACCACCGCCCCCCTCAATTCATTCCTCAAACCACCTAAAATGGCTGACAGGTCAAAGGTGGGAGGGAAGGTGGCAGGCTGAACAATTTACAATGCTACCCCAATCCCCAGTTTTAAATAGGTTGATGGGGGACCCATAACATTTATCTCTTGGAAAGTCTCAGTGCTATTAACTTTGTTTTGAACATATTGTATTGCAAATTGTGTCATTACTGAACAATTAACAGAAGTGTGTGGCTAATTGATATGATAAATCATGATCATCAAACATTTATCAGGTGTTTACAATACCAGCTGCCTTTACATTCAAATTTTAAAAATCTCATTTCTCGTTCTATTCATAGCTCATTTTGAACCTCAACGCTTTTACAATGGTAATAGTGGATTTTTAGATGTCTTATTTGGACTTGGCAAGATACTCCCTTGAATGGTGCCTTTAAGAACATCCAGAGATCACTTTCTCAATGACACATAATCAGCATGCCACTGAAATTAGGGATAACAAGGTATAGAGCTGGATGAACACAGCAGGCCAAGCAGCATC
>NC_063348.1:22989450-23012848 GCF_021869965.1 Rhincodon typus | reverse complement strand
GATGCTGCTTGGCCTGCTGTGTTCATCCAGCTCTATACCTTGTTATCTCAGATTCTCCAGCATCTGCAGTTCCTACTATCTCTGCCACTGAAATTAAACTGTTTGCATCAACTGGGTCCAGCAATCTTTGGGCATGTTATGTAACTATAGGTAGTGCTCTCTTTCAATACTGCAGAGTTCATTCTGACATTTTCCATGCACCCCTTTCAATTCAATATAACACTCATATTTCTTGTCAATGCAGTCAGACTAATTCCACCACCTTTGTACATTGAAGGTAACCTCCCATTCAGCAGTTCAAATTAATATACTTCTTCACCACTTCCTCTCACTGTAGCCCTTTCTTTCCTCCCACATCCTGTGTGTCACTCTTGGTTTGTGCTAATTGGTAACTCTTCTGTTACTGTTAATTTCCTAACAGCACTGCAGGTGCACCAAACAAATGGACTGCAGTCATTCAGGGAGGTATGTGCGCTTGCCAGTGACACCAACAACAAATGGAAAAATATTTTAAAAAATCTTCCTTTTATTGTAATACGTCTCCTCCTTCCTACACTTACTATTCAGCTCCTCCCTTCATTGTCACCCATTGTCTTCCATCTCTCTTTGATTTTACTGTTTCCCATTCCTTTGTTCACTGAGATTCAGCTCCTCTCCTTCATTGCTACAACTTCCTATCATTATTCGATCCACCTTTTCAAAACTCCTCACTTTACCCTCTCCATTATCATCTGTTTTTTTTTCAATGTCATTACTCTTCATTTATTGTTATTCACCCTTCTTTCACTATGATCCATTCCTCAGTATTTCAACATCCACTCTCTTTTATTACATTCCATTTCCATTACCGTTCACTCTTTTTATTCTGGCTTTACCAGAGCTCTTAAAATGAACGACTAACTTGGATAATGAGGATTGAAACTTATTTTCAATCCGGTATACAATAAAGGAGATGTAATTTGTTTTTCACTGCCATCATTCCTTCCACTTCACTGGCATCTATACATTTACTTTCATTACCATGCAATCCATCCTCACCATGTCTTACTTCAAGCAGAATTTGGTAGCTACTGCACCAGAACAGGTTACTGACCTTTGAGAATAGGGATAACGGTATTAGTGGAGTAGTTGGGAACTCCACTAGTGATAGCATAAGCTGTTAAACTAAGTGGAAAGGAATTTAGCCCTCACTGAATGTTAACTGAGGTAATAGTGTGGACCTCAAAATACTGGTGTCATTGCAATATAAAACACTGCTAGTTTGTGGTTTTCGCTATGTTAGCTCATGTGACATACAGTAGCAACAATTGGGTTCCTGTTGAGTCATATATCTTGAATTTATTAATGGCACCATTTGCTTTACTATAATATCATAGATGTACACACATAATCTGAACTCTGTGATTACTAATGATACTGTACATTATACAAAGCTGATTGACTACACAATCCATTACACAGGCAGAATGACTTTACTCTGGTATATCACATGTTGTGATGTTAAGTAACTGTCTAAAAAATACAGGCCTATCTTGTCTAGAATCTATACCAGAATACAACAGTTGGTTTGCATGATTATCACTGAACACTAAACGGATAATATCAAAATGGGTGATGACTGTGACATGAAGAATTGTTTGTTAAGCAGAGTGCCATCATAAAATCTTTTCATTAGTGACACATTTTAATGTAACTAACTTAGGCTTGTATCAAGCAATTTAGTTGTTAATGTTTAAGGAAATGAATCTGAATTGAATGGTTTAACACATTATTTTCTTGCAGTGTTTGAAACAATGTCAAAACATGTTTTTAACACAATGGGAGCTTTCTCCATAATTCAAATACATTTCTCCAAATGTTCCTCTACTCTCACACATTGAATGGAACCCAGCAGTATATTGCACATTGAACTTCAGATTCATTTTCCTTTCCAGAAACGATGAAATAAATGGATGAATCAAAAGCAAATACAGGGCTTTTGCCAAATCAGATTAAAGACATTCTTCATGCTACATTTTGCTTCCAGTAATCATTTGACATCCATGCATAAATTTTCCAGCAGGTGCCAGTGAATAATAGCCAATCACCATTGCTAATTTTCCCATGTGTCTGATTTTACCTCCCCATTATCGAGAAGTGTTGAGAACCAGTCTGCTTCTGCAGCTATTACCTCTCTTATGAGCAAAGTCAGCATAAAACACCAAATGAACATGGGACTTCCTGCTATAATAAACATGAAAAAATACTTAAATGGACTGAACTCCTTCACCAAGCAACAACACATTTATTTATAGGAACAGGGAGCACATAAACAATTGCAAACCATATTAATCAGTCTCCAAGTGTGTCACAGGAGAGTTCATAGAATCACTACAGTGTGGAAACAGGCCCTATGGTCCAACAAGTCCACATTGAACCTCAGAGCATCCCACCCAGACCCATCCCCCTATAACCCACCTCATCTATACCTCCCTGAACACTATGGGCAATTTAGCATGGCCAATCCACCTAACCTGCACATTTTTGAACCGTGGGAGGAAACCGGAGCACCCAAAGGAAACCCACGCAGACACAGGGAGAATGTGCAAACTCCACACAGACAGTCGCCTGAGGCTAGAATTGAACCCAGGTCCCTGGGGCTATGAGGCAGCAATGCTAACCACTGTGCCACTGTGCCGCCCTTGTCTGAGAGCTTCTTAATTTGTTATTTACAAGGGGTAAAAATGACTACTTCTATGTGTCATTAGCTGCACATGATTTATTTTTAAACTGCAGATGTGTTTGTTCATCAGTTTGTGTATTTTTTTCTGGTCTATAAAAGCAAAAATGTCAGACAGCTGTCATTTTATTATCAAGTATAAATCAGAATCATCTTGATTCAAACTTTTAATAACTGCTTTTGTTCAGTTAGATATTAATATATGGGAACTCATAATCAAAATTTAAAGAAAGCAGAAAATCCACAGTTGTTTTTTCTTTAGCTAATAATACGTGCACATCCTCTCGCAATAAACATAGCTACCACCTTGCCAAAATCAAAAGGTTTCGACACAGGTTGACAAAACTTTTAGACAGAGGTTAACTAAAGGAAAACCTGGGGAGCCCCAAGTGTGCTCAACATATTGGTAAGAGTATTGGTAAGCTTCCCACTTTGTCTCCAAAAAGCAAGACCTTCCTAAGCTATCGAATGACTGTCATATAGCACCTAAAATCTTCCTGAATGTCTGCAGCCCTTATGGCCTGGGTACATCCAAAATGCTTTATTCTGTAGTGGTTTCTTACAACTTGATGGCTTGCTGTACCATTTCAGAGGTTAGGTAAGAGGGAATCACATTGCAGTGGCAAAGAAATCACACATAGGCAACAGCAGATAAGGCTGACAAATTTTCATCCTTGAAAGACATTATTGAAGCAGATAGATTCTTTTCAATAACAATCCAGTAATTTCGTTATCTTTATGAGTAAGACCAGCATTTTGCTCCAGTGCTTAACTAAGTTTCCATGTTAAGATTTGAAGTCACATCTTCCAAGCATTAGTCTGAACCTCAGGATTACTAGGCCTGTAGCTTTACAATATTCTACCATCTCTACAAAACATGTTAACTAATAGGCAAGAGTGTTGGCAACAGCTATGACATTACATAAGGAGGGCAAGCAATAGATGGGGTTATGAGGGAGTTATCAGAAAGAAAAGGATAGATGAATGCGCAAGCTTAAGTGGGAGTGAGGAGTGATGTGATTAATTAGATGTGAGAAGGATGAGTGAGGGTTTGAGAAAAGTGCTTTTTAAAAAGTATATGGGATGTGGGTGTCACTTCCTTGAGGAACAGCAACATATTTCCTAGTCTGGATGGTGAATGACTCAGAGGGGAACTTGCAGGTGGTGGTGTTCCGATGGATCTGCTGCCCTTGTCTTTAAAGGTGGAAGTAGTCGTGAGTCTGGAAGGTACTAACTGAGGAGCCTTGGTGAATTTCTGCAGTGCATCTTATAGATGGTACACACAGCTGTTACTGTGTGTCAGTGTGGAGGGTGTGAAAGTTTGTGGACGTGGTACATTGTGGATGCAAGAGAATGTGAAACAGTACTCACCTTTCTTAATCTACGAGATCATTAAAGTGCTTTATGCATTGAATCCATCAGCCTGGCATCATGTTCCTGCAGGCAATGTACAATGTCTAGGCATGCCAGGAAGGTTCTATTGCAAGTCTTCCTTTTGTCAGGAGCAAACGTGACTCTGTGCAATGCCTCCCAGTCTCCAACTGTGCATCGAGGAAGGCATTATTCAACCAAGCAAACTTTGCCATTTGGCAATCCACTATGAAACTTCCTTTCCTGATGTATCACACTTTGAACTCCTTCAAATCCCAACTTCAAAGTGACCTTTCAAATGCTGGACTTAAGATTGTATCATATGAGTCTTTGTTTTGCTCACTGGCATCATTGGTCATGTCACAATCAGGTCAGGAGGACTGAATCAATTCACTTCTATTAACTCAGAGACAATAAGGACTGCAGATGCTGAAGCCAGAGTCTATAGGTGTGAGGCTGGAAAAGCACAGCAGGTCAGACAGCATCCAAGGGCCGAAACCCTTCATCAGGACTGGGGAGGAAGAGGGGAGCCCAGAAATAAATGGGTGGGTGGTGAGGCTGGGGAGAAGGGTAGGAGAGATGGTGATAGGTGGATTTAGGTAGAGGGTTAATGTGATTGGCCGTGGGAAGAGTGGAGTGGATAAGTGAGTGGGAAGGTGGTCAGGTCGGGTCAGGTCAGGAGGGAGAGGGCTGGCCATGGGATAATGCTGGGGGTGAAGGGATTTTGAAACTGGTGAAGTCAATGTTACAGCCAGTGGGCTGTAAGCTTCCATGGCGAGATATCAGGTGTTTTTCCTCCAGTTTACGTTTGGCCTCACTCTGACAGTGGAGGAGGACAAGGATAGACATGTTGTCGGGGGAGTAGAAGGGGGAATTAAAATGGATGGCAACCAGAAGGTCGGGTTGGTCGTTGTGTGCAGAGTGCAAATGCTCTGTGAACCACCCTCTGAATCTGCATTTGGTCTCCCCAACATAGAGGAGACCATGTCAGGAGCAACGGATGCAATAGATAAGGTTGGATGAAGTGCAGGTGAATCTCTGCTGGATCTGGAAGGATTGTTTGGGGCCTTGGGCGAAGGTGAGAGAGGAGGTGTGGGGCAGGTGTTGCACCTCTTGCAATGGCAGGGAAAGGTACCGGGTGTGATGGAGGAATTGGTGGGGAGTGTAGAGCTGATGAGAGAGTCATGAAATGAACAGTCCCTTCAGAAAGTGGACAGGGGTGGGGAGGATAATATCTTTTTGATGGTGGGGTCTGATTGTAGGTGGCGGAAATGTCAGAGGATGATGCAGTGTCTAATACTAGGGGCATGCATTTAAGGTGGGTGGAGGGGGGGGGGGGGAGTTCAAGTGGGCAAGTTAGGGGCATTTCTTTTATACAGAGGGTGGTAGGAGTCTGGAATGCACTCCCAGCAGTGGTGGTGGAGGCAAAAATGATAGGGGCATTTAAGGAACTTTTAGATAAACACATGATTATGCGAGGAAAGGAGGGATATGGATCAATTAGCTTAATTTGGCATCATATTTGGCACAACACAAAGGGACCGTTCCTGTGCTCTGCTGTTATATTTTCTATGTTTTCATTCTGATTGGTTAGCGATATAGATAGTTAAATGCCTGCACATGTAGTTCTCAAATTCCCTGTCAAGGGTGTTTCACAGAAACATATTCCTCATCACAGTAACTTAACATGAAAACATCTGTGGACAATGGTAAAGTAAAATGAACACAATCTGAGTCATGATATCAATCCTTGTGAAAGATCAAAGCACTGGGGTTGATTAAAATCTGCTCAAACAAGATCTGAAGCTTGCGGATTCTATTTTCTGTGCTTTGTTGACATTGCCTGAAGATAACAACTAGCTTAATGTCAAGAAATGGGATTTCTTCCAGTTTTTTTCTCTTGAAATGGATATACCCTACTCACTGCTATTACAGTGCTTAATCAGGTAGATCAGCTGTTACAAAACCGACACTGGTCTGCACCAACAAAAACAGAAATTGCTGGAAAAGCCCAGCAGGTCTACTTGCATCTGTGGAGAGAAATCAGGGTCAACATTCTGAGACAGGTGACCCTTCCTCAGAACTGAGAAACTTCTGAGGAAGGGTCACTTGATCCAAAACATTAACTCTGATTTCTTTCCGAGATGCCAGCAGATCTACTGAGCTTTTCCAGCAATTTCTGTCTTTGTTTCTGATTTACAGCGTTAGTAATTCTTTCAGTTTTTATCTGGTCTGTAGCAAGGCTGTTTCATGAGAGTGATTTCACAAGTGGTGTCTTTGTGTTGTATTAATGTTGTCAATTGATACAAATATAAAATTAAAAATGTTGATTAATGCTGGCAGCTTTAAAGTTGATCAAACTCCACATGGTCAATATCCAGCTGATCAGAAGTTCTAAATTATGCACAAGGTGCTTCAATGTCTGACTGCAATGTAAGCACATTACGCTAATTATCTGGGTGTTCAAAAGTATTCCACAACCAACACAATCTGCTTCACAACCAGCACATGAAATCTGACATTGTTGTGTCACTTAGTCACATTTCAAGGAACACATGAACAGAATAATGAGCATTACGATAACACATTTCCTCCTTGCACTAGATGAATCAATCTATAGCTGGAATATATTTCAGTCATAAAGAACTCCTCTCAAGACTTTCTCACTTCAATTACCCCTTCCCTAAGTAGTTTGTCATTTTGTTGCTGTAGTAACTGATCTCTGACTTGTAATTAGCTTACCATGGAATAAGGATCAAAGTCCTCCACGTACTTCTGGAAGCCCTGTGGTGACAAGAAACCATGACAAATTACTTTTCACACTATGTTAATGCTGTCATTGTGTTAATTTTTGTTTGCCTTAAACCCCCAGGTTTAGTAAAATTGAACTTCCATATTAATATTCTGACAGATCAATTGTTTACCTCTGGTTTATCCATCACACTATTTTTTTGCAATTATACATATCATTACATATTATTTCTATATTACATTACATATTATTTCACTGTATTTCAATCTAAGGCAACACTTGCACTTATTTCCCTGTGTGCTGTAATTTCACCTGACAATCAAAGCAAGCTTTATTTAATACATGCATTTGTAACTATTCCATCTCTTATGATGGGCCAGCTGATGTACAAAAAAAGAGCCAGTTGATTGAGATCATCCAATTGCCTCAATCATTCTTTTCGGAGTTTATTGCTGCCAATCATGTTTTAAGATTGTATTCACCTCTTTCACATGGGAACTGATTATCAGGTTATTTTCGAAGCATGGCATTTTTGTTGATATGCAAGAACCACTTGAGATGAAAACATTTTCTTTCCATGAGATTTGGCAGGAATTACTGAGCACTGAAAATGTTTTGTTTTGTTTTGCATGCCAGCTTTGTCTTTTCTTTCCTTGAAGTTGTTGAATTATGCATCAATTACTTTCAATTAACTCTCCCAGCTGACCTTCCTTCAAGAACAACAACAATTTGCATTTATATGGCTCTTGCCCAGCTGCTGTCCCGATGAAGGAGCAATTAGGAGGTGTGGCCAAATTATTAGTCAACATAGAAACGTTTACAGCACAGAAAGAGGCCACCAGGCGCATTGTGTCTATGCTTCCTGAAAAAAATCATGCCACTCAGCCTAATCCCACTTTTCAGAATTTGGTCAATAGCCTTGGAAATCACAGCACCTGATGTGTGAATAAAGGCACCTCTTAAATGGGTTGAGAGTTTCAGCTTCTACTATCCCATGCTACATAAAAGCTAAGATAAGGGTGGAAGCTGGCGATGCTATTGAGGTAGAAGTGAGTGATCTTTGTGCTGGAGGGAATACGGATTCAGGTGCTTAGTATGGGTTGAACAGAATGTCAAAGTTGTAAACAACCTTACAAAGGCAGAGACAGTGGATGAGGAATGGGGTGGAGTTATTAAAAAGAACACACCATTTGGGGTGGGATCAGAGGCTATAATTTCAGACGTGCAATACATAAACAGAAAATATTTTCAAAGACCACTGACATGAAACAATAACGCTGTTTCTCTCCTTACAGATGTTGCTTGACATGCGGAGTACTTCTAGCATTTTGTGCTTTTATTCCAGATTTATGGCCTCTGCAATATATTGATTTTGCATCAGTTTCCTCATGTTTCTTTTCAAGAAATTATGGCTTAAAAATGCTGGATGTGTCATCTCATATCACAAAGGCAAAGGAAGAGTCAGATGTGGTAGAGAGGTGGAAGCAAGTGTTATTTGCACACTTTTGGAAGTTGAATCTACATCTGCAAATGATATAAACAAGAAGCAGCATGTAGAAGATTGAAAGGAGGAAATCAAGGATAGAGCTCTCGGAGCTGACAAGGTGAGAAGCAGTTATTGAGGTGCTGTCATTACAAATAAAAAGGTAAAAGTGCAATAAGTCACCATGAACTGGAAAACAGAACAGAGGCATTGAAGAAGACTAGTCTGTTTACCACATTAAAGGCTATAGGAAAGGTGAAAAGAATTTCAAGAAGTTGGGAAAATCAAAGCTGCAGAGTTATGTTAATGAATAAAGGGATGGATGGTGGACAGGCAGGAAGCTGATAACTCACTAATCGCTAACATGTGCTTTATTCCCAGTGTTTAACAGAGGAGATGTAATTGGAAGGCCTCGAGGACATACACAGTTGAAGCTGGAGATGGTGATTGAGATCAAAGAGACTTTATATGTATGAGATACAGGGAGGGCAGGATGACAATATGGTTATGGGGTTGATTTTTAAAATTAAAAAACTTTATTGACAATCAGAAGCGTTTTTTAAAAGGGCAATGAAACCACAATCCAATTTTTCATTCAGATGGCAAATTGAAGATAAATATTATTCAAACATTGAAGCTTCACAACCAAGCTGTTCCTCATTTTACCTATACACACATCCACTTTTCAACTGGGGATTACTGAATCGTGATCAGGAGCAGAAACCCGAGTTAGTTCTAGTCTACCTGGCCCAGTGGTTCTGAGGACAACTCATGAAATTCCACAACGTCCTCAGGAGGGAATGGTTAGTTCAATACTGACCAAGTACTGAACCAGTGTCCTCTGTATAACCCAGTAAAAACTTTGAGGAATACAATATATTTAATAACATATTCATTGAAAATCATTCTCTAATC
The DNA here is from genome assembly GCF_021869965.1 of Rhincodon typus. NCBI lineage: Eukaryota > Metazoa > Chordata > Chondrichthyes > Orectolobiformes > Rhincodontidae > Rhincodon > Rhincodon typus. Next base: position 23,003,608 of record NC_063348.1, on the reverse strand, counting down.
ATTTTCTAACAAGAAATAAGATATGTATTTTGCCTAAACTTACAAACTGACTTTTTACTAATATTGCAGTACAAAGGAAATTAATTCTGAAATTTGCTTGAGAAAAGATAATGTATCCGAAGCTTTTACCTGCTCCATGTAACTATTGAAACTTCAATTACAACAGAACAAAGTTAAAAAATTGTGAGTTACTATGTCTCTTGCTGATTTTTGTCTTTTCTAGTTTCTTTCAACTATTGCTGACTTGAATCAATATCATAGCATTTTGATAGTCTGACAAATGTGGCAATTTGATGAAACGTTACACATATATTCCTATATTACAATAGTGACAACATTACAAATGTATCGAATTGGTTACACAATGCATTTAGACAACAAGTGGTTATGAAAGAGGTATATAAATGCAAGTCTTGCTTTTTATATTGAAAATAAATTACTTGAAACATCCCTGGGAGAGTTTTTGAGGACTTGCACATTGTTGTACTGTTTTGAGAATTGCACAGATATGAGGGCAAGGGGGAAACATAAAATTTAGACATGCTTTTGTCACTCCAGTTTTGGACAGTTTGAGTTACTCAGTTGGAGGCAAAATCAATAATAAAAAATGGCGAAGACAAATTGTCACTAATGCAAGGAGAGCTGACTGCAAGATGTTTGGTATATAATACAAAATCATTAAACAATCACATGCCACACTAGGTAGAACTCAGGGAATGTATAGAATTGAAAACGAAAGTAGTACAAATAGCTGACAAAAGGAAGGAGGTAATTGAAGAGCCACTTCATGTGGAATGTCTATGTCAAAAGAATGCATTCAGAAAAGAATCAAGGAAATTATGATAAAAGCCCCTGATTATTTACGTGCTTTCCTTTAGAACAAATCGATGAATTGTAGACCACCATTCGCTTCAACATCTCTGGTTGCTGTGAAAGGAGGAAAGCATTATGAATCAAGCAAAAATATGGTGCATTCACTCCGTGCCAACAGACTAGACATGAAAAAAAAGTCCGATCAGTAATTCCTCACTTTTCCTCAGAAATATATTTATATTACAAAAAAAAGGTTGAAAGGTTTCAGATTTCTTTTTTAGTCAGGGATAATGTTCAAGCAGGAATTTAAAATGAAATAAAACATTTCACATGTAAAAAGCATTTTAAGGTGCTTTACAGAGGCATAATCAGACAAAAATGGATGCTGAGTAAATCAAAGAAATTAAACTGTTAATGAAGAGTTAAAAAGTACATTGTTTTTGTTGTAACGCCTAATAATTGTAAGAAGCTAATCAGTCAAAAATGCAACTAGCATGCATATGATTAAATTAGTGAACTAGTTATAATGGCAGAGAGCAAGTCTTCTCTTATTACCACTTAAATATTTTCAGGAAAGGCCAACTAGTTTGTCACTTATCATAGATTTGAGACTTATCTGGTAATTTTTTTACAACATTTCTCCAGTTGCGTTTTTAGTGAAGATGTTTCAGTTGCTTTTTGAAGCCACATAGGAAGATTACGAAATGCAAAGAGAAGCAAGGCCAATACCATCAGCACCAGCAGCATCAGTTGCACTAATTGCTTTCTCCTCTGTCACATGCCCCTTCACAGGGCAGAGGAGAAATAAAAACCCAGATGGAGGGGACTGCAGGCAGAAAATCAACCATCTCAACTAGTTTTACCATCGGTGCCTCAAGAAGCTTAGGTTCTCCGAAAAGGTCATTGCTACGATCTTCAGCCTCCTGAAGGAGATGAGCTTCTCAGTGGAACAGATTTTCATTCCTCGCCAGTGACCAGAAAGGTACATATCAGCTGAGGACCATTCTCAAGCCCCGGCTGCTCACTTGTCTGGGAACTTCTAGCCTTGGAGAGCTCACGTCACTGCAGATCTTCAGAACCCACAGTAAGGTTTCCAGTTAACAGCTTTCCTAGCTCTCCTCTCCATTCCTGTGGTCACTGTAGCTTTAAATGTACAAATGTTGGTGAGCCTTTGCAACCCATGTTCCGTTAATTACAAATCTTTTCTTTGACAGATCCTGCATGTCATTGTGTGCTTGTTCCCTAACTGGTTGGAGGATCTAGAAGTGGAATGTTAATTGATGAAGAAGGAAAGGAAAGACCTCAACAAAGCCTATCAACTTGGAAAACAGCTTCACAACCTGCAAATAGGTCTATCTTTCCTCATTGCCATTAATGCTGATTTGCTTCATCTGTGCAAAAATCATTGGGAGATTTATTTGAATAAAACACTATCTGGAAATCTACCACATGTTGCTTTATAAAAATTCCTTTATTACAGCACAACTTACATTCATTCCACGACTGACAGCAGTGGCATAATTAATCATTCACCCCCGTGCTAATCCTGCATTGTTTACAACACAGCCTTCTGTTTCTCTTGAGCGGTTATGACAAGATACAGAGACTTCAAAAACCCCTTTTGCAGAATCACAGAGAAGACCAAATAAAACGGGTGAATTTAATAAAACAGCAGCAGAATAACCTGAATGCATTATGTTTAATGGTCATTCCTAAACATTTCAATTGACAATAATGGTATCTCAGTGCATTCGCTGCTACATTCACAAGAACAGGCAATATCACTCAGTGCAATTACACATTCTTTTCTTTCAAACGAGGATCCTATCTAGACTGAGGATTTTTGAGACACACTGTATTGTGCTGATGGTCCTAGGGATGCTACTGACAGATGTTGGTCAAACGTAATTTGATGCAGTGAATTGAGAGAGCAGACTTAAAACTCTGTGAGCATCCACACAACTTTTCATAGACATAATCACCTTACTAGTGGTAATAATCTTTCATAACACTTCTTTTTTCCAAAATCAAACTGTTAATTAATACAAATCCAGCATTTTCTATAAATCAACACTATTTTCTGTGAAAATTGCCCTGTAAATTGCTTGAACTATGCTCTCAAAATAGGTTTAATCTGATTAGTTAAAGGAGGGTATTCTGTTTGTTTTCTCCATCTCTGTGGTAACATTGATCTAAAGGAGATGACATGGCCTTTTATAAGCTGAAAGAATATTCAGATACACAAGAGAATATTTAAGTCAAATTGCATGTCTGTTGTTGCCTGTAATAGAGGAAAGTGTGTCACTTGATTGTGAACATACAAGCTTCGCAGTCAGGAAAATAACATCAAGCCTGCTTATACCATGTTGGCTGAATCACCAGGATTAAATAATTACTACCGACCCCTCCCAGAACCATTTAATCACATGGACGGGACATACTGTATATATCGTGTGATATCATAGAAGATCAAAATGCAATGGTTATACAATATGGAGTCAGTAGGTAATTGCAATGCTGGGAAAAAATGTTTAGAAATTGGAACAAACCAAAACCATATAGATTGTGATGTGAGAACGTTCCCTTGTTATGAGGACAACAAACATTGAGTACTGCACTTGGCTTCTTACTGGGACATGAAAGTATCACACTTTATCTTGATCTGTGTAGAACCTTCTTCTGAAAGGAAGACTGAAGTGATAGGGGACAAAATGTAGAACGTGATATCCATGTTACATTAAATTTAACATCTTCTAAGGATTTGTGTGATTATTACAAATGATTGACAAGAAAAGAACTGAAACTTTGCTATGTGTATCAACCAGTTTTGTCAATTGCTTGGAAAGAGGATTTTCTTTGAATCTCAGCTTTATAAGAGGCTTACAGACATACGTCGTTATAAATTTTCTTGGTCTTTGTTACATGCAGCTTCTCTTCATTCATTAAAAGAGAATTCTCTGTATCTTCTCTCCAGCAGTGGTAAACTTCATCTAGCAGATATAGGAAGGTCCTTTTTATAAGCCCAAAATATACCCAGGATATAGTAAGAGGTGATTTATGCCAAAATTAATGACTACATTTGCCTCTTATAGAGAGAAAATAGTGTAATTAAAACATAATGGAATGGAAATAGGGCAAGGCCAATTGGTCCCTTGAGAATGCTCCATCATTCTATAAAATCATGATCTGATCATAGCCTTAACCCCACTTTCCCATCTGCCCTCTTTAACAATTAATTCTCTCACCCTTCCCTGAATTCAATGCCTCAAGCTCCATTTATCTCTATGGTAAAGAATTAAGATTAATGATTCTCTGAAAGAGAAAAAAAACCTCACCTCTGTTTTAAATGGGAAACTGTATGCCTTAACACTATCCTGCATCCCACTTCATTTAGATTGTTACTTGAGTCGTCTGCAACAGTATTTGTCTGCCACCTCACACTTGGTGAGCTGACAATGTCTAATGGCTCACCGTGTGCTAAATCCAAGTCTATTCCAGCCTTCAGGGTAAGTGTAGTTCCAAATACCAGGGCCACTTCATCAGTGTTGTTCAGTTGCTTGCTCCTTCCCTCCTTAATCAGCTGTGCTGCTGCTTCAGGTGGCCTTTCTTGGGCATTTGAAACTCAGAGGGGGAAGGTGTTGAAGAAAGGGATTGGGGTAGGAAGCAAAAAATTCATGATCATGGCAATCAGTTTGCTCATCATGTCAGGTAACAGGATGAGAATGCCCTGGAAATTGGAAGGAGGGAAAAGGCGAGACAATGTCATCATCTTTAATGAACTCAGCAATGTCATATGTTGCAGACCCCTATTCAGGGGGCCCTATGATGCACAAAAGCAACTCCTCTCTAAGGGCCAGGAATTACAGATGTTCTTGCCCCCTGCTGTCTCAGCTCTGCAGTTTTCTAGTGAATGCCAGCTTGTTATACCAGAGAGATGGGCCAAATGTCTATAGTTGTTAGCAGAGTGTCAGAGTGCTCCCATTGATTCACAGGGCTGGATTTTACTCTGCCCCGCTGGCTTGTTTGACTGCAGCCTTCCCACTGTCTAGCTGGCCACTCCTCCCATTCCTTAGACAACATGTCCATCCTGGGCCTCCTGCAGTGCCACAACGATGCCAGCCGAAGGTTGCAGGAACCGCACCTTGTATTTCGCTTGGGAATCCTGCAGCTCAATGGTATCAATGTGGACTTCACAAGCTTCAAAATCTCCCCTCCCCCTACTGCATCCCAAAACCAGCCCAGCTCGTCCCCGCCTCCCTAACCTGTCCTTCCTCCCACCTATCCCCTCCTCCTACCTCAAGCTCCACCCCCATCTCCTACCTAGTAGCCTTATCCCGCCCCCTTGACCTGTCCGTCCTCCCTGGACTGACCTATCCCCTCCCTAACTCCCCACCTATACTCACCTTTACTGGCTCCACCCCCGCCTCTTTGATCTGTCTGTCTCCTCTCCACCTATCTTCTCCTTTCTCCATCTTCTATCCGCCTCCCCCTCTCTCCCTATTTATTTCAGAATCCCCTTCCCCTCCCCCATTTCTGAAGAAGGGTCTAGGCCCAAAACGTCAGCTTTCCTGCTCCTCTGATGCTGCTTGGCCTGCTGTGTTCATCCAGCTCTACATCTTGTTATCTTAGATTGTCATTCTGTTCCTTTTTACTTTCACTGCCCTGGAAATCTGGCCCAAACTTCTGATTCAGACCTCATCAGAAATGTGGAACATTCCTGTTTGGGAAATCTTCCAGCAAAGTGCTGGGTCAGCACTGGAGACCAAACACCCCTCATTTACAGCAGTACCTGCTGCGTTCCAGATTTAAAGGCCCAAAGCTTCTTTGACAGGAAGAGTAGTGTGTAAGGTAAACGAGGGAAGTAAAGTTACAAGTGAGTGGCTGAGGGGGTTTGGAGGGGGCAGGTAAGTTGGTAAGAGCATAGGGTACCAGGTAGATAGATGAAGAGGTAGGGAGGCAGCCAGGTGAGTGAGGGGGGGAGGGTGGGTCAGGTTTCAGGAGTGTGGTGGAGTGTTGTGGAGGAGGAGTGGGGGGAGATTGGAGTGGGCCCAGATATGAGTGGGGTTCAACTGTTATGGGGTGGGGTCAGGTATGAGGCAGTTAATTGGGTGCTGTGGGGAAAAGGAGTTCCGGGTGTTAGGTGGGGTGCCAAAATGAACAATTGCATATGTTCTCACACTATACTCCATTTAACAGATGTTTGCTCAGTCACTTACTTATCTCTCTCTCCCTTTGAAGCCTCCTTATATCTTTATCACAAATTATCTTCTGTTTATCTTTGTACCACAAGCAAATTTAGCAACCATACTTTCAGTCCATTCAGCTAAGTCACTTACATGAATTATAAACTGAGGCTCCAGCACTGATCCCTGTAGCACACCACTCCTTACATCTTGCCACCCAGAAAATATCCCATTTATGCCCAGTCTCTGTTTCCAGTTAGCCAGGCAATCTTTTATCCACATCAATCGGATAACCACCACCACTACACCCACCACCCACTCCCCGTGCCTCCCCGCCCCGCCACCCGCCACTTTTATTTTCTGCAATAAGCATCGAAGTGGTACTTTATCAAATGCCTTCTGGAAATTAAAGTACAATATATCCTTCAGTTCTCCTTTATCCATAGCACATGGTACTCCCAAGAGTTGCAGTGCCACCAAATACCACAACCTTGATGTTTGCATAGGATATTCAAGATAAAGTTCTGTTGTGCAATGTTAACATCAGGAATCTTTATGTCAAATTTACTTGGATGAATTTGATTATAAATTCATCAAAAAATATACAAACTCTACACATGCAATACATAACTGCCATGTCTGGTTTCTGAAGGCAAAAAGTGCCACAGGTGACAGTGAATAATTTCTGGTTGCTGTGATCTCAGGACCATATAGGTGCTTCTGTCTGTTGACCAAACATACAGATTGTCAGAGAAAATTGCATTAATATCAATATTTCAGAAAGTAAATTGTTCAGGGAAACGCCAAGCTAGCAAATTGGTCCAAGAATTATAAACCAACGTCAGGTTTAAATTATTTAAACAAAATAGCACGCAAATATTCTGAAATAGACACATTGAATCAAGGTAATTAAAATGCTATTAAAGACAAGGTTAAGATTTTTTGCTATTTCATTAATAGGCATAGTTAGAAAAGATACACTTGTACATCCATTTTCATTGAAAACAAAATAGCAAGGCTACTCCTCAAAATTCTGCTGAAATCACCATTATAGAACACTTGTCCAGGCAGAATGGTGCTAATATTTGAAATTATTTTAGATACAGTCAAATGGAACAGGGTAACAGCTGATGTTTCTAAAGAGATGAGATTGAGTTGAATGAAGCCTAAATTAAAGGTCCTTTCCACATATTCAATTTATGGCATTTATTTCAAGTTGTGCTAAACACTAACAGGTTTCCAAGCAGTCTGTGTGTGCACATCTGCTTATACCTCTTCCAAATGGACCACTCATTGAAAAGAGTGCATTAAATGGAAAAAATTGTATAACACTTCTTTGTATTAATTTATTTCAGGTCACTAAATGGAACCAACAATTAATTCACCTTTTTAAAGAACTTGGGTAATTGCCTTGAATGTCTTGGTTCTTTATTCCTTTTATACGAATTGCATTTTACCTTTCTTTGCAGCTGACAGTTAAACAGAGATGGCAGATGTGCTCAAACAGTGGCAATGAGGTTTTGAAAAGGTCAAACCGCAAATAACTTTAATTGTTTTTCCTATGTTATTCCCTTTGTACTATTATAGATATCAGCATACGCTGATGGTTCTATGAAGACGGGATATTTTCCCCCAAGCTTATTGTCAAATTTGTGTGTGAACCAATTAAAAGGTTTATTAGATTCTTTGAAACTATGGGCTCAATCTTCTGATTTTCATTTAAAGTGTGGGAGTGGGTGCGATATGTTGTGTATAACACACCTCCCCCGACAACACAGATAACTCAGGAGATCACACACCGATCAGCTTCTTAAGAGCTGACCAGTCAGTGAGCGTTGGTGAGTTTTGCGGTTTATTGCAGGCTTCAGCACTGGCTACCCAGCTCTTTAGAAACTGCACTTCAGGGAGCTAAAGATTGCCAGTTGAGGCCTACACACTAAGGAATAGAGCAGCAACAACGCAGGAATAGAAATAAAAGTAGCCAATCCAGACCATTCAGCCTGCCCCACCATTCAATACAATCATGACTGATTGAACACTTCAGTACCTTTTACTTACCCCATCCCTATAACCTGTAGGCCACTGGTAATCAGAAATCTCTCAATCTCTACCTCAAACATACTCAAAGACTGAGCCTCCACAGCTCTCTGTCATAGAGAATTCAAAAGGTTCACAACCCTCTAAATAAAAACAATTCTCATTTTGGACTTAAATACCATCCCCTTTATTTTTAAATTGTGCCCCCTGGTTCTAAATTCTCTCAGCAAGGACAGCATGAGATAGGAGGCAAAATTTTAGCAGTACCCTTTTCACTATTTTGAAGTTTTCAATGAGATCACTTTTCATTCTTAGGAATTCTTGACAATACAGGCCCAATTTCTCCAATCTCTCTTCATTGGACAGTCCCGCCATACCAGAAACATGTCTGGTGAACCCTCACTGCACTCCCTCAATGACAATATCGTCTTTCCTGAGGTATGGATTCCAAAACTGCACACACTACTCCAAGCTCCTATACAATTGAATCAGACTTCACTACTTCTGCACTCAAATCCTCTGGCAATAAAAGCCAGCATTCCATTAGCCTTCACAATAACTTGCTGAACCTGTGTGTTAGCCATCAGTAACCTCTTATCATTTAAGAAACATTCTGTACATTTGTTTCCCCCACCGAGGTGGATAACCTCACATTTTTCCACTTGATGTTCCAGCTGCACGGTCTTTCTCTAAACCTGCCCAAGACCCCGCTGAAGCCACTTTTCTTCTTGCATTCCCCTCACTTCAAATCATTTATATATATAGTGCAGAGCTGGGCCTCAAGTACTTATCCACTAGTCATTGTCTACCAATGTGAGAATGACCCAATTATTAATACCCTCAGTTTTCTGTCTGTTAGTTAATCATTAATCCATGCCATTATAGTAACTTCTATCTTATGTGTTTTCATCTCACTAACCAATCTACTGTGGTGGACATTATCAAAAGACCTCTGAAAATCTAAGTATGGTACATTCATTAAAACTTCTTTAATTTTTTAGTAACATCTTCAAAAAACTCCAACAAATTTGTCAAACATCATTTCTCATTCGCAAATCATATTGTCTAGGCCTAATCAGATCATTATCATGTAAAATATCTATTTATGCTACGCTTTCAAACAGATTCTAGCCTTTTCCCTATTACTGATATAAGGCTAGCAGATCTGCAGTTCTTTGCTTTCTCTCTCACTCCTTTCTTAAATACTGGGATGACATTTGCTACTTTCCTTTCAACAGGGACTATTCGAGAATCTATAGAAGACAAGTCGTTTTGCTCTTGTCACGTGGAGGTCAGGACAAAGCGGTGTTGTAGAAAGGGGTGCAAGCTTTCACCCTGCCCATGGCTCCAATTGCTCCCAAATGGCATCATTGGAAGCTTCCACCCATTATCTGGCAGGTATTATCTGTTGAGGAACTAGCCTTCCTCCTTGACAGCCAGGAAGGCAGCTAATTGCAGAGAAGACAGTAGAGGTCCTTAAATAATGTTAATTGCCTTAATTGGTGGCATGTTTAGAAGGTCACTCATGGGTCTTTTTAACCAGAAATTAATGGTGGGGTGACGAGAAGGGGATGTGCATCTTGCCAGGGATGTAGAAATAGACTAGGAATATAATATTTAGTCAATAGTGCTTTTAGTATTTTGCTGTATCATAAAATGTGAAATCTTGTTATGTCACCCTTTCAGCTATTACAGAGGTCTCTACAGAGATTGTAACTCATAGCACAAAGTGAATGTAGTATATAAAGCACTGTGTGGATTCAATACAAATGAAGCAACAGCAATCAGATACAGGGTGTTTAATGAATGCAAATGAATTTTAGCACAAAAGAGGATTAATATTTTTAAAAATAATGTCCTATACCTTTACTTACCAATATTTATTAATTCCAAATTAATGGAGGGTTAAATGAACCATTTCTAGAACTAGCATTTTTATTCAAAGATTTTATTTAATTAAGTTAACCTCAATTTCCTAGTTGCAGTGATGGGTTTTAAAATTAAATCTCTGAATTATTAATTCCAGGCCACTAGATTAGTAGTCCAGTAACATAACCACAACATCCACATTATTATATTGCTCCTTCTCTTTGTTTAAACAGCATTCTTAATTAATTTCTGACTGCGAAATCCACTGATTCTAGTAATAATGTTGGATTGAAAATATTTAAATAATGAAACAATAGTTCCTGATTATCAAAATAACAGGAGAGGAAGAACTAAAGAAAATATAGTCCAAATTAATGAAAAAAAATGATGAATCTTCTTATTGCGCCTTTAAGCTATAGTGCTATATAGTGCATGTGCTTAGCAACCTGAAATATACACTTACATAAAAGATTGAAGAATAGTGTGGAATGCATTACTTGTGTTATTTCTGCACAATTTCCAACCATTATCTATACTTTCATTTATTTCAGGTGAGTCCTTCTTTCATTTGGAAATATGTACCATGCACTGATGGAAGGATGACCCAAAGTTAGAAGTCAGGTATTTTGTGAGTCAGTCTCCACTACACAAGATAGGAGTCATATTTTGGAAGAAGGGAGCAGATATATTGTTGCTAGTTTTGCTGATGATGCAAGGATAGATAAAAAAAAGAGGTGTGAAGAGAACAATGAGATTACAAAGCAATATAGATAGGTGAAGTAAATGGACAGATTTGGCAAATGGAATATAAAGTGACAAAACATGAAACTGCCAGTTTGCTTGGAAGAATAAGGAAGTATATTATCTAAATGGTTGTGCAATTGCAAATCTCTGATATGCAGAGGGATCTGGGTTCAAGTGCATGAATCACGAAAGATTTGCAATAATTAAGAAAGCAAATAGAATGTTATAATTTACTGAAAGGGAAATTTAATACAAAAGTAGGTTATGCCACAGTTATACTACATTAGGAATACTATATCAATATTGGTCTCCTTATTTAAAGGAGGATATAAATGTTTTGGAAAGTTTATAAGACTAATATCTGGAATGGGCAAATAGTTTTCTGAGGAAAGGTTGGACAAACTTGGACACTTTTGTTTTTCATTATAAAAACCACCTCTGGAAATATCTTAGCAGATACCATTTCACCTCTGTGGTCTCGATATCTTTCCATAAGGAACACACCCAAAACTAAATACAATAGGTGGAATTTTCCCGTTTAAATTAAAAGAATGGTGCCATGCATTTGGTTGGCATGAAAACTGCTAATGACCAGTCCAGCTTATACCACTGATCTCATGCTTCTCAGCTTATTATCTATGCAGGTGTGAGTTGAGAGAATTACTCGGTCAATCACGTGGTGACTGGGCCGGAGGATCTTGACATGGAGGAGACCTGTCAGGCTTGGAGGCCTCTTCAGATGCTGCAAACCAAGAAATGCCCATCATGAGGTGGTTACTCCTATGAATCTGGACAATGGAACCTAAGGTAGCCAACCTTGCTCCCAGGTTTACTGTAAACACTGCTGGATGGAGTAACCAAGAAAAGGTTTTATCTTCTTCTTCGCTGACCTGATAAGGAGGTCATCCCATCAGACCCAGCCAGCCTGGGTAGAGATTGCAGCATGTCTCCACGGGAAAGTGGGACAGCGAACAATGGAGAAAGGTCAGAGATCTCATGTCTTCCACAAGAGTTAAGTGGCACCATCTTCTCTCTCTGCTACCTCACAATCACAGGACCATCACTTGCTCTGACAAACTCTGCCACTACACACATACCTCAACAAAGCTGATAAGCTACAACTCTCAGCATCATGGGCACATACAGCTCATCTGCTCATAACTGCTAATATTTTGCACCCTCTATGTGCTTCTTAGTCACTCCCTGGGGACTTTTCACTACTTTGCATTGTTATGCATGCTCACAAACTGCTCCTGCACCCATTCCCATCACAGTAAAGCCTTCTCTTTATCTTATTACTGCAAAACTGTCCCACAACCAAGCTGTGTGAGACAAGACCAGCAAGGGTTTGGTGGACATTAGGCTCCTCATCTCCTTTGAGGAATGAACTGTATAACTAGCCATGGAAGAATGGGTCAGTTCCTGTGGTGTCAGGGGGAACAGGAATGAGCCAACAACTCAGTAAGCAACATTGTGCTTTGTTCTTCTTGGATGAGAACAATTTCTCCATCTTCACCAATTAATTCCCTCACTTGCCTTGTGCAGGCACTAGTGCACCCAGAGAACTTCAGCAAGGAAAAGGGCACTTAAGCTAAAGGTAAGGTGTAGAGGAGGATCCAAATAGTGTGATGTCCAAATACTTCACATTCACATTCACTTCATAGGATGCGTGATGCATCCACATATTTCAAAAAGAAAAGGTTTGCTAACAGGCTTTAGTAAAGGAATGTTATACCACTTAAGTCTGAGAAATGGTTGATAGTTAACTCATGTTCAGCATCATTCATTGTGCAATCCCCATAGTGAACCGATACACAACAACATTGTGTGATTTGTATAAGTGCTGTCAGATAGGATTCTTAGACATAGCAATGGTACATTGCAGTGCCGTTGCATTGTGCAGCATTGAAGGATCTGATGGAGAATTGCTCATAAGCAGTATTTTAAAAATGAATGACAACTCAATAGCCCTCTTGGTGGAGCTCAGTCATCATAGAAGTGGATGGCTATAATGTTGTCTTTGGCCCTTGAGGTTCACTGGACCACTGCCTTTTCTTCCTCTCTTGATGCTCCTCATGGACCACATCAGGATCTTAACCCACATTTTCCTCCTCAGGTAGAATGTTGGGCTTAGTTCAATGGTATCAGGATATAAAATGACCATTTCTACTGGTTTCAACTCTTGTGAGGCAAGTGGCAGTCTAATGCCTGTTATCCTGCTGGCAGTGGAGTTAAAATACCCTTTCACAACTGTGGGGAGAAGCATACCCATTGTGTTGTGTGGGAGCAAAAACAGAAATTGTTGGAAAAACTCAGCAGGTCTGGCAGCATTTGTGAAGAGAAATCAGAGTTAACGTTTTGGGTCCGGTGACCCTCTCTGTTCTGAGGAAGGGTCACCAGACCCAAAACGTTAACTCTGATTTCTCTTCACAGATGCTGCCAGACCAGCTGGGCTTTTCCAGCAACTTCTGTTTTTGTTCCTGATTTACAGCATCCTGCAGTTCGTTCAGTTTGTGTTGTGTAGGATGCTGTGCTTCCTTTGACAAACAGTGACAATCATTGTGCCATTTGTTCTAAAATGAATGCCAGTCTATTCCCACAACAGGGACCAAATACACCTTTGCTCTGAGCTCACAATACCTCTGGTTCAATTGATATTGGGGCAGATCAGTCAGTCATTCACTTACACAACGGCAGGTGCATGATGCATTACTCAGAGTAAACAATTGCATCATATTTTCAGCAACAAAATGGTAAAGGAGTGTGTTGTAGTTTTAGATAATATGGCTCTTAAAAGTTGAGAGAATTATTGGCGAACTCACAGAGCACTCCTTTATTCATTCATGGGATGTGGGCGTCACCGGCTAGGCAGCATTTATTGCCCATCCCTAATTGCCCTAGAGAGCAATTGAGTCAACCACATTGCTATGGGTCTGGAGTCACATGTAGGCCAGACCAGGTAAGGATGGCAGTTTCCTTCCCTAAAGGGCATTAGTGAACCAGATGGGTTTTTCCAACAATCGGCAATGGATTCACGGTCATCAATTAAGAATGGATTCTTAATTCCAGATATTTATTGAACTCAAATTCCACCATCTGCCATGGCGGGATTTGAACTTGGTGCCTGGAATGTTATCTGGGTCTCGGGATTAACAGTCTAGCGATAATACCGCTAGGCCATCACCTCCCAGTTACCATTAGCCATGCATACATTTCATTCAAGAAATTAGAAGATTTCTAAAATTATGCAAGTCATCTGCTCAACGCAATAAGAGTGCTCTTCACATACAACATGCGACTGCCAAACATGCCTTTGTCCTAGAGGGGCAAGGCAATAACTAAACTGCTATGCAGTCTATTCCCTTCATCTATGAAACCTGTACACAATCCCAATAAGAGAAAGTAGGAACTGCCGATGCTGGAGAATCTGAGATAACAAGGTGTAGAGCTTGATGAACACAGCAGGCCAAGCAGCATCAGAGGAGCAGGAAAGCTGACGTTTCCGAACTAGA
>NC_063348.1:22912580-22979450 GCF_021869965.1 Rhincodon typus | reverse complement strand
GTTGTCTCTGCTTTTTAGATTAATTTGTTCAATAATGATAACATATTAACATGGCCCTGTAATTAATCTCTAAGAACATTATAGAAATGCTGAACATTGGTGAAAGAAAAGGCTTCAATAATGATGCACATTTGATGTTTGCAAACATTTCACTTCTGGTGACTTTTTCATACTTATCTTAGTTTTTTAAAAAAGTTCCATTCATCAATTAATTTCTGTTCTACAAGAACAGCTTATCTGAAGCTCTGTAAGCGATGTAATCCTTTAACATTTATTAAGTAGAAAAATATTGCATGCCTTGTGAAGCATTTTGATCTTACTTTTAAATTGCGTGAACTCAGTTGTAAAATCTGATTTGAAATTCATGCACATCACAGAAAGGACCATCTGCAGCAGATGGTTAAGAATCCTAAATGTTTTCCATTCTCATATCAAAGAAGGTATGATTTGTTGTTTGCACATTGAAGACAGGCTAATATCAAAGGAGCAAAAACAGAAATTGATGGCGAAACTGAGCAGGTCTGCAGCATCTGTGGAGAGAAAACAGTGTCAACATTTTGGGTCCTGTGACATTTCTTCAGAACTGTTCAGTTCTGCCAGATTGCTGAGCTTGTCCAACTAGACATTCCCTGGTTTTGTTCCTGATTTCCAGTATCCAACATTATTTGCTTTCTATTTAATGTCTAAAGAGATTTTTCTCCATGATACCACTGAAAGGTTTAAAGAACGCAAACGGTATTAATGATCAAGGCAAAAGTGTTCCTGCAATTAAATTGCATGGACTAAAAGAAAATAAGCATTATATAACAAGGAGAAATCCATGGTTTCAGAGATAGTAGGAACTGCAGATGCTGGAGAATCGGGTCTAAGCCCGAAACATCAGCCTTCCTGCTCCTCTGATGCTGCTTGGCCTGCTGTGTTCATCCAGCTCTACACCTTGTTATCTCAGATTCTCCAGCATCTGCAGTTCCTACTATCTCTGATGTACTTATATTGGTCTTCTTTTTCATCCTCTGACTCTTGCCTGAATTTGATCATTTCTCCAGATTCTGACTCCCAGGTATGGATTACTTTCAATTAGCTAACCTCTTGACTGTTTCGTGCCCATCTGTACATTACAGGCATAATGCAGTAGGCATAAAACATTACACACTTGGAAACTCAATTACAGGATAATTTCTTTTGACTGGCTTTAACTGTTGGCTTTAACTGGCTTTAACTGTTGTACAAAAATAATGCTAATCATTGATTCCACTCTAAAATGAAACAAATTAAGAGGAAGGAGAGTTACATTTTTTATACCAATAAATATTTTTTGAACAAGAACTTACCAAATCCATTTTAACCCTTGTCTTGTTCATATGGGTAGAGGTAGGGGGCAACATGACTGGTTTGGAAGCCATCGGCCCCGTTGGTCGCTTTTGGATAGGTGGACTTGGGGCTAGTTGCTGAAGTCATGTGCAGTAAAAGATGAAAGACATCCACGGTAGATGTAAAGGGAAAGGACAATTAAGATGAAAATCAAATAGTTGGTAATATCTCTATTGAAATTTACTTCAATAAATGAGATACATAGTGGATGCAGTCCCATTCATAAACATTACCTATCTGACCACTGCTGAATTTTGTTCTACCTAACGGTCACAACAAAGCCCTTCTGAATAACTTCTTACAATAGACAAACACATTCTACCTAATCAATTATTAAAAAGCAATTACTCTGTCAGTGATTGGAAATATACGAAACTATATTGCATTGTACCTTAAAGACCAATATTAAGATAAGATTGAATCAAAATGAAATATCAGTGCAACAGTATCTGAATTATTATAGATCTAAGTCATTTTCAAGCAAATCTCCATTATGAATTAATGAGCTTATAACTTCTAAAGCTTAGGTTTTTTAATATTATACATGCCATATATAAAATTTTATTTTCATCTCATTTCAACAGGACATGATAAAAGTGGACTAACAGGCCCAAAAACACATCACCAAACACTAAAAGTTAATCCTATTTCACAGTTGTGACACATTTACTTTCCACAAGTTTAACGTTGATGAAAAGCCAAATAGCTATACAATGACATTGAACTTGGAGAATAAATAATTTGATGTCAATGTGCCAGTGTCGGACTGGGGTAGACAAAATCAGAAATCAAACAACACCAGGTTATACTCCAACAAGTTATTTGAAATCACAAGATTATAATGTGGTGTTGTGTGACTCCTGACTGAGTAAATAATTTGTGAAGACCTCAATTGATTCCAAAGATGGAGTTAGTTAACCTCTTCCAGAGTCTCACTCTGTTTTGTTCCCATGTCAACTTGGGCTCTCACTTTCAATTCAGATCCATACACATATGTGTGAAATGAAACCATTCCACATCAGTTCTACAGTTGTACTTTTAAGTCTGCTACTGTTAAGAATGGTTGTAGTCATAATCCTCATTCAAGGGTCAATCTGACAATAACAAAGCTCCAACGCACCATCAACTTTACTTATGCTATGGCACATGATTTCTACAAACAAGACTCAAAATCACGAGAATTTTCATTGGTCGTGAGGCAGTTAATTACTCATTTGACATTTCCAACACATTTCCTTTTCTTTCTCCACAAAAACCTCAATCTTAAAAGTCTAAATCTTTTGGGATAAGTTGGCTTATAATAGTGTTCAATATACTACCATTGCTCTATCACAAGTAGCAAGAGTGCCCTATAACATCCACAAAGCTACATACAATAGTTTTGTCACGTACCAATGGAATATTAGACGTGGAAGAGACTCTGCTTGCATGAGATGTGTTTCTCATAACCTGAGATAAGTCAACACATTTTACAATCATCATTTACAATATTCATCATATTAATAGCAATTAGTCACTCCAAACACATGCAACATTCAAAGTTGGGAGCATAATGAGTACATTTGACTTGCATCAAGCAAAACTGACGTGCCAAAAGATAAAACATTGTTAACCATTTGTAATCATTAATGATTATTAATTTATAGATTTTAAAAATTGCTCTTTCACTTTTTTCTAGTCTCACCTTTTAATTGATATCTAGAAACAAATAATTATATCTATCAAAACAAACTCCCTGAATGACATTGCATCTTTTATAATGGATTCTCTCTACTGTTGGGAAGAAGCAATTATAATCATAATATAAGCACTGACTAAATTGGTTCGAGTTCAGCCTACCCTACAGTTCAAGATTTTTATGATCAGGTATACTAACTAAAAATCATTCACATGGGACAAAAACACAGAGAATGCTGCACTATAGATTTGTGCCCACAGTCTTCTGTGTGCTGGATTGTACATTTCTCAACTTTTCAAAAAAATCTTGCATTTTTATAACAATGAACATTATCTCAGAAATAATTGAAGGTGTTCCCTTTCCAATGAAATACTTTTAAAGTGCTCTGTTATGGAGTCTAACATCTCATCTAAAGAATAGCAGCTCCAACAATGCTCCACTGTCTCAGCATTAGACTGGAATGCAAATCTGATTACACACGCAAATATACAGTTGAGACTTGAACTGTGCTTGGTTTGCTAAGCAGTTATTGCAGTAGCTGTGTAATTTTGTTCTGAAAGGGCTGTCTAGTATAGTGCAAATTACTGTGGTTACTTTTAGAACGAAAGTTAGAAAATGCGCAGTCCAAAGGAGGATGGCACAGCAATCATAACAGATTTCACAACACACAGTTAATACCTTATAACTACGTGGATATGAATGTTCACCAGTCAGGATATGCACAGGACTGTAACCAACTTTTGAACTATGGTTGTTTACTTCCCAATCATTAGCTGACTCCGTGCCAGCATGGGAGTAATAGCTTAAGTTGCTTTCTCTTGCTTCTGGGATGGTACCATGAGAACGGGCCAAAGCAATAGGATGGACGGGCATTGGAGGGGGAGGTCGTGGTGGAGGGGGTGGGGTAGGTTGTGGAAGAAGTTGAACTGGGGACACAGGTGATACTCTGGAACCGATGTGAGACGGGTTTGAATGATGTGGAGATGGTGGAGGTGGAGCAGGCTTTTTCCGTGATGGTGTGCCAGTCGATGATGGAATCTTGGATGGCTGTGGTAGTGGAACAAGATGAGATGCTGGTGGAGGAGGTGCCATTCGCTTTGCTGGCTGTTCAAATTGATCTAAGTTGATGTCATCAAGATCTGTGGTATGCAGTTGGAGGCCACTGACAAACTTCCGAACAGAGGTTGAAGGAGGTGGTGGTGCAGTTGACCCCTGTTAGTGGATAATAGGGGTCTTTAAACAATTGACAAACATAACATAAAATCTGTACTCCAAACAACATCCATCACTAACACTCGAAGAAACAGTCCTTTGAAGATGATCTTTCAGACAGTGATTTAGAAGAAAATCTCCAGTAAAACCTATGAGTCTTGCTGATATAGTAGCAAGCAGGAATGGGCATTGAAACAAGTTTTGAATTTCAAATGGTCCGATGAATTCACTCATCATCTAAACTGAGACCAAAACGGATACTTGGGATCATTAAACAAAGAAACATGAATGAGCTGAAATGTATTTGACATGATGCATAAAACATAGGAACATAAAAGGATGGTGAAGTCAAATCTTAATGTCTCTATGTTTTTTTCAGAAGCAAAAATATCAACATTAATTCATAAAAACTTAATTATACAGCTCTTCTGAGAAAAAGAATAACTACTGTAATGTTGGCAAGTCCGTAACATCACTGAGAGAATGCTCACTGTTTCAGACAATCGGCTATTTCAGAGAATATCTTAATTCAGTTACTTCAAAAGACAAGACCCACAAGATGCCGGACCCACTAACTGTTGTATTTCTGAATGAGTTTTGTACAATATATGATTAAAAATGTAAAGTGAAATCTTTAAAGTGGTGATTGATTCTGAACATATAATCTGGCTGAGGATTCAAAGACACTTTTTTTTAACCTTGAGTTCAGCTTTTGCTACTGATGGCAAGCATTAACAATTTTGGTGAAGAGGAATCATAGAATAGTTCTCCTGCATGTACTAGAAGTTTTCACAGTCAAAAGAACTCTCAATTCCTGCTGCATGATAGAAATTCAGTTGCATAGAAGGTAAAATCCAAGTGGTTCTCTCATCCCAAATAAATCAAAATAAAAGTAAAGTTTTAAAACAAGTTTCAGAGAAACATATTTACAGCTTCACTAAATTCACACTGGTTACAAAGATAAAACTGATGGAATACTATGAAAATGAGATACTGAACTGCACCCAGACGGCTAGATAGCTAGGGGAAATGCATTCTAAAGTGATATATTAAAAAAAAGGAATGAAATTGGACTTCAACTCTAAATTGCCTATTTTGTGCCAGACCAAAGACCAATATCACTCCTATACTCCGATATCAAATATGAGGTATGTGATTACTTTTTGTCAAAGTGATCAATATTGGTTGTTCAAGGTTTATTTGTCATTTTTATATTTGAAAGAGTTTTGTCAGCCAGTCGTTACTACAAGGTTGCCAAATTGATTAGTTGGACATAGATGTTCCATCCTATAAAAAAATCATTTTCCATTTTGCATGAAGCGATAACAATATATCATGCAGTATGCAGATGTATGTACAAGCACAGCACTGCTGAATAAATGTTACCTCAAGGGATTCATTCTCTGCTGATGAGATTTGCTCTAATCGAGTCTGGCACAGCCTCTCCACCCAATGCTGAACCTTTACCGACTCTTCCAGATCTTCACGTTCTGTTTCAGATACCTGAAGCAATGCACCAATTACTTCGCTCATTTAAACAGATTGATAAAGAGCTATAAAGTGAGAATCTAGCCTGGTAAATCCTACTGTAAAGAGAAAGGCAAGTCTAAGCAGACAAATTCTTCAATTAAAAACTGAAAAAACTGTGGATGCTGTTCTCAGGAAGGATCACCAGACCTGAAATGTTAACTCTGATTTTTCTTCACAGATGCTGCCAGACCTGCTGAGGTTTTCCAGCAACTTATGTTTTTGTTATTTTCTTCAATTGTCTATTGAAAATGAAACTTTTTGTCATGAATGTGTTCTACATTTTAAAAAGACATTGGTTTCCCCTCTGTCAGCTCGTCAGTGGTCTACTTTTCAATTTGGCTTTGTGATGTCACAACATCCAATGTCTTCTACTTCTTTTAATGCTAAGTAATCTTCACTCCATTAATTTTCTCCTCTGCCCTCCTAAAAGTTCTGTGAGGGTAGTTTCAATGAATGCTAGAACCTTCTAGTGTTTCATCAAAGTGGCATTGTATACACAAACCTCAACAGTGAGTGACACAGACTCATTACAACAAAGTCCTAAGTCCCATTTATCACCATGCCCTGTAACCCTGCAAATAATACTTGAAGTGCCTATCTAAATTATTTTTGAAATCTTTTGCAGCCACCAGTTCTCACTTTCAACAGGGGTTATAGGCACAGTTATTAGTAACAGGAACCTTTGTCGATTGCTCCACCTAGTATAGAGTCACACAGGTTAACTGTTTTGTCTATATTGCTGCATGGCTGAGATTAGCAAATAACAACAGCAGCACAGACATAAGGATTTGAAATAAGTTCTTCTTGCTCTGTCTGATCCATCAATTGTTTTCAAACTTCAGGAATCCTCCCTATTATTGATGCCATTTAAGGTTCGTGTCAAATAATATTTCCATGAGAATACATTTTATCAACTTATGGGTGTAAAGAAGAAAAGGTACATTTCACTTTATAATTTAATAGAAGAGGCTTGACAGTAAAAGAGATATAACTATGCTGCATATCTTGTAAAAATAAAATGACATGTACCAGCTTTTAAAAATATATTGTCAATATGGACTGCTTGTTCTTGATTTGGAAACCTGGTGCCAGTGGCTAAGAACAATGGTTTTAAAAATTGGCTTCATTGAAGAGCATCAAATAAGATTTAAGTACTATGAATTTGAGGTACATAAGAATAGGGGCTAAAAGTAAATGCAGAGGAACCCTAAAATTCATATAGTTACTTTTTCACAAGGCATTATATGGAGGCATAGAAGATAAATTAAACAAGCTGGATGGATGGAGTTGATTTTCTCTCTCATTTAAATTAAAGGGAATAAATATCATATAAATGAATTCTAATTCGGTAATCTTCAAAGAAGCCAGAGAAATTACTAATATTATCTAACCTTTCAGATTTGGGAAAGTTTAATGTTACTTTTGGACTACTGTATTGAAAGCACTCAGGTAGATTAAATATAACTCATTTCCAAACATCTGGTTGCTAAACTCTTTCGCAGAAAGAGGAATATTCTTTCACCAACAATGAAAGTAAACTCCACAAAGAATCCTCCAAACATCTTGTGCGCTCTTCAACAATATGAAAAGTGTGCATTCCTTAACACACCTTCTAATAACACCAAATTACACATTACTTAATAATCACCTCCAAACAATTGCAGTGCAATCTTCAACCTTCCCTCTCCCCAAGCAAATTCCTCTCATTTCATCGCTAATGTTGTCAAATATCATACTTATTGTCAATCTGTCAAAGTACAGAACTATATGAAAATCCACTGGATTACACATTATATCTGTACTAAAACAAAAACAAAATTGCTGGAGAAACTCAGCAGGTCTGACAGTATTGATGGAGAGAAAGCAGGGTTAATGTTGAGTCTAGACCTGGAATTGAAATGTTAACTTTCAGAATTGCAATCTTAACTCTGCTTTCGCTCCATCGATGCTGTTGGGCCTGCTGAGTTTCTCCAGTAAATTCTGTTTTTGTTTTATATTTGGTAATGTTAGGGAATTAGATTGATTTCTATACTATTCATGGAATTGCTCTAAAAAACATTTTTGAAAATATAGTTAAGAAAAGTCTTCATTAATTCCACATATCAGAGGATGATTTAAATTGTGAAATCACACAAAATATTACTTAGAAGTAATTGATCTGATCACTTGCAGTGCCAATATACCTCTTGGACCAGTCGATTTATTTTCAATTGTTTTTCTTTCTCCAGCATCTCCTCTTTCTCTTTTGCGAGTTTCTGTTCAAATTCCAGTTCCTTTTTATTCTTCCTCTGTTCAAATAATATTTCAGCTTTGGACCGCTTCCTCTCCTTCCCTTTCTTACAAGTTTTAATATGGAGATGTGTTCATGAAGAAGCTCTGAATTACAATCACTGGAAACTACTCAAAAATTAGACCCACTACAGCCACAGCAATAGAAATATAATATGCAGAAATTGAGATTATAAAATCCTCATTCCTCAACACATCCAAAATTCAAAACATGCAAGTACAACATAGATATATTGTAAATAAACAATTGTTAAGGAATTCTATATTTAATTTCCTTGCCATCCTTTTGTGATTCCTTCCTCTCATGTCAGTTGAGACAAGGTTAAGGCTATAAGGGGTGAAGAACAGTCATGCTCTTCAATGTTAGTGTTCAGCTTGTAGCTATCTCATTCTTTACATGGTACGTCACTGGAGACATAATACGGGTGAGATCAGCTTGTAACTATCTCATTCTTTACATGGTACACCACTGGAGACATAATATGGGTGAGATCTATCTCACCACGCAGTATTTTAATCCTCCTCAGTTTGGTGAATGACTGGTGGTTTATGTAAGGAGTGGAACAAGGGTCAATTAAAAAAGGAAAATCAACTGAAAAGGTCATAGACTCAAAATTATTCCAGTGCCACTAACCATTTGTATTTTTTATTTGTTCTATTGGGAAGTCTTTCATTGCCATTTTGCCACTCATCCATCTGCCAATGCTTTGCTTCATTTTATTTTTTTCCAATTTATAAAACGTATTATATATTTCAAAAATATCATGCTGAACTAATACTGAAATTTCCTACCTTAATGCTGTACATGTAGGATAAATGGTGGTGTAGTGGTAATGTCACTTGACCTGTATTCCAGAGACTCAGAATAATGCTCCGAGTACACAGTTTCAAAGTCTACCATGGCAGCTGGTGAAATTTAAATTCAATTGATAAATCTGGAATATAAAACTAGTCTCAGTAATGGAGACGATGACGATTGATTGTTGTTAAAAATGCATTTGGTTTGTGAATGTTCTTTAGGGAAAGAAATCTGTAGGCGTATATGTGGACTTAGAAAAATGGTGTTCACTTTTAACTGCCCTCTGAAATAAGCAGCAAACCACTCAGTTCAAGGGCAATTAGGGATGGACAACAAACATTGCAAATGGCTAGTGACACCTACATCCCATGAAAGAAGAAATAAAATCACAGTTTGGTCAATGTCAGTTTAACATTTGTGGCTTATTTTACACATGACTGCTGAGGGCTTAATTTTATAACATTTCTTACAATCAACTGAATCATAAACAAATATCAGGAATTTGGTGTATACCAATTATTAATCTGCTATTTAGTTACATGCTGTGGCTATGGTTTTCAATCTATGTATTTTTTAAAACTCTCAGCAGAGGTCACCAAGACAACTTTTTTTATTGGTTATGCATAATAAGTAATTGCATAATTCACCAGCAACAGGCTGGTGGATTGGGGGGAGACTTGGAGGTAGCAAACAGAAAGCTACTGACAGTTAGATGTGAGAGGAGAGTTTGTTATAAGGCTATTGTGTCGAGGTGCCCTGAGCAGCAGAATTTTTTTTCTTGCGTGAGACCTCGAGGAGCACAACTAGTTTGCTTTGCCACACTAATGTATTTTTTAAAACTTTCTTTGGTGAGAATTTTTGGCTTTGACAGCTATAGCTGTTGGGACAGTATGGATGGTGCTGTATTCTAAAGCAATATAAAATTTCAGTCTTATAACAAACTCTCCTCTCACATCTAACTGCCAGTAGCTTTCTGCTTGCTACCTCCAAGTCTCCCCGCAATCCACCAGCCTGTTGCCGCTGCTTTTCACACAGGAAAGGGAAGCAACTGCCTGCTGTCATTCAAGCGCAGTTCAGTGCTTAAAATTGTCACGATTTTCAATGACAACTCCCACACAGGATTTTCAATCATTTCTGCCTTCATGCTAGGAATTAAAAATGGCCCTTCATTTTTTTGTAGAAATTCCTAAAATTAAGAGAGCAATATGAAAATCCGCACGCAGATGCAGAACAGGGAAGTATTAATTTAATTCTCTTTTATGTGCTGAGTCAGCTGACATTGATTGAGGAGGATATTGGGACACTAAGGTGTGCTACTTCTGCAACAAATTCACTTCTGATCACGATCTTTTACTACCTACGTAAAATATGCTTAGGTGTATCTTGTTGGCAGGACATTGCATGTTGTGATGCCTGTTGCAGTTGAATATATTTACATTCACAGTCTAAGCCCACTAAATGAAGAATAGTATTTGGCTGAGCCTCTGTGGAGCTGTGAACACCCAATGGAGACTTCCAGATTCTGAATTGGTGCCTTCAACGATGGTAGGTTGTGTTTCATGTACAATTTGAAGTACTGAGTCCTCGAGTTCGGGATATATTCAGCTAATCAGGATTGTGGACAGGTTATTAGTTTGAGTTTTGTTTATTTGTAAGTGAGATACGTCATTCAAATATTTTGATTACCATGTACCATGTAAATTCACAAGCTAACTTCTCTGGATAGTCATTATGTCACAAAAAAGTGATGACATGTACTTTCATGAACTATTTGAAAGTGAAACAGCACTGTCAGAAAAAAAAAATCAGAACTTAGATAAAAATTAAAGTGAATCCACACAGAAACAAGCAAACAAACAAACAAACAAACAAACAAAAGCAGCTTGTCACACAGTTAATACTCTCTACCTTTCGGGTAGTGGGATATTTGCCATCGTATCGATAAAACCAACCAATTGCTAAGAGTGAAAGAAAAAAGTAATGATGTGAGCGTAATGCAGCATAAATTATTCAACACAGATTGCAGTCTGGGCTGTGTCGGTGCACATACACAATCCTGAGATTGCCATAACATCATCACTGGAAAAAAAAAATTATGTTGTGTGGAATGCTGGACAATCTTTACCAACTTGTACCATACCTTGCAAGCTGTGATCCTCTCATTCTGGTCATTTCTAAAGCTCATAAAGTTCAGTCCTAAATATGCCAGACCTCATGTCACATTTCAATATCACTTATTTCTGTTGACATCTACAAGATACTCACCAATGAAACATGGAAAATAACACCATGCTCTAGAAACTGAAAGAACTGCGAATTCTGTAAATCAGGAACAAAAACAGAAGTTGCTGGAAAAGCTCAGCAGGTCTGGCAGCATCTTTGAAGGAAAAAAACAGAGTTAACATTTTGGGTCCAGTGACCCTCGGGCCAGACCCTTCTGAGGAAGGGTCACCAGACCCAAAATGTTAACTCTGATTTTTTCCTTCACAGATGCTGCCAGACCTGCTGAGCTTTTCCAGCAACTTCTGTTTTTGACCATGCTTTAGAAGCGTGATTAAAATATCTCTGACTTTGTCTTAAGTAAGTGACAGCTACATTATATGAAGATCTGACTGTATTTGAAAGCACAGAATTCAAATGCAAAGTTTTGATAACTGGAAGATGCGGACATTTTGCATTTTAAGAGTTCTACATGAAAATATTCCTTTGCTTTAAAACAAAATTAGTTGTTGCACAGTTCGTATGCAAGTATTAAACAATCTTTGGAGGCAGGAGAAAGAAGTACTAAACTGTGCAGATCCTGTTGCACACAGTATCCCAGCTTCAGGCAGCACTCCTTTTGATTGGCAGGTGAAATTTGAATACAGCACATATGCTCAGACCCAAAGCTATAATAATGGCTACCCAAACCTGCTCCTTTTTCAGCTCCATGCTTGGTTCAGCCACTTGATCCATTGCTAGCTGGCAATCTTCACTCTTATGGTCTTCTGGGAAAGAAGAATAACGGAAGGAGAGAACAAGATTTGTTTACAAAATTTATGGCGCTGGAACAAATGGATATTGTGCTGTATTTTCTAAATGAAAAATAACTTAGGAATTGGTTTGGTATCAGACAATATCAAAGTCAGATGTTGCCTCACTTCTAAGAAAGCAATTTTTAAAATGAGTAGAGAGAAACAAAGTAATATTTCTACATTTAAAATATTGACATTTCTAAATGTGTTTCACTGTAGGAAATCACAGTTGCACATTTCTACAGTTAGTCATGAAGTTGTTACAGTGTTCTAGAGTACAGATATTAAACGTGACATTTTCTGGGATTGTGTGTATCAGCAAAACAATTTGGAACAGTACAGGATCGTATCATTTTGGGAAAGAAATATTTATAGTGAAGGCAGATCAATTGTCATAACTACTACTACTCCTCTCCAATGTATCCTCTGTGCATTAGCTTTAAGAAAATCAAGAAATATTTCATGACACATGACATCGTGACACAAGTTAAATAGCCAAAGGTTAAATAACTGGATTAGAAGTAGACCAAAATTGTGCCCCTAAGGCAACATTTATTTATCTTTGTCACTGACAGAAAATACTCATTGTTTCTGCCATTTAAGGATTATTTTTAATGTTACCCAAAGTGGGTGCTATCGACATCCAACTCCCACAGCTACCTAGACCACACCTCCTCTCACCCACCTTCCTGCAAAAATGTGATCCCCTATTCCCAATTCTTCCGCCTCCGCCGCATCTGCTCCCAAGATGAGGCGTTCCATTCCCGGACATCCCAGATGTCCTCGTTTTTCAAGGACCGCAATTCCCATCCCCCCACCGACCACCACCCCAGTGGTCGAAAACACCCTCGACCGCATCTCTTGCGTTTCCCGCACCTCAGCCCTCACACCCCCTCCCTGCAATAAAAACAAAGACAGAATTCCCCTCTTCCTCACGATTCACCCCATTAACCTCCGGATTCAATGCATCATTCTCCGCCACTTCCGCCACCTGCAGTCTGACCCCACTACAAAGAATATATTTCCCTCCCCACCCTTATCTGCCTTCCGGAGGGACTGCTGTCTCCGCGACTCCCTCGTCCGCTCCACACTCCCCACTGGCCCCACCACCCTTGGCACCATTCCCTGCAACCGCAGGAGGTGCTACACCTGCCTCTACACCTCCCCTCTTACCTCTATCCCAGGCCACAAAAAAACCTTCCACATCAAACAGATGTTCACCTGCACATCCGTTAATGTGGTCTATTGTATCCCCTGTTCCCGATGTGGCCTCCTCTACATCGGTGAGACCAAGCAGAGACTCGGAGGCCGCTTTGTAGAACACCTACGCTCAGTTCGTGACAAACGACAACACCTCCCAGTCGCGAACCACTTCAACTCCCCCTCCCATTCCCTGGACGACATGTCCATCCTGGGGCTCCTCCAGTGTCACAATGATGCCACCCAAAAACTGGAGGAACAGCACCTCATATGCCACCTTGGAAGCCTACAACCCAATGGTCTCAATGTGGACTTTACGAGCTTCAAAATCTCCCCACCCCCGACCTCATCCCAAGACCAGCCCCCCTCCTTGATCTGTCCGTCTTCTCTCGCACCTATCTGCTCCTACCACCTCACTGACCAACCCCCATCCCAACTTCCTACCTACACTCACCTCTACTGGCTGCATCCCCGCCTCCTTGACCTGTCCATCTTCCCTCCCACCTATCTGTCCCTCCCTCCTCACTGACCAACCCCCATCCCAACTCCCTACCTAAACTCACCTTTACTAGCTTCATCACTGCTTCCCTGACCTGTCAGTCTTCTCTCCACCTATCTGCTCCACTATCCACCTTCTATCATCACCTCCCCCTCTATTTATTTCAGAAGCCCCTTCCCCTCCCCCATTTCTGAAGAAGAATCCAGACCCAAAACGTCAGCTTTCCTGCTCCTCTAATGCTTATTGGCCTGCTGTGTTCATCCAGCTCCACACCTTGTTATCCTCCTGGTTTAGAACACCACTGTCTGCACGTGAGATTTATGGGATCCTCATGTCAAATACAGGAGAATGGATTCTATTCCAAAAATATTCTGTTTGCATGTGATTCTGCCAAGACTACGATTTTGATGAATGCCCATTATCTTGCCAGTAGCCACAACATATTCATCCTGTGCTGGTTGGCTCTACCCACATATTTGAAGGGACACAGGTTTATTGCTCAAAGGCATGGGCTATCCACTCTATAAGAGACTAGCCATGATTATTCCACCATGTGAGCAAAGTGTACCTATAGTGACAGTCATGGAGCCACTTTAAACATTGACAGTAGGCAATCAGTCTTCATGCACAGTGCTTCTAGCGCCTTGACTGTTTAGGTAAGCTTCTCAATGTTTGTGATCCATTACTTTCATAGATGTGAATACCAATCCAGGAGTAGGAGGAGGAAGTGATGTAGGAGAAAGGGGAACAGGAGGAGGAACTAAAGGAAGCAGGAAGGAATCAGGTGGACCCATAGTGATGAAATGGGCTGGTAGAGAATGGATTATCAAATTTAGACAAAAAGTATCAATGCCCAATAGAAGAAAGCCACTGCATGTGGCTACACTTGGAAATTGAACTAGAAAAATGAGTTAATGAAAACACCAGAACAGGCTCAGTTTTTCACAGAGCTATCTGAATCTTCTCAATGAAATAAGCAAGAAAAAGCATTTTAGATAGTACAAATTTATGAAGAGAAATGATATTGCATTGTGACAAAAGACCAACGTTTTGCAGTGCCTCCCAGCAGAAGGCTTATTGCATTTTAGTGGCATACAGTCAAGCATCAACAAAAGGTTGGATAAAGTTTGGTATATATTAGGAACATAGATGGGACTACATTGAATAGCCAGTCAAACAGTCAGTGAAAATAGCAGTGGTGAAGCCAACTAGCTACGAAAAATATAGATACACAGTTCTTTTATATTTGCCCAATTGCAAAAAGCTTCAGCCAATGTTGGTAATAAACAGAAAAAGCCTCCAAATATCAGCAATTTCTGAGAAGCAATGTCCATTCTCATAATATTATGTGGATGGATGAATCTGCCTTGAAAATATTTCTGCTAAAAGTTTGGAGCTTCTGATCAGGAGAATTTCATTTAAAAAGTCTTCTCGTCTGGGATTGGTTCAGATCACACTTTGTCAATTGGGTTGCTGATGTTAAATTGTAAAACACCGGTATTGTAATGAAGACTGGTGGTCTAACCAGCATTGTTTAACGATCGATGTTTCACAAAACAAGATCTTCCAGGGTAGCATGAATAGAGAAGTGGAATGTCTGGACGACTGAACAAAAGTAAACAATCACCAATAGGGACAGCCTGTGAGCTCTGATGTTATTAAACCTGTGTGAGTGGGTTGAAATCAGTAGAGATTGTCCTCAAGTCATTCAAGAAATCTAGGATATTCAATGCAATTTGGTGGCAAGAGAATATTTATTTGTGGAAGATATGGCTGATAACGACATGATTGTTGACGATGCTGTTGATGCCATCCAAGAAGCAGATTAGAACATATTACAAGGATTAAAAATTATGAGGATTAATATTTTAGTATATATAGTTGCAAATTGGCACAAATAATTAATAAATAATTCCAGAAGAAAATTATCAAAAGTAAAAATGTTGCATGTGTTCTGCATTAAGATTCACAACTTTTGTTGAACACTGTTTAAGTGTATGTACCCATATAATTCACAAAGCGTTACAACTCTGAATGTAGGACTGTGGCAATTAAACCTTTTCCTAATTCAGTCTCAACTAATGGGGATTGCCGGCAACACAAGTCAGTTTTTGCTGCAAACTATAATTTCTCAGAAGTTTTATGCGTTTTTTTTTTGTTTGGCTATTTCAGAGAATAGTTAAGAGTCAACCAGGTTTATGTGAAACTGGAGTTAAATAAGCCTTACCAATCAGACAGAAGTTTGCCTTTCCTAATGGACATTAGTGATCTACAATGTTTTTATGACAATCCATGCTCATTTTTACTAATTCCAGCTTTTCCTATTTTGATTGATTTTAAACACAGTAGTTTAAACTAATTCTTCAGGTTATTTACATGGTCATCAGGATTGCTAGTCCAATACTACAACCATAACTTGTCCCTATTATAGAGAATTTTGTTATTCTTTCCTTTGGAGTCACACTGCATTTATTTTGGAGGTGTACTGCCATCTATTGTTTCACCCAATTTTCCTCCTCTCCAGGCCAGTGGTGAGGTAATGTGCTTGCACACCAATAATATTTTAAATCTTGGCAATTAAAAATTAAACATTCATTATAAATTTAAATCTTGTTGCATCATTCTGTGGCATTGTGATTTGGCTTCCACATCTCCCAAGCACACAATTTGCATCTTCAACTTTGCACAATTACAACACTGAGAGCAGAGGCCATAAATCAAAAACACAAGACTGTTCACAGTTTGATATTGATTTAGCATTCATACAGATATGAGGATGGCTGGTGTGGAAGATAAGAATTTCACACTATTGACAGGAGAGCACATTTTCCTATCGAAGAAGTGCTGAAAGGATTTCATGCTGTATCTAATTTATGCCTTTTCCAGATCTGAGAAAGCTTGATACTGTCACTGGAGACAATAAGTGGAAAACCTTTCATTCTTTACCACACCAATCATCACTGTAAGCATGAAGGAAATATTTAAAGTCCAATAAACTATAAACTAGTGTCGCAGTTAATTGAGGTTAAATTTATAGTCTTCTTCATCCACAGTGGCCCTTAGCTCTGACTTGAATAATACGATGAAATATTGATGAGCACTGCATTTCAGTTCTAATCTGGAATGCAATTTGCAACATCCTGAGCACCTTCAACATTGTGACATTTTCTCACAAAGGAAGCAATTTCAATAAAATTGAAATGGCAGTGTATATTACTCTTCACTGCTCATATTGGGAAAGAATAGAAAGCATTACATATGAATACCAAAACCAATGATTAGTTCTTTTTTATTATTGTGATAATGCTTTTAACTATAACATAAATCCAATGCTTTGTTTCATTATACTGTTGTGCCAGAAAACAGATGTTGCTAATACCCTCAAAGCATAAAGGCCTCTTTCATTGGTTAGAATTAATGGCTCTATATTTTTCTTTCAATTCACTTGAGGTGTGGGCATTGCTGACTGGCCAGCATTTATTGCCTGTCCCTAGTAGCCCATGTGGTGGTGGTGAGCTGCCTTTGTGAACCACTGCAGTCCATATGCTGGAGGTGACCTATAATGCCCTTAGGGAGGGAATTCCAGGATTTTGACCTAGTGGCTGTGAAGTAATGGCAATATACTTCCAAGTCAGGATCGTGGGTGGCTTGGAGGGGAACTTGCAGGTGTGGTGTTTCCATTTATCTGCCTAGATGGAAGTGGTTGTGCATTTATAAGGTGCGTCTAAGATTCTTTGGTGAATTTCTACAGAGCATCTTCTAGTTAGTACATTCTGCTGCTACTGATGGTCAGTGGTGGAGGGAATGGATGCGGTGCCAATCAAGAGGGCTTCTTTGTCCTGGATAGTGGAAGTGGTGAGTATTCCATCTTGCTCCTGATTTGTGCCTTGTAGATGGTGGTCAGGCTTTGGGGAGTCAGGTGGTGAGTTAATTGCCACAGTACTTATAGCCTCTGACCTGCTGCTGTAATCGCTGTGTTTAGTTCAGTTGAGTTTCTGGATGAGCTCCAGGATGTTGACAGTGGGGGATTCAGTGATTGTAACACCATTGAATGTCAAGGGTGGTTTAATTATCCCTTATTGAAGATGGTCATAGCCTGGCATTTGTATGCCGCAAATGTTATTTGCCACTTGTCAGCCCAAGCCTGGATATCATCCAGACCTTGTTGCCTTTGAAAATGGACTGTTTCAGTATGTGAGGAATCACAAATGGTGCTGAACATTGTGCAATTATTGGCGAACATCCCCACGTCTGACCTTATGATGGAGGGAAGGTCATTGATGAATCAGCTGAAGATGGTTGGTCCTCGGACACTACCCAGAGAAACTCCTGCAGAGATGTCCTGAAGCTGAGATAACTGACCTAAAACAACCACAACCATCTTCCTATGTGTCAGGTATGACTTCAACCAGCAGAGAATTTGACCTTGATTCCCATTAATTGCAGTGTTGCCAAGACTTCTTGATGTCAAGGGCTGTTACTCTCATCCCATCTCTGGAATTCAGCTCGTTTGTCCATGTTTGGACCAAGGCTATAATGAGATCAGGAGCTGAGTGGTCCTGGCGGAACCCAAACTGGGCGTCACTGAGCACGTTATTGCTGAGCAGGTGCTGCTTGATAGCACTGTTGATGACACCTGCCAACACTTTACCGATGATCGAGAGTCGACTGATGGGGCGGTAATTGGATGGGTTGGATTTGTCCTGCTTTTTGTGTACAGGACATACCTGGGCAATTTTCCACATTGTCGGGTAGATGCTAGCATTGTAACTGTACTGGAACAACTTGGCTGGGGGAGTGGCAATTTCTGGAGCACAGGTCTTCAGTACTATTACCTGAATGTTGTCAGGACCCACAGTCTTTGTGGTATCCAAAGCCTCCAACTGTTTCTTGAAATCAAATGGAATGAAGTGAATTGACTGAAGATAGGTATATGCGATGCTGGGGACCACTGGAGGAGGCCGAGATGGAATATCCACTCGGCACTCTGGCTGAAGATTGCTGCGAATGCTTCATTAAAATAATTTGACAGCAACAAACTTGAACAGGTACCACTGGTTGTGATGGACAGAGGACAGATGTAGTCTACTATTCTGTTATGCCTGTAATAAAGCTAAACCTTCTACCTATTTATATAATCTATCATTTATGGATTTAAATCCAGGGGTGGATCTACAGTAAAAAAAAAACAAACCTCACAGCTATTCTATGACATCACTGTCCCCATCAATCAGAAAACTGCTTTGGATTCGCATTACTGATCCACTTTCATTAATTCACTATCATAATTAAGACCTTTGAATATGCCACTGCTGGGCCGATGTCTGACAAACTAGTGATCATATTTTCTGTAAATGTTAAGGATCCTTCATTTAAAACAAATCTAACTTTTAATACAGTGCTTAGATTACGGGATAATCACAATGATGCACAGGAAATGAAGCTGATTTGCATTATGTACATTAACTGGAGTTAAAATAGATGCAAGGGAGACTAATTTAGCAGTGAGAGTCTAGAAAGTCTACTCCTTGTACTAGTCCTGTCTCTGAGCCAGAATGTCCATGCTGAAGTCCCACTACAGAAAGTTTTGTCCATGGCAGAAGGTTGATGATGTGGTTCAAACAGTTTGATGAACAGCCCTGTAATGTTTCCAGTATTTTCCCCATGATTCCCCAACAATTGGAAGATTGTATACAAAGATACAAAACAAATGGTGTGAGAATCTCATCCATATTTTTTGTTCTTGTTTGACAAGGATAAAGACACAGGCTAAAGACAATGGGGCCCTTTGTCGCTCATGAATTTGATCAAGATGTAACAACAATATTAGCTCATCTCATGGGAAAATCCAATATTTCCTGCTTTGCCGCTGCAGGAAGAAAAATAGGGACAAAAAGGTCAAAAAAAAGGTAATTTTCATTTTAGTGTCTCTGGATCCCACAAGGAAAATGTAAGCCACCATTTGCCCTTTTTTGGGTATGGTCTCAGTCTAAAACCCAGGGTTTGACTATCTGTGGTCCATTACTCTGCTTTGAGGCAGAATTTCTCAAAAAATGAACTGCAAAGGATGAGTAAGGTTGTGGGACTGAAATCAGCAAGCCATTCAGTTAGATGTAATGGATGGCTGGTGGACTTCATAGCAGTCTGTTGATGGGGTTTTTTTTTAATCAAATTTAGAAGGTGGAATTTAAATTCCTCCCTCCTACGGAAAAACTAGGCACCATTGGAATTAAAATAAAAGCTATATTCGAGCAATGCGTTTTTGTGGTCCTGTCATTTCCTAGGATTGGTTTACTAGGCAGGTGAAGCTCTCCTGTGAGTTTCATGAACACATTTATCTTCATCCTAAGATATAGATTCTATTGCTCTTTTTCTCACAAGAATAACTTGCTGTCATTGGATTGCTTGCTGTGACTTTTACAACTTGAAATATACTCTCTGTGGTTGACAAAACATGAATAGTATCTTGAAGTTTGGAATAAAAATATTGCTGTAAAGTATCTTACTTTTACTCTTCGGTGGTGGGTGAGGGGAAACATCAGTGCTAACTGATTTTGGACTTTTAGGCTGTTCTCGTTGTCCCCAGTCTTCATCCCATTCCTTTTTAAATTTCTGCTCCTCTGCTTCTATCCTGTAAAGATACAATGGTTACTCAAATCTTTGCTTTCAATTAGACAAGAGTCCACATATAGCCTGAAAATGAAGAATGTTACTAAATTGAAGCAGTTTCAGAGTTATTCAGGTGAATTACATTGAGCTTAACGTATCACATAACAGAACAGGGTGATTAGAAAAAGGTTTTGAAAAAATCCTCTTTCCAATTACTGACATCATCTTGTATAATTTAAATATGAGTTGTATTTCCTCAGCAAGGCACTTTAACCTAGAGATTTTTAAGAGAGAATGTAAGTTCATTTCTTGTGCAACTCATTAAGAAATTAACGGGTTGCATAATTGCAATTTGACTGATTAGTCTTTACTATTTTCTATTTACTAATAGTCACTATTCAGCATTCAAAAGAAACGGCATCAAATATGAATGTTGACATCTATTCTGAATGCCAATTGATTGTACCTAGCAATTTTTTTCATTTTTTGTTTGTTCATCTATATATCTGCAGTTATGTAAATAACATATTTTCAAAAATTCATTCACGGTATGTGGGTATCGCTGATTGGACCAGTATTTACTGCCTGTCCCAAGCTGCCCTTCAGAAAGTGGAGCTGAGCTGTCTTCTTGAACAGTTGCAGTCCATTGGCATTGGTATTCCCATAATGCAGTTAGGGAAAGAGTTCCAGGATTTTGATTCAGTGACAAAGAAATATTTCCAAGTCATGATGGTGAATGGCTTGGAGGCGAACTTGTAAGCCACTCACTTAAAATCATGCATTAACTAGCAAGCCAGTTTCCAACTGTCAAACATACACATTAAAATTGAAATCCAGGTATTCATTTCTAAAAGCAAGATAAAAATTGTAGATGCTGGAATTCAGAAACAAAAATCAGAAATTACTGAAAAAACTCAGCAGGTCTGGCAGCATCTGTGGGGAGAAAGCAGAGTTGATATTTTGGACCCAGTGACCCTTCTTCAGGACTGATTTTATTTTATTTTCAATATTTCTTTCTCTGAAAGTTTCTGCAGATGTCATCCGAAGGCACATAACTCATGCTAAGACCATATTGCAGATATCGGTAGATTTGAAATACTAGTATCAAGGGACTATTCTCATTCTGCAAGTCCGCTCAAGGAAAATGTTTTGACACGTTCTGGGCATCCTGTATATCACACACAATTGTTACAAAGGATCAATAAAATTGCATCACAAGCTGTGAACTTGACAAATTCCCTGTCAAATGTGACAACCACACACATTCTGCCTGAGCTAACAGCACCAACTAGAAAGTGAACCTGTGCTCTTTCTGGATCAACAGGAATTTAAAACACGGCAGACCTGCCAATAATCAAGCAAGTTAGATAGAATTCCACCAAAGAAAAAGTATGAAACATGTGACTCGTAAACCATACATATGCATAGAGTTAAGACTGGTATTTCTACTTCCAATGTATTGGTCAACAATTCACTAGTTTATTTGGCCAGCAAGGGTGAATGTTATTTTTAATAATCATTTTAAAGTGGTTTAATTTTTTTCGAGACAGAAAAAAACAGTTATTTCTTAGTGTCACCAAAATGATGTGAATAGCTTTGCTTTTATATGGCAGATAGAGTAAAAGCTCTCTGTTGGTTGGAGCCATACTTATTGACTTCAAATCTAACAGCTTTCTTTACTGGCACACTTGATCAAACACTGCCCTGATATCCAGAAAAGCCACTCTCATCTCTGAGATTCAGCTCTTCAGTGCAATGCATAGGCCAAGGCTGTAATAAGGTCTGGAGTGGAGTCTTGTTGGAACCCAAACTAAATATCAATGAGGAGATTCTTGCTGAGTAGTTGCCACTTGATAGCATTGTTAACAACAACTTCCATCACTTTGTTGATATTAGGAGTAGATTGATGGGACAGCAGTTGTTTGGAGTGGCTTTATTTGCTGTTTATGGACAGGGTATATCTGGTAAGTTTTACAAACGTACAAAATTGGAGCCGAGGTAGGCTATTTGCCTTCTCACAGCTACTCTACTGTTCCATAAATCATAATGTTTGTATCTCTAATTCCACATTCCTATTTATCCCCAATAACTTTTGTTTTCTCTATCTATCTACATACCTCCACCTTAAAAATATTCAATGACCCCATCTCCACCAATTTCTGGAGACAGCAAGTTCCAAAGTCACATGATTCCTTATACTAAATTCCTTTTCACAAAGCTACGCTGCCTCTTTCTGATTACTTTCTGTTTTTCTAAGTGCCCAGCTAGAGCCTCCTTAACAATCAATTCTAACACACTTCGCATGACAGAAATCAAGCTAACTGCTCTACAGTTTCCTGTTTCCTATCTGCCTCCCATCTTGAATAGAGGAGTTATATTTTCTACCTTACAATCTGAAATGGACTTTCAATAATGTAGCAAATTATAAAAAATTAACATCAACGCAACTATCTCATCAACACTTCTTTTAAGAGCCTACGGATGAAGTTTATGAGGAAATGGCACAGCAGCACAGCAACTCAGTGGTCAGCATTGCTGACTTACAGTACCAGGGACCCAGGTTCAATCCCACCGTTGGGCAATTGTCTCTGTGGAGTTTGCACATTCTCCCCGTGTCTGCATGGGTTTCCTCTGGGTGCTCTGGTTTCCTCCCACAGTCCAAAGATTCACAGGTTAGGTGGATTGGCTTTGCTAAATTACCCTGTTGTGTGCAAGCTAGGTGGGTTAGCTATGGCATATGCAGGGTTACTGGGATGGAGGAGTGGGATGCTCTCAGAGGGTCGGTGTAGTCTCGGTGGACTGAATGGTGGCCTCTATCTGCACTGTAGGGATTCTCTGAAATGGGGGCAGTTCTATCAGTTTGCCCAGTATTGCTTCCCTAGTGCTTCTAGTTCTTCTTTCCCTTCCACCTCCTAATTTGCAACAATTGCTTCAAAATATTTGTATCCTCTCTGGTGAGTAGAGAAGTAAGATATTTGTTCTTCATTAGCCATTTCCTTACTATCTACTGTGAACTCCATGTGATGTTTCTATCTGAGCATAAGTCTCCAGTACTACAGACAGAATGTTGCCAAGATCCATAGCTTTGCTGTGTCCAGTTCATTCAGCTGTTTCACATGGTGCGGGAAAAAAAAATCGGCTCAAAACCTGCATTCTGTGATGAAGGGGACCTTAGAAAGAAGCCTAGACGGGTCACTGCTCAGTAATTCTAGGGGAAGAAGGCTATAAACAAATCAGCTCAGTCTTCTGAACTGATGTGCTGCTTTCTTCCAGTATTGTGATTAGGGATGTTTCAGGAAACTTTTCTTACATTTATTTGTTTAATTGTCCACCACCACTCACGTGGCAAGACTGCAAAGCTTTGATCTGTTGTAAATGTTTAGCTCTATCTGTGCTCTTCCAATGTTTAGCATAGATTTAATCCTGCGTTGTAGCTTCGGCAACTTGAAATTTCACTTTAAGTATGCATGCCCAGCATGTTGTCTTGTACCCCTCATTGAATGAAGATAAAATTAGCTCGATGGCAATAGGAGACTGCAAGACATACAGGGCCGTGAGTTTACAAGTTGTGGTTAAATACTATTTGGTTGCTTCATCTCCTGGATGCTCACTTTTGAGATGATACATCTGTGTCATTTAGCATAATGAGAGTGTCAGAGCACTTTATGAATGGGAACCTGAAACTGAAGATAAGGCCTTGTTCCCACAAGGAACTGTGCAATGGTTTTTTTTTTAAAACAAGCCCATCTCATGAATTTCAATTATTTATTTTCCACATCTTGACTGAACTGATGTCTTAATTTCCTGACTCTTTCTTCTCCTTGACTTGCCCCCATTTCAACAGTGTTTCATCTGCTTCCACAGGAGGTGTGTGTAAAAACAGGGCTTTTATATTAGCTTTAATCAACAAGGCAGCACTTCTGACACATATGCTT
Source organism: Rhincodon typus (assembly GCF_021869965.1). Lineage (NCBI taxonomy): Eukaryota > Metazoa > Chordata > Chondrichthyes > Orectolobiformes > Rhincodontidae > Rhincodon > Rhincodon typus. The sequence continues at coordinate 22,955,314 of NC_063348.1, read as the reverse complement.
TGGCCTGATACTTCAGATCAGTGGACTAACAAACACTCAAAGGACCTTTACAACAGATCTTTACCCATCTCACTCTTCAGCTGAATGCCTTTCTATTGATCTAGTCGGGTGTATATCAATCAGCTGGTTTTACATCACCGTCAAAGTTGGACATTCACTTTTGTGCTCTGCTTTTTAGATAAAAATTTAATTTTATACTATCATTTCGTATCCATCATTTCAAACCTTGTTCTTATTGTGGTTATTTTATACTAAGCTATAAGGTGAGATGTGTAAATAAATACTCTCCAGACAAGATACTTCATCTGCACCAGACTGAGGGCAGTGGAATAATTTGTGAAAAAAGCTGCAGACAAATAACAGCTCTCTGCTTCAGTGGCTTGTAAATTCTAATCAAATGCAGCTTGGTATGACCTGAAATTACACAGCAGTATTTTTATATCATGGCTGTCTTCTTGATATGCTGTTTCATTTTCACTCAAACTTAATATGTCAATATTAATTCACAGATTCTTTTCCTTAGCTTCTTAAACATGCAAGCTTGATTCTTCTTAAATTAGTGTGACCCCCCAAGAGCACCAGAATGTTCACTCTGGAATGTTAGTGTTATATTGCAATCTAGATTATGCAAAACTGGCTTGTTATTCTCGAGGAAATTGCAAACAAACTAGCAGCCTCAGTTTTCCCCAGTGTTCGGACAATAAGTATTTATACTTCTCCCAACAATCTTCAATTATCACTTTTTCACGTAGTAAAATTCTGAATGTAATAATCAACAGAATATTAATTGGTTTTGAAGGAAGCTTTTTCCATGTGTAATGACACATCCTGTATCTGCCACTATGGAGGTGGAACTGAACAATGGAGCACAGTCGTGCTTTCACAAATATGCGTTTTCATGCAGATTGTGCTTGTATATGCATGAAATAAGTGCATCAAAAATAATAGGAGAACATAAAGTAATTTCTGCACCCCCAAAAATTAAAGTAGAAATTGAAATGAAAACAACTTGCATAAATAGAACTATGCACAAAAAAGGATTATTTCCTTAACCTATATGATGTCGTCTTGGATGTTATGTGGGGAAACACAGCGGCCAATTTCCATATGCCCCAGGATCTCACAAATTTATTTGTGATGATGTTAGCTAAGAAAAGAATGCTGGGCAGGAACATTCAGAACTCCCTGCCTTTCTTCCAATGACACCATGGATTGTTTGATATGAGTGAAGGCTTTGCCCAGAAAAAACCTGTGGTGAGTAGTTAGGATGATGAATAGTAAAATTGCAGATTAGTATGGATTCTGAAATGCTTACTTTGTTGAATAGACAATGCACTATTACAAAAGAAGCTGATTGCATGGGTACACCTCAGTAATATCTTGGAAGATCTTTTTTTTGCAAAGATCTTCCAACTCTGTAACATTGCCTATCTTTACCCCTGCCTCAGTTTGTCTGTCACTGAAACCCTTATCCATTCCCTTTTTTAAACTGTAGAGTCACCAATTACATTGCTGTCCTGGTTGGCCTCCCCTTACTTCACCTCTCACAAAAACATCTAAAAACTTGCTGCACAAATGATAAATCATCCCTCGACCCATTCTTGCATTTTCCCTGTGTTTGCTAACCTAAATTCAGCAATGGTGGTGGAGAATTAAACAACCCACTGGAGGAGGGAGTGTGGCACATCATTGCAAAAGATAAGGTTGAAGCATTTGCAGCAATCTTCAGCTGGAAGTGCTGCGTGGATGATCAAATTCGATCTCCTCCAGAGATCTGCAGCGTTATAGATACCAGTCTTCAATTCTATTCACTCCACATCATATCAAGAAACGATGGAAACACTGAATAGTGCAAAGGCTATGGGCCCCGACAATATTCCGGCAATAGTTCTGAAGAATTGTGCTCCAGAATTTGCCACGTCTCTCACCAAGCCATTCCAGTTCAGCTACAACACTGCCATCTACCTGGCAACATGGAAAATTGCCCATGTATGTCCTATACTCAAAAAGCAGGACAAATCCAACACAGCCAATTACTGTCTATCATTCTATTCTCAATCATCAGTAAGGTGGTGTAAGTGCTCATCAACAGAGCTATTGAATAGCACTTACTTCGCAATAACACTTGTTCAGTAACACACAGTTTGTCTTTTGCCAGGTCTACTCAGCTCCTAACTTCATTGCAACTCAGTTCAAACATCGACAAAAGAAATGAATTCCAGAGGCAAGGGGAAAGTGATTGTTCTTGACTGTATTTGACCAAGTGTGATATTTGAGAGTCCTAGCAAAACTGGAATCAATGGGAATCAGGACGAAATCTCTCCACTGGTTAGAGTCATACCTGGCACATGGGAAAACGCTTATGATTATTGGAGTTCAGTCATCTCGGCTTCAGGACACCTCTGCAGAAATTCTAGGCCCAGCTATCTTCAGCTGCTTCATCAATGACCTTCACTCCATCATAAGAGTTGGAAGTAGGGATGTTTGCTGATGATTGCACAATGCTCAGCACCATTTGCAACTCCTCAGATGCTGAAGCAATCCACATCCAAATGCAGCAAGACCTGGACAAAAACCAGGTTTGGGCTGACAAGTGGCAGAAACATTTGCGCCACAGTAGTGTTAAGCAACGACCACCCCCACCAGGAGAGATTTTACCCATCACCCCTTGACACTCAATATCATTACCGACACTGAACCCTCCACTATTAATATCAATATCAATACCACTGACAGAATCTGAACTGGACTAGCCATACGAGTAACTATGGTTACAAAAGCAGGCTAAAGACTAGGATTCCTGCAGTGGGTAACTCATCTCCTGACCCCTCAAAGACAATCCACCACCTATGTTGCTCAACTCAGGAGTGTGATGGAATACTGACCACTTGCCTGGATAAATGCAGGACACGATTCAAAATAAAGCATTCAAATGGACTGGCACCACATCTATAAATGTTCACTCCCACCACCCCTCAGGAGAAGCAGAGTGCACTATCTACAAGATGCACTGCAGAAATTCACCAAGGCTCTTTGGACATCACCTTCAATATCATGGCCACTACCATCTAGAAGGACAAAGGCAGCGCATACATGGGAATCCCACCAAATTCCTCAAAGTCACTTACCACCCTGACTTTGAAATATCTTGCATTTCCTCCAGTGTCACTGGGTCAAAATCCTGGAACTACCTCCTTAATAGCATCATGGGTATTGCTAAAGCAGATGGACTGCTGCAAATCAAAGCAGCAGCTTCTGGCCTCCTTCTTGAGGGCGACTAGGGCAGGGCAATAAATGTTGGTCCAGCCAGTGACGCCCACACCCAATGAATGCACTTGTTAAAAAATAGTTCCCAGTCTGGCGGTGCCTTGATTTTAAAATTCACATTCTTGGTTTCAAGTTCCTCCATAGTTTTATACTTCCCCATCAGAATAGAGTGACTGAATAATGTGCTTTCAACACAAAACCAATTGGCTGCCTGCTAACTGCAGACAGCCGATGTTTGTACCAATTTATTCTTCAATTTGTCAGATATTAGTTATAAGAATACAGAATCAGAGTTATGATAACCTCCCATTACATAAATTGACACACATACTCAGGCACGTCATACTTCAGAAATCAGTACGCAGACAAAATAAAAACTCCTTTTAACCATTTAAGTTTGATCAAAATTCTTCTAACAATTCTAGTTTGATTTTTACTTTCCCTGCATACTCCTACTAAACAATAATGCATCAGAAGTCACAAAAATATCAAAATTATAGAACCAGCAAAATGTATTTAGTTTCTCTCAATCTCTTATAATCTTTCTGTTGCCATGGATATATTGTTAAGGTAAGTTCTTCAAATCACTATTACTATAAACACATTGACCAGACCTACAGTTCCCAAGTCCCAAGATATGGATGATTAACTTTCACACATTCCTTCAGTTTCTCAGCTTTGGCAAAGAGCTGTTCTATAATGCACCTGTTCAGCTGCAAGCTGTTTTAACTCATCAGGCATTGATCCATAAACAGACCAGCAAAAGTCTTTTCCCTAGGGTAGGCTATTCAAAGCTAGGCTGCTCAAACTTAGGGGGCATATTTTCAAGGTGAGCGAAGAAAGGTTTAAAAGGGGCCTGAGGGGCAACTTTTTCACACAGAGGGTGGTTCATATGTGGAATGAACTGCCCGAAAAAGTGATAGCTGTAGGTGCTGTTACAACATCTAAAAGACACTTGGATGGGAAAGGTTTAGAGGGATATGGACCAAACACAGGCAAGTGGAATCAGTTTAGTTTGGGGAAACTTGGTCGGTGTGGACGAGTTGGAACGAAATGTCTGTTTCCGTACTGCATGACTCTGTGACTCTATAATGAGTTACAAGGGTATTGCAAACTCATTTTCCTACAGCTAGTAGTGAGAGAAGGAATCCATCATTGAAGAAAACTCTCTGGCCCTATTCTACAAACACAGCAACGAGGTGGGGCAGGATTATCATTTTAATTCTTGATTTATTTAATTATTAAAGGAGCTTTAGATTGTTCATCTCCAATGGAACTGCTTATTTAACAGACCAATATCCATATGTTGAATTAGCCAGCAAAAAATGTTCAAAGATTTAAAAACATAAGCACCAGTTTATTCCTTTCACTTCAGGATCCTTTCCTTGTCATGAAGCCAATTGCCACTGCAGGCAGAACTCCGCTCTTCTTTTAAAAACCAATCTGTTCAGAAATATTATGACACTCGTCTGGAGCAGGTGGGACTTGAACCTGGGACTCGTGGTTCAGAGGGAGGAACGCTACCACTGAACCACAAGGGCCTCAAGAACCCAGCATTTTAGCACAAAGTCTAACGAGCGTCATCAGGTTTCAAGCTACTGTTTAGTTGTTCTGTTTCACCCTAAAATTTTACCCTAATTTCTAAAACTGACATTGCTTCAGGCAGCGTGCAAATCACAACGCTTGCGTCTAAAACAGATGACAGACAAATTGTTGTCACAAGATTTCCAAATGTCTCAACTAATTAAGGCAGTGAGTAACTGGGTCATACAGATCAAGAAAGACTCCATCTCAATCTACCATCTGTGCTGATTACAGTCGGATTGGTGGTTTGAGATGCTGCACTTAATCGCAGAACCCCTAGGTCAGTAAGGGAAAATGAGTAATGCTAACATTCCTGGTTTATTAGCCACAGAATCTCACTGAAAGTACACATATTTGGATGAGGGTACTCGATTCTGTTATAGTATTCTTTGTGGATCATTGCCTGCTAACATTAACTGTCTAGATACCAAAACGAAGAATGGTTTCTTGAGGAAGACATTGGAAAGCATCCTAGTTATGTGGAACTGTATTTCACTAAGAAATCAATGTGTTCAGGAAACAAGAGGAAAATGTTTACAGAAAAGAGGGAAAGAAGTGAAATATTACTTCTAAAGACCAAACTTGACCAGTATCATACAGGAATACAAAATCAGTCTGGAAAATCCAGGCATTAGTTTGAGCATCCAAATTAGTCAAGTTTATTCAAGGTTTGCAATTCCTTACAATGGTTTTTACCTACCTATAGTCTGTTCAACAATTAAAAGGTCACAAGTTACATTTTCAAAACTAGCTGACTGCAAATTATTATAAAGCAAAATGGCCCAATACTTAAACAAAACACTTACTGTTCAATTTCCTTGCGATATCTCTCTTGCTCTTCAGCGGTTTTCTGTGAAATCTCTAATTTCCTTCTAAAAACATGAAACATTGGTTTATAAATACAACTCTATTTTCATAGAATCATATAATCTCTACAGTGCAGATAGAAACCATTCTCTTAATAAGTCTGCACCAACTCTCTGAAGAGCATCCTACCCAGATCCACCTCATCCCTGTAACCCCACATGGAGGTTTTACCATGGTTAACACATTTAGCCTGAACATCCCTGGACACTATGGGACAATTTAGCATGACCAATCCACCCAACCTGCATATCTTTGGACTGTGGGAGGAAACTGGAACATCCTTAGGAAACCCTTACAAACATGAATAGAATGTGCAAGGCTGGAAACAAACCCGGGGCCTTGGTGTCCAGAGACAGCAGTGCTAACCACTGAGCTAGTGAGCTGTCCAAACCACTAAGTTGGTAACAGAAAATCAGTCATGATATCATTCCAGGTTCATTGGCCACAGAATCTTCCAAATTTTCTTTTATATTTAAAAGAAAGATTAAAGAAATTTTCATTCAGTCCTGGTCTCAGCTTCTCAGTTAATTTACACTTTCTCAACGTACTTCTTTTGAGGATACATACTCTAAGTATTTCCTCTTTTTCCCCACTTCCTCCCTCTCAGGCACAAGCCATTTGCAAAATAGAGTTATACAGACTGCTAAAGATCTAATACTCCATTTGATGTTCCCTTCAACATAACAGGATGTACAATGTCTACCTTGATCTCTATGCGAAGATGCAATTGAGATCGAGTATCCAACATCATTTGTAAAATTAATCCTGATTTCTTGGGCACAGCGGCACTGACTGTTGGAGCAATAGCATCAACATAAAGTGACAACTAATATCATACTAAATCACATGGAAATATTCAGCAGGGTAAAGGTTACAGCATGCTACCTACCCAATGATTCAACTTAACAGGCACTTTGTTTTTATTTATTGAACAAGGTAAAAATTGAAACTGGATAGGAAAGAACACTAATTAATTAGGCTAAATGTTTACAAAATTAATTCAAGTTTAATCTAACAACAAAATATGGCTCCAACCTTGGCTAACTCCTGCATTTTGCAAATAAGATTTCAACTCAATCAGGGGACATTGCAGCAGCTTTCAGAGGGAATATTAAAATTTAAATGGAACAAAGGACAGACGTAACAACTTTGTCCTTAATAATGAGTTTAATTTATGCAATATTATTTGCAGAATCTAGTTGGAGTGAAACAGAAAAATGCAATGAGAAAAAACTGATGAATTGATCAACAACCTACATTGGTACGAAGTTGGAAATGTGATGCTTCAGCACCTAATTCCATGCCTACATTCAAAAGATATCACTTTAATTTAACACATAAACAGATGGCGATTCTAAAAACAAAATTAGAATTGATCTTTCCAAGGTGACAAACAAAACCACATGATCTTTTTCATGTCTGATTTGCCAAGGGATTCAGAATTGCAACATTAATAAAAACCTAAAATCTATATGATCTGTTCTATATAACTAATTAACTAAATTACGTATGATTATTTCATGAATTTAACATACTACTAACAACTACCCAGGTTCTGTGTGCAGTAACAATAAAATAACTGTCCTTATTTGGATCATTAAGAATTATTTTACATTTTATTCTATAGTATTACATAGACTCTACTATTTTAAGTTCAAGTTATCATAGTACATAAGGGAATAATGTTCTGAAGGCTTTATGAATTAGTGATTTCTAACATTCCTGAATATAGATTTATGCATGCAGCATTAAAACACCACTGTTGCAACTTAATCTGAGTTTGGAATTGTATTTCACCCAGTTTGCCTGAACTCTTGATATCACATTAAATAAGGCAATGAACTGGTTAAAATTTAAAATTTAAGAGAAAGGAGCACTCACACCTCTAAATAAACAGGTTATGGGATTAACTTCCAATCCTGAGGCGAGTGCCCTAAATTTTCACACAGATGGAGAGACTGCCAATCTTTGCGAAGATGCTGGTAGAAGTCTAATTTTGAGAATCTCAGCCTCAAACCCAGCCTCTGCCATTTTTGCAGGGAGGGGGTTAGTAAGGGTGAACAACAGCAGATTCCAAATTGCACATCCTTGGATCCTGTGAGCATATGCCCTTGCAAACCAGTAGCTGTCTCAATGCAGGCAATTTTGATGAGGTAATTGTCTGAAACCCAAAGTGTGTGGTCTAGACCTGGTAGGAATAATTCTCTTCATTGTGGATTAATTGGATAGCTGCAGTACCCTTTTGAGGACATAAGGTCGAAATGTCAAAGCTGTGCACGAATGATCAAGGTGTCCAAGAACTGTCAAAACCCATAGAAACTGTCAAAGATGTCAATGGATTTAGCTGTGTTGGGCTTCAAAACTATTTTTATGCAATGCCTGTCAAGTGAACAGTTTGCTTGACAGGTCTATGTGGATATAAAATAGAAACATTCATTTTCAAATGAGATTAAGTTCTTAGGAGTGATAAGGTGCCAAAGGGATGGGTGTCAGCAGCCAAGGATTGCCATACAGGCAATAGGTGGCCATGGGGTAGACATATATAAGTTGGAATGGAGGAATGAAGAGCAATAGGAATGGGTGGGGGTCAAGGGATCGTATAGGTTGATATGGATGGGACAAGAGGATTGAGGTATGTGAGCGGTGTGTGCTGGAGGGCTTCCTTCTGTATTAGTCATTTTTCCGTAACTGCAACACTGTGTCTATGCATCAAGGCCTTCCATGCAGTCCACCTCCATATCTACTGTCACAATATTTGATCTGGGGTCATTCAGTCTGACTCCCAGACAAGCCTGGAATTAAAATGCAATTTTTTGGGCTATGTTTTCTCTTGTTGAATTTGCGGAGCAGGGATACATGCAGACTCTGCGCTCGTGAACCAGGAGTGAAGACTCAGGCTTAAAACATAATGCTGTAAAACTCAATGTGCACAGATGGGAGTTGTACTTGAATTTTGCAGGAGTTGTTTCTGGGATAAAAAACTGAGATGACATTTGCCCTCTCAAAAGGATGTAAAATATACTATTGAGTTTAATTGCCAAAAAGAAAAGAAAACCTCCTTATATTCTGGCCAGTATTTATCCTTCAATCAACATCATTGAAAAGGATTATCTAGTCATTATTGTGGTGCAGGGCATGTGGAGCAACATTGAATGACATACGTAGGTACCTAATTGGCTGTAGTAATATAGGACTTTCTGAGGTTTTAAAGTTATTTGACATTTTATTATTTTCTCTTTATTTTCTCCATGACAATATAAATAATCAAGGCCATTAATAGCTCCATTAATAAAGAATGGAGTTATCTATTTTAATAGCAAATAATTACTTAACAGAACCGCTTACATGTAAAAGGAAATATAAGTGATCAGTCACTTTAAATAATCCGTCTTAGTTCAGTTGGCAGTCAGTCAAGATGTTAGAATCTCTCAATATTATTAGAAGCTGAATTACTTTTATGACAGACCTTAAAGGAAAAAGTGACTAATTATAAGATAAATGTTGACATTATCTTATTCAGATTTTTAAACAGTTCTTTCAGCAAGGCATATCCCCGGGGGCTGATGCCTAACTGTGGCCAGTTTGTAAAAGGTATAACCTGACTTTGGTTTCGTCATACGCTAGAAAATAAAATGTGAAAAAAGTACCACTCACAGCCTCTCCTTCTCTTGTTGTTCTTTCACAATCTTATTGGTTTCCAATGCTATCTTTTTCTGATGCATCAATTCCTGACGCTCTTGCTCACGTCGATAATGTTCATTCATTCGTTCTTGTTCTGTCTGGAATAGCTCTTTCCCCTGAATTGAAAGTACAAGAACAACAAAGATACTGATGATACATGCATTCACTTCCTGAAAAACCAGAAAGGCCTTCACTTTTACATATGGCTTTTCTGCCCATATCTTTGTTCGAACCTAAATAAATTCTGAGATCGTTCCACTCATTGTGCTTACCTCCAGAACAATAACCAAATGGATGTAAACTTGACTTCAGAAGAGACAGACTACTACACCTCTATGGCTATTTTTAATCCTTCCCCCACAGATGCACTTATTCAAGTAAACAATAGTAACAATAGAAATGCAAAGCAAATCAAACTTGTTCCAAACAGATGGGCTAAAAATTGCTCTGTATGTTTTCTTTAGAAAGTTTTAATCAACTTGGTCAGAAATGTAACAACACACATCTGATGCAAGTGGGACTTGAACCGGGATCTCCTGGCCCAAAGGGAGCGACCTTACTCTGCACCACAAAAATCCTGATGTTTTTATTTGAATGAGGGGTTGTAATGAGCAACCTATTGTGTCTACTGATGTGAAGATAGAACATGAGTTTGATGTTACTTCCTCATTTACCCGATTGTACCATCGAGCTGTGTCTCCCTTTCTGCTGGTCATTGTAGAACTCAGCAGAGATTGCAACAGCATGTGGTCATAGCAACAACATGCTATTCTTAAAGGCAATGTAAGGAAAGCTGCACTCAATTATTAAAGATAGCTGATTACAATTAATTTCATTGTAAACATGGGGTAGGTGGCCCTCAAGGATCAACTCAGATGAGGGTAAAAGGTTAAGTAAATTCCTAGGTGGTTGCCTGAGAATCTGGAAGCTGTGACAAAACAAAACTAAAATGAAGACCAAGCGGTCAAGGTCAGCAAATGTATCGCCACACGACATCTTCTACCCACCATTCTCTAGCTGTCATGCTGCTAAATGCATTGCAGCGCCTTCACTCATCCATTAGCAGTAGGTAACACTGAGGACTTAACAGCAAGATATTCCTCACCCTCACACACTTATCAATGCTCATACCACTTCTCGCTGGTCAGAATTCCTCCAACTATTCAACCATGGCAGTCATATCACTTAACCAGTGCACACAGATACTTCCCTGGCTATTGTTAGAAAACGTGGCACATAATTGAGGGAAGCAGAGCAGAACTGGTGGGCAACAACAGCTCCTGCAGTTCTTGAAATATAGAAGAGATGGCACATTATAGAGCCCATAATGGCTTTGGTATCCAGCATTTTTGAGAACATTGTCAGTATATTACCGCCTTGTGCCCCTGATCTTCACTTCCATTTAATCTTTATTCTGTCGTCTAGCACGATGACCGTGTTGCTGATGCGTTGACCAAGGACCTCTTGTCCCACTGCATTTTTCCACCCAATCTTTCCCTTGTGGTTTTCAGATGCCCAGAAACTGCCTTCTTGACCACAAAAGCACCAGGAGGAAGAGGAGAGAGCAACAGCCCAGCATTAAAGAAGAGGTCTCAAAACTTGATCAGAAATTTGCAAACACTAGCACTGCAAAAAGCTCAGAGCTGGAATCAGCATGTGGTGAGTCAAAGGCCAGACCAGGTGTTGCAGCTAACATCTCAGTCTGCACTCCCACCAGTACTTGCCTGTATCCCATTCAAGTCCTGATCTGTGTCATAAGTAGTGGAATTAGTCTGTGACCTTGCCATCTGGGGAGCTCACATATGCATCCTGGTCTGGTTGCACTCCTGCAAAAATACTTTACAGTACTCCCAAAGTCCGAATATTAATCTAAATCATCTCTTCTGTCATTTGGTTTCCTGGCTCTCCAAATAAAATTAGTGCTGGGCCCCTCTTGCCAACTGGGCACAGTGTCTTTAGTAGTGAAAAGTGAATTTATTCAATGGATTGATATGGTTTAAATTTGGAATTTGCAAGTCATATCCGCCTACAGGACTGAATGATGACATGATTGTTCTAAGTTGAATCCTCAGCATTGCTCCTTACGTTGTATGAGCTGCCCAGTAGGCTTGCTGCTACCATTCTCCTTCCTGGCAGGAATCAGAGGGCCTGATTGGTCTAGAATGCTAAAGGAAAACACGTAATAGTCTAACCAAAAAATTTTGTGTCTTAAACAAAATGTTTATTTTGCAGGATAGCAACTAGGATGCAAGTTAGATTGATAATGTAGACTATTACAGAGACAATAAGGAGCAGCCAGGTTTGAAAGGTGGTGCCTGACAACCAGTGACTTTGATGTTAGCTGGGTCTGGTGAGGTCGTAGTGGTTCTGGGCTGACTCTGAATTCATAAGCAGCTGGACTTCTCTGTAATCTATACCTTTTAATTTTCTCTTATTTTTAAACATCAAAACAGTGCTGGATTATGGCAACAAATGAAAGCTTTATTGTAAAATACATGTGACAATAAATCATTCATTCATTCAGTCAGTCATCTGAATAATATTACTGAGTCAGAATGACATCGTTGCAGTGGGTAGTGTTTAAGGCACTCCTCAGAATTAAGCCTTTCAAACTGTTACCCTCTAATAAAACATTGATAGCATCATGTCAGATGCTTCTTGCATTCAAAGCAGATGACTTTGCAATTCACCTTCCACACATAGTACACTGCACAGTGAGCAATGGAAGCCACTGGCAGCACAGTGTGTACTGCCTCAAAGACATCTGGCTGCCATAATGCTTGCTTCCTGTGGCACCACAGGTCTGATTTTCATGTTTCATAATTCCTGCTTTGCATTTGGTACTTTAATAGGATTTAGTTTTGAGAGATTAGGTGGTCTTTCTAATTATCAGATAATTATGTACACAAAAATACAGCAGCCTTCTCAACTACATTACTTCCGAAAAAATGTGGTAGAACAGAAGGAAGCAACAGAACTTCTTGCAAAGATCATTCAATTAGCTCAACTTTGCTGTTCTATCCTTGTATTCCTGCATGATTTTTCTTCTTTAGGTATCTATCCAATTCCTATTTAAACGTCAGTACAATATTCTGTCTGCTTTTCTCACGTTTTCAGGTAGGTGATTTCAAATCATAACTTGCTAAACATCATTCTTTATCTCTATATGGCTTGTTACTAATTTTTTCAAATGTGTGCATAGTTACCAAGCTTTCTGCCGCTAAAAACAGTTTCTCTCTATCTAATCTGTGAAAACCTTTCAAAATTTTAAACACTATTTTCTCTGCTCTACTGAAAACAATCCCAGATTCTTTAGTGTCTCCATATAACTGAAGTCTAGAACTTAAACACTGCTAATCAGAAATGAGAGGTTAAAGGTTTTTGATTTACACCCATCACTATACAGAAAACAGACTTGAAAAAGAAAAGGACACCAACTTGTATGGTATGAGAAGAGGGTGCTGATTAGCCCAAGTTTCTTTTTTAATTACATTTTTCCTGAAGTGTGGTACCTGGAATTGGACACAATATTCCTGACTAGTGAGTTTTAAAGGTTTAACATAATGTCCTCGTTTCCATACTCTACGTTTCTATTTATCATCTTTAAGGTCCCGTGTGCTTTTTAACTTGCTAACTTGACCAGACATCAAAGATTGTGTTTGTGGACTGTTAGGTATCTCTGCTCCACAAACTGTACCAGCTTATTTATATTGTCTCACATTTTGGAGAGAATATTTCATGCTTCTTTGTATTAAATTTTGATTCTGTCCAAAAATCCCTTTCTTTATTTTAGAGTTCTCTTACTGCCTTCTTCACCATTCTCAGGTTTGCTCACTTTGCCTGCCAAGGCTGCTGGCATTCTACTGATGTTCCTGTCCGACTTGCTGTCATCTTGTTACTATTTCTGGACAGGACTCACTGCAATGGAGATGCTTGGTAGCTGAGAGTCTGAAATTCCCTCTCTTTCTGCTCCAGCCCTCCCATACTTGTAAATCACAACCAGGTTGACAGATATTTGAGAAGTGAACCACATTGCTTTTGAATTTTTAAAATATATTTAAAAATGTAATACAATACATTTATTCTTTTTACTTTGCTGCCAAGCCTGGATCTACATTACAGCAACATACAACACAGAAGTATGTTAAAGGTACCATTTTATAAAGTGGATAAATTACTTTGAGATATTTACTAAAACAGCAAAACTTGGATTGGCAATAATAATATTATGTGCAATGGATTTGTTGCAAAACTCAAGATCATAAGAAATAGAAGTCCTTCAAGTTTGAACTACCAAAATAAACATGATCATGGCTATCTCAATTCCACTTTGCCACATGCTTGGCATATCCCTTCCTTCTCTGGATCTTGTCTTCGAAGTGTGCCTGGAGAGCTGGGCCATTTTGTGACTCACAGACTGCCCTCCTGACTCTTGTGCAGAATTGTGTGGGATTTTTGTCTTTTCCTGCAGGTTTTGGGTTTGCAGTGCAACTTGTGAACCAGTGCAGGAGGAGTGCAGGTGCACTATTTTCATAATATTACAGCACTCCAAAATAAAGCATTTTCAAAGAAGGAAAGAACACAAGGTGTTCATGTAAATTTCAAAGCAGAGGGCCTGTCGATCAATAGATGGGAGCAGGTGGTTAGATATTTCCTTTCAAGCATAGAACTTTTGCAAATGTGTACTTTTTTCAAGTTTCAAAAGCAGTTTCATTTGTAGCAACCAATTTAAGTCACAGTAGAAATGATGACAGCACATGGTGACATGACATTTTGTAACATTTTTCACTGGATTATGGTACTTCCTACATTGGAAAAGTACTGTAGTGCACGTGGACAATAACAAAACGCTGGTCAATTTAATGGGTTTGTCTCCATGATGAACCAGTGCATATTAAAGCACAGTTAAAAATACTGGAACTTATTGTAGCATTTAAGCATGTGGAAGCAATTGGCACTTGCCTTTCAGAATGTTCCCAACTCACTCATGGGTCTTTCATTTTATTCACAAACTCTCAAACTTGGCTTGCTATTAATAAGATTCCAAAACCTTGCACCACCAGATGAAAATGTTGAGTTAGAGGAAGCCTATTTTTTGTTACTATCAGATATCAATTGTACCATTGAAATGAACATCAGATCCACACCTACACACGATAGACATTAGAGGTCACAATAAAATAGATTATATTGCCTTCCTGACCTTACCATTCATATTTTTTGTGATTTCTGAAATTACAAATTGCTCCACCCGAGGGCTAATATTCTACTGTCTATCAAATTCCTTTTCCACTGCTACTAATTTTTCTAATCATATCTCTGATGTTCACTAACCACTGTCATTCTCTCTTTTTCATTTCACCAATTAAACAATGTCTGACCCTGTCGCCAGCTTAAGAATTAATCCATACCTATACTCATACCTCAGTTTGCATCACTGCTGTTCCTTTCACATCTTACATTTTTAGTTCATAATACATTCCATAATATTTAAATATTTATGTAGATTTTATTAGATTAGTTACCTTGTAATCTTTTCTCAAGTTTAAAGCGAAGTTTTTATGTTTTATTCTATTTGATATTAAAAGAATTTCACTCAAAAATACCAATTATATACTCTATTTATTATTTAATTTAATTGTTTATATCATCTAAAAAAAGGCTGGGTAGAGATTTATTTTCAAGTTTACCATTATGAGACAATGATCATGTCATGAGAACTGAGTTACATGGCTGCAGTTCACTGCACAAAAGATGATAACAGCAGCACCAAGATCCCCAGGAGATAACTGTAACAGGCTGTATCCTCTAGCTCATGGTGGTTAACTCTGTGGGAACTTGAACAGTAATATGTTAAGAATCTGTCATTTAACATATTTCACTTGCAGAAAGATGCATGCCCAATGCCAACAGTTTCACATACGCAGTTTCCATTATAAATGTGGATATAGGAATTTATAACAGTCATGTAAAAAAATGAAGGTGGAGTGAATGAGTTTAAGATGGTGACAGAAATACATCTGCATCATTATAGTTTAATCATCCTTGTTAAATAATGTTGCTTCTCATGAAGACTACCCATGGCCTTAACTCATTATTTGTAATGAAGTAGGAGATTAATTATATTGCTACATTTAAAAAAAAAAGCTCCCAGCTGGAGAATCATAACACAAGATACCACTCAGGTGAAAATGCATGTAAGAAAAATAAACATTTTAGGTTACTTAGCCATTTGAAAATATCTAAAAAGTAGATAACATGATAATTAATTTATTAAAACTTGGAATGGAAGTAATTCAAACAGAAGGTATCTCAAATTCTTTGCAAGATCAACAGCAGACCATCTGATTTTAGTGGGTCATTACAGAGTGGTATGGAAATATAAGGAGCACTGGTAAGGCCACATATCTACACCTATTACACATCGCAGCTTTTTCTAAGACAACAGCAATGCCCTTTCAATCACTCCAGTCTTTGTTTGATCTTGTCCCCACAACACTTTACAGTTAGTGAATTTAAGGATACAGGATTGTTTACTGGGTAAATGCATTGTTAAAGAGTGTATTCAATCCTCTGATTTAGTCAACATGATCCTTGTTAGGACTAACTTTTGCTCATGGAAGTAAAAATGTCCCCTCCGCCTCCAAGGATGTTACAGACTGGGAAACATGGTTTAAAGGGCTGAGGGGCTGCATACAGCCTGTGAGGTCCACTTGAAATGTTAAACCAACTTTGCAGACATTTCCTCAAAAGCAGAGCGTTGGATCATTATGAAGCTCTAACCATCATAGGACGAGGCAAGGTTGGTGGAAGGAGGTTTATTCTTGATATAGCTTGGGCGTAAAGACTGAGTTTTAAGTGCCTCCTATTTTTATAACATTAATTATTTACTTTTAATTCTTTTCATTTTTTCCCTAAACAAATATTCTCCACTGCAACTTGTTCTACCACTTTCTCCCCGGTTAAAAATTCTGAAAAACTGTGGTAAAACTGTGTGAAACTTTGTATACAACAATCTATACTTTTTCACAAAGTTGCAGTAGTTTCTTTCATACAATCCTCGAATAGCCTGTTAAAACCATCAGTTTTCATATTGTTGTTTTAAACATGTTCAATACTTACTGCGCCAGTGAGCACAACAATTGTCAGGCTTCTACTGCTTTTCAGCACTTGGACAGCCTGTAAAACGACAGAAATTTAGGAAGAATTTCAATCCAAGCCTCCTCATTTTTGTCACAAGGTGACAACACTCAATTGGCATACACACAAACACACACACACACTTTCTTCACATATTTAAAAGTGACTGAAATATAAGCCACATATCAGATGTGAAGATAGAGCAGGAAACTTCCCAAGAAATTGATTATTCATATCTGATTTTTGAAGCTTGAAGAAAAATGAGAAATATTTGTGCTCATCATCTTCAAAAATAGAGGTTCTAGCTGGGTTCCCTTGTTTTTCTGTGGTTATCATATTTCTGTCAGATTGTCATTAAAGTTCTGAATTTACCTGTAATGGCAGAGTAACAACATTGTTCTGTTGCGTCCTACTAAGGAAGCATATTTCCTGCACTGGTGGCAACGTTTCCTTTAGGTACAGCTGTTCTTTATTATTTTTATATCATGTTGTTGTTAAGTGAATGTTACGAGTTGTAGTTTTCAATTTGACTTGAGACCTACTCTGAACCATCGATCTGTATTATGCTAGTGACTTTATGATACTGTCTGATCAATATAAACAAGTGAATGACCAGTTTATTTGAATACATCAATTTCAGAAGACTGCACTCTCTACATCAAGGCAACCACTGTTGCTGAAATGGTTTAGAAATTAATTACACATGCTCATCAATTCTTGTGAAATAAAACCTTTTGGTTATCAGTGTGTCCTCTTCTAATGCAGTTCACTAATTTGAACTAATATTCCCCTATCCTAACATCTTAATTTATTTGGAGTCGTATTTCAGTTCCACCAATGCTAATTAATCTAATATCTCTATATGATGGTAATTTTCAAATGTTTTGATTGAAGTGTACTGCAAATATTAAACCTCTACAGTGAATTCCCTAAAAATGCTGATAAATTCTTGGGTTTCCTTACTTGCAATGATAGGATCAAGTACCATTATTTTACATACAATGGTTATCTGTGTAAATAAAAGAAAGGCAGTGTTTGCTAACACTGGGGAGCTTATGCGGTACGCTCTACGGAGACACGCACTAGTGAATGAGATTTGTTGACATATTTCAAATCATGTGTCTATTTGACGTGCAGTTTCTTTGGAGATTGAGACCTGGGGTGGGGGGAGGAAGAGTTGGAGTTCAGGACCCTAGGGGCAGAGAAGCTAATAACCCCAATAGGTTCTGGAAGTCTTCCCTGCCGCTGAATCCCGTTTCAATGTTACGCCTTTTCTGTTCACATGCACATGTACAGTTGCGCATGACACAACGATGTAGAGATGCGGGCTTCCAACTGTGCAGGCTCAGTTACCCTGCAGTTTTGGTATCAGCAAACACTGTCTAACGGAAAAGCAGAAGGTTTGTCTGATATAACCGTGTAATCTGTTAACTATAGATATTCCGTGTAGTATTGAAATTTAATTTATTGTTTGATGACACATTCCATTAATTTCTGTTTCTCATTAAAGATGTAGTTTCATCATTTCCTAAATGATGGAGTAACATTTGTTTTTATTTCTAACGAAAGCTAACCTTCCCAAGTCTAAAATTTTAATAGATGATGATGAAAATATTTAGTTTCACCACAGATTTAATACTTTGGGTGGAAACCATCTTAAGCAACATTATTATCTCAACGCTTTTTTTAAAATTCACTATGTTAAATCCAATAAGTCCTTTGCCTCAACTTATTCAGCTTCTTTTGTAATGGTGTTATAGAATCTTTCTCTAGTGAAAATGGATATATATAGGGGCATAACTTTAGCCTAGCTCTCTGGTTGGGTAGCATATAAGCCCAAATGAAATGCCAGCTTTCATACTTTCCAAATATTAATTTCCACTAACTTTATGGAAAGTATAATTGAGCAGGATATAAAACCAAATTTTCCATTCAATGCCATCAGTTTCCTGACAGAGTGACGAATTTAAAATTGTCCCCCTTATGAATTAATTTAACAAGTCTGAAATGCTGTCATTACTGGGAATGGAGATAAAAACACAAACAACTTTGTTTTTGGGGAAAAGGCTGAAGCACTTTTTTTACCTCTCTATGATCCACATTTGTAAAATCTACTCCATCTACTTCGATAATTTGATCTCCAACCTGCATTTAAAACAAAAAAAGTGTGATATATGAGTGTAGCTTGGTAATCTACGTTCAAACATGATAAGATGTCCTTTTTCACTTCATTGAGTTATGTTCCTAATGACATTCCACATTCAGCGTCTCTGCATGAATCAATCAGACTCACAACATAATTACACAGCAACCTCATAAGTCACAAATGCATTAACAATTCTCAAATCTCTTGAGACATGTCAAGGTATGAAGAGGATTTCAAGCAATGAAGAACAGATGACAAGGTTATAACATATAGATTGATTTAGGAGTTAATACAAATTGCAAGACATTTATTTGTGTTTCACAAATGTTACAACATAGCAACAGACAAGTTAGACCGATTTGTTTGCATAAGCAGCCTGGTCTAATTTCTTTTTCTTGCTACGCAGCAATACACTTTAATATTCTTTTCCACAAGATCTTATTAAGCTACATTTTTTAAATAATTTGGTTTTCAACAGGAATATGACATTCAAATCATGATTAAACTCCAAGAATATTAGATTCAAAACAAGCTGAGACTAAGCTCAATAGTCCACGGGGAACACAATGTGAAATAAATCTGTATCTATTTGTTCTGACGTAGGTGGCACAGCAACTACAATAAATCAAGATTCATATGGTTCACCAGACCTTCACAGGCGTAGCACTGCTGTAATCCTCATACCCACATCTCACAGCTTGTATACACTGCCAGCTATTCAACAATGACGTTACATCAAACAGATTGCAACACACTCACTACTTTTGCAAGAAAAGTTAGCAAAGAACTGGAGGGAACAGAAACTGCCAGCTTGAATTAGGTAGGGATGCACGTCCTTAGGTAGATGGATGAGTTAGTAATCACCAATATTAGGCGATCATTGATAAAGCCATAGCAAGCAGTAGGGCTGAAACCAAATGGAGATAAGGGCATTGTTATACCCAATAAACACAATTTTCTATTTCTCAAATCTGCATTGACCCATTGTTCTGAGGAGTATGCTCACATTATTAAGAGCCTGTTCTATTTGTTATGTACCCTCACAGCTTCATTTAAAGCATGACTGTTGGGTTTACCCACAGCAGATGTGATTATCATTGACACTGCGATCAATGACAGTGCAGAGAAATTAAGGAATAACAGATGCATTAGTAAGCCCAGGACCAGCAGCTGCTGAACAACCTCCACATGAACAGGAGATAGTTGAAGGCACCCTCAGAATGCAAAGGAGATACAAGAGGGCCAGAAACCTTCATCCTCAATGTCATTTCAACCAGGCTGAAAATGTCCCAGGACACTGACACAGAACAATGTTAGGTTCTGGAGTGTGACCTATGACATGTAGGAGTGGAAAGCTATCTGATCCGTTTGGTCAACAAGGTAACATCCCCGCTGAACTTTTACACGACTGGATTACTTCCAAGGAACAACTGGGGGATCTTTATTTCACAGGAAATGGAGTATAAAAATAGGGAAGTCCTACTAAAAGTATACAAGACATTAGTTATGCCGCACCTGGAATACTGGAATATTGGATGCCGTCCAGACAAGGTTCATTAAGTTGATTCCAGCTATGGAAGGATTGTTTTATGGGAGAGGTTGACTACTTAGAGCTTGAACACATTGGAATTTAGAAGAATGAGAGGAGACCTTAATGAAACATAGAAGTAGATATATTGCAGATACTATGAGTTTGTTTCCCTTACTGGATGAGTGTAGAACCAGGGGGCATAATATCAAAGCAAGGGGTTGCTAATTAACATAACTGTGGTAGAATTTCATTCCTTGGAGGGTAGTGAATCTGTAACCTCGATCATACAGGGCTGTAGAGGCTGGGCCATTAAGTATACTCAATGCTGAGAACGACATATATTTTATCGGTCAGGGAATCAAGAGTTATGAAGAAAAGGCAGGAAAGTGGAGTCGAAGATTATCAGATCTCACTGAATCATGGAACAGACTCAGAAGCTGAATGGCCTACTTCTGCAATGTCTTGTATGGGACCTCTGTGGGATCTCTCAATCCTCAACCTGCAAATAGATTAAGACTGTTATTGATCAATTCGTGATGGATCACACCACTTCAGCTTGTTATCTTGTGGCAGAGTCAGTGCCTAGGCAGTAAGCTTTGCCAACACAACTGTCTTCACCCAGGAACAGGACTATGTACAAATCACATTGAGAGGGCCATATTATAATGCAGTTGAGTTAATCAAGAGAAAAGAAGTTCATTCCATCAATATGCAAGTCATCTCTGATTATTTGTATCACATGCTAGAAATCTGCGCCGAGAACTTTTGGAGTTGCCATGATGCCTATATCCCTTAGAACGTTATTCCTGCTTCATTTGAAGGACAAGATGCTTTACTGGGTGACAGGGGCTGCTTTCTGCGACCATGTCTGATCACTCCATTATATAAAGCCCTTACAGAGGCTGAGTGTAGGTACAATGCAGCTCATTCTTCAACCAGTGCCCTCCAGGCGCAGAATATACATCTGGTGAAGATGAGATTCCAGTGCTTGGATTGGTCAGGAAGGGGAACCTGAACGGACAGTCCAGACAAGGTGTGCCACATAATTCTAGAATGCTATCCTCTGCACAACTACCTCAGGCAACAAGGCAATGTGATGGAGACTGAAGAACTCAGAGTGGAAGCAGTCTTCTGAGGAGGAGGATAAGGACAGTGTGCAAGGAAAACATCACCTTCAGTATGATAGATTGCAGCAGTATCTGCTACTACAAGCCAGAGACCCTGCCCCAGTAGCTGAGAACGGGGTGCAGTGATCATTTATTGGATGTAAATTTCTTACTGCTCAAAAAACAAGCAGTAAGTTTCTGTTCCAAGAGGCAAATGCAGCTTTATTTTTGCTCTTGCAGTCACTGAATAAAAGTAAAGGCTCTGAAGGTTTTCCTGTGTGTGATGGACCAATTTGAATAAATAAAAGATGCTGGGCTACACTTGGCATTGTGAAAAGAATAGCACTGGCTTAAACAGCAATGTAAGATGGGAGGTGAGTCAGAACAAGTAGAATGCGTGGCTAGGTGCTTAAACAGCGATAAATGTAAGACCGTGCACTTTCACATGCAATGGAGTGTCAGCTATGTGCCTTGATAAGTGTTTGTTTGCAGTTGCCCTCCTATTACCTGCATGGTGAAGGGGAATTCCGTCTGCCAACACTGGGCCAGATGCTCAGTTGGACTTCAAACATGACAGTGCCATTATGGAATCATGGGATAGCCCAGCAGTGGCAAGAACTTCTGCTTACGGCAAGTAGGAGAATAGGACAAGCGGTCTACCAAAGCAATGTGGTGCAGGGTTAATGAGATAATTTGGGATGACAGCAAAGGAAAAAATCCCAGGCCTTGTGAGAGAAACCTTCCATGAAAGTCTTCAAAATGACACTTCAGTAATTTCTGGTAAAATTCATCCTTTTTCCCCCTCAGATTTCCAACATATGAAATAGTTTGCATTGGATGTTGGAAAAGTTTTGCAGACAGTGGAGGCGTTGAGGAATGAGGTAGTGTGGTAGAGTTGAGTGTATGGAAACTGTCATGTTTTTTGATGACATTGTTAAAAGGAAGCATACAAATGAGAAATAAAACAAACAACAGATTTTCCAAGCTGTTTGGTTATAATTCCTAGTGCCAGTCCTTTTTTATTGTTTCATGTACTTTGTTATGACTAAACACTTAGGAATTGCTTTGCATGATTTGTGTGTATTAATGTCTGAGTGATAAATTAGCCACTGTGAGTCTAGATGAAATAAACATCAATCTGTATAAATTTTACAACAATAATTCAGTGGCAGGTTAAAATACTCTTAAATGCATGACAATAGCATTTCCTGGAAGTCATAAAACATTTATGGAACAGTAGATTGTTGATGTACAGCCACCTAGCGTAAGGAGTCTGGGTTGCAGTTCACTAATTACCAGGAATTACAGTTGGTGTTTAATCCGCTAATGTTTCCTGATTAGCTATTAAACTTGTGAGTTGGAACCCTCTGATTTTAAACAGGCTTTATCTGAGGGTTTCAGACATAGGAGAATTTCCATTGGAAATGACAATTTCCCAAGTAATTCCCACAATGTCAGAAATGTCGGGAATTCTGTTTGGTTCCTGCTCACAACTTCATTCTATGATGCTCCAACAATTATCTGGCCTTTGGAATATCTGGACTAATGTTTCTAGTTCAACATGACTTTTTTTTGGAAGCTTGATATATATTGGCAATATATAGCATTGCAAAAGGTACTTTGTCTATAAATTGCTGTCAACATAGATTGAAGCATGTATACAATTCCAGACATATAAATCCTGTCCATTTTCAGCCAACATTTATTTGCAAGCAAAATCCCTTATAGAATAGTTACCCAATTATTTAACTAAAACATGTCATTTGAACACCAGTGATTGTTACAGATCTGTCCAGGGGTTACTAACATATCCATAACCCACTCATTTGTTAGGAAAAATAAAAATATTATTTCATTCACAATGGGATAGTGATCTGGTTGACTTTTAGCCCTAAAAGCTTGCATTTCTGTTGTTTCAAACTGTGCCAAAATAATATTAAGCATAGCAGCTAATCACCAGAAAAGGAAGCAACAAGAAGTTGCTGTTTCTGTTTGTCAGACTCACTTACCTCTAGGCCAACCTCTGCTGATACAGATCCTGGTTTCACATTGCTGATAAAGATCCCTGGTTTCTGAGTTGGACCACTAGAAATGCTACAGTAAAGGAAAGAGACAATACGAAGTGAAGAGATCCACAAAGTAAATCAAGAAATGCCTTCAGTAATTATTGATAAAACTGAGAAGTGTGATCTGTATAAGAAAATATTACATATTTGACTGACAAACTGACAGAGTGACGTACCTGCATCCCATGCCTTTTGTGCCAACTAGGCTGATAAAGACCTTTTTTTCCTTGATTTCCTTGCTTCCCAGTGAAGCCAAGCCAGCCAAACTGATCTTTCCATCCTACAAAAGAAGTTTGGGAATGAATTTTCAATGAATTTCAGACTTTGACAAGATTTACCATTGTGATATTGATATAAATAAGAAGCGTTCAGTGGTTCAAGAAATTTTTTTTGAAGTCGACAGAAGTTTCTAAACATGGTTAGAATTCCTCAATTTTTTGCGGTATTTGTTTTAGGGTACGTGGAGACAGTGTTAACATACTACAATATTAATGACAGTATTTTAAATTATTCTGTTAATTTTATTTTTCATTTTTATAAAAAAAACTATGCACATATTCCTATCAAACTTTATAATCTTTATGATCTTGTGTAAAGAAAAAAAATTAATAACATGAAACTGAAGAATTAACTGAAACACACACTATATTGCCAACTTCAGTGTTCCCTGATGCTCATAGAATGGCAACTAGCATGCAGAAAACCATTTTGCAAGTAGCATTCTGTACACAACCACTTGCTCAATTCTTTGTTTGTATTTAGACAAGTCATCAAACTGATGAGGAACTGAGCTCCGATATATAGTAAACCATTACAGTATCAAGTGCATAATGAAAATTTCTATGAGCATTTTTCAAATTAAAATAGTGTTAAAAATGAAAGCTGGCTTTGCAGTAAAAATCCAATTTATTTTTGAAAACATTATAACAATATAAAACCAAACAATGTTATTAATGCTTTTTAAAAAGGAAGTAAACAATATACTCATAAAATTACATGAGCGGTCAATTCTCTAAAAGGTGTGGGCTGCATATGAGTTGAAATTGTGACATAACCCAAATACCTGTTTTCATAAAATGCCTTATGGCTATCTCCTCTTCCTCCTGCATGTTGCTTTAAAACTCCTGGCCAATAGTTGATTGTGTGTAAACATTTTCTAGCATACCTCTCTTTTTTGTTCATATTCACAAACTTTGGTCGTCATCTTCAAAAAACTATCAAAATTATCATTTCACCAAATTTCCTGTCATCTCATCTAATGTTTCCACAATTATGTGGTAACTATTTTTCCTATCTGCATATTTTCCTAGATTATATCAATTTTATAATTCCTTCACTGGCTGTAAAGCACTTAGGAGCACTTAGAGGTCATGAGATACGTTATATAAATGCAAGACTTTCTTTTCACTGCAGTAAAGATGTTAAATAAGTGGACATTGTTGATAGTAGTCAATAGTAACCATCCCAGCACACACAAACGAAGCTGCGTGCGAACACTATTTAAAAGGGCAACAACACACTGCAGCAACATGGTACTACGCCAAGAGGAGGAGGAATACCTCTTCCAAGTGTTTAAGGATAATGGATATCCAAAGAACTGGGTCAGGAGATGCCTAGGAACAGCATCAGAAAGATTCTACATGCCCCAACACACTCATCACACTACCCTACATCAGGAACACGTCAGAACTCACCACAAGACTTCTACGACCGCTGGGCATCAAAGTGGCACACAAACCCACATCAACCCTACGACAAGTGCTCACCTGAACTAAAGACCTACTCCCCGCCATGGACAGGACCAATGTCATCTACAAGATCCCCTGCAGAGACTGCGAGAAACACTACATCGGACAAACAGGAAGGAAACTAACAACAAGAGTACATGAACACCAACTGGCTACAAAAAGACACGACCAATACTCACTCATCTCAATCCACATGGACAAGGAGAACCACGACTTCAACTGGGACAACACCAAGATCCTGGGACAGGCTAGGCAGAGATAAGCACGAGAATTCCTGGAAGCATGGCACTCCACGAAGCAGGCTATTAATAAACACATTGAACTCGACCCCATATACATTCCACTACGGAGGAAACCCGGAAGTGAAGCAATCCATCGCAATGGACCCCAGAGTTTAAAAACCAGGCAGGAAAACACACCGACGCTTCATCAGAGGCTGCACTGAGGATGTTACCAAGCACGGTAATGAAACGTCTGCAAAACAACAAACCAGCTCAGCGAGCCAACCAACCTCAACACCCACAACCCGAGCTACAAATCTACTCCAAAACCTTATAAGTGGTCACTGTGGGTGATGCGGATTTCCCCCCCCAACAAAAGTCTAATGGCAGGTAAACATAGCACATATTCTCAGTTAATGTCATTAATGTGCCAGAGAGAATGCCTGTCCTACCATATCGCTACAAGTCTGAGCCCATAACCTATTAAAAATGAATGTATGAGAGTGCTATTATTTTCAAAATTATTTTGCATTGTAACTCTTAGGGTGACATGCTGACTTAATAGGTTACAAATCCCATTGTAAATTTTCGGGTGGCTCAGTGGTTAGTACTGCTGCCTCACAGCACCAGGGACCCGGGTTCCATTCCACCCTCAGGCGACTGTCTGTGTGGAGTTTGCACATTCTTCCCGTGTCTGTGTACGTTTCCTACGGGTGCTCCGGTTCCCTCCCACAGTCCAAAGATGTGCAGGGTAGGTGGATTGGTCATGCTAAATTGCCCATAGTGTCCAGGGATGTTTAGGTTAGATGGGTTAGACATGGGAAATTAGGGGAATGGTTCAGGGGGGGATGCTCTTCGGAGGGGTGGCATGGACTTGTTAGGCTGAAGGGCCTGTTTCCATACTGTAGGGATTCTATGATTCTAATATAAACCATGGTAGTTACTTTGATACAGAAAAAAATCTGTGACACTGGTGATTAAAAAAAGCCAAATACACATCAGTTATTTAACAGACTATCTCACTTCACCTTCTTTAAATACAAAAACACTTGCTCTAAAGTGATTAAATTATTTCAAGTAGGGCCTTCTATATTTTGCCAATGAAGTTACCATCAGTTCTTCCTACTTGTGAGAAATTTTCTCACATTCATTAATACAGAGATGGTTTAATTTTAGGCTAGTATTTTTGGAGCATTGGGGATTTTGCCTGCTGGCTGGAGACACTCATTTCCTCTCTCTCCAGTGTTAAGTGCCACTTAGGCATTGGAGCAAGAATCCTTAGGGTGGAAATCCTCTCTATTGTGGGATGCTGGCCAATCAGAGATCTGCAGATCTTTGGAACAGCACCACCACTGGGAAGGCCATGACTGTTGTAGAACAACACCTACCAAAGGCCCAGAATCGAGGAGTGACCCAGGCCACAGTCAAGTCATGGCAGGAGAGGCTCTGCAGGTCAAGCTCCCAGGGAGAGGGGTGTGTGTGTGTGTGTGTGTGTGTGGCCTGGCAATAAGGGCAGGGATTGTATCATTTGATCAGACATTGAGTGCCTTTGAATGAAGGATTGCCTCCCCTTGCGAGATTGCGCAGAAAATGTGTTGTTTTACCTGTCATACATGCCACATGTCGAGAGGGCCCACCCACCACTGGTTTAATACCTCCTGCGCTGGGATGAGACTCTTAAATAGTCATGAATTGCGCACTTTAGGGCTTCAATTGGCATTGGTGCAGGAAGTCTGGCTTGGTCTTAATTCTGGCAGAGGCGGGAAGGTGACAGGGCTCAGGAATACCACCATTCCACTTAACAAAAGACCCTTCCCACTTTGAACATGCCACAGGAAAGGCCATAACATTTCAGCCGACAAGTGGATCTAATTTAAATTGAAAATAGAAATGAAGTTTCAAATAGCTCCCAGTGAAATATTACCAAGATGACGACAAAATGAAGAGGAACAAATATCAATTGAAAAGGCTCCATGACTTACTCCAGATTCTGACACAAACTGATCCACAAATTGCCATTTCAAAGATTCCTCAGAAGAACTAGAGAAAAAGAATGAAACATTATTCACCTCTGCCTAGTGTGTTTCATTACTGCTGTCATATCAACTTGTCAGTGGCAGAAAGGATAAGTCACTGGTGTGCTATCAAATCAGGAATTAGGAACATAAAGCATTGCTCTCCTGTCAAATTATCAGTAACTGAATGACACAAATCTTGTTAATTCACCAGTAATTAAGGAGAGAAGTAGAAGATCAGACTGGTAAATACATAGCTACTGAAAAATAATCTTAATTTTAGATTTTCTCATTTCTTACCTGCACTGTATACTCAATGCAACTGGCATTTACTGCAATCAATCACTGTTGGATCATTCCTTCATCAAGCTAGAGCAAGTGTACAGCAATTATGATTTTCTTTGTTACACTGTTACATAGGCACGAAGGGTAGTAATAATCGTTGAAAAATAAAAACTTGCAAAACAAGCTGTAAACACTCTCAAGGAATACTCTGAAGGATATAATGTCAGATTTCAGATGTTATGAATAACATAATCTAAATTTTACAGTATCAGCAAAACTTGTCAGGAATGGCTGGTTGCCAGGCACTCACATTGAGCTGACTGCACAGCTTTGTAAGGTCAGGTCACGTGAATAATTAGAAGAACGCTGCACAAGTAGCAATTTGGAGGTGCAGCTGAAAATGTGAAGCTTAACCAAATGTGACTGCTCTAAAATAAGTGATTACACAAGAGGATAAAAATCGTTTTGGCTGCCATAATGTTATAATTAGGATTTGACATACTTTTCAGATTTTGAGGGAAGAAATGCTGTTTGAAAATGTAACTAAAATGGCGCAAGTTTGCCACCTTTAAAGTGTTTTACCTGATGTGGCAGCGCTTATGTTATCGCCAACAATAGAAGAAACTGGTTGTGGATATTGTGGTGTTGAAAATTTACAGATTTTACAATTAACTATTATCTAAAAGCATTACATTCCTCAGGCATACAGCCGTCTAGGTTAACACTATGCTATTTGGTTAAAATAGAGGAATGTGCTTCCAATACCACATCATGCTTCAAAGTGATCTGAGCTTGTCTATTGGCACTGCAGTATAATTCTGCCAGTGCATGGAACTGGTGATCCATTATATGTTGAGGGGTGCTGAGGCACACAAATTTTTGGATGCATAATGCTAATATGTTTACACCAGCCCACATGGTGATTTTAGCTTTTAGTCTGTTACCCTGTTTTTTAAGACATATGACATTATTGGTTTTTAAAGCTTCTGATTTTCTTATACCAGTGACATGGTGTGAGAGATTAACAATATGGAAAGCTTGGTCATCTACTGAAATTTTCTGTTTTGGTTGACTGAACCTCAATGTGTTTGCATTTGTATTGTAGGATTTACTGTCTTCTGGGTTACCCATGTTTTTATTCTGGGGTCTGGCTTGGCCTCTAATGAGATTTTCTGCACATGTATGCCAAATGTCTCTTGGTACCAGGTGCTTTAAAGACATCAAGAAACGCTGTACAGCGTTTGTGTGCATATTTTGACATGTGTCCACCTGTAGGTAAAAATTCTGCTAAAAAAAAGCACAGATGGTGTTACACAGGTTTTTAATTTTATTTTTAAGGCAATTTAGAGAAAGAAAATAGCTGAACCAATTAATATATCAGTACAGACAAGTCATTTTAATGTTGAGACTGTTTTTAAGAGATCTTTTTAAGCTTTATTTTCTTCAATGTAATTCTTTACAGGTTTAACTACCACAAAAACATTGGAGTCCTTTGTAAATAGCCACCACTGGTATAAGTTGTGAGCTTGCCTCCAACAAGGTGTTTTATCTGATGTAGCAATATTTCTCTAATCTCCTGTAACATTAAAAACTGGGTATGGATATTATAGTATTGAAGAATCCCTGAAACTTGTATTTCATTTTCCTATTTTATACACACATTAAATCCACTCAGATAAAGAATGTCAGTGCTAGTAATCTAACAGTTTATTACATCAGGGAGCACTGAGCAACATACTTCCAGTAGTTTGTTATGCTTCAAGTCATCTCAGGCCAAGATGAAGGATGCAATTGTTATACCTTCAGGTCATGTTATGATAAGGTGACAGTATCACAAGCATGTCTTGAAAAGATATACTGACAGTAAAACAAAGCACAACAGAAAGGACACTCAATGGAAGCAATTGAGTGTATGGAAGCAAGTCACTGAGCAGCGTACCATCAGATCCAAATTGATATCGAGTAAAATCAGGATGCTGCTGCTGCATTAGTTGGGGCTGTGCTTGACATATTCCTGGGAATGGGTTGATAAGCAGGGAGTGCCTATAAAATGGCATTTGTGGCAAGTCTGTAGCCTTCGTCCAAAGCACCTTTAACAGGGGAAAAGTCAGAAGACCCTTCAAATGATCACCTGAACACAGTCCCATTGTGACAGCATCTGAACAGACCGTCAGTGTGAATATGTTGATGGGAGATAAGTTCCCTGGAACTTTTAAAGAACTCGCTACAGTCTGGGCATTTAAACAGTCACTCAGGGTGAACCCACCGGTGTCTCAGTAGGTTTGAAAGCTGAGTGAATCTCTTCGCTCAGTCAGTGCAGGTAAATGGTCTCTCCCAAGTATGTGCTTGCTGGTGCATCAGTAGGTGAGCTAACTGAGTGAACCCGCCTACACACTCAGAGCAGCCTCTTCCCTGTGTGAATCCACTGGTGTACAGTGACGTAGGAAGATCGCCTGAACCCAGTCCCATAATAAGGGCACTTGAATGGTCTCTCGTCAGTTTGAATACGTTGGTGGTGCATCCATTCCCCAGGCCTTTTACAGCACTTCCTGCAGTCTGAACATTTAAAAGGCCTTTCACCAGTAAGGTTCACTGGTGTCTCAGTAGATAGGATAGCTGAGTGAATCCCTGCGTACAGTTGGAGCAGGTAACCAGTCTCTTCCCAGTGTGGATTCATTGGTGTACCAAGCATTCAAAGACAGATGCTCCCTATTACCAGTCAACACCCTTGATATTTCAATCTGGGTGTATAGCTTCTGGTTGGTGCAGTTCCAGTAATGTCCCTCACTCCTGGAGATACTTCTGAAACCAGGAAGTGGCTGGCCATTTGCTTATTTAGCATCCTTTGGAGGCAGGACCTCCTCTCCAATGGGATGGAAGTCCTACCTCTTATCAGCAATAGTCAGATGGTCATTAAGTCACAAGATCAAAGTGTGACATTAGAGGAAAGAGGAAGAGCTGATTGATCATTGAACACCTGCTATTCTGGACTGCATTTTATCTTCAGTAATTCTGAAAAACATACATTTCTAAACCAGCACAGGGAAATAAAGAATGTACAGTCACAAGCAAGGGACTTGATTTGTGAGCAAGGGCAAAGAATTCTATTTTTCACTCATCTCCAGAGTTAGTCAATAGTATAGGAGTAAGATTAAAGTAATTAAAAAAGGTACATTAAATCAAGTAACTTAAAAAGTGTAAGGTAGGGCAGGGTAGCTCAGCCAAGCAGAAATACACATCCTTTGGCATGTGGGGAGCCATGGATAGTTCTTATGACCCAGACAAGCCTATGTCCACTGTCAGCATCCCACAGGGTCTGTTCCCTTTGCAACAGTGTGGTCCACTCCTCCAAGACTTCTAATACTCCCTTATCTCTCCATGCAATCGCAGAAGTCACAACACACGCTCTTTCCCCTTTTCCCTGTCCAAGATCAAAAATACACCTTTCAGGAGAAGCAGTGTTTTACTTGTACTTTCGATCTATTCAACTATATCCATTGCTCACAATGTAGACTCCATTACGTTGGTGAGATCAAATGGAGACTGGATTACCGCTTTGAGAAACCCCGGCGCTCTGTGATACCAACCTTCCAGTTTTTTTGCCATTATAATAAACCATCTTGCTCCCTTGCTAACATTTCCATCTTGGGCCTGCTACAATGTTTCAATGAAAGCCAATACAAGTTACAGAAGTGGCACCTTCTTTTCTATTAAGACACTTTATACTCTCCAGGACTCAACAACTTGAGTGTGACCTCTGTTCTTCATTTTGATTATCCCCCAATTTACCTCTGGCTCTGATTTCCTTGTGCTTGGTTGGCTTTGCTTTCAGCAGAGCAGACCTATTTTTTTTTCCCTTTTTCACTCCTTCACTTACATCTGTCTTGCAACATTATCACTCCCTTATCACCATTAGAACTCACTTTGTCTTTGTGCTGGGCACACTCACAATCTTTTCAACTCTCTTCTCCACCCCCTTTATCAACAGCATTTAAAGAAAACATGATGCAAACATGTGATAGTGACACACAACTCGGACACTGAAAATGTACACAAAACAATATTTAAACAAAAAAAGATGAGGTTAAATTTAAAAAATCATACCCGAAAGAATAAATAATGTTTAAATAAAATGACATTAAGCAGGGCAGCTGAAAACTTATTATAATAAACCAACCAAGGCCAAGTATAAATTACCCAGTGAAGGATACTTCAAATAAAAATACAAGTTTCACTTTAAATTGTTAAAATTAAAAAAAATGCTTCAAGTAGTTACAAGCACTTGCATTACTTTCCATACAAATGTGAAATTTTAGCTTTCCCACTCAGCATCCACTATGTGGATCTTTCACATTTCTGGTCATCATTTTGACCCTTGACTTGCATTCATCTGCAGCTGTATCTTATCCAAACTCACAGAAGGTGCATGTCTAACTTGTGTCATGCCTGTCTTAATCACATGAAATTATTTGACTAAAATTCAGCTTTAATCAAAGATTTCAAACAATCCACTGTTATATCTTCCAATCGTAGAAAGCTTTAAACATTGCTAAAAGTTATCTTTAAATTCCATGCAATAAATCTGACCTTAAAGCAATTTTATGTGCAGGACTACCATATACCCATCATTAAAAAAGGAAGATACAGATCCCTGTTTCGTCCAGTGAATTCAAATTCTGCAAGAGTCTCTTATTGTTATAATTCCAGCTGATGTTATTCTCAGACTGAAAACTGGCTTGATAGATTTTTTTTCCCTTCGTGATGAGGTGGTCTTTCACTGAAATACAACTGCACAGTGTTGCAAATGTGATTTTAACAATAAAACAGAAGCTTATTGTGCAAAAGAAATGAAGATAAAATAGAATAAACCAATCTACTTACATAAAACACAATATAAGAGATTTCAAAACACATGGTAAATATTATCCCATCTATTCAGCGCTATCACATTACAATATTCAAACACTAGAAGAATGTCCTTCTCTATCACATCTCTAGATTTGACTTAAATGTTTCTTTCAACTTCTGGTCTTGCTAGTTTGGTAGCCTCTTTCTTAATTAGCCACATAACTGAGCTTCAACTTTCTCAATTTTGAATAACACTTTCAGAGTTCTGACCAAACACTTCTGATCTAGAACTTTCAAGCCAAAGTCCATACACACTGAGGTAACCTATCTCCTCTCTTCAGAAGAAACTGTTTCATACTTCTAGATTCTACCAGGACTTCTGCAAGCTGAATACAAAAAGTTTTCCAAGACATGGGATTTTCCTCTGAGCGAAATAAAATTCCTGATTCTTCTGAGTGCAATGTCTACTCCGCTCGCAAAGCTCTCCCAATGCAAACAAATTCCCATTATCATCTCAGAAATTTTGTTTCCCATACTGGTTAAAACAGAATCATGGGTCCAGAAATACTGGAAAGTCAATTCATTAAACTTTCTTACACGTACAAAACAAAACCTACATAATACTAGTTCAAAATCCAAACTGTAAATACTTTGAAAAGTCACACACTTCACATTACATTCTACTAACACACAAATTCTCTATGTTATGAGCTGCCTGATACCAGGCTGGCTGGAATCCCACCACAGACATTCATTTTCTACTTATCTTTTTGCTTCTGAGTCTTTCATCTGCATGGTAACCTAATATTACACAGGCATTTCTGGAAACTAAGAATGTGATAATCAGGAAACCAATTTCTCTCTTTCAGAATACTTTGCCATTTATGTTGGTCTTCAAAAGGACACTGCATGATAAAACAAAATGCAGACTTTTCCTGTGGATTGTCTAATTATAAATCTAAATCCGACAAAAGTTGCACACAGCAATCTCCTGCAATTAGCAAATGAATGACCAGATAAGCTCAACTGCTAGTGATGATTAATGGAATAACATTGGTCAAGGTAGCTTTCCATCAACTTGTATCACTCACCTAAGATGGCTGATAAGAGGTCAATTGACCTTTTATTTGAAAAGCAGCACTGCCTGTTATGAGCTGAAGCATCAGCTCACGTAACATGTGCAAATTCATCAAAGTACTTAAACCATAACTTTCAGATTCAGATAACAGAATGTTCTCAGTTGATGGAAGCCAATACAGAAATAATTTGAAGATCAATCATAAAAGGAAAAATACATTTGACAAGTACAAATTGGCAACAATATGCCCTAAAGGAAGAAGCTCCAGCACAGTTAATTAAACTTCCCATTTGGCCAATAAGTTCAACGACAAAAGGCTCAGGTGATGAGAGAAAACTAAGTGAACTGCTCTTGTGGGTGGCATATATATCTGGAATTACATTCTTCATGTTTTGCAAGCAGTTACATTTAAACTGGATAAGCTAAAATTGCTGGTGAGTCTATTTTGTGCAGTAAACCAATGTAAGTGCATTTAACTAACTACTGTACAGATATTCAGACATTTCTGACATACAGTCTTTTAAATAAACACCTCACCTTTTAACTGGAATCATTCCAACATCTGAAAAAAAAGCAGAGACATGATTAACAGTGTCTGGACTGTCACCAGTAATGAATTTTAAGTACTCAGAAGGAAATGTTAGAATGGATGGAAAGATCAAACCAAAAGACATGTTTTAGTGTATATGTTTTCCCTGTCCTTTGGTTTTATATTACCGCAACAGAAAGGAGGAAAATGCTATTAGAATTAGGTGCTATTCCAGCATCTATACAATAATTGAATGAGTTTCATTAGAACTACAGGACACACAGTTTTTCCAAAATAATTGCTCATAAGTTCTGAGAGAAAATGTATTGCTTCCACTCAACAACCATACAAGAACACACGCAAAAAATAATTGAATACACATCTAAGTATGTGTGTTTGCCCACATTGCAGCAGTTTCAAAATATTCTTCAGTGGCAATAAGGAAGATTGGCATAATCTTTCCTCAAAAATGACCTACCAAATTAAAAAACATTATTTTAACAAAATATGCACAATGAATTTAACAGCTTTGCGAGGATTTATAATTGAAAACTCTGATTTTTAAATTTTGATTAGCAATCTCATATTGCATAAACAATACGAGACCTGATTTTATTCTCCATAGTAACTGTTTTAGCTTGATTATAAACGCTTACACACTTACGTCTGACTTTCAGAGAGACAGTCTTTTTAGTGCGGATTAGGTTTATCACTTCCTCATGGGTGCAAGATACTATTGAGTGACCATTTATCCGAACAATCTCATCTCCAAGCTGGAAAAAAACATATTAAAAGGAAATTGGAGTACCAAGTCAGAACAAAACTCATTGTTTGTATGTGTAATATCCCAGCTATTTTGAAGTCTCTGACCCAACTTCTGTAATTCTAAGAAAAAACTTACCTTACATGTATTTAGGTCATGATTCAGTATGATTCATTTAACTATATTCCCCTACCCTGTCCTTGTTTTTGGCCTTTCTGCACTTTGTTAAGAAATTTTGTTTTTCCCGCTTTCTGTGTTTCTGCTGATTGTACCTGAACCCTAGACTGGGAAGGTTCCAGGTTCCAGGCTCAACCACTGGACTGTTCACGCTCAAATTTGTTTTGTTTACAATATAAGCGAATTGAACTTTGAAGGCATAAAGATATCATTGTGGAAAACAGATAGGGAGAGAACTTGTCAAGTAAAAGGTAGGGAAAAATATGTCGAATGCGAGTGCACCTATTTTTCTTTACAATATGGGGCAAGAGATGAGAGATGGACAAGTCAGTGGAGAGTCGAGAATGAGCTGAGTGAAGGAACAAAAACAGAACTTGCTGGAAAAGCTCAGCAGGTCTGGCAGCCTCTGTGAAGAGAAATCAGAGTTAACATTTCAGGTCTGGTAACCCTTTTTCAGAACTCTGAGGAAGGGTTACCAGACCTGAAACATTAACTCCGCTTTCTCTTCACAGATGCTGCCAGACCTGCTGAGCTTTTTCAGCAACTTCTGCTTTTTGTTTCTGATTTATACAGCCTCCGCAGTTCTTTCATTATTTTTGCAAGTGGAACAAGATATGGTGAGATGTAATGTTCGAGTAGGTCATTCAAAAAGCAAAGTTCTGACTTTTGATGAGACCGACGAGGTGATGGGAAAGGGAGGAGCTAATGCGAAGGTTATATAATGAATATGAAGATACAGAGGAAGAACAAGTCCAAAACATGTTGTCAAGATAAGCTCAGCAACCCCATGCCAGTCAGTTTAACTCCAGTGATGGAGAAACTTCTAGAAACAAGAATTCGGGACAAAATTAGTTGTCTTATGGACAAGCGTGAGTTAATTAAGGAAAGCCAATGTGGATTTCCTAAAGGAAAACTGTGCTTAACAGGCTGGAGTTTTTTTAAAGTGGCAATGGAAAGAGTTGTTGAGGGTAATGCAGAACAGCTCCAGAGGGTGAAATCTCCTTCCCAATGAGAGGTGGAAAGCACACAATTAGGCAACGGCAACAGCATGACATTCTTTTAGGTCCATCAGCTCACCACCATCTTTCCTTCACAATCCTCTCCCCTCCCCAGAATTTCAGTCCAAAATCCAATTTGTTTCTTGACAGTGAAAATCAGCTGTCAGAGATCTTTCAACAAGAACTACAAATATACTGTGCTAAATGATGAGAGAAAGAAGGAATTATTATTTTGGAGGAAGAGTAGAAGAATACATAAAATGCTTGGATCTTATGTTAAAATTGCAAATCCACCATGAGAACAAAGTAAATTGTTTGTGAAATTTAATTACTTCTGTACATAGGAATAAACTACTCTGTTCCTTCAGCCTGCCTTACCAGTCAATAAGATCTGATCTGACTGCACCACATTCCTGCCTACCCTCATAACGTTTCACACCACCCCCACTCCCCAGTTTGTAAGAATTTAACTAATTCTGCTTTAAAAATAATCAAAGACTCTGCTCCACAACCTTTTGAGGAAGAGTTCTAAAGATTCATCTTAGAGTAAAAGTTTCTCCTAATTTTCTTAAACGGATAACCCTTTATCTTTAAACAGTGACCCCAAGTTTTGGATTCTCCCACAAAAGGAAACATTCAATCCATATCCAGTCTTCTAAAATCCCTCAGTACCTTATATGTTTCAATCAAGTTACTTCCTACATTTCTGAAATCCAGCAGATACGAGCCTAACTTATCAAAACATCTCTCATAAGACAATCACTCTATTTCAGGAATTAGTCAAATAAACCTTCTCTGAAGTACTCTAATACATTTACAATTTTCTTGAAATAAGGAGACATTATATAGTGCTCCAGGAAAAGTGTAAGACAGTTCTGGGGTTAAAGGTCAACAAGCTGGAAAAGGAAAGGAATGATGTAATGCTTTGGGAGCTGAGAATTACTTTAGACTGGTTCCAGAAGATCAAATGCTGACTTAAGGGACGGTGTAAAGTAAAACCCTCAAGTAGGATGTTTGGTTGTGTTGAAATTAACATCTGTTTAGAGTAACAAACAATTTTAGATGGCTTGTTGTAAAATAAATTCTCTTAAATGAGCAAGTCTCGGTAGCTATGCCATTTAGTGGAAAAATTATGCCGAACACCATGAATCTTGAGATGATTATTTGAGAGACACCAAACTGGATGAGTGGTTTTGAACCTTTCTATTTGGAGATAATGTGAGTTAAATCATTAGTTTCGCCAAGAATTTCCATCCTTCTCTCACTGTCACTTGGTCCATCTCTGACTTTTCCCTACCCTTTCTCGATTTCTCTGTTTCCATTTGTTTCCATAGGCTGTGCACCAATATCTATTATTGACTGTCAGAGGTACCATAACCAAACTTCCTCACACCCTGCCTGCTGTAAGGACTCTATTCCTGGTTTCTCTGTTGCTGTTGCGTCTGTTCTGATGATGCCACCTTCCACCGGGCTGCCTCCGAAATGCCCTACATCCTCAGCCTTCACAGGGTTCTCCTTGTCCTCTCTTTCCACCGCACCAGTTACTTTCCCTCTAATTTCTTTGGCTGCTGCACAGATCTCCGAGGTCCATTATAAAGTGGCAGCTGGAGAACCTGTAAGTTAATGTGTTAGCACACTGATTGACATGCACAGAGCCTTGGTGCAGCCCTGCAGCTTACAGGGAACCTTGCCCACCAGTCTCCGCATTCAAAGGATCATTCTCCACCATTCATGGCACCTCCAGCTGAACGCCACCACCAAATATATCTTCCCCGTCCCCTCCACTGTCAGTATTCCACAGGGACTGTTCCCTCCGTGACACCCTGGTGCACTCTTCCATCACTCCGAACAATTCCTCACTCTCCTATAGCACCTTCTCACGAAATTCCAGAAAGTGTAACACTTGCCCATTCACCTCTGCTCCCCCCTCAGTGTCCAAGGCCCCAAAGCAATGCCTTAATTATACTTCTTTCAATCTGTCTACTGTATTTGCTGCTCACGATGAGATCGCCGTTACATTGGTGATATCTAGCACAGACTGGGTGACTGCTTGCTCTGTCTGTACAACTGACTCTGACCTTCCAGTTGCTCGGCATTCCAATAAACCCCCTTGCTCCCATGCTAGCATTTTTGCCCTGATATATCACCGGTATAGTTTTTCCAACGAAACTCAACTCAACCTGGAGGAACAACACTTCATTTCCTGTTTAGATGCTTTAAAGCCTGTTGGACTCAAGATTGATTAAAACAACTTCTATCGAGACTCCATTTTCTCCCCCTTGGTCCAGGAACTCCCTACCTATGTCCGTGACACCACCCACGCCCTCCACCTCCTCCAGAACTTCCAATTCCCCGGTCCCCAACACCTCATCTTTACCATGGACATCCAGTCCCTCTACACCTGCATTCCCCATGCAGATGGCCTCAAGGCCCTCCGCTTCTTCCTGTCCCGCAGGCCCGACCAGTCCCCATCCACTGATACCCTCATCCGCTCAGCCGAACTCGTCCTCACACTCAACAACTTCTCTTTCAATTCCTCCCACTTCCTACAGACAAAGGGGGTAGCCATGGGTACCCGCATGGGCCCAAGCTACGCCTGCCTCTTTGTAGGTTACGTGGAACAATCCCTCTTCCGTACCTACACCGGCCCTAAACCCCACCTCGTCCTCCGTTACATTGATGACTGTATCGGCGCCGCCTCGTGCTCCCACGAGGAGCTCGAACAGTTCATCCACTTCACTAACACCTTCCACCCCAACCTTAAGTTTACCTGGACCATCTCTAACACCTCTCTCCCCTTCCTGGACCTCTCTGTCTCCATATCGGGCAACCACCTAGAAACCGATATTCATTTCAAGCCCACCGACTCCCACAGCTACCTAGAATACTCCTCCTCCCACCCACCTTCCTGCAAAAATGATATCCTCTATTCCCAATTCCTTCGCCTCCGCCGCATCTGCTCCCAGGATGAGGCATTCCACTCCCGTACATCTCAGTTGTCCTCGTTTTTCAAGGACCGTAACGTCCCCCCCTCGGTGGTCGAGAACGCCCTCAACCGTGTCTCCCACATCTCCTGCACCTCATCCCTCACACCCCATCCACGCAATAAGAACCAAAAAAGAATCCCCCTCGTCCTCACGTACCACCCCACCAACCTCCGGATCCAACGCATCATCCTCCGACACTTCCGCCATCTGCAATCCGACCCCACCACCTTTCCCTCCCCACCCTTATCTGCTTTCCGGAGGGACAACTCTCTCCGTGACTCCCTTGTCCGCTCCACACTCCCCTCCAGCTCCACCACACCCGGCACTTTTCCCTGCAACCGCAGGAAGTGCTACACCTGCCCCCATACCTCCTCCCTCACCCCCATCCCAGGCCCCAAGAAGACTTTCCACATCAAGCAGATGTTCACCTGCACATCTGCCAATGTGGTATACTGCATCCGCTGTACCCAGTGTGGCTTCCTCTACATCGGGGAAACCAAGCGGAGGCTCGGGGACCGCTTTGCAGAACACCTACACTCGGTTCGCAATAAACAACTGCACCTCCCAGTCGCGAACCATTTCAACTCCCCCTCCTATTCCTCAGACGACATGTCCGTCCTGGGCCTCCTGCAGTGCCACAACGATGCCACCCGAAGGTTGCAGGAACAGCATCTCATATTTCGCTTGGGAACCCTGCAGCCCAATGGTATCAATGTGGACTTCACAAGCTTCAAAATCTCCCCTCCCCCTACTGCATCCCAAAACCAGCCCAGCTCGTCCCTGCCTCCCTAACCTGTCCTTCCTCCCACCTATCCCCTCCTCCCACCTCAAGCCCCACCTCCATCTCCTACCTACTAGCCTCATCCCGCCCCCTTGACCTGTCCGTCCTCCCCGGACTGACTGATCCCCTCCCGAACTCCCCACCTACACTCACCTTTACTGGCTCCAACCCCGCCTCCTTGACCTGTCTGTCTCCTCTCCACCTATCTTCTCCTTTACCCATCTTCTATCCACCTCCCCCTCTCTCCCTATTTATTTCAGAACCCCCTTCCCCTCCCCCATTTCTGAAGAAGGGTCTAGACCCAAAACGTCAGCCTTCCTGCTCCTCTGATGCTGCTTGGCCAGCTGTGTTCATCCAGCTCTACACCTTGTTATCTCAGATTCTCCAGCATCGGCAGTTCCTACTATCTCTGAACGATAAGATTTGTTGAGGCCAGCTTGGAGGCAAGATTTCTTGTCCATGGTCAGAACAAAAGGGAGGGAATGTGTGGGATGCTGGCATTTGAGTACAGTGTACTGCAGCCTGGTTTGACACATGATGACAGATGTTGATAACTAATCTACAAATGACATTAAGATTAAAATGGCAATGCAAAACAAAAAAATATACAGGCTAAAAGCACAAATGATGTTAACTGGAGCTTAAAAAAGGAAAATTTGTACCTGGTACGCACTCATTGCTGTGGCCTTGTCCTCCAGTGCTATACCTCTGATAGGGCCAGGAGGTCTTGGGGATGAGCATCTTTAATAGGATAGTAGGCCTGCCTGCTGTAGTCTGCAAAGTACTGCCCTGGGTCTTGCTGTCTGTCAAAATAGTGCTACCTTCTCGACTTCCTGTACTGCTTTCAAACCCAGTGTTGGGAACCCTGCAGGATCCTGAATGTCCCAGCTACTGAGTCAACTTGACCTATGACAGTAAGTCATGTAACAGCTGCACTCTGGCACTGTCAAATTGCTGGGACCAGGTTCTTTGCTTGTCCTGTCAATCCTACATGCTGTGCCACATATAACGATTCAGATAAGTGGCCAAAAACAGGACCAAATTAACTGCTCAAAGTAGTATCATCCTTCCTGATGTCTTCATGAGTAATACAGGTGAACAATCTCTGTTTACATGGAATCTAACTGGTCGCATCAGAAGATGATTTTAATACTTGGGTTTTAATGCCTGTTTAACAACTGTGAATGGAAAATGCACCCTAGAGGACATCGGGTGAGGACAAGAATGCAAATAACTCTGTTACCATAGAATCCCTAAAGTGTGGAAACAGGCCATTTGGCCTAACAAGTCCACACTGATCCTCCAAAGAGCATCCCACCCAGTGGCATCCCCCTACTCTTTCCCTGTGGGACCCTACATATCCCATGGCTAATGCAGCTAACCTACACACCCCTGAACACTACGGGTAATTTAGCATGGCTAATCCACCTAGCCTGCACATCTTTGGACTGTGGGAGGAAACCAGAGCACCCGGCAGAAACCCACACAGACACAGGGAGAACGTGCAAACTCCACACAGACAGTTGCCCGAGGCTGGGATTGAACCCAGGTCCCTGGCGCTGTGAGGCAGCAGTGCTAACCACTGAGCCACTGTGCTGCCCTTAATGAAGGTGGGCCGCTGTTCCTGCCCGGTTTCAAACCGGACCTTTCCTGTGTTAGACAACATGTGATAACCACTACACCACACAGTTACTGTGCACTCTCTCTGGCTGAACCTTGATGGCATGAAACTACCACTGTCAAGACTCATGAATAATGAATGGTGTCACGAATGTAAAGTTTTATAAGATGATTATATGGCTAGATTGGGGACGATGCTGTGGACAAACTTTTAGGCTGTCAGATTTCGGACATAAAAGGGATAGAGAACGGGGAGTTCTCACAGAGAGAAGAAAGGCTGCAGGTCGTGTGGTCAGCAGAGAGGAACATGTCTTTTCTGTGGCCTATCAGGCAGAAAACAAGAGGAAAGACATTCGCTGGTTGAAGGACCACATTGATAGTAATCAAAGGAATCTGGAATATTCATGCAGTTAATACCCAGGGAGTTGGGAAGGATCATAGGAGCTGGTCTTACTGCTGATTGTGAGTTCAGGACTTCTCCATAACATGAGAGAAGCTCCTTCAAAAACTGCCTCAGCAGAATAACTGTATGGTTTGGTCTTGCTAAAAAGTTACAGGGGGGATATTTTTGCTGTAGTATAGAGTACCAGTTGTTTACTAAATAATGTTTACTGAGTGTTGGTTTTAATTTTTTTTCCCAGTAATAATGTTGAAATTGAAATCTTGTCCTGCATTTGCTTTATGTGAATCATTAGGAATTCAGTTATCTTTGTAAAAGTTATCCACCTCAACAGGGATTCTAACAATGGGCATTTTGCAGACAAACTGAAGAACAGCCGAGCCATTAGAACCATAATGCAGAAAGAATCAGAATGTTTGGAAACAAATGTGCAGGGGATGAAGCTGATAACAATGGAGTAATTAAGGCGATACTTGTTGCATTTATTGCAGAGCAGGGCCAACAGGTAGAGAAATGGACTTAAGAGCTTGTGAAGATTTCTTTGGAAAGTAAACACCGTCATGGGCTGCTTGATTTGAGTGGCCTATTTAAATGATGCAAGTTCAAATGTTTTAACTCCATGTCTAGCCAATAGCATGCAACATAGTTTAACAAGAAGTACAGGAAAATGGAAATTAATAGCATCTAACTCAAACAAATGAAACAGTTTTCAACTGAATTTTGCTCTCGTGCAAATGATTCATTCTAAATATTGCGACAATATTTATAATATTATGTAATGTGTACAACATATATCATCATAAGATAACAAAGTGTAGAGCTGGATGAACGCAGCAGGCCAAGCAGCATCAGAAGAGCAGGAAAGCTGACGTTTCAGGTCTGGACCCTTCTTCAGA